>NC_088911.1:100761088-101376921 GCF_963576675.1 Euphorbia lathyris | reverse complement strand
CACACAGGGCAAGGGGGTTCAGAAGGAGCGTCTGGCTTCACTCATGATCCCAAAAGACCAAGGACAGAAGAAATTGGGATGGATATGGATGGTACGGATCTCTCAAAAACTAAAGTAGGGGCGGGACCTGGTGCTCAGGCCCGCCTGAAGAAATGAGTATTCTAAGCTGGAACTGTCGTGGGTTGGGCAACTCACGCACAGTTAACGTTCTCTTGGACATAATCAGGATTCACAAGCCCATGATTCTCTTCTTGATGGAGACAATGATTAAAGAAGAGAAAGTTACTATTGTTTGCAAGCAACTGGGTTTCACAGGAAGTCATATAGTCAATGGAAATGGTCATGGTGGTGGCTTGGTTCTTTGCTGGAAAGATTCAGTCAAAGTGGATATTATTTCCTCTTCACAAAACTTCATCAATGCTATGATTTCTTTTTCTAACTTCAGTTCTTGCAGAGTTACTGGTTTTTATGGCTTTCCGGAAAGGAATAGACGTCGGGCATCTTGGGACTTGCTGCGATCCCTCAAAGAACAAGATGGGTCGGCGTGGTGCTGTATAGGGGATTTCAACGATATACTTGCCATCTATGAGAAACTTGGAGTAAGAAGACAACCGGATTGGTTACTAGATGGTTTCAAAGCAGCTGTTGAGGATAGTGATTTATTCAGTGTGGATATGATCGGTTATCCATTCACCTGGGAAGTAGGATGCGGTTCTGATCATTGGATTGAAGAACGACTGGATAGAGCTCTAGTTAATTCAGTATGGAAAGCTACATTTGCAACTTCGAAACTTCATAATTTATTAACTATTGCATTTGATCACTCAGCTCTATTGTTAGAAATCCAAGCATGGATTCGTAAACCTCAGGTTTGCTGGTTCCGTTTCGAGAATGCGTGGGTCAGAGAGGATCAGTGTGCGTCAGTGGTGGAAAACTCTTGGCGCTCGGCGGACGGGTGTCCGATTTCTGAAAAAATCGAAAGATGCTCTTCAGCATTACAGAAGTGGAGCGTAAATTTGGAAAGCAATTTCAGGAAATCACTCGGTTTAATGCGAATCATGATGGAAAGGTACAGGAGCAGCAAAGATGATTACGGTATGGAACAATTCTTCAAAGCCTCTTCTGCATATTCAAAGATTTTGAAACAACAGGAGGATTTCTAGAACCAGCATGCGAAATTGTTCTGGTTAAAAGATGGTGATTCAAATACGAGATACTTTCACTCATATGCTAGTGAGAGAAGGCAAAAAAATAATTTTACATCTTTACTGGACGGTTCAGGGAATAGAGTCTCATGGGGAAATGGTATGGAGGAGCAACTCACGGGGTACTTTGAGAACATCTTCACCAGCACTGGCGTAGACGATTCTGAAATTCTTTCCAAGGTTAGTTCCAAAATTACAAGTGATCATTCTTCCCTTCTAGCTGAACCTTTTACTGCTGATGATGTCAAAAGGGCGTGTTTCTCTATGCAGCCTGAAAAAAGTCCGGGACCTGACGGACTTAACCCCGCTTTCTTCCAACATTATTGGAATATTGTAGGGTCAGATGTTAGTAGAACTTGCCTGTCAATCTTGAGATATGTACAATTGCCACCTAAGCTCAATGATACCCTAATTGTTTTGATTTCGAAGAAGAAAGATGTCGAATTTGTGTCTGATCTGAGGCCTATTGCATTATGAAATGTCCTATTCAAAATTCTCTCTAAAATGTTGGCAAATCGTTTCAAACAAGTACTTCCTGATATTATCTCGCTCAGTCAGAGTGCTTTTATACCAGGGTGTCTTATAAACGATAATATTGTGGTGGCTTATGAGTTTGTTCACAAAATGAAAAGTCTCAGACAAGGCAAGGTGGGTTGTACTGCACTAAAATTAGACATGAGCAAAGCATACGACAGGATCGAATGGAATTTTTTGAGAAATATGCTCCAGAAGCTGGGTTTTCCTTCTAAGTGGATCAATTGGATCATGCTATGTGTAACAACAGTGTCCTACAACATCATTCAGGACAATAGGGTACTCGGGCCAATTATTCCGCAAAGAGGTTTACGCCAAGGTGACCCACTTTCTCCTTTCCTTTTCTTAATTTGTGCTGAAGGTCTAACAGCTCTACTGACAGCTAGGGAACGGGAAGGAAAAATACATGGTTTAAAATTAGCAAGAAGTGCTCCTACAATCTCGCACTTATTCTTTGCCGATGACAATCTCTTATTTTTTCGAGCTACTAAGACTGAAGCTAACTGTATCAGAGAGTGTTTGTCAACATATGAGAAGGCATCAGGGCAGTGCATAAATTTTCAGAAATTATCCTTATTTTTCAGCGCTAATACACTGAGCCAAGCCAGAATGGAGGTTACCAATGAAGTGGGTGTCAGTGAAGTATCAGCACTAGATAATTATCTCGGAGCTCCAATTGATATAGGAAGAAGCAAAACTCGAGTATTCGGGTTTCTGAAGGATAGAATATGGAATCGAGTGAATAATTGGAAAGAGAAATTTCTTTCTAGGGTGGGCAAGGAAGTTCTTATCAAGGCAGTTCTACAATCTATTCCTACATATCTGATGCGTATCTATCTTATGCCTATTGACTTCTGTGATTATATCAACAAAATGTTAAATAGGTTTTGGTGGAAATCTTCTGGAGCTAATTCATCTGGGATTCACTGGAAGCGATGGGAAAATTTATGTGTTCCTAAATCTGATGGCGGCATGGGATTCCGGAATATTCATCGTTTTAATTTGGCCCTCTTAGCCAAGCAAAGTTGGCGAATAATACAGGATCCTGAATCGCTGGTTGCCAAAATTCTCAAGGCACGTTATTTTCCTAATGATAATTTTCTGGATGCAGGTTTGGGTCATAATCCCTCATATATTTGGAGAAGCATAATTGCAGGCAGATCGTTACTCCGTGATGGTCTGAGACGAAAAGTGGGAAAAGGCGACACGATACGTGTTTGGGAGGATCCCTGGCTCCCGGATGATTCGAACCCCTTCATCTCTTCACCAAAACCCGCAAACTGCCATATCGAGTGGGTTCTTAATCTGAAAAACCAAGATGGCAAGTGGGATGCGGATCAGGTCAGTTCATTACTCAATGAACGGGACAGGAAATTGGTGTTGTCAATCCCAGAACGGAACCATGGCCATGTAGATGCGTGGTACTGGCAGTTCACTTCAACGAAGTCGTATATGGTGAGGAGTGGATACTGGACAGCAGTGACAAAAGCCGCTGAAGCTTCATCAAATCCGACCAATATAGGTTGGAAGCTGATTTGGAAGTTAAATGTGGCTCCGAAGGTCAAAAATTATTTATGGAGGCTGTTTGCACGATGTCTTCCGACTATGTCTAATTTAGAAAAGCGGCACAGCTCTCTACCGAACCGATGTTCGGTTTGCAACTCGTCCGGGGAAGATGAAACACACATTTTTATCTCTTGTGTCTTTGCAAAACAGATTTGGGGATTGTTTTTCTCCGATAATCAAATGGAGCATATAGTTGATGTATTTAGTTGGTTCGAGAACTTGCTTATTTCAACCATATCTGTTGCAGAATCTGTAGCGATAGTCCTTTGGAATATCTGGAAGTATCGTAACCAAGTTGTCTGGAATAAAAAATACAGTCTACCGGAAGCGATTCTTTTGGCAGTAAGAACGGAAGAATCTGCTTGGAAAAATGCTCAGGTATGCGACCGTGTATCAATTCTAGTCGTTCAATTTCTTCAGCTTTATGGCAGACACCGCCCCTAGGGACTTTGATTTGTAATGTGGATGCGGGAATTGGGGCAGATTCGACTTTTTGCTCGGCGGGTATGTTAATTCGAAATCACCTTGGCGAATGTCTTCACACAAGGAAAGCAGGCTTAGCAGAAATTATTGACCCAACTTTGGCAGAGGCTATGGCTGTTCGGGAGGCACTTAGTTGGCTCAAATATCTCAAACTGTCTCATGTTATGGTCCAATCCGATTGTCTCAATGTGGTAACAGCAATTCAACTCAAAACCTTCAATCTCTCGTATTTATCTGACGTCATTCAAGACTGTTGTTCTATTCTTCAAGATCTGAACTCTGTTTCGATCTCATTCATTAAGCGATCAGCGAATCTGGCAGCTCATTCTTTAGCAAAAGCTGTTAGTTTTAGGTTTGATTAGGGTGAGTGGGCATGTCCACCACCTTTTCTTATCGATGTTTTACATTCTGATTTAAGTTAATACCATTCTTTATTCTTTCAAAAAAAAATGTATGTAAATGAATTTATTTTTTATTTGAATGATTTCATAATATTTTATGTGTTTTATTGTTAATGGATAGAATAAGGTTTGTTGAAAAATATTAACGATGCCCATTAACTATTAGTGCAAACTGAAAATATTGGTGCATTGATAATGGTTCCTACCTATATTCATGTAGTTAACAAAACTTTAAAAGCATAAAACAATTATCTTATATATTCATACGATAATATGCAACCTAGTTGAAATGATAACAATAATTTACCATAAAAGTTCATGCAGTATAAAGCCACAATGAGCTTCACTCATTAACTAATGAAGTCAAACAAAAAGTTTATATATACATAAAAATTCAGTAAAATCGCTTATAAAAAAATTCAGTAAAATCCAACTTAAAAAGGTTCAATGCTTCGCACAACGTTTTATAAATCGTCCTAGAACACCGTCCCAATTTTCTTAAGTCCGTTAGTATAAATCAACTTAGCGATTTTTAGCCACCTAGATTGTCCCAGACGGCCCTTTCTGGAAAAAAAAAAAAATTGACTGTTAAATTTTATATCAATTTCTTCAAATTTAAATAAATTATTAAATAACCAAAAAACAAAACAAAAAAAAAATACTTAAAACTATTAAATGTTATTTTTAAGAATATTAATGTTTTTAGTTAGCACATTTTTATTTTTTAAAAACACTATATATATATACATATATTCTATTATTAGTTTTACACAAATTCATATATTAATTGTATTTATAAAATAATTTATTCATTAAAAACTAAAAAAATATAAAAATACAAATCCGATTAATCTCCAATCAATCCCCCGAACCCTATCCGTCCAATTAGCGCCCAACATTTTTTACATTTTTGCCTTCACTTCACATTTCTCCCTCTCTCTAAAAGATCATCAAATCTCACACATTTTCCAAGATTATCTAGTCACAAGCTTCTTACTTCTTCTGATACTTAGCCCCGGGGTGTGATCCTCCGGCAGCAATGTGTAATCCACGGGTGTCTACTTCTCTACTTGCAGCATTTCAACTACTTTACTCACTCTTTGGCGATATAAATATGCTGAGTGGGAAGTAGCCTCTTTTTTGTGGTTCTTATTATATATCAAGACTCAAGAGCCACCACCTTATATTCTCATGCACTAACTGCTCATACTTACATGATACTTGATCAGGCTTCTGGATTTATTGTTGAATGATTCTAATTTATATGCCCATCTAAAATTATTACATCTATATTATATATGACAAAAGATTCACAAATTGTTATTATAACAACAAATTAAATAGAAGAATCAAGTATCTTACAAACCTCAATTTTCTCAAACACAATTTATGTAGCACATAGGATAATAATAATAATAATAATAATAATAATATTCTGCCAAAAAAAAAATCTTTAAATGTGCATAGGATTATGATGGATATCTTGACATTAAGAAGTGTTATATTATTATAAATACAATTATTTGAAGTTATGGTGATATAAGAGCCACTTAGATCAAGGAGTCGAGGATTTGAATCCTACTATTTATTGTTGAAATTTCAACAAATGATAAAAGTGAACCTATATTATATTGTAGGTATACAAGTCCAATGGGCATTTATGTGCAAAGATATATCAAAATATAATAAATACGGGTCTTACGGTTGCTTAACAAGAAGAATATCTGAACTGCCAAAGCGAACTGGAGACGGGATGTTACCTCAGCAATGAATGCAAGGTTAGAGTGTATATTTCGAATGCTTGTTTTCTTTTTCCCTAAACATGCTTCCATCAAATGACTGCACATAAGCAAGAAAAAAGAAGAAGAAAAAAAAAAAAAAAAATCTTGTTTGGATTCCAATAGTATTCCACTGAAAATGGAGCATGCCAAGTGATGTCTTGTACAAGTCAAATATATGCAATTTTTAGTTTCTATCTACAGATATCCAAAGAATAAGCAGTCATTTTGACTTCCTAAATTAATTTCAAAGCACGCAAAAGACCAGTATGAGGATGACATACCACAAAAATTAGACAGCACACTTGAATTCTATGCTTGCTGTTGCTGACACAGTTCTCGAAAATAAGCCATCTTCCATGTGCATCAGGACTGAACATCCTTGTCTTGCCACATCAGCAGGGCCCTTGATCATGGATTGCATCAAATTTCATGCTAAGAACAATCTGGCATCCATAAAGAAAAAGTACCTGACCAGTGGCATGATATAAGTTTGAGATGAGATGAATTGATGGAGCAAAAACAAGCAGACTCCCAAGTTGATCGTGGCAGGGAAGATTCTGTCACTTCACTTCCATCTCTTCCATTTTCAAAGCCATGAGACAATGAATCAACCTTCAAGAACTTCAACATCCAAGGCCTTTCATTATCTTGCTAAGTTTTTCAATCACAACTCTTGGATTAGCGTATGCTCCATCAAGATAAATAGCATGATATTCCAATCCTTTCCACTCAGCAATGAATTGAAAATGCGGACGCCTAAAGAAGCTACTAACGACCTCTAAAATTACAGTTTTTGGAGTTGCAGATACTATGTGAGTTAGACCTGCACCATGAGCACCAATAATAACTGATGCCTCTTGAATAGCTCGCACTTGTTCCTTCACAGACATGTGCGCAAACAATCCATTGACAAGATTTACCTTGCACTCTAAATGATTCAGTGCCCAGCTTTGTAATGAATTAAACAATTCTGCTTCATTGCTCAGTCTTGATTCAACCTTTCCACCATGACGTGGATGAGCTAAATAATCTTCACGTCTGACGAAGAGGACATTGTGACCTGAAACAGGCTTTTCAGCACCATGTCTATTAACAGAGAAGCCAAAGGCTGTTCTAATCATTTCTCCAAACTCGGATAATCTGGCTGTTTTTCTGTCATCTGGATTTTGCCAAAGATCATGTGCAGATGCTCCCTCACAACTTATATCTCCATTAAGTCCCTCGAAGAGGGCAGTCTCATATCCCAAAGGAGCAAGAACAACATGGCGAAAACAAACTGGGCCACTGAAGTTTTTAGCATATCTAAGGCTTGAAAACATTGCCTTCCATGTCTCTTCCAAAGGTGTCTGAAATTTTTTTATTCAGGTTAGAGAATTTTCAAAGCGTCCAATAGAGCTCAGAAAAATTAAATGAATGAGAATGGAAGACAATCAATTTTTACAAAGCTGGCAGATCATATTACTGAAATTTTATCAAGTTTGATCACATGAAACTATTCTTCTACCAGCCTTGTCAAGGCTATATTTCCCAACTAGATAAGATGATACAAGGCAGCAAGAACTTCTCAAGTGAAAGTGGTAATTAACTTGGGTAATAAAAGGAAAATGCTACATAAAACTTTTTTTTTCATCTATTAAAGAACAAAAGAAGGAGACGGATCTGCAGCAGATCAGCTATGGCACATTAAATTTTCTACATACATCAAAAGTAGAATATCCCAGAATACTCTCACTAACATCATAATTATCAATTGAAAAAATCAAATTACAGGAATTAACCTCTTAGAAGGAACCATGAACTTTTGGAATATAAGAATACACTTGTGAATTGTTTAGTTATTTAAATGAATACAAGGTCGCAAAGTGGGCATATATGCATCCTGATTTAGGCTGGTTATGGAGCAATCTGGATTAGAAACAGACAGCTCATCTGTTTGGAAAGAAAGTAAGAAAGCAGATAACTAAGTTATGACTGCTTCATAAGGGAGATTATTTGGATCAGTAAGTCCATCGGAGCCATGCTTACGAGTAAACAACCCAATGCTGTTTCTAAAATCAATTTTGGTATTTTTTTATTAACTTTATGTGAACCACATCACTTATATCTCTTTTGATGTAAGTCCAGTGGTTTGCCCTAGCCTTACCTAAATTTTTCTTAACCAAAAAAACTTATCTCTTTTGACACAAACATTTTATAAATGTTTCATCTAAATGTAAAACAGCCAACTAAGCATAATCTTCCCAAAACCTGACAAGGTTCATCTAACCAAGACGCTCTTCTGTATTACACAGGAAACTTATGCTTCGACACTTCAAAATATGCAACATGACACACTAGTCTGAAGGAAAGAAACAGAAGGATATATGGAACAAGAGGTACAACAATAGTTACCAATGTATATCAAGTTATATGAGAATTCCACTAAAAAGACATAACAAAGTTCAAGATTGATATCTTTCCCAGAAATCTGCCACTGAGAGATACATGCAGCCGCATATACTATTTATTAGAAAACATAGAAAATCAGTTCCAATTACTAAATCTTCTTGAAACTTCTGATTTAAAATCGTATGCATACATGTCCCGTGCTTCTCTATTTTCACCAGCATTTTTACCCCCAAAACAATTCATAAAATGAAATTAATTAAGAATTATAGGGAGTACTTACTGCGGAATGGCCATCCACGAAAACCAAATGAGGTCGGTAAGGCAGTTCTGTGACTCTAGAAGAAACATATGCACTGTACCAATCTGTAACAGTATGAAATAGATTTGCATATTCAAATCGAGTGACAAGAATTGTTGGCTCCTCAATCCACTGGAAGCAAAATAATTAATATCAGACATTAAGTGAATCAGAATTGCTAAAAAAAGGTAACACTGACAACTGGAATACCAAAAGAATATAGCAGAGACGAGTGGGAAAGAAAATCAGATTTTTGTGCTTTAAGCAATAGCGCAATTTATGGTAAAAACATGATTCACAATTATGATTGCATTAAATTGTCAGCTAATCAGAATCGTAAAAGCTAATCATGTAATCAATGAACATGACCAGCAATCCATAATTCACCCTCCAAGAAACTAGAAAAGAATCACTAGTCACTGGTTAACACTTTCTGACATAATATGACAAAAGAGTCCAATGATTTTTAAACAAAAGAGTAAGTAATTGAAGAATTTAAAAACTCCATACACAAAATTAAGAAGCTTAACCTGATCGCACTGAAACTCCTTCTCGTTGACGACCCGAATTGAACCAATCAATTTACGCATCGTGTGCCTTGTAATCTGCCCTCGGGGAACATAAGCATTCAAGAAATCTGTGTCAACAACATTTCGCCCTTTCTTCTCAACCCCTAGAATCTGAAACGCACCATCTTGGAACTCAGGCAATTCCTCGTCCTCATGTCTTCCTATTACCTCCTGTATCATCTCCCCTCCGGTGGACATCTGAATCCTCTCCGGCACCATCTTCACACTTCCACCTTCGCATATGGAGCTCCTAAGCGTCTCACTGAAGAAACAACGGAACCATCCGGAAGATCCGCCGGGATTCGCGGGGAGAACATCGAGGCGACGAGTAAAACCGTTTCCGAAGTAAGCCTCACAGGAACCATAGGCGACATCGGGATTCCGAGTCCAGGGAAGGTAAGATGGCAATATCGGCCACGGTTTGAGGTAAATAGTAGTATTGTTACTAAAATTGTTCTGCTGATTATCTGTTTTCAAGTGACGGTGACTATCTAAGACAGAATCGAGGTTTTGTTTTAGCTCCGGCGGTTCGGAGTTATGGTGGTGGTGATGATGAGAGGAGAAGTAAAGGAAGACGGAGATGGAATTGAGAAGGAAGAGGAAGAGAACGATCTTGAAAAGCTTGGAGTGAGTTGTTTTCATGGTTGGTTTGGTTATTGGTGACAGTTTCTCTATCTAGAAACTGAGGAGACTTTACTTTCTCTCTCTAAAAACCCCATAAGCAACAAGATCATCTTTTTCTTCTCCCATTTTCTCTGTGAAGACGTTGAAGAACACTTGACGGAGATAACACTGAAGCCGGAACTCTACTTTTAGGTTTTTACTTTTTACTTTTACTGAGTTGATATCTCAAACTGATTTTTACTGCGAACTATTATGATCTTTAATTGCATAAAATTAAAGTTTTAATTTTTTTTTATACTTGAATGCAAACAAAAAAAAAAAAATTCAAATCGTCTTCACCAAATTCCAACAAAATAAATGAAATTTGTAGATGAATCCCTGGTTTTAAAGGAGCTAATTTTTGGAGCCTGTAATACTCTTATCAAAGTTATTTAAACTTATATGAGGATATAACCTTTTTTATTATTACATTACCATAATGGTGTAAACTTTGAATTGATGAACTATTAATATTACATGTGGAATTTAATATATGCTAGGTGATTAATATATCAATGATTTTATGAACTTGCCCTATAAAACTATATTGGCTTCTTGAATTTTATGGATGTTCAAATTCTAGGTGGTTGGTATTTTATCATTTATGAAGATGCGAATAAAAGTAAAAAATTAGGATAGAATAAACATAAAATATTTGAAAAATATTATTTCAGAGATACAGTATATTTTACTATATTATTATAAATTGTTATAGGTATTGTTAGGGTTAGGGATACAAATGGGGCAGGGTGGGGTGGAGAATGCATTTCCCATCGTCGTCTCCGACTAGTTAGAGATTCCTCGTTCCCATCCCCGCGAGACAGATGGGGCCTGTTTAAAAACACATTTTCCCTATTCCATCCTCATCTTCGCGAAAAATCACCATTTATATATATATTTTAAAAACCAGTATATACTAAAACTTATAAAATATATCAAGTATAATAAGTAATCATTCTAAATGAGACTTATAAAATATATCAAATATAATAAGTAATCATTCTAAAAATATTCATTTAGTTATTGTTAATAAAAATATTCATTTAGTCCCATTTAATTTTTTATTTGAAAATAAGTCTATTTAATTTAAGTTTAATGTTATAAATTATAATATTTAAAATATAATTTTAATTATAATGGGGAATAATTAGGGATTCGTCGGGGATTCCCCATCGAGGATTAACGGGACGAGGTCTGGGATACCATTTCCCATCCCTGTCGCATTCCCGTTACGGAGGATAAAATTATCCGCGTCCCATTTTTATCGATGAATCCCGATGTGGAATCCCCGTCCGACTTATATCCTAGTTAGAGTTGGTGTTGTTAAATCTAATTAATTTTTCTACTTTCTAAACTACTCAGCTTTCATTTGTCAACATGCATAGAATCAGAAGTTTGGGATGCCATGTCCACCTCTAAGAACAAGTCTAGTGAGTGTAATTTGGTTGTTACCAAATTAAGATTGGTAACAACCAACCATTAAACTATATATAACTTTGTTTGGTTTGTTGGTAATAACCAATTTATCAACAAGAATTTGGACTTAATGAGACAAAGAAGGTGAGTTTGTGCATCTCTGTGCCTCGGTTTGGGCATTTGCGCTTTGATTTGTACCATACGCGCACAATAAAGGTAGAGATATCTACTTTTTTTTTAGTGAGAAAATGCTGAATAAATCCTTAATTATTAATTAATATTTTTTTCTTACCCTAAAAAATTCTAAAATAACAAATATTCTTTAATAAATTATAATTTTTGGTTATAAATTATCCCACATATCACTCCTAAATTACAACCTCCCATTAGAAATACGATAAGAAGATATAATTCCGTCCCCTGATAGCATCTGCATCCCCAATCTCTCTATTAAGGTGTGAAAGCATCCTAATAGAGAAAAAATAGGGTAATTAATTTATTAGTCCCTATATTTTGACAAAACACACTGTTTAGCCCCTGTATTTTCAAAAACACATGGTAAGGTCCCTAACCTTTTTCTCAGTGAACTGTTTAGTCCTTCCGTCTGTTTGTTACATTTTTTACCGTTTATGACTTCGGAAATGACTAAATTACCCTTTACTATTTACCTTCAAACTTCAGAAGAGTAATCCAATTTAGAAGAAGAAGCTATTTGCATGGAGAACAATAAAAAGAACAGACTCAACGCTTACGAATTTGAACGATTAAGAAGAAAATTAAGAACAAGAACACTCAAAGTAGATTTCAGATGCATTAGAGTTTAAAGGAAAGCAAAATAAAGGAAAAGAAGAACACAAATCCAAATTGACTAACAGAATCTTCATGAGAGTCTAACGGCAGAGACTAAACAGTTCACCAAGAAAAACATTAGGGACTAAACAGTTCACTGAGAAAAAGGTTAGGAATCTTACCATGTGTTTTTGAAAATATAGGGACTAAACAGTGTGTTTTGTCAAAATATAGAGACTAATAAATTAATTACCCGAAAAAATAATAATATCTAACAATTTTGAGCTAGACAAATTTTATTTCTCAAAGCCCAGCTCAAAAATAACGTGGTTTCGAGTTGGGCTTGAAAAAATAAAATGTACCTACCCGGAAAGGGTTGAACAATTATTATCTTTTAGCTACTTTATATCTTTTGCAAAAGGTTCCTCAAAAAAAAAAATATATATATCTTTTGCAAAAGATATAATGGGCTAAAAAATAATAGGTTAACCAACTTATTATTTCAAATTAATTTATATCTTTTATATATTGATTAACCTATCATTTTCAATCAACCAATATGATTTATATCTTTTAGCCTCCATTTATTGTTCTAAAATTTAATTTACATTGATTGAAAATGTGATAAATTGGGGATATTTTTTTTTGGTAGGAAAGGAAAGAAAAAACAAAACAACGCTGGCTAACCCGGGATCAACCTGGGAAAGCTGACCCCCACCAAATCATCCAAAATCAGGGATGAAATGAAGCACGGAGGAGAAGAAAAAGTAGAGAGTCCCAATATGCTTGTATGACCTTCAAGCGCGAGTCGGTCTGCAACCCGGTTTTGCTTCCTATAAATATGGCTGAAGCTAAGACGATCAAAGGAAGAGCAAATCCTTCTAATTCCTTTGATTAAATTTTGGCTACTTAGGCAGATAGCATTATTCCCCGAGATCAACTTGACCGCTTCAAGGTTATCTGATTGATCAATTAGGGATATAATTCGATGTGTTTTTCAACATAGTATTTTTTTTTTTTTTTTGAGAAATCAATATAGTATTATTTATTTATTTTTTTAATTGTTATAATTTTGATTGATTAAAATTGGCAAATGATATATACAACCCTAAGGGTTGTATATAAGCATTAATTATCCATGTGTTTTCTTATATTTTCAATAAAAAAGAGAATTAATTGTATTGGAAATATAACAATATATTATGATAAATGTATTTAAATATTTAAGTATTAAAGTATCAACAAATTTTAGGTATTGGAAAACAAAAATAGCACTAATAATAAGAATTTTAAGGTTCTTATTTACAGCCCTTAGGGCTGTAAATATCAGGACCCATTAAAATTTTATATATTAAAGTTAAATTGAAAATAATAAATAATGAATAATGAATTGAGGATTTACTTTAATTAATGAATTAGATTTACATATGTAAAAGTTTGTGTGATAATTTGAATTAATTTTTTTAAAGGAATATATTGAATTAATTATTGTACTACAAACTGATATACAACAAAACAAATATACAGAAGCTTCCGAGAATATTGATAAATAAAAATGTGTTACCCAAAATCAATTATCTAAAAATTAATGAAGAGTAGAAGAAGCATCAGATTGAGAAGTCCAATGTCTAGCTTTCTCAAAACCATTAACAAAATTTTCAAAATCTTCAACAGTTTGATCAATCTCTTGTTCACTATTCATAACAAAAGGACCCAATTGAGCCACTGGTTCACCAATTGGTTCACCTCCAACTAATATGAACCTCAAACCACCCTTAGATGATGGCTTGTTCCATACTTCTAAACCATCTCCTTTCCCTAACAGAAGAAGATTATGAGCTGATGTTGCTGAACTTTTTCTGCTCCCAAACACGCCTTCTCCTTCTAGAACATACACGAAACTGTTCCAGTTTATCGGTATCGGCTGCTGAAGATGAGCTCCTGGTTTCATGTAGAAATCTAAGTACATTGTTGGAGTTCTTGTGTAGACTGGTGATTTAGCCCCTAATGCTTCTCCTGCTATTACTCTTACTTTTATTCCATCTTTTGTAGCTTCTGGTATGTCCTTGCTTGATAGCTCTTGATATCTAGGCTCAATCCTGTATATCAATATGATAAATTCAACCGAATTTTTTGAATTTTATTATAAATAAATGCATAATATATAGATAGTCCTAGTGCTGAATAAATGATCTAAGATTTTTCAAAAAAAAAGCATTATCAAAGATTCTTTTATGGTACCAAGAAAACAAACACAAAAGGCAAGAAGGAAAATTAGTGCTCCATTCTAAAGCATGTGTCTTTATGAAAATGATTCATGATTGCATATCATAACACTCCCATGTCACAAAAATACAGTTTTAAAAAAATACAAACTTTAGAGCTGTGGTTATTAGGGGAGAAAATATTTAGTGATAGTAGGTTTTCAATTTTGGGAACTTTTTTCCTTTTTGATTTTAAATAGGAGAATGAGATAATTTTTGGTAAAATTTCGAAACAATTACTCTTAACATAAAAATCAACTAATATCTATTAGCTACCGGCAAATACAAACAATAAACACCAAATATGAACTAGTGAGTCAAACCGGTGTGATATGATTGACATGATTTTAAGTCTAATTGTTTACTAGTTGATGTGATTTTAATCCTAATTGATGAATAATAAGTTTTTTTCACATGCAATTTTATTTTATAGCAACCTTCCAATTGCTAGCGTTCTAGCAATCAATATGGCTTGAAAATTCACGAAAAAAACTGATTTTTTCGACAATTAAACTTGAAATTGTACCAAGTAGTATATTAGGCTTAAGATGACACAACTTTTTTTTTTTGTAATGAATGTTCTCCTCCATAGGTTAAACTTATTCCAAAAAAAACTAATAATGATAATACTCTTTATGACATTAAGTATTGGACCAAAAAATAAAATAAAAACATTCAAATATTTTATGGGATTAAGAATTTCATCTCTAAATCCATTTTGAAATTGATTTTTTTTGGTTAAAAATCTTGTTTTTTTTTACCAACTGAGATATAAATGAACAAAATATTTAGAAATTCGATGATATATGAAATTTGACTAGCTTATGAATGTAAGACTATTTATGATATTAGAAATAAAATTATTGTTGTTTATTTGAATACTTTTTTATTTTTATATTCAAAATTTGGGTGATTATTTTAATAAAAAAAAAATGAAGATTTAAAGTGGAATTTCAAGATTATTTTGTCAATAAAGGTTAAATTTTAACGGATCAAACCTGACAAGCATAAATTTAACTTCTTCCTGTTCCCTGGACAAATTTGGAGTGATTAATAAAGGTAGGATGTTGAATTAGACTTACATTTTATATTTAGAGGAGAGATTGATCCACAATTGCAAGCCCTTTTGAGTGCCCTGAGAAGCAGGCATCTCAGAATGAACAATCCCTCTACCAGCAGTCATCCATTGCACATCCCCAGCACTTATTGTCCCTTTGTGCCCTTCAAAATCTTCATGCGTCACACCTCCCTGCTTTTTCATTTTATTTTAAAAACTTACTAATCAAAACCTCAACTTATGTAAATGTATTCAATTTCTATACCTGCAACATATAAGTAACAGTCTCGAACCCTCTATGTGGATGATCAGGGAAACCTGCTGGAGCACTAACTGCAGTACATACCCAAAAAATTAGATTTCTTTAAAAAGAACCCCCAAAAAAACAGAGAAAAACAGAGCACACTCACCAGAAAACTCATCCAAAAGAAGAAAAGGATCAAAATATCTAAGCTCAAACCTTCCAATACTCCTCCTAACAATGGCCCCAACTCCTTCATTTTGAGGCCTCGCCAAGAACTTTCTAACAACTTGGCGAGGTTCTTGAAAAAGAATACAAGAATTCAGTATTTCAGGCATTTTTTTTTTAATGAAACAGTAAAGCTTCAAAAGACAGCAAAATGTTGAGAAAATAACAGAGAAATATGTTGAATTTATAAATACAAGAAAGGAAGAAAGAAAGAGTGTTTGATAATCGAAGGTCAATGGAAAACTTTAGGATCTTTTCTTTTTTCTTTTTTTCTTTTTCCTTTTTCGTTTTTGTATGATGTCATCCTAGCGTTGTCATGATGTGTTTTCTATAATAGCCATTGACAAATCGACACGTGTTTGTTTTTAATCTACGTAAGATCCGACGTGGATATTCACGTCAGCGTGATGATGGATCGTGGATTGCAGACCATGATTTTCATTGGTTGACCAATTTTTTAAATGTGGGTTTCTTTTTGTGAAGGGTTGTAATTAGGAAAAATCTACTAGGAGATTACTGTACTGTCAATTCCCGTTTTAGTGAATGGGGTTCTTAATAACATAAAATTCACCTTATTCATATTCTAATTTTGTATTTTTAACAATTTAAGAATTGGTTTTTTTTTTTTTTTTTTTTGAAGAAAAATGTAGTGAATATATTAAACACAATCAACATACAGCAAGTGTGCAATATAATCCGGAGGAACAGGACCTCACTCTGTCAGTTCTGACAAAGAATGATTTGCACGAGCAAGCGCATTGGCAGCCTCATTCACAGAACGGGTAACAAAACTGACAATAATTTCATTAAACGAACCAACTAACTTCTTACAATATTCAATAAGAGTGTTATAGGCTGATCGAAACCGTGGCTGCCTAATATCCGCAACCACATTCACAGCATTAGATTCAACAACCAATCGATCCAGCCCCATGTGCTTCGCCCAACTCAGTGCCTCCTTAATTTCCACCGTCTCTGCCTTTCTCGGTGTAAAGTTTCCTCTCACTTTCTTCGATATTCCTTCACGAAAACAGCCTTCGTTGTCCCGAAGGACCACCCCCACACCCATAACGCCCGAGCCATACATGACAGAAGCATCAACATTTAATTTGGAATACCCAGTAGGCGGTTTCATCCATTTCCTATGACAATGCCGTCATCGGTCCCTCTACACAGATTCAGCATCTACGTCTGAGCCGCCCGCCAATCCAGCAACACCGAGCATGCCATCTGATAGGTCCGCATCACATTCGGAGTTTCGCCCTACCAAACCACGCGATTACGGCTACACCATATACTCCACACACCCGCAACCCATAGGCAACATTTTTCCACAGATAAAATAGCAAAAAGACCCTTCATCCAATCCCAAACAGTAGCACTATCAGTACCAACACCCTGCCCTAAAGCAAAACATCCACACACTTCCTGGGCAAAGGGACAACGACAAAAAATGTGAATACCCGTTTGCTCCTCCAAGCCACAGAAACAACAGAGGATCTACACCCCCACGAACCGTCGAGCAAGATTTACCGTCGTGGGTAGGACATCATGGCATGCTCGTCAAATCAAATTTTTCTTTTTTGCCGGCACTCTCATTCTCCACAACCTCCGCCAATCACCCGACCCTACCTCATCATCTGCATTTACAAGCATTTTATAACAACTCTTTACTGAAAACTTCCCACTATGCTCCTGATTCCAGTACCAATCCTGGGAGGCATCATTATCAGATAAAGGAATACTGATTATGTTATTTGCATCATGTATATTGAAAATATCCATGACAACCTCATAATCCCAAGCATGTCTATCAACCAAAAACAAAGACGATACAGGTGCTTGAGCAATATTACTTGGCAAGGCCGTCATTTTCCTACCATTCGGGCTCTTTGGAATCCATGCATCCTCCCCTATCATCAACATATCCCCATTACCCACCCTTCTTCTACAACCTCTGAGCATTACCTGAGCCGCCTCCCAAATACTACCCCAAACATAACTTGGATTTCTACCCTTTAGAGCATGACAGAAGTCAATATTCGAAAAATATTTGGCCTTCAGCAATTTTGACACCAGGGCAGATGGGTCCGTCAAAATACGCCACCCCTGCTTTCCAAGCATAGCTAAATTAAATTCTCGCAGTCGCTTGAATCCCAAGCCCCTGCCACTTTAGGGACACCACCAAAACATATTAAACATTCATTCCAACTCCATGCACACACCAATGGGAAGGAGAAAAACATTCATAGCATAGTTTGGCATAGCCTGCAGACCAGTTTTCAATAATACCTCTTTGCCAGCGCGAGGTAGCATGCGGTTATGCCATGTCTGGATACGATCCCACACGCGGGTCTTAATAAATCACAACACCTCAATCTTATTCCGTCCCACCATCGACGGAAGCCCCAGATATCGCCCTTGATCAGACGTCTCCTGCACCCCCCAATACTCGGTAAATTTCTATACGAACCCCCGCCTCCACTTTCCTACTAAACATAATTGTCGATTTATTAAAGTTTACAACCTGTCTGAAAGCATGCTCATATTCATTCAACACATTTTGTACCACTTGACACTCATCCACCGAAGCTCTAAAGAATAAATAGCAATCATCGGCAAAAAAAACAAGTGGCTAATCACAGGTGCACTTCTGGCTATCCTACACACGTGCCATAATCCTTCGCGCTCCTTTTGGCGGATCAAACCACTCAAACCCTCCGCACAAATAATGAAAAGGTAGGGCGATAAGAGATCTCTTTGCCTCACCCCTCTATATGGCAAAATTGGCCCGATTTCCTGACCCTTTGTAAGAACATTATATTTAACTGTTCCAATACATGTTAAGATAATATTCACCCATGTATCAGAAAAGCCAAATCTTCCCAACATTGCTCGGACAAAACCCCATTCAAGGCGATCATAAGCCTTACTCATATCGATTTTGATCGCAGACGTACCAAAACGCCCTTGTGTCTATCGATTCAGATAATGCATTGCCTCAAACGTAATAATTATGTTATCCGTGATCAATTGGCCCGAAACAAACTCACTTTGTGCTTCAGATATCATACACTGTAATAAAGGTTGCAGGCGGTTAGCAATTACCTTAGCGAGAATTATGTACAAAACATTACACAATGATATTGGACGAAAATCCCTCATTGTTTCTGGTTGTTTCTTCTTTGGGATAAGAACAATATTTGTATCATTAACATATGGAGGTAAATATACTGTATTGATAAATTCTTGACATAACCTCGCCACATCAGTCCCAATAATTGACCAAAACGTCTGATAAAAGGCTGGATTCATTCCATCGGGCCCTGGAGCTTTGTCAGGGTGCATACTAAATATCGCCTCCTTTACTTCCTTCTCTGTCACTGTGTTAAGAAGCTCACCATTCTGCTCATCAGTTATAATGGCTTGTATATTGTCTAAAGTCTCCAATGAAAAAGAATTGGAAGATTGAAATAAATCCTGAAAATAAGATTTAATAACCAAATCCATTCCACTCTCTCAATCATGCTAGATCCAATCATCATCTTTCAACTTCTCAATTTTATTCTGCTTCCTCCTCTCATTCGTAAACGAATGGAAAAAACGTGTATTTGAATCACCCAACTTCAACCAAAACACTTTGGATCTCTGCTTCCAAAAGATCTCTAGCTTTCCCAAAAATTGAAAATACAGCTCCTGTTGTTCCTAAAACATACGAATTCCCTCAGCATCTCTTCGATTTAAGAATTGGTTTTTATATTTGATTTATTTATATAAAAAATTGTAAGAAATTTAATTTTAAATTATAAAGATAAAATGAATAACAATCTTTTAATTAAATTAGATTTTTTAATTTGCAAACTAATTTAGTAAATAAAGATTTAATATAACTGAAAATAAATGATAAGAAATATGATGTATTGAAATTAAAAGCTTAATTAATGATTAAAGATATCAAGATATTTTTTTTATTTGTAACTATATATACCACCCTTACTTTTAATGTTTTGACATACATTGGTAGAATCAATAGCCTTGAACAAATTGTTTTTCCATCAATCAATGATTGCTCTGTTAGGGTTCCATCATCCTTCAACATTTCTTGATCTTGCTTCGAGCTGATACTATGACTTTGTCTATATTATTATCAAGGTTGTAAGACCCAGGTTGACCTGACTGGGTCAACCTAATTGAATTGAATCCTATATGCAATAAATCTGAAGGTATCTAAAAATTAACATCGCTGAAACCGTTTAAAACCCGTTAAACCAATAAACTGGTCATGTGTTAGCGGATTTTGCAAGTCAAACTTTTTTAAGAAAATCTAAGTTTAAGTTTAATTTTACTATTAATTTTCAGTAACTCATTAATGAATTAATTACTAGATAAATTTTATAGAAAATTCAGAATTTATGCATTGTAAAAGTTTTATTACTTTAATTCTTAGTTATACTTTTAAAAAAATTCCATATTGATTTGGAGATATTATAACTCTTTACTTTCTAATTTTTTTTTTAAAGTTGTGCGCAATGCACTTACATTAAACAAAAAAAATTACATTAGAGACATAAATTAATTGCTAGATAAATTTTATAGAAAATTCAAAATTTATGCATTGTAAAAGTTTTATTACTGTAATTCTTAGTCATACTTTAAAAAAAAATTCCATATTGATATGGAGATATTACACCTCTTTACTTTCTAATTTTTTTTTTAAAAAGTTGTGCACAATGCACTTACATTAAACATAAAGTAAAACCCTCAACTTACATCATCCATGTGATTCCAACCCATGACCTCTAGGATCATAGGTAAGCTCTCAACCAACAGGTTACGAGCTTCACCACATTTACTTTACTTTCTAATTTATAATTCTATAATACTTAAAATTTCTAATTTTTAATGATCTCTACATAAAATCCTTTTTTCAATCTACAAAAAGTATATTTTAGGATTAGTTTTGTAGTTTTTATTTATAAATTATTTTCTTTATCTTTTAGTGAATTTCAAGTTTCATGTCATGTCTCCATAGAATTTGTCAATCAATTAAGGATTTGAAATTAAAATTTTAACTTCTATATATTAAAGAACATTATTGTAATTATTTGTATACGTTTTATTGATATCATTAATATTTTTCTATGTTAAAGGATTAAATAAAACTTAAGTTATTAATTTTTAGGAATCTTTTAAGCACTCCGATTGAACCTTAAATCCTTAATCCTTTATCTTTACTGGGTTTTTTATCGGTCCGGTTTTAATAATCATGGTTGTTACAAACTTATTCCCTAAAATCGCAACAGATGCCCCCGAAAGGTTTTGATAACCATGGTTGTTACATTTATATAGTTAAAAAGGTTTTAAATAGTAGGTTTTTTAACGAAAAGATAATAGGTTTTACTTAGTGGATAACAAGTAAAAGGTGGGATTAGATTCTATTTAGCTCAAACACTTTATTCCCTTATAAAAGAAGAAAAAACACACATATTTTGTCTTCTAGAAGACTGGAACAATGGTTATATTCTTTCTCTATATGGGTAAAGACCAAACCAAACCATATATATTATTATAAAACATGTAATCGATTAATTAATTAATTTTCATCATCAACTAGTATGTATTTAGTGATAACAAAAATTAATTATAGTTATAATCATTCAATTTTAAATATGCTTGTATGTTTATATGTTAGTAGTATAAATAGATTATTTCCCTCATTTATAAATGTATCATTATTATACATTTATAAAATTACTAAATTTTCTATTATAAAAATCTCTTTATATTTTAATATGTTATCGACGTAATAAATCTATTTATTCAACTATGTTAGGATTAATTGGGTATAGATCTAATTAATCCGATCCGTCCGAAATGAAATGGGCCAAGTCCATCTTAAGAGATGAAGGATTAAGGTTTTAGATTCCTATAAATAGGATAATCACAACATAAGATTGAAACATAAGAAAATATTGTCTCCTCCTCTCATGCGCCTCCTCTCTCTCTCTTTCTCTCTCTCTCTCTCTTCTTCACTTTAGTCTGTGGATTATTCAGTCTTCCTTGACTAATGTGGTTTGGTTGCCTGTTACCGATGGTACAAGATCGTGGTGCTTAGATCCGCTACTCTGAGAGATCTACAAGTTCTGCTATTGAATATGGTACGTCCGAACCCGTATGTCTCAAATGGATTAATTGTCGTTAATCCCTTCAAGCTAATTTAAGTATTGTAACAAAAAAAAAAACTAACTTAATACATTTAATTAATTTCAAACAAGTTATAATATTTAAAATTTTATTTGTCACAAGCAAATAGATTAAAAAACATTTTGCCATCCATCATATCAAATAATCAGAATGCATGTCTTACAGGCTGTCTCATATCAGATAGTATCATTGTGGCATATGAAATTATTCACAAACTGAAAGGCATGAGACAAAGTAAGCATGGTATGACAGCTCTAAAACTGGACATGAGTAAGGCCTATGACCGAATTGAGTGAGCTTTTCTAAAGAACATGTTGATAAAGCTGGGATTTAATAGTATTTGGATGAATTGGCTATGATGTGTGTCTCTACTGTCTCCTACAAAACTTGGCATCAAGGGAGAGAGATTGTACCTATTGTACCTTCCTGTGGTCTTCGTCAAGGTGACCCATTATCCCGCTTCCTTTTCCTAATATGTGTCGAGGAACTATCCGCGCTTCTCACTACTAAACAACACTTTGGTCATATTCATGGATGTAAAGTAGCCAAATCAGCTCCGTCAGTATCTCACCTTTTTTTTTTTTTGCAGATGATAGCTTTTGTTCTTTAGAGCTAATTTGACTGAAGCTAAAGTAGTGCAAAACTGTCTTAAAGTGTATAAAGAGGCATCGAGACAATGTATCAATCTTTAGAAGTTCTTCATCTTCTTCAGTAAAAATACCAGTGCACCACTATGCTAGTCAGTGAGCAATGAATTACATGTGAATATGGTTTCTAACTTGGGACTTTATCTTGGAGCACCTATTGCAGTTGGAAGAAGTAAATCTCAGACCTTTGGTTATCTCAAGGACCGTATCTGGGCTCGACTTAATAATTGGCAGCAGAGGTTTCTATCCCGGGCAAGAAAAGAGATTCTTTTAAAGTCTGTGCTTCAGTCTATTCCAACATATTTAATGAGTTTTTCCTGATGCATGTGGATTTTTGTGATGCTATTAATAAATCGATGAACATGTTATGGTGGAAGTCTTCTGGTTCATCCCCATCTGGTATTCTCTAGAAGGAATGGAAGAAACTGTGTAGCCCAAAGTCTAAAGGTGGCATGGGTTTCATAGATATTCATAAATTCAATTTAGCACTTCTGGCAAAGAAGAGTTGGCGTATTCTGACCAATCCTGACTCTCTAGGATTCTAAAATCCAAATACTTTCCTGACAGCTAGTTTCTTCAAGCTCAGATTGGACACAATCCATATTTCACATAGCACAGTATTTTAGCAGGTAAAAACCTATTGCAAAAAGGTTTGATCAAATGAGTAGGGACGGGGGATAACATCAGAATTTGGGGAGATCACCATGGCTACCAGATATAACGAATACATGCCCAACAACAGCAGTTTCTTCATCTTTCCCTTTTGGACTGGTTTCTGAATTATTGCATATCGATGGCAATTGGAATCGATATACGGTGGATCTTATTTTCAATGAGCGAGATAGAAGACTCATTTACTCTATTCCGAAAAGAGGTCGCAGAAACTCTCATTCGTGGCTTTGGTTGGAGATAAAAAAAAAGGTATCTATACAGTTCATACTGGATATCATATGGCCTGGAGACAGTACCTGCACAGCAACCAGAGGTTCTGTTTTCCCCTTGGCAGAAGATCCAGAGCTTGAAAATCACACCTAAGATTTAAAAAAAAAAAAAACTTCTTATGGAGGATCTTTTCAAACTGTCTTCCCTGTCTTAATAATTTAGCAGCTCGATGAAGCTCTTTCCCCAACATTTGTCTGATATGTCAGGTATATGGCGAAGATGAACTCCATATTTTTCTTTCGTGTCCCTTTGCAAAGCAGGTATGGAGTTACTTCTTTAATGATAGGCGAGTGGATGGAATTACAGACTTCAAAAACTAGTTTTTGAGTTTCCTCAATTCCATCGCAGAACTGATCTCAAAGATTGCTGCTACATTATGGTCCATTTAGAGGCACATAAATGAAGTTATTTGGAAAAATAAAAGGAGCAACCCTACGCAGATTTTGTCATCCAGTCTTCTGGCGGACGATGAGTGGCTTAAGGCTCAGATCCCCTCTAGCAGCTCGGTCCCTATAACAGCCACAAACACATCAGTTTGCGTAAACCACCTGAAGAAAAATTTTGATGTAATATAGATGCTGGTATCTTCAAAGAACCAGGGTATAGTTCATTCGGTTTTCTCATTAGAGATTAGCAAGGTGATTGTATCACAGTGAGTCATGGAGCACTAGGCGGACTGTTTGATCTCAGCCTATCTGAGGCCCTTGCAATTCAGGAAGCCCTTTACTGGTTGAAGAATTCCTTTCGAGAACCTGTGGATATTCAACCTGACTGCTATTAACTTATTAAATCACCATATGTCGGACAATTCATATTTTTTTGAGGTCATTTTGTCTTGTGTTAGTATCTTAAAGGAGTTAGGCAATTGCTCAGTCTCTTATGTAAAACATTTAGCGAATTCGATCGCTTATCTCTTAGCTAAGGCAGTTAATTCTCAGTCTGTTCATGGTGTGTGGGCATATCCACCATCCTATCTCAATGTCGTTCTTTCTTCCGATTCTAATAGTTAAGAAGTATTTTATTTCAAAAAAAAAAAGAATTATTTGTTAGTATTATAATTTTTTGAAGACACATAATTTGTATTATAATTTCAAACATATCTAATATTGGAAAGATGAATTTGTGGCACTTAATATTACAAAATCTATTTAGATGTCATAGATATTGAAATTACCATCAAAGAAAAAAATAATGCTTTGTCGCAAAATCATCTTAATGAAAACCTGGAACTAGAATAACTGATGGTTAAAGATTCATTATTTTTTTAATAAAATTTGAAAGAAAGATATAAATACACCAAAAAAAAATTATATTACGAATTAAGACTAGAAGCGTAGGAGGAGAGAGTACAAATAACTCATCTGCACGTGAATCCAAATTTAAAAATGGCTACTTTTTTATTATATAATATTTAATTAAATTATTTATATTATATTTATTACAATTTAAAGTATTTT
Organism: Euphorbia lathyris; assembly: GCF_963576675.1. Taxonomy (NCBI): domain Eukaryota; kingdom Viridiplantae; phylum Streptophyta; class Magnoliopsida; order Malpighiales; family Euphorbiaceae; genus Euphorbia; species Euphorbia lathyris. The sequence continues at coordinate 101,351,788 of NC_088911.1, read as the reverse complement.
AGTGTTTTATTTTATTGAAATATATTTTTATATACGGCGAATTTTTTCATTATTGCACTGCAGCAAAAATGTTTAAATTAAGACATGTCAAGAAACATAAAGAAAAATGTAATCAAATTGTGAAATATAGTACTTAAGTTCTGGCTGATGAGAACGCAGAAAAAAGGAAGTCGTGCGGATGATGATAATTTAACGGCACAACCACATTTGATTAAGACCACATTTCAATATCATTATTAGATTAGCAGTAATTTTCACCTGGTTAGTGACTGACCAAGTGAATTTGGTCAATCGTCATTAGATTTAAGTTTATTAAAATCATGCGGTGGAGATTAAAAGCATCGTAAGGCTTAGATTCACACATTGTAGATCTAATGGTAACTGACCAAATTTACCTGGTCAGTCACTGACCAGGTGAAAACTACCGATTAGACAATACTTGCTTTAAGTTTTCATTTTTTTATGAAAATAAAATTTCGAATTTTCGCTATTCTTAATTTTAATTTGCTTTTAATTTTTTTTAAAATTTTTTTATTATAATATTTGTTGGGCATAAAATAAAATTTTATTCTATTTAAATTTTATTTGTGAGATTTTATTTGGGGGTAAATATTTTTAAAAAGAATACATATGAGAAATTGAGAGAGAGATTTAAGGAGAAATGAGAGAAGAATTAATCAGTTTGTTTCTACTTTTTAGCATCACGTTCTTAGTGAAGATTAGGTTTTCGTATTGAAAACCAAAAGAATCATGTGGAACTGATTTGAAATCATGATTCCTTGGGCTGTTATAAGTTCATGGACTATCTGAAGATCACATGTTCGACACTTACTACACTAATGATAAATAATGTAGATATTCAATTGTTGAACATCTTATTATTCCTCCAAGTATGATTACTTCGTGCAAAATAAGGGAGACATCAGTGGTTGGCGGACGATTCCCTAGTGTCTAACTTAATATCTTCGCATAGCCAAATAAAGCAAATAGACAACTAAGGATGTATGTCACGTACCTGAAGTTCCATGAGCGCTGCCTTATATAGTCCCCTCATAATCATAATTAGGGTAAGACTTCACTTACTATACCCATAATTAGGAACTTAATTATGCTCAAATCAGAATAATATACTACCAAACATATGCACCACCTCTCAAGAAATCCCTAAACATGACTTCAAATAAATACAACATGCAGCTGCTCTAACTAGCAGCATGTTCGGATCCTTTAACATTCAAATTTCGGCTATCCGGCCCAAGCTCCATTCGCAGACACAACAGATAACATTTACATGTTATAAAATCAAAACATAGTTGTGTCGAGGAAATATGATAATTTTTCTACTGATTATGCATAAGAAGATGTGAAAACATGTCGGGCGAGTAAATAATTTTTTCAACAACTAAATAATTCCAACCCGTTTTTTTATATGAAATCTTGCTTCCTAGCTAAAGAGGGAATTCCATAAAAACTGGAGCAAAAAAAACTAAGTGAAAAAACAATATTCCAATGGGATTTTGAGAGCTGCACTTATAAAAAGATTTAGGGTCCGTTTATTTCACTTGCTCCTATTTACTGTTTATTGCTACGATTAGTTGTTTGTTGTTACTGATAGATAGTAGATATTAGTTGATTTTTCTGAAAAAAACAGTTATTTCGAATTTTTACCAAACGTTTTTTTCTCTTCTGTTTAGACTTAAAAGGCAAAAAAAACAGTTCCGAAAATTGAAAACAAACGGAAAAAAGCATAACACATCAAAACCATTCCCACAAAACTCTTTTCTTCTTATTTTTTTCTTGAGACTTTCTATTCTCCATTCTTTCAAAATCCTAATTCTTTAAGATTTCAGTATGTTTGAGAGAAGTATAATAACTAATAAATTATTTACCCATTAAGTATATATGCAATTATCACATATAAGTTGCCCTTTGTAATAACTTCTTTAAATTCCAAAGTGATCACTAATTCCTATAAAAAAAATTAATTATTTTTTTGGAAAAAGATAATATTCCTCGTTATTACAATTTTGATGGCTTAAATTTCTCATTTTTTATTTCAACATAATATATTCTTAATCATTTATTTCTTTATCACATTAAATCTACACTTGCCAAATTAGTTAGAAATAAACATCATATTTTTTTTTAAGTAAACATCATAAGTTGGTTAGAAATAAACATCATATTTAGTTAAAAGATACTTATTTTATTTGTTCTCAAACTATATCTTGTAAATAAAAAATTTACATTTTTTTATATTCATATATAAATAAAGTTTCAAACTATACAAAATGTAAATTTTAAACCCATATAAAATGAATAATAATATGTTAATCGACCCAATTTTTGTTATAATTAGAAATTAAATGTGAAAATAAAATTTATAAATTTAATGTATTAAAATAAATGATTAGGATAATTCAATTCATATCAAAATTAACAAAGACCTGCATATTTTTTTGACTGATTTTTCTCTCAATCATACTAGTATCAATTATTATTTATCATCAAAGTTTGAATATATATATATATATATATATATATATATATATATATTAAAAATGCAATGAACTCACATCATTAAGATTTAATCTCAGCATCATCTAAAAAGTGGCCCATGGATTTGGTTGTGTGGGACCATAAAATGTGGTGAGGCTATGCTACAGAAATGACATCATTAATATGAAAGCATGATGCAATAAGTACCGTTAGATGAATGTGAAGAGGATGAGATTTGGAGTCAAAATCAAATAAGGATTCAATGTTTAAAATTAATCCACCCTTAATGTAGTTGTAATACACTAACGTGTAAGAATTGTTTGCACTACTTTATCACCATTACAAAATCATGATGTAATTATATCTTTTCTTATTATTTTGCACTTTGTTATATATTTATGCTATTTTAAACAATTAAGAAAACAATTAAACAATTTTAATAATCTTTTAAAACATACATTTTTTATACTCTTAATATATCTTTTCTCTCGTAAAAAAAACCTAATAAAGTGATAACAGTCGAATGTTATCCGTAGCATTTGTAGAGAGCTTGGATCAGATGCCTAAGATCCAGAAGTTTGGAAATTTGGTCATATTTTGAGGACAAAGATTGTAAACTTGTGTCTGGAAGAGTCCCATATGGATGAGTTCCTATAGTTGCGGTGCAAGTTGTAAGTTCCTATTAGGATATTAGTTCCTGAATAGGAGGTGAAGTTAACGTAGTTAGGACTGTCATGAGATTATAAAAGTAGGCTTAAAGAGCCTTAAGGTATGTTTTGATATAACCTTAGCCTACTTTGTTTTCTATTTTTTAAGAAAGTTATTGACTTAGTTATTAGAGAGTCCCTCGTCGGACAATCGACATCTCTCTTGTTTTGCATGAAGTAATCAGACGGAAAGTAAAATTCAAAGATCAGGCCACTATAAATCTCTACAAAAATAACATTGGTGCGGTGAGAGCAACGCTGAGATATGATCATCATGACTTCATCAACTCTGTGAACGATAAATATTGGTAGCGATTCCGATAAGGACAATGAGGAGGTGATTGTCGAAGACATAAAAAAACGATGAAAATTTCAACATTCCCCAACAGATCACTCGGCCTACAAAATCCATCAATAAATTTCTACGAAGAATTACTTTTGAGCGTAGAACACACCCCAACTATGTATGGAGGACTCATAGATCCTCGGTCTAGATTGGTAGTGGGATTTTTCAATTCTCATATCTTCTAAGGTTGTTATTGCAAGTACATGGCTGATAGTCCAATGGTCTACGCCTATGAGAGGCATGCAATAGATGGGGAGCCAATTCCCAAGATTTTTACTCATGATCATTTTCTTATACTCTCAGTTTAGAGGATATCCAATAGATCCACCCGAGATAATATCCCACCTGATATTGTCATTCTTTTTCACCATTTCGTATGGGAGGTCCAAATCAAGAATATCATAATATCATAGGGATCAACCGCATTTTAGTGTCAATGATTAATAGTGTGAACATCAAATATAAGCAAGAAAAGATATTTATTTCATTGATTTATGCTTAAACAAACAACTCAAATAGCTTCTTACATTACACCGTATAGATAAAAGCAAGACAAAATAAACATAAATACAACTTTTATTTAGATAATTAAGAAAGTCTCGTGAGAGACCTTCGCCAATTCTTCTTATGGGAGAGCTTCTTCCCTTTTCTGGCTACCCCACTAGTGTTAGCTAATTTATTGAATAAATTACATTACTAACATCCAATTACATTATGAAAATAAACAACCATATCAAATGAAAAAAAAAAAAATACAACTTTATATAGAATCACTGTTTTTTTATTTTTAAAACATCATTTTCAAAACTCTCTCTAAATAACCATTTTTCTCGCCTAAATCCCAACCAACAACCTCTAAATAATTTCAAAAATAAAATTAAAATTATTTAGAATATCATTTTTATCAATTCTACAGTGAAAGATATTTGTTATTGAAATGTGATGACAAGCGGAGAAATTCTGATTAACTTCCGTCCCTGTGGGGGCGTCGTTGGGTTCGACGGGGGAAGCTTCGATGCCAAAGTCAGTAAGGAAGAACAAGAGAGCAAACTGAATCGACAAAGAATAAGTGAATGTGTACCTTGATAGCCTGAGACATAGGCTATATATAGTTGTGAAGTTGTAACTCTCAGTAACTAGAAAGTCTCCATTAATGCCCCTTTAATGGCGGTTACTGGTTACCCTTAAGTTGGCGGTTAGCTAATTGATAGCTCATTAATGGTCTTTATTACAAGGTCGGCTCTGCCGTTCTCATGGCGGATTGAGAGCTTATGGAGATCCGCCTCATAGGTTCGCCAGCGGGTCATTCTTGGCGAGCTTTAGGTGATCCGCCCGTCGGATCTCTTTACTTCGATACGCCGCGGAATTCCTGTATCAGGCGACTAACACGTGGCGTTCTTTAATCAAATATCTCTTTTGATCCTTGGGATAATATCACAATGTTATCAAAATGATAAAAGTTAAATGATTTTTTTATGTTAATAATGATAGTATTCATGGATTATCTGATTTTGAAGTTTAGAAATCATAAAAAAAAGGGTCTAATATGTCACCAACTTACTAAATCTGTCCATAAAAGTATATCGGCTCTCTGAACTTTGTCAGTGTCTCACCAGCTCCCTAAACTTGCTTATTTCGTATCATCAGCTCTCTAAACTTGTCCATAAAAGTATATTAACTCCCTCCCTAAACTTTGCAAGTGTATCATCAGCTTCCTAAACTTGCTTATTCCATAACAACTAAATACAAAAACTTATTAAACCTAAATTCTAAAAATGCATCTTCATTTATTCAAGAGGTAATTTTTTTATCTTCTCCTACCTTTCAATCTATTATAAGAGTTAGTGTTGCAGGTTTGATAGATCGAAGGTTGCGGATTGAGAGTCAGTATGGTGGTTTTGTATTTAGTTGTTACTAAATAAACAAGTTTAAGAACTGGTGAGACACTTACAAAGTTCAGAGAGCTAATTTACTTTTATGGACAAATTTAAAGAACTAGTTATACGAAAGTTTATGGAACTGTTGAGACATTTACAAAATTCAGAAAGTCAATATACTTTTATGGACAAATTCAGGAAATCGATCATGTATTAGGTAAAAAAATAAAAAAAAGTTAGAAGGGCAAAAAGAAAGCTAAAGTTAGAAAGGGCCATAAATATAATTTAACCCTAACCTATTGCTAGCCCATTAATTTCCATGAAATACCTACCAGTAGACCTGGGTAGGGGCCGGGCTCGGGCAGACTTTTAAAAAAGCCAGATAAGCCCAAGCCCAGCCCAGCCCGTAAAAACTTTAGTTAGATTCGGGCTGGACTCGGGCCTAAGATATGAATCCCAAGCCCGCCCGTCCAATCCCGTCTGTATATTAAAAAAAATACAATATTTATAAAAATATATTTATATTTATATATTATAATTTATATAAATTATATATCTCAGTATGTTTATAAAAATATATTATAATTTATATTTATATAATATAATTTATATAAATATAAATCTATATATTACATACAGTATATCGGGCCGAGACGGACCGATGTAAAATTCATAAAACCCAAGTCCGCCCAGTTTTTGACGGGCTTATACGAGCTTGGATCGGACCGGGCCTGACAGCATTTTCATGTGTCCAAACCCAGCTAAATGGGCATGGACGGGCCGGGCAGGCTCGCCGGTCCATGCCCAGGTCTACCTACAAGATAATGGAAATCAACATGCTGAAGCTAAACCCATTACTAGATTGAGTTCATGCATCAATTTTTCTCATAAATGATTCACGCCAAAGAATATAACTTACAAACATGAAACAGAAAAGAGATCTATCTGTCTTCATATTAACCTAATAGAATCTGTTCTCTCAAATTACAAGGGGAAGGAAGAATGAACATACCTACACCAATACAACTAAAAGAATTCACTGTTCAAAAAACAAAACAAAAAATGCTCAAAGCTAGTTGATCCTAGAATAAATAGAATGATGATAGAGGATTTTGAGCAGAAAGAGCATGTTTCAATATCAAACCATCAAAAGAAGGGTCAAGAGTATAGCCAGATTTGACATGAAGAAGCAAACAGCAGTCTTAGGTTGGCCGTTCGGTCTAGGAGGTGGTGCCGTAGTTGTTGTTCCTGGAGTTGATGATGGAACTCTTTCTTGTACAGGGGCCAAAGGTGACTCAGCCACTTCTGCTTCATCTAGGACTGGATAAGGAGCCTCAGCTGGTGGCAAGTATTCACGCGTAACTAATTGGATGAGACTGCCTGGTTGAACAGGGCTCATATAAGCAGGTGTTGACTTCCCCAGATTCAAACAACGATTCTCTGCAAAAGAGATTCACATTTTCAGTAATCAAATGTTAGAATACACCAGATAGATTCACTAAATCCTTGAAATAACTGTATGACTAACTAGCTGTTAAGTATGATTTCAAATGCATATCAATGAAAAAACTTTGGCCTTGCATTTTTCTATGCTTTTAGTACAATAAATAGAAAAAAGCTCGAAGGAACTCTCACTTACTTTTGTATCTAGCTGATGTAAAAGGAAAGTCTGTGACGATTCCACTAATATTGGCTCCCACGACGTATGAGTTAATTTCCACATTGGCATCTGAGAAAAAGTCCCATGCTTGAGATACAAATTCATTGCTGAAGAGCTCCACATAAACAGGGAGCCCAGCTGACTGTATCTTTGGTACAACATCTGTAGCACCCGTGAGGAACAGGCTATTGTCAGGGAAGACAGACATCTTGCTAACAACCACAGAATCGGCAAATGTCTTGATATCTTGCATGGCTGCATCAAGAACACTTCGAATGTTCTCATCAACCTTGTAAACAAGCTCGTAATTTTTTTTGCCCTTGAACTTCTTTAAAACAGAGCTGTCAGGGGACTGAATCATAATCTTATTCTCATAACCAGCTTTGCTCAAGGCATCTAGTACAACATCCGTTACGGCCATCTGCTGCTTCTCCATGAGATAAGGTGTATTCTGAAATTAACAAAAGCAACAAAGTTTTCAAAGTGGAGAAAACAAATTACTTTTTTCTTCTACTTTTTTTCAAACACAGTGGATCAAATTATTTAATACTCCAATTTTCAGCAACAAAATAACATTATCTTGCAAGCAAAACGATAGTAGATGAGACAACATCAAGTTCAAAGATTTGAATGAAATAGTTCAAAAAGTTTATATTAACTCTGCAATGTCCAGATGTAAGATGCATATGAAAGTTTAACTCAATCACATCTTAGGTCATGCCTATACCCGTAGAAAGGAAATTCCCCATTTCCATTCCATGGGTAAGGGGCAGAAGAAACTACTCAAGGATAGTCGTTTCCATTTGGAGGAACTTGGACCATGTAGTTGGTTACAAAAAAGTTGGCACATCATTGTACAGAAACATCATAAAAACCATCTCACCCATGTAAAACGGCAGCTGTGAAGTACAAATGTTGATTTTAGCACTTGAAAGCTAACATGCATATAGCACAGACAGGGTAAGAGAGGAACCCTGAGAATGCATATAGAGCCTTGGAGAGAGAGAGAGAGAGAGAGAGAGAGCTTGGAACAAATTATTTGAAAGGCTTCTACATCAAGATTTAAGCATGGTCATCCAGAAATATATTGTCTTGTTTAGCTTCCTTTTCCTATTATACAACAACAACAACAACAACAAAGCCTTAGTCCCGAAATGATTCGGGGTCGGCTAACATGAACCATCATATAAAACCGTGAAAATCAAGTCGTGTCAGCGACACAGATTCGCTCCCTCCACTCCGTCCTATCCACTACCATATTTTCCTCAATTCCCAATAAACTCATATCACTATCGATCACCCTCCTCCAAGTTTGCTTAGGTCTTCCCCTACCCCTCACCACTACATCCCTTTGCCACTCTTCGGTTCTCCTAACCGGCGCATCAAGCGCTCTACGTCTCACATGGCCAAACCACCTTAGTCGGTTTTCTCTCATTTTATTCTCAATAGATGTGACCCCTACTTTTGTCCTAATTATTTCATTACGCACCCGGTCCTTTCTCGTGTGACCACACATCCATCTCAACATACGCATCTCCGCCACCGACATCTTATGGATGTGGCAGTGTTTCACTGCCCAACACTCCGTACCATATAACAATGCTGGTCTAATTGCCGTCCGGTAGAATTTTCCCTTCAATCTATTAGGCATGCCGGGATCACAAAGGAAACCCGTAGCACTCTTCCACTTGCTACGACTAAAGGAACATGCAAATGGCCAGTTGGAGGGAGGTAGATATAGATGGAGGCCTTGTCTATCACAAAACTTAGCAAGCCAACAATAAATAACTTAAAATGCAGGAATATAATGATTCAAATAAGGATAATGAGCAACTAAGCATAGCAAGAACCTTACCTCTAAGCTGATCAAGACACCAGAGAGAGAACTAGCATTCTTTGCCATGGCCAAGAAATCAGACAAAGTAAGGAAAGTCCCAGCATTTCTGAACTTTGGATTCCGGAACAGTTGATATATTGACTGTGGATTTGATATTGACGCTACAAAAAAGTATAGAAAATTATTAACAAAAGGACAGTTAATATGTTCAGACAAACAATTAGAAGATTACACCTCAGCATCAAATGATTACAACATCAAACAACAAACCATATTGCTCAAGTAAATCTCCTTTTTTTTGGGGGGGAAGGGGTAAGGATCAGGGTTTTTTCTTTTCTGCTTGGGCCAAGTTTTAATGTTAGAGCCCTCTCAGCAAGATGCAATTTTCCAAGATTCAAACTTAGGTTCTCTTCTAGGAAGTGCTTAAGCAGATTTAAAGACAACATATGAGAAAAAAAAAAAAAAATTGTTACAAAGCATGTGAACTAAAAGAATCTCAAAAGCTAGTCTCTTTAACGATCCATCCTTCCGTCATTTCCATAGTTACTAATTTAATTTCCTTTATATCAGAACATAAACAACACGCCAAATATTGGAATTCCAAATGCAGAAGGATCTTCTAGCGGAACAAGCAGAAATGACATTCAGTTTTTTTACCCAGAACTTGTCCAGTTTTTGCATCTGTATTTGCGGTTGATAATTCAAGTTCAATGACTATGTAGTATTGAGATCTTGAATTTTCCCTATAAATAATAAAACAAACTAAGCATAACTAAATTTGAATTGCAGATATACAAGCACCTATCCGGTTAAAAACCATTTGAACTGTCTCAATTTTCTTATTTCATAGGATCGTGCACTTCATTTGAGTTGATTTGACTATTGAGTATCCAGTAATGCACGCATCTTTGAGAACACAATCAATTCCATTTTTTAAGATGAGAGGTTCATATCAGCATATCAAATAATTCTATTGACGAACAAGCAAATGAGAACCAACCAAGTATAACTTACGAGTCAATTTATGAATCTGAGTCCACGTTAAGTTAAAGGAAAAGATTCCAGTGCTATTTGAAAGCTCTGGAATTTTTAAAGCGAGGTTGCTGTAACTGGACTGAGCAACTGTTGTACTGTCAATAAGATTTATGGTGCTCATGCAAAATGGGATTCCATCCTTAGACATTTGAACAGGACAATCAATAATATTTGCACCATCTGCAATAGCTTTCTGATATGCCTTGTCAGTACAACCAGGGTAATCTCCACTTGCGCCATTTTTTGAGATGACCAGAACATTCACTGCATTAAACAAGGTGAACAAAAAAGTTAGAAAATATTGTTTTACGAATCAGCTTCATTAAGGTCAACTCTATAAAAACAAGCATTATAATACATGTTTATAATACAAATATGTATCATTTACGTGTGCCTTACCATTATCTGAAGCATTTTTACCCAGCTGAGAAAAGCAGTCTGCAATAGAAAAGCAAATATCAGCAACTTGCATACACATGTTTCCTCATGTTTAGGACAAGCAGCAGGACTGAGGTATGTATTCCTAGCAATAATATAACCTGACCGTCCTCCTATATGGCATTTCCATCAGTATAGCATGTATAGCAAAGTTCAGAACTCATCCTTTTAAGTTAATTCATGACACACATTGATCTAAGTGAAAAGAAGGCATTCATGAATGAGGGATGGCAACAGTTAATATATAAATGAGGATTCCAAATGCCTAGGTTAAGTATCCAAACTGTGACAATATAACTAAATAAAATGTTGAGAAAGAGAGGAATCCATGTTTGTTTCAAAAACATATTACTTGAATTCATACCAGTTGATGTTTTTTGTATGATGATGTATAGTTCCCGGATGATATCAGATGCAAACAAAATAACTATAGGAAGAAGAAGAAGAAGCAAAGTGGCTCACCTCTTGCTTCTGAAGGAGATATTGGGAAGTCAGACAGCACACCATCAACTGAGAAATCACCATTGTCGATGAACGATAGATATTCGCTTACTGGATCATAACTGTAATTAAAACTAAATGGAACATCATTGTAAAAATCATACGCAAAAACTTCTAGCCCCAACTTGTGAGCATCTGGGACAAGAGAAGTATGAGGTTTCAAGTAAAGAGTTGCATCAACGGGCCAAATGTAACCCTTGGGAACAAGAATTCCTGAGGCAAATGTCTTGATTAATGACAAATTCTTTAAGAGAGAACTGTATGACTGATTTGTTGAAGGCTCAATATTATCAGGTTCTAGAAACCGGAAGACCAGTTTTGTAACATTAGCATTTAATCGTGGAGCAATGCCTCTCAAGAAAGCCACCTCTGGGGATGAGATATAATTAATCACCACTCTTCTAGAGAGACCAAGTACATAATTTCTCATGCTCAAATTGTGTTGAGTATAGAATGCATCATGCTGCAAAAGAATGAATTTAAATGGTTGGTTGAAGAAAAACCAGGAAAGCACATTTCATAAGACTTGGAGGAATAAATTGATAATGATGAGTGGGGAAAAAAGAACTGAGGGAGTGCTTAGTTATTTGTTGTTATTCTAGCATTTACCTGGACATTCAACCATACGGTTTCTGGTTTCAATGCTGTCACATTCTCGACAGTTTGAATTGAAAACAGATTACCTTCAAACTTGTTTGATCGAGAATAGATTCCCTGGACCACTGACACAAAACAAGATTTTTGTCAAAATTCTGTGTCACGATTGCAGAATCAAAGCAAAGAGTTACCCACTAATAAACACTTTTAAAAGAACCAAAACAGGTAACTGTGAAATTGATAGCTCAAACAAAGCATTTCTTTCTTAGGTAAGACGAAACACAAAAATGCAGTCTCACATGAATCAGTATCCAATAACTGGCAGATATGAAGGCCAATTAGGATCTCCATGATAGACAATAGCAGGCCAGATATAAGAACAAGAAGAAAAAAACTCAGTGTCATATAATTCTACAAGGATAAGGAAAATTCTTACAATACGTGAATGCGCACACTATGCAGGATGGATGCAATAATATATGGAATCCACTTTCACATGAATGTGGTGAATGCATGCCACAAGTTTTCATGCTTACAGTAGCACAAGTGATCTGGATTTTAGGATGCCCTCCCTATGAAACTTCTCAAGGTGAAATCAAAACAACCCAGTTTTATCACTATCACCAACCGCATAAATGAGTACTTTTATTGAGTACGTTAGGAAACACAATGAAAATAAAAGGAGTTATGTTATGTTTCCTTCCTACAGAAGAAAGAATGCTATCAGGGCATGTCTAATGCAAATATGAACATGACAGTGTCAGGATGAATAAATCATGGCAATAAATTTTGGTTGTGCTGGCGTTCACTCTCAAAAAGTAGAAAGAAAAAAGAAAAAGAAAAACTCTATTCCCTGATCAGTCAACCAGAATTTCTAACATACAGTTTAAACTTTTTCCTTTTCTTAAACATTTGATAAAGAATTTATAAAGTTTCTGAACTAACAGCTTCACATTGGTAATGGTTAGTACTTCAAATGACAGCTTGGTTTGATAAAGGTAACCAAACACAAAATAAATAAATAAATAACAATAATAACAACAACAACAAGGGGCATCAAACTGTGATAAGTAATGATATACAGAAATAAGCTCAAGAAAGACGAACTCACAGACTGTAGATGTCAACAATTCATCGTAAGTGTAATCCACAGAAAACCATCCTCGGGTTTCAACATCATTAACCAGGTAAGTCTTGTCCTTGTTTTTGAACGCATTAGAAATGTCAGTGAAATTTTGAAGCGTGAGATCAGGTGCACAAATGCCTACTCCATCTTTAGTTAACTGCAGATCACACAACAAAGCCACATCTGGCACACTGGTGAACAATGCCAACTGATAAGCACCACTGCTAGAATCTGGAAGTAATCCTGAAAACCCTCCACGAGCAACAACTAAAGGAGGTTTTCCTGCAATATAAATTATATGAATGACAATGAGCTTATGCAACACATATCTACAAGTCCAAGACACTATTGCTGAATCTTCCAGCTAACAAGTGTAGACTACTCTTCTTTCTCCATTAAAAAATCCTGTGATTGTGCCTTCACCATGGAATGGAAATCGTTGGAGGGACATGTTATTGGTGCAGAACATTTTAGTTCTTTGTATATGGTATACCGTATCTAGATGATTAGTTAATTTTGGATTTCAAAGCTACCGGCCCAAGTGAAAAATTAATGCATATTGTAACAAAGTATTCTTTTCTATAATTCTATTTCAGTTTTCCCAAATAAAGTTAACCTCGCATTAAGCTGGACATACAAAAAAAAAAAGACATCTCTAGACTAGGGGAAGAACTGGTTGCATAGATGTGTAAAAGAAGTTAATGAATTTTTGTTTTAAAATCTGACCTATGTATTTCATTAACAACTACAAACGTCAGATTTGTTTACACAAAAGGCGATAGAACATTTTATTTCCTCAGCAACCAAATGAAAAGTTCAACCCCCGTGGGAAAAACAGCAGTCGGCTTCTCACTAACAGTGGTAGTTAGTCCAAAAAGACTCAAAGGATCAAATTGGGATGCATTTGGTAAGCATAAAGAAGTGAATTGAAGGGGGAGACAAACAGAGAGCAAGACTCACCGGTAAGTGTCTGCCAAGAAGGAGTAGATCCCTGAGCAGAAACCAGAGTCACCAATGAGTAAAGTAGTAGAAATGCAGCAAGTAGAGAAGTAGACGCGCGTGGATTACACATTGCTGCCGGAGGATCACGCCGGCGACTAAGTATCGGAAGAAGTAAGAAGCTCTCGTGGCCAGATAATCTTGGGAAATGTGTGAGATTTGATGAATTTTTAGAGAGAGAAAGAGAGAAATGTGAAGCACTGAACCTTTTCAAGCTGGACTTTACTGGATTTTTATGTATATATATAAAGGTTTTTTTATTAATTGTTTAATTAAAATTAAAATACGATTAGTGGAGTTTTCAGCTGAGCTCAAACTTTTACACGCGTATTAGCTGCGGACGGCTTACGGCTGATATGTCGGCTCCAGAGAGCTATTTTTCTTTTTCATGGACAACAATTTTCCATTAATAGTTGACATGCTCGGAGAAATATTAAATGAACTCGTCCAATCGAGTTTTTTTTTTTTTTTTTAAGTAAATCAAGAAACTTTATTAAAAAACGAGAGAGACGTCCTAAAATAGAATGCCCTTAATAAATACAAGAACAAATGAATGAATGAATGAAAAAATTAGCATGAAATAACCGTGTCGTGCTAACGTATGGACCGTCTCATTTACTAACCTTGAAATATAAACCACCGTAAATCTAGGGTGGGTGCGAAGTAGTAATCTAATTGATGAGGGCATCTTGCGTTCGTACACGGAACGTGAGATAGAATACGCGGAGCGTGAATCCGGAGCCAAGAAGGGAGTAAGAAACCCATGCGGAATGGAGATCACTAAAGCATTCCACGCGGAGCGTGTTATAAGACAGGCGGAGAGTGGAGGTGTGGTTCGAGGAGAGGACGAAGACGCAGCTGACAGAGGACCAGTTCCAGAGGCCAGCTCACGCGGAGTGTCCTTCAAGGCATGCGGAGCGTGGATCCTAAAGGCAACCTTCATCGCCAAGCCAGAATGGAGGAAGACTAAGGTTGAACTTTACCATTGACTGTCTTACCATTGCCCATTTTATTTCCTTAATTTACTCTTTCTATTTCCTTATTTTAATTAATTATATAGTTGCCCTTTGTGTAATTTGTTTTAGATTTACTTTAGAGTTTTGAGATGATATAAATACATCTCTTTCTTTGTAAGCCACCTAACTTTTATCAAATACAAATTATATCTTCTTCTTCATTGAAACTTGTTAAGGTTTTTACCTTCAACAATGGTGAATTTTTATTTCCTATGGATTTAGTCCATAAAACCGGGATTAACTCCTTCAAGTTTAGCTTGAGAAGAAACATCTTTGTTAGTTTACGATTAAACCTAACTCGTCCCGAATAAATCTGTATCACTAATCTCATCAATAATGATGCCAAACTCAGTAATATCTCTATGAGACGAGGAAATACTATCAACAACAAGTTTAGCATCAGATTCAAAAATGACGTTCCAGAGAGTCGTCTCTGCTGCCCAATTAATACCTGCTTTAAGCGTCCAATCGAGTTCTAAAGGTAAATATTTTTATTTCCCGTTATGAAATTGTAAGTGTTCAAATTTTCTTAAAATAAATAATTGAATTTCATACAAAATATTGAACTACATTTGTTTTATTAGAAGAGTTTTTTTAAGTAAAAGCAAGAAGCTGGGGGGAAACTCGACTTATTGCAACTTTGAAAGTTATTCTGCCTAAATCTATATCTATACTACATATAAAAAGATACGTAGTCAATCTCAAATCCAATTTCAATCTGTCATTTTACGAATTTATCTTTCAAATTGTTTCAATTTCTTTCTCAATAATCCGAATATAAATACGAGTTTAAGGTTTACCTTTTATAGAACAAAACCTGTTGAGAAGAATGTCAACACAATCTTGTATCGCCGATCATGAATCACTCACACTGATATCAATCGGGAGCTGAAAACTAAAGAACCACAAACTAAAGCGGACGTCTGAGACAAAAAGAGAGGAGGTGATAAGCCCAAAATATACAATTAGCATGCATAAATATGTTAAATTTCATGTAAAATATATGTTAATTACTTTATTTTAGAAAGATTTCACGTGGGTATTTGTTGTTTGTATGCAATGTGTTAATTATTTGGAAAAAGCTAAATATGAGCAAAAATGGATTAGAAATGAGTGAGAAATCAAGCTTTCAACATAAATCACGTATGAGAATTGAAAGTCACGTCTAAGAATTGAAACACATTGCAAAAGGAGGAAAGAAGAGTTTATGTCACTATCGAGATTCTAAAAATCTCGACAGGGACACGCGATGGGCAACATGATGTGCGCCTCCTTCCCTCATACCTCTTATCTCGGTCGAGATTCTTGAATCTCGGCAGGGACAACGAAGCTATTTGTGCATTTTTTCATGTTTATTTCTCCAAACGACACATCCTTTCATCCGGATCGAGGCAACTTTTCACCAACGGACACATCTCTCCAGCGTACCTTCAATTACAAATGGTTAGAGATACAAGTTATAGATTTTATTATTTATATTAAGACTTGCTGGTCTCTTATAACGTAACAAGTTAGTTCCAAGGGGGGGATAGGAACTATTTAAAATTTAAGTACGTTAAGGCTGACTCCTTTTTCTTTGAAAAAGGATTACACAGCGCGCTGAGTAAATAAGACACTAGCTTAGTCAACTGATGACTAAGTCAGCTTCTTTCGTTGAGTCAGGCGATAACACTTTGAGTATATTCCTGAACTCAGATACTCAATACACACAACTCAGCGTGACCTCTTTACTTGGTCAGTTTTGTTTAAGCAAGCAATATATATATTAAGGAGTTTAAGGTTAGAAAGATGTTACTCAGCAGATTTATCCAGGTTCGGCCTCTAAGCTTACGTCCTGTCCCCGGAACACGTTCCGAGCTTTCGAATTCTCTACTGAGCTCTTTAACGGTAGAGCATCAAACCTTTTACAACTTAGAAGCCGAGTATAACAAGAGTACCTTCCTCTATACCTCTACTCACTCCTAATCTCTCGCTGAGTACTATAACCGAGTACTCAGCCTCTCCTTTCTAATCTCTAGAAATGATAAAGATTTGTCCTAAACAATAATTGCTAAGACACTTTAGATGATTGAATAATCACTCTAGACTTTTACACGAAAGATATAGAATTTGGTGTAAGTATTTGCTTTGCTTTTTCTCACAGAACTTTGAGTAGAATTTTGGTCAGCGTAATGGCTTGATAAAGTTCTGTATTAAATGAAGCAACTGAAGGGCTCTATTTATAGAGACGTCTGAGACATCAGTCATTTCGAATTTCGAAATAACCGTTGGAGGGAAACGGCTTCCTGTCGTTGTCACTCAGTCTTGCTCAGAGCTCTCGGCCAATCAGATTTGAGTATCTTCTGTCCTCGGTCAGCTTTTAGTCAGTTCGGCAGAATGTCTCTCCATTTATGGTAAGGTCAACTAGACAGCGTCTTGTGTCTTCTGAACTTTACCCAAAGTGGAAACACTTTGTCTGGAAGTTGTTCTTGCTCAGCTGCTGTCTTGTACTCTTTGTCGATTCAACTCAGCAGCTTCATTCCGAAGTTGTTCAACGAAGGTCTTCTAGATCCTTCTCTCGCTGAACTGCGTTTTGTACATAACGACAGTGTTTTGCACACGCGGGCCGAGTGGTCTTGATCTGTTTGACTTGGGCTTTGACTTCCGAATTGGGCTTTAAGCCTTTTATTCTTTATGTCTTATAAACAATTTAACTCAACATTGAACAAACACATTAGTGTAATAAATCAAAGCATTTAAACTTAGTGTGTTTAGAATATATTTAATTTTACTTAAATAATTTTGTCAAATCAAAATCATGTGGAAAGGTGTTTCAACAAACTCTCCCATTTTGATGTTGGCAAAACTATTCAGCGAGGAACTCAGTGTTGAGCTCCCCCATGATAGTTGACCTATTATTACTTAGCAAACTCCCCCGTCAGGGTTGAGCTACTGACTTAGTTTTACTCTAAACATTTTAAGGTTTAATCGAGTAAGTCTAAGGTCAGTTTTCAGATATAGGTCAGCTCATGGAACATATTCTATTTTACTCAGTATTAAGCTGAAGGTTTAACATTCAGAGAGCGCTGAGTAATCATTTTGTTCAATGGGTCTTATGAGACCGTGTTTAATAAGCATATAAGTTAATGTCAAACATTTAATCAGCATAGCATTCAATCAACAAGTATTATAAGCGGTAAACACGGTTGATGTATTTGAATATACATACTAACATAATACTCAGCATCATATAAAATAACTTAAGGTTGGATAAAAGATGCAAGTATTGTATTGAAATAAAGTAGTCAGCATATACAGTAAAATTCTAAGCAAAAAGAAACATAGAAACTACAAGTAAAGAACAATACTGAGTTAGCCTATTTCTATTTCTTCTTCTTATGCTTAGACTGACTACTTCTAGCAACCTCCTGTTGAGTTCTAGCTTGTGCTTTCTCCCCCGTTTTGTCAGCATCGGGAGGAGGAGGAATTCTAAAGGAGTCGGTTAAGACCGCGTTGGTCAGTGTGGCGGACAACTCCTTAAGCTTGTCGGCGCTTTCATTGATGCCGTCGAAGACAACAACGCCTTTATCCAAGACCTCTTTAGGTATACCGAGTTCAGCTGCGCTGAGCATGCTCAGTATGTAGGCTTGAGATTTACCCACCCAAGTAATTATATCAGATAGTGCAACAAAAACTTGATGAAATATTTTCAGCAAGGTTGAGTCATAATATTGACGCTGGATATTGTTATGACGCACATGGGTGAAGGTCTTTTGGGTAGTTACCAGTATCTCATTCTGCTTCACTGGGTCAGTGTCCATTTCTTGCTTATTCAGGTTCAGCAACCGAACTGCTTCGCTAATTTGCTCCACCGAGCATTGAGAGTAAGAAGCCAGCTGATCATTGGTCTTGTGTTGCTCAGTGTGAAGCTGGGCAAATAGCATCTTAACTTCAGCAGAAGTGGCATATTGAGTGTTCGAAGTTGACAAGGTCTGGAATTGCTCTTGAAGAGTGTTGAGATGTTGGGCCATTGTCAGTTGGATCTCAGCCAGCTTCGTTATTGAGTCCTGCTTGGGCTGTTGTGTTTGAATGGAGATCATAACACTTAGCAGATCCTTTAGTCCTTTAACTTCATTTAAAAGCTGAGTGACTTGGGACAGCTGAGTTGACTCATTGTTGGCAGACCCAGCAGTAGGTTCAGCATTTTGATGAAGATCCTTGATTAATGACTGCACCGAGTTGATGAGTTGACTACCAAACTCGGTGGCATGAAGATAGCTGAGTGATCCTTCATCAGGTTGCCGAGTTTCCTCAGTGTGACCAGTGGATGGAGGAGTAGGATTTTTCTCAGGGATGACATGGTCAGTGACTGGAAGGGGGTTGTCAATCTGCATTTGGTTCTCTTGTAGAGATGATTGATCGGCAGAAATGATTATTGATGTAGAGGTAGGCTGAATGGGTTCAGTGCTGACAGGGGCAGGAATTTCCTTAGTCAGCACAGTGCTTGGAGCATCAGCATGAGCGAGAACTTGCTCGGTTTGGCTTGAAGGGTTGGTAGAAGCATTCAAGTCGGCTTGTTCCTTTAGTGAAGAAACAGAGGCTTGCTTTTCAAGAGAAGCTGGTCGAGAAGAAGGAGTTTGTTTACTGAAAAACTTTAGCTTAAGTGTAGAAGGATCTTTGGTCAGCTTCGGAACAGGAAGGTCAATGACCGTTGTCTGACTTGCCTTTACCAGTCTTCTTCTTCGAGGAGGTGCAGGGTCAGCTGGGATAGACTCTACTGAGTGAGGAGGAGAAGTCTCTTCTTGTTCAGCATTGAGCTGATCAGCTTGTACTTGTTCTTCATCTGCAGCCAACTCAGTATTAGTTGGGTCAGCAGTTTCCTCTTCACTGACTGTCTCCTTAGTGTCATCCTGGCCACTTTCTTCTTCTTCTTCTGCTTCCTCATCATCCTGATCTTCGTTATCTAATTCTTCTTCCACCTGAGTGATGAAGTGATCATCCAGTTGCACATCGTCTTCTTGATGCTCAGCTTCAGTTCCTTGACATTGTGTGAAGTGAGAATCACTAGGATTAATGAAGTCAGTGGGGATAGCATCAATAGGGGTCAGCTCTGAAGACTTCTTCTTCTTCAGAGGTTGCTCATCATCATCCATTCTCTCTTCTGTATTAGGCTCATCTTGCCTGCTTCTCTTCTTAACTGACTTAGGTCTCTCCTGACCTTTTTGAGCAGCTGACTTCAGCTTCTTGGCCGGAGTCTCATCATCTTTTGAAGGAGTCCCAACAGCTTTCCTTTTGCGGGCAGCGGGAGCCTTTGTTCTTTTTCCCTTCTGTGGGACAGTCTCCTCAGTAGGCTGATCACCACCTTTGGGTTTCTTAACTGGTTGGTCATACTTCAAGGCACGCAGCGCATCAGCTGTTATCTCAGAGCCTTGGGCCTCAGTTTCCTCGAATAGGTCAATTTGATGGTCTATGAGGATTCTGGTTATGAGTGAGCCCAGCCTAAGAGTTCCAGTGCTCCTTTGGAAGCCAGCAATTAAGAAAACTGGCATATTGATGGGCTTATAAGTCAGCATATGCCATATGAAGCACTGCTCAAAGTTTGTTGCTGAGCTGGTGCAATTAATCTTAGGGTAGATGTAATTGGTCAGCAGATAGTGTGCCATCTTTTGGTGCTGACCCATTGAAGAGCTGGAGATTTCTCCAGAGTGGCCAACGGGCTTGCAGAAGGTGGCTACGTACCCAGTTCCTTCATGATCACCCTTCCTTCTCAGTTTTGTTCCTTCATTTTTCAGTTTGAGCAAGTTGGCAAGGTAGGTAGGGTTGATGAAGATTGTTTTCTCTTTTACCACGGTTACTAGGTAGTCCTGGTTATCGTCAACAACCCACAGATTGTGGTAGAATTCCCTTACTAAGTCAGGGTAAGTTGGGTCTCTGATTGAAAACAGCTCGGTCCAACCATTCTTCGATATCCATTCACAGAATGGTTGCTCGGTTGTTACGAAAGCCTCAGAGAACCATTTTGAGAAGTCTATCTTGCATTCTCTAACGTCTTCGTAGACCTTCGTATAGGTTCTGACTTTAGTCGGTTTTCCTTTAGAGGAGGTGGCTTGGCCAGCTTTTCCTTTGCTCCGTGTAGTGGCCTTAGTCGTTTCAGGCGGAGTAGTATGCTTGGAAGGTTCATCAGAACTGGTCTTAGGGTGACCGGCACCGGAGATGTTCACTGAAATCTTAGTCATAGTTTCAGAGATGGATTTGGAAGTTTTAAGAGTTTTTAGAGAGAGAAAGCTTATGCCAGAGAATTCGGTAAGTGTAAAGAGATAACAATGGGGATTTGCCCATTATTTATAGCGGTGAAAGGTGGATCTTATCGGATCCATGTGTCAGTTTTGCCTTGGGATTGTCAACCGATAATGATTCAGGCTTTTATGACACATTCGGCGCATACGTCATCCTAGGTGGCTATTCGCGTGCTTTAGCATTAAATGCAACAGATCTTGTACTCAGCGTTTAGAATTCTAAATGTTCAATATTCTGAGTAGTCAGTTTTATACAAACGAATGGTTTAAGTAGTTGGTTGCTCAGTTTGAGATAACTACTCAGTGCGCATATTTGCTCAGTATGTAATATTCGTTCATTTAGCATTAAACACTCAGCATACATCTACTGACTCAGCAAGTAATAGCATAAGTCATTCAGCATGGTAATTCACTCAGCATGAATCTATATTAAGAGCTGGAATTTACTGAAGAGGATTAAACATACCAATGGCTTCTCTCAGTATGCTGAACTGCTCACGAGCCAGTGGCTTTGTGAAGATATCCGCAAGCTGCTCATCCGTTGGGACATAAGTCAGCTTTATCTCACCCTTGAGTACATGGTCTCTAATGAAGTGATGTCTTATGCTGACATGCTTCATCCTGCTGTGTTGAATTGGGTTCTTTGATAGATCAATTGCACTTTTGTTGTCACATTTGACCTCAATTGTCTTTGTTTGAACACCATAGTCTTCAAGCTGTTGCTTAATCCATAGAACTTGAGCAACACAGTGTCCAGCAGCAATGTACTCAGCTGCAGTGGTAGACAAGGCTACTGACGCCTGCTTCTTGCTGAACCAGGATACAAGACAGCTTTCTAAGAAGTGACATCCTCCAGATGTGCTTTTTCGTTCAAGCTTGTCTCGCCCATAGTCAGCGTCAGTGTATCCAACGAGTGTGAAACCATGAGTGTTGGGATACCATAAACCTGCGTTCACTGAGCTTTGCAAATATCTAAGGATTCTTTTTACAATTATGTAATGAGATTCCTTAGGGTTAGATTGATATCTAGCACAGTAGCATACTGAGAACTGAATGTCCGGTCTACTTGCTGTTAAGTAAAGTAAAGAGCCTATCATACCTCGATACAATTTGCTGTCTACTGACTTATCATTCTCGTCAGCACAAAGGACAGTGTCAGTGCCCATAGGAGTAGATATTGGCTTGCAATTTTCAAGATCATATTTCTTCAATATCTCCTTGGCATATTTAGCTTGAGTGATGAAGATGCCATTTTTCCCTTGTTTGATTTGAAGTCCAAGGAAGAAGTTGAGTTCTCCCATCATTGACATTTCAAACTCAGTCTGCATTTGCTTGCTAAATTCCTTGCACATTGACTCATTAGTAGCACCGAAAATAATGTCATCAACAGAAATTTGAGCCAGCAGGGTATCTTTACCCTTTCTCTTAATGAATAAGGTTGTATCAGCTTTGCCTCTGACATAATTTCTAGTCAGCAGGAAACTGGTCAGCCTCTCATACCAAGCACGTGGTGCTTGCTTGAGGCCGTACAGAGCCTTTTTTGAGTTTATAAACGTGGTTTGGGAATTTAGGATCCTCAAACCCTGGAGGTTGATTAACATAAACTTCCTCGTTTATAACTCCATTAAGGAATGCACTCTTAACATCCATTTGAAACAGTTTAAAGTTCATATAACTTGCATAAGTGCATAAAATTCTAATAGCCTCTAGCCTTGCCACTGGGGCAAAGGTCTCACCGTAGTCAATACCTTCTTGCTGACTGTAGCCCTGAGCTACAAGCCTTGCTTTGTTCCTGACTACATTTCCTTGTTCATCCAGCTTGTTGCGGAAGACCCATCTTGTTCCAATGGTCTTCTGACTCCTTGGATGTGGCACTAACTCCCATACATCGTTTCTTCTGAATTGGTCAAGTTCCTCTTGCATTGCGCTCATCCAGAATTCATCTTCCTCAGCATCAGCGAAGTTCTTTGGTTCCTGAACTGAGATGAAGGCTACGTTGCTGAGGTATCTCCTGAGTTGGTTTCTTGTCATCAGGGTATTCTCAGCGGCATCAAGAATGGCACTCTCTGAGTGTCCTCTCGGTATCCTTATCTCCTTTGGTAGATTGATGTCTTGTGCTGTCTGTGTTTCAACAATCTCTGCAGGTGTAGACTGGTCAGTGAAAACAATTTGAGATTCACTTTTACCTTTGGTCAGCCCTTGAGGGAATGACTCAGCGGCTGTATCTTGATCAGAGGGTACTGAGTGTGGATCATCCTCGGTCAGCGGCCGATATCTTCCTGCAGGGTTAGTTTCGTCGAACTCAACATGTACCGACTCTTCTAAAACTTGAGCTCGTTTATTGAAAACTCTGTATGCTTTGCTGTTTGTTGAGTAGCCTAAAAAGATAGCTTCATCAGCTTTTGAGTCAAACTTAGCTAGGCTATCTTTGGTGTTTAAAATAAAACATTTACAGCCAAAGGCACGAAAGTATCCAATGTTGGGCTTGTGTCCTTTCCAAAGTTCGTAGGGGGTTTTCTTTAGTATAGGTCTAACAAGAGCCCTATTAAGGATATAGCACGCTGTGTTAACAGCTTCTCCCCAAAAGTACTTTAGAAGCCTATGCTCACTCAGCATTGTCCTGGCTATTTCAACCAAGGTTCTGTTCTTCCTTTCAACAACCCCATTTTGTTGAGGCGTCCTAGGAGCATAAAAATTATGGTCAATGCCGTTGGCTTCACAGAATTCAACAAACTGTTGGTTTTTGAATTCTCCACCATTATCACTTCGGATGTGAGCCAATTTTAGGTCTTTATCATTTTCAAGTTTTCTAACCAAATTTGAAAATGTCTCAAAGGTCTCATCCTTGCTACTCAGCAAGATGATCCAGGTGTACCTAGAAAAGTCATCTACAATGACCAAGGAAAATCTTCTTCCACCCAGACTCAGCGGCTGGACTGGACCGAAGAGATCCAAGTGTAGTAACTCTAACGGACGCTTAGTTGGGACAATATTTTTACTATGAAAAGATTGTTTGGTTTGTTTTCCAACTTGGCAAGCGTGGCATAGTTGATCTTTTTCAAATTTAAGTTCTGGCAGTCCCTCAACCAATTGCTTTCTTGCTAATTTGGCCAGGAGGTCCATGCTTACATGACCAAGTCTCTTGTGCCATAGCCAGGAATTTTCTTCCTTTGAAACTAAGCATACAGTTTTTGAAATCTTTTTCTCTAAGTTCAGCATGAAGACATTATCAATGCGAGGGGCAGTTAAAATTAACTCATTAGTTTTACCCTCGAATATTTTACATCCAGTGTCATCAAATATAACTTTTCTCCCATTGTCACATAGCTGAGCTACGCTGAGTAAGTTATATTTGAGTTCGCTGACTAGGGAGACTGACTCAATAGTAGGATTACCTCCAATGGTTCCTGACCCTACTATCTTACACTTTTTGTTGTCTCCAAAACTTACGCTTCCTCCTCGTTTACACTCGAATGTGATGAACTGAGTTTCATCACCAGTCATATGCCTTGAGCATGCGCTGTCAATATACCACATCTTTGACTTCTCAGCACATCTCAGGTTTACCTGCAATGTAACTAGTTACTTTTAGGTACCCAATTCTTTTTGGGTCCTTGCTTGTTAGGTTCAACAGGTAAAGCATTATATTTTATTTTATGGCGGCATACTTGGACAGTATGGCCATTCTTTCCACAGAAGTCACATCTGACCTTCCGTTTAGGATTTTTCACTGACTGGTCAGCACCCCAGTGCTGAGCGTGCTAGCATAACTTTGTGGTGTGTCCTTTCTTCCCACAGAAGTCACACTGGACATTTCGCTGGGGATTCCATCTCTGCTGACCAGTACTTCGGTACTGAGCATTCAGAGGAATATTTCTTTTGTTTGGAACCTTTAGTTGGTTCTGAATGGATGTGACGTCCTTTCTCAGTTTCTTAGAATCTGATTGGACCTCAGAGACAAACTTTTGCATAATTCCAATGTTACTATGCAAATCTGAGTTGTCCTGAAGAAGATATCGAAGGTCACTCAGTTTGACCTCCTCAACCTCGTCACATCGCCTGCTGAGTGCTCTAACCTTTTTATTACACTTTTTGACAAGTGTGTAAAGATCACTCAGGGCATTTACCATTTCATCTCTGAGCAAGGGTAGTGATATTACCTCAGTTGACTGTTCCTCATCATCAGATGCAATGGAGGGGTCAGCATGCTCAGAAGCACATGGCTCAGCAAGTTCTTCAGCCATGAAGCAAATCTTCGCTGACTCAGTGGCATCAGCTTCAGATGATGATGAATCATCACTATCACTCCAGGTTGCCACCATTGCCTTCTTGTCGTTCTTTCTTTCTTTCCTCAGTGAGGGACAACTTGACTTGATATGGCCAGTTTGATGACATTCAAAGCAAGTAATGGGCTTTGAGTTGTCCTTCTTGTACTTGTTGTCACTGGAGTCAGCTTTGTACTTATCAAACTTTTTATAAGGCTTCTTAGAATATCTGTCATTCTTTTTTAACATCCTTTTCATCTTTCTAGTAAACATAGCCATCTCTTCGTCGTCTGTTGAGCTTCCATCAGTGGAGTCAGCTTTCATGACAAGGGATTTTTGCTTCTTATCTTCAGACTTTTCCTTCACCTCGAAATTCTTTATCGAGATCTCATGGGTCAGCAGTGAGCCGATGAGTTCACCATATTTATAGGTGGTTAAGTCTTGAGCTTCCTCAACAACGGTCTTCTTTGCTTGCCAGTTTTTAGGAAGACTCCTAAGAATTTTCTTGACTTGTTCTTCCTCAGTGAAGATCTTCCCAAGTCTCTTGAGCTCGTTGATGATGTTTGTAAACCTTGCATTCATGTCAGAGATACCTTCATCATCGTTCATTTCGAACATCTCGTATAGTCTCATCTGCTGGTTCACCGTGGACTCCTTTACTTTGTTGGTTCCTTCGTAGGTGACCTCCAGCTTATTCCAGATCTCTTGCGCTGACTCGCAACCTGATATCTTATTATATTCTGCAGCATCAAGCACACAGTGAAGCATATTTATAGCCGAAGCGTGATTTTGTAGCTTCTTGAGATCATCCTCTGTCCATTTGGCCTCAGCTTTGACAACTGTTTGGCCAGCCACAACTTCAATAGGAACAAATGGGCCTTGGACTATTGAAAGCCATGCACTCATATTTGTTACCTGAATAAAGTTTTTCATCCTATTCTTTCAAAAGGTGTAGTTAGACCCGAAGAATAGGGGAGGCCGAGTAATGGACAGCCCCTCAGGTAAGATCTGAGTTGTCTGGTTTCCTGGGAGAAACCGAGTGCTGTTTTCAGCCATAGTGGGGATCAGCTCAAGGTAGTTAAACCTTTCACAGTGAGCTTTTAGGCTCTGATACCACTTGTTGGTCCCTTATAACGTAACAAGTTAGTTCCAAGGGGGGGATAGGAACTATTTAAAATTTAAGTACGTTAAGGCTGACTTCTTTTTCTTAGAAAAAGGATTACACATCGCGCTGAGTAAATAAGACACTAGCTTAGTCAACTGATGACTAAGTCAGCTTCTTTCATTGAGTAAGGAGATAGCACTTTGAGTCTATTCCTGAACTCAGATACTCAATACACACAACTCGGCGTGACCTCTTTACTTGGTCAGTTTTGTTTAAGCAAGCAATATATATATATTGAGGAGTTTAAGGTTAGAAAGATGTCACTCAGCAGATTTATCCAGGTTCGGCCTCTAAGCCTACGTCCTGTCCCCGAAACACGTTCCGAGCTTTCAAATTCTCTACTGAGCTCTTTAACGGTAGAGCATCAAACCTTTTACAACTTAGAAGCTGAGTATAACAAGAGTACCTTCCTCTATACCTCTACTCACTCCTAATCTCTCGCTGAGTACTATAACCGAGTACTCAGCCTCTCCTTTCTAATCTCTAGAAATGATAAAAATTTGTCCTAAACAACAATTGCTAAGACACTTTAGATGATTGAATAATCACTCTAGACTTTTACACGAAAGATATAGAATTTGGTGTAAGTATTTGCTTTGCTTTTTCTCACAGAACTTTGAGTAGAATTTTGGTCAGCGTAATGGCTTGATAAAGTTCTGTATTAAATGAAGCAACTGAAGGGCTCTATTTATAGAGACGTCTGAGACATCAGTCATTTCGAATTTCGAAATAACCGTTGGAGGGAAACGGCTTCCTGTCGTTGTCACTCAGTCTTGCTCAGAGCTCTCGGCCAATCAGATTTGAGTATCTTCTGTCCTCGGTCAGCTTTTAGTCAGTTCGGCAGAATGTCTCTCCATTTATGGTAAGGTCAACTAGACAGCGTCCTGTGTCTTCTGAACTTTACCCAAAGTGGAAACACTTTGTCTGGAAGTTGTTCTTGCTCAGCTACTGTCTTGTACTCTTTGTCGATTCAACTCAGCAGCTTCATTCCGAAGTTGTTCAACGAAGGTCTTCTAGATCCTTCTCTCGCTGAGCTGCGTTTTGTACATAACGACAGTGTTTTGCACACGCGGGCCGAGTGGTCTTGATCTGTTTGACTTGGGCTTTGACTTCCGAATTGGGCTTTAAGCCTTTTATTCTTTATGTCTTATAAACAATTTAACTCAACATTGAACAAACACATTAGTGTAATAAATCAAAGCATTTAAACTTAGTGTGTTTAGAATATATTTAATTTTACTTAAATAATTTTGTCAAATCAAAATCATGTGGAAAGGTGTTTCAACAAGACTTACCCAAGTCGAGTTTATGCTTTGAAGTTGATCGAGTGATTTCTATTTTCGAAGACTCAACGAGAAGATCTAGAATTGAAGGCGAAACACGGTGTGAGAAACCTACGAAGTTGAGTAAAGGATTGACAAACTGGAATTCATGTTTCGGTCGAATTTCTTTTCAAACTTCTTCTTTTCTGTTAAACTTGTGATGTTTATAACTTACACTAATAAAATATCTTTTTAATTCAATTTCATTTTCACTATTGTTTTATTTAAAGTTTGATTTAACGATTTTCTTTAAGTAATATTAATTGGTGTTTTCATGTAAAAATATTTAGAAAGCAATTTGGTATTTTCTTATGCAAACTTTGTTGAACACTTAAGCAAATTCGGATTTATATTTGGTCATTACGATAATTCGAATAATCGGATTTAGATTCCGAATTTGATTAAGGTTTTCAGTCTTAGACCGAAAGTAAAGATTGGTAACAGTTCAATTCCTTTAAATTGAATCAATTGGTAATTTATTACATCTATTTTAAACAAACCAAAGTTTAAAGTTGTGTTTTTGCTTAGTATAAATTAACCTTGGAATAAGTCATAATATAAATCTAATCTCTGTAAATTGTAATTGTAATCATAATTAGAATTAGTAACCATTTAAACCATTAACGATTTTCTATAAACCTCGAGAAAACGAATTTAATCAGAACAATAATTTTTATAAAAAAAACATTTTCTGTGGGATCGATATCTTTTATTGCTACAAGCGAAACCGTGCACTTGCGGAATTCGCCCAACAGGAGGCGTAGAGGAGAGGGAGGCACGAGGGAGAGAATATTGCATCTTCTAATTAGGGTTATATAGTTATCTATATATATATAGTCTTTGATTAGGTTAAAACTCTAACTCTAATCCTCCATATTTTAGACGGACTTAGGCCGATTCCATTTCAGACGGATTAATTATTCGGTCCAGTACCCGAATAATTCTAGTATCTCTTACTCACACGTAATGGAACATATTCCAAACCTCATTTCTATCTCATACATACTATTGCAAATAGTTTGTGCGATCGGCATACTATCAAGAGCTCTATGGTTATATACGTGTTGGATCATATAGTTGCTCGATATGCATGTATGAAACTTGAGACTATACACTCATCGGAGATATATAGTCTTTAGATTTGAACATGGATTGTCCCAGGTGTATGCTTTATCCTAGATTCCATATCACATCCAATGTAATAATATTGATCTCTACAGTTCCTCTATTTTTCATAAATATGCACATAAGTGTCCGAATAGTGAAATACATAACCTCTTATGATATGAACTTCATGGATATCTTTCACTCCTACTTTAGTCCTTCCATCATATTCTAACTCGCGTATTCAATTGGGTTCTTTTTTGTTGGAATTATCATATCAACCTAAAAGACGATCCTTCCAAGGTAGCCATGTCAGGCTATACTTCTAAAAGAAGTTAAGGGTTTTAAGGATAAAGAATGTCACATTTGTGTCCTTAATTTTAGTTATTATACCCCTAATATAAGGTTATATTATAGTTATTTATTGATTGATGAGTTAATTGGGTATTATGGATATAGTTTGTAGGCTAATTTCATGTTTTAAGTGTAAAATTAAAAGTTTAGAGTAAATTTTAAAAGAAGTTAAATTTTAGAGGGACCAAAAGGAATATTTTCCCTTATTGGGAACATAACATCACACATCTCAAACATTAAATTCGGATATCTAAAATAAATAAGAAAAAAAATCAAACTTGGCATTTGCATCTTCTCCATTCACCCCAAAATACATAGTTGCAATGATCTTATCCGGAGTTTTCATGGTCCGATTGAGCTGATTTTTTTACAGTAGGTTCTAGACATTCTAATACACGTTCTGGTCGGTGTGATTTTGATTTGGAATTTTCTATGCTGGGTTCGAGCTAGCCTGATTAGAGGGGAATATTTGAGCCTTAATGTGTTTATTTTCTCAATTATGGCTAATGTAAGTAACTATCAACTACTCTTTTGAGTTTTTATGTATATATAACTCTATATTTTGAAGAAAATCAAATTTTTGTTGGGGATTTTGTCATGTATGTGATTAATTGGAGTTTTTATGATTTAGTTTTTAACATGAGCTTAAAGTTAAGTTCAAGTAATTATATATGTATTTGCATGCCAATTTCAACCTATAATATATATTTATGTATACATGATTTAGGTTTTGTTTTGATGAACTTAGTATATTTGATTAATATTTGTGTAAGATTTGATATTTTGAAGAGTAAAATTTAAAGGAAAGTGTATTGAGAAACTTTACTGATAATCGGTTTATGAACAAAGGTATATGTATATATATTAAGTGATTTTCTATAAATTTATTTCTCAAAGTAAATTTTAGTTTTAATTAAAGATTATTAAAATAGTAATTTTGATGAATTTATGATTTATTGACATAAAGTATATATATGATGATTAATGTCTTTAGTTTTAAGAAATTAAAATTAGTATTGATAAATATATCAATACATTGTTTATTGGTGATTTTAGTTCAATAATGAATTATGATTTAATATTTTGGAAATGGATAGAGTAAAGGTATTGAGAAAATTTTATGATGTTGGTTTATGAATTATATATATATATATATATTTCTGATTTTAAGTTATATTATGAAATTATAATATTTTTAGTATCCATCAAGAGTAATCCGAATATGTGGTTTTTATTAAAGACCGTATTTAGTGAGAAATACGGCATGTGTACACAGTTAAAGACCTAATAGGGTATGACAAAGAAGTGTTGAGTAAGACTATGCAATGTTAGGCAAAATTATGATATATCTCGATTCTATTATATTGTGGGGATTGATACATACGGAGATTATCTCTCTGATGGATACGGTCTATAAAGTATCTAATGATATACGATTTATGAGGTATTTATTAATATATGGTTTATGAAGTATTTATTGACATACAGTTTATGAAGTATTTATTGAGATATGGTTTGTGAAGTATTTATTGATATATGATTCATGAAGTATTTATTGATATCATTGATATGCGATTTATGAAGTATTTATTTTATTTTTTTGAAGCAAAAATTTACGAAGTATTTATTGATGTATGGTTTATGAAGTATTTACTCATATGCGATTTATGAAGTATTTATTGATATATGGTTTATGAAGTATTTACTCATATGCGATTTATGAAGTATTTATTTATTTATGGTTATTTTGAACACAAGTTTTGGTAGTAAGTATTTTAATTCAGTTTTACAATGCGTGATATTTGAGAAATAATATTTATAACAAGCTTACGATATTTTAAATTGCATTTTTGGTTAAGAGTATTATTTGAGTATTTTATTATGGTTTAATCCATAAAATGTTCATTTTTAAGAATATGAATTTTATATAATGCATTTTGAAAATTAATATATATATATATATATAGTTATTTTGAGTATAAGTACTTTATCTAGTTGATAATTGCTTACTGAGATTTTTGTCTCACGTTTTTTTTTAATGTTTTTAGGTGAGAAAGTACAGGATATAGAGAAAGTTACCGACCAATTAGGCGAGGTTTGGAAGTTGGTTGCTTATTGTTAGAATTATCGTTAAAACGTGGGTATTTCAATTGTAATATAATGGAGTTGGTAAATATATGTTGAGGTTCTTGAATGACTAATGTAATAGAAATATGAATTTATTTTAGAATATATATTGAAGAGGAAGGCAAAAAAAAAGTTCGAAATTTTATGATATTTGGATAATTTGGACGTCTGATGCCGATTGAGGTCGTTTAGGATCGGGTGTGACAAAGAATGTCGAGCAATCATGATTTCACGGTGTAAGTCTCACACTATGAAAAAAGGCTATCATTGTCTTCCATCTTATGGTCGTTAAAGCACACACGGTATAAAACATGTGTTATGGTGTTCAATTCTTTCTTCGAAAGAGGAGTATGTCTCTCATCTTAACACCATATGGAAGCATAGATTCAGATGTACCAAAACATCTAACTTTAGTTCACTACATATAGTGACTACTTCCTGATATATAGATAAAAGATTTTAAGTTGTCTCAAACTTGCATTTTAGATTACACTTAATCTGTTTCATACACATGTAGTGTGTTATCATCTTGCACCATGATGAAATTGCTTTCATACTTTCTGCAAGGTGGATTCTGTTATTGAACATGCTCTCGAATTGTTCAAAAAATAACATCATCCTTTTATTTGTCACCATATGACAAAATAATGGTAAATGCTCGTGTGACTGAGCTATTTTTCTGCCTGATATGCATTGCAACATATAATAGTGAACATTAACAAATAAATATTTGCCCTCGTGTATTGGAAAAAATTCATGAAACCTTTATTAATAAATCATCTTCACAAAATACATGAAAAACAGAAGTATGATAGATCATATGTAATCATTGGGATCTAACATGTTTAATATAACCATTTCTCTTGATAGGGTTGGAAAGGGGATCTGCAACCATGTCATGAGTCGACACATAATTTATACTAACTTATTTGCGTGTAATTAAGCCCTTGACAAAGGGGCACTTAATCTTTATGTGTTTTGTCTTGCTATGATATCTCTGATCCTTAGCGAAAGCAATATCAGATTGACTATCAATATTAACTACCACTGGAGTATTAAAGGTAGTAACATTTAGATGGTTTAGGAACCTATTCTGCCAACTTTCCTTTTGAACTACTCATGAGTATGATATGTACTCGGCCTCTATGGTGGATAAAAATACTTAGGTCAGTTTCTTGATACTCCATGAGATGCCACCATTCCTAAGCAAGAATACGTAGCCCGACATGGACTTTCTCTCGTCCAAGTCTTATGCCTAATCAACATCTGTGCATCCTCTCAGATTAAGATCTTTGCCTTGATAGCACGGAGAATAGTTTACATTTGTTTTAAGATACATTAATATCCTTTTAATAACTACCCAATGTGCTTGTCCTGGACTGGACTGATATTTGTTTACCATCAAAATAGCGTGACAAATATCAAGTCTCGCACACAATATATCATACATTAAACTAGTAATAACACTAGCATAAGAAATGTTTTTCATCTGTTCTTTCTCTTCTTGTGTTTGTGGACACATATTGGTATTGAGGGTGATGTTCTTAGTCATCGGGCTATCTACAGGCTTGAACCATGCATACCGAATCGATTAATGACCTTGTTGGCGTAGGTCTCTTGAGACAGAGCCAACATGTTTTTTTACCGATCTCTTGAAATCTTAACTCCAAGAATATATGTGGCTTCACCCATATCTTTCATCTCAAAACTCGAACTGAGTCAAGTTTTGATCTGGTTCACAAATCCAGTTTCATTTCTTACTACCAGAATGTCAACAACATATAATGATAGAATGACAAAATTTCTACCTGAGCATTTCATTTAGACGCAATGGTCTTCTCCAAGTAACTTGAAGTCATTAGAGATCATCTAATTATAAAATCAAATATATCATTGTCTAGAAGACTGTTTAAAGCTATAAATTAATTTGATCAATTTTCAAACCTTTTGCTCACAACCTGGTACAGTGAAACCCACAGATTATTCCATGTAGATTTCTTCATATAATTCTCAATTGAGAAAAACATGTCTTCACATCCATCTGATGTAGCCCTAGGTCTAAACTTTCTAATATAGCCAAGATTAACCTGATAGATGTAAAGCTTACAGCAGGCAAGAAGGTCTCCTCAAAGTCTATCCTTTCATGTTGTGTATAGCCTTTAATGACAATAATAGCTTTATATCTTTCGATATTGTTGTCATCCTTTCATTTCACTTTGATAACCCACATGCTCCCAAATATCTTTTCTTCCCTTTAGTAGATCAACCAATTCCCAAAGTTGGTTAGATCTTATATAGTCCATTTTCTCTTCCATAACTTTAATCCACTTGTATTTTCAGGGTAAGAGATAGCCTCTTTGACATTTCTAGGTTATATAGCATTTCTTGGAGTGACTAAAAGAGTCATTCCTTCAATACCGAATCATCAGCACTCGACTTTTTACCTTTTAGTATCGCACCATTCTAATTCATGATAAACATATCTCATATCTTCATCGCAATCTAAACTCTTTTCTCGTAGACTTCATTTCATATTCTCTTTTGATTTAGGAATCATGCTCCTACTTAAATTAGGATCTATCCCATTCAAAACATTTTGAGGTTCGTGATTAAGTTATTATACTTGATCAAGGTCTTGAACAATTGGATCAAGTCCTTGTTCCTCAAAATTCCTCCCACTCGAATGAGAAGGTCCATTTAAATCAAGTTCCTCGTATAAAGCCAAATACTTGTCTATTTGTCATAGTTTAGAGAACTCGTCCTCTAAAAAGACAATGTCTCATGAGTCATTTCCATCATATGGTCTTCCTCGTTTTCTCTCACTAGGACATATCCTTTTGACATGTCAAAGTATCTTATAGAGATACATTCTTACCTCTCGGGCCTAGTTTCCCAAACTTGCTCGAGGTATGATGGGCAAAATCGGTGCAACCCCATGTTTAAGCATGTTTAAATTAGGTTTATGACCTGTTTATAACTCATATGAAGTCGAGGTGATAGATTTAGAGGGCACTCAATTTAGGACATATGTAGCTGTTAAGCCCAAAATATACCTAAAATATCATATATAAATACATTAAATTTACATTGAAATCGTGCTAATTATATTCATTTAGAGTACTTTTACGTCTTTATATACTTCTTTGATGCAAGGTACTTAATTATTTGGTTAAATCCAAATAGGAGCTAAAACGGAGCTAAAACGAGAGAAAAACCTAAGTTACGTGCCAAAAATACGTATTAATCAAAAGACCGACTCAAGGAGATAAGAAGCAGCCGAGAGACGGGGGAGAATACCCCTGTCGCGACTGAGATTTTCAGAATCTTAGTCGCGACACGCTGATGCCAGTCACCGGAAATTCGAAGTTTTCAGCCTTCCTCCATGCCCCCTGTCGCGATTGAGATTTTCAGAATCTTAGTTGAGACAGCGAAGAATTCTGCATAGCTTTCACTTGTTTAAATCCAAAAAACGCGTCTGTTCGTTTGGATAAAACTGACCCTTCACCAGTGGACACGACCCTTCAATTACAACCCTTCACCAACTATAAATAAGTGATTCATTTCAGAAATCAATGTTGGAAAAAAGTTAGAGAAATTAGAGAGTTGTTATTATATTGAAGAAACTCTAATTCAGAAAGAGTTAGAAAGTTAGATTTTATTTCTGTACAAACAAACTTGATATACACAAGTTGTTATTAGATTAGTTATAAACACAGTAGTATTAGTTTAGTTTCAAAGGTTGATCAGAGACAAGTTTTCATTCTGGTAGTGGACCTAGCGGTCTCTATTCCGAAGATTCAGCGAGAAGAACTAACGACTGAAGCGCAAAAGGGTCTGACAAACCTACGGAGTTTGAGGGAAAGATTGACAACCCGGATCTCAAAGATTTTGTCAAAATGCTATCCATGTTTCTTCCTCTCTGTTAACTTGTGAAGATTAACAATTCACTAATAATACATTTATTTTATTCAATACATTCTTCCTGTTGTCAGGGCCGGTCCTGAGAATTTATGGGCCCTAGGCGGAATAATAAATAAAGGCCCCTTTAATATTTATGTAAAAAAATTTAAAATATATTTCAATACATGATAAATAGAAAAGTATTTTATTAATTCTTTATTTATCTTCATATTAAATCTATTTAGTAAAAAATTAAATCAATTTCCACGTGTATATATCACGTGTCAAAAATTGTGTCATTTTGTAAAAAAAAAAAAAATTAACAAATCGATTATTTTTTCATCCAAAATGTGTTAAATGACATTTATGGAAATACTTGAAGGAGAAAATTGTTGGTCCCGTGTGATTAGTTCCAAGGGGGGGTTAGGAACTAATATAACTTTTTCGCTTAATTAATCTTGCTGACTTGATAATTTTGGCGAGTTTATTAACTCAGCTTTGGTCAGCTTGGCCGATCTTGATGTAAGACAGTTTTAGTCAGATACTGACTAAGACTGTTTCACTTGAGAGTTGGGAATTGACACTTTTGAGGTCAGCTTCCAACTCAGCACTCTAATTTACTCAGTGTCAGCTTTAAATAGTTTATACGCTGAGTGAATATTACAATCAACACATGCACATATATATATAATCAAGGGAGTTAGAAATTACTCAGTATCACTTATCCTGGTTCGGCCTCTCTGCCTACGTCCAGTCCCCAGACACGTCCGGGCTTTTAGAATCCAATACTGAGCTCTTTAAGGGTAGAGCACAAACCGGTTACAAGGCAGTTGAATATGCCAGAGTACCTTCCTCTATTCGTCTACTCAACTCCTACTAAGTGCTACAACCCAGCACCTAGATTTCTCTACCACTGAGTATTTACAACCAAATACTCAGCACAACACTCTCAATTTACAATTGATACAACTTGCTCTTTTTCAGATAAAGAACACTTTAGATGATTACAAAACAATCAATCTAGCATTTACACAAGGAATAGAAAGTGGGTGTAAGATTTCTTTCTTGTTTTTGAGTGCTTTGAACTTGTATTTTTCTCTCTTGTATATTCTGTAATTCGGCAAATGTCCAAGTGATATCTTTGTCCCTTTTATAGTTGTAATCTGAGGATCAAATCATTTGAATTTGATTTGTCCGTTGAATCCAAAACGGCTCTTTTGGGGGACAAGCTTCTGGTCAGCTTCAGATGTGCAGGCCAATCATGTTTTTTGATTTCTTCAGATGTCAGGCCTGTCTTCTTCCTACAGACTTTGTCTTCTTGCGGCAGTTTGTCTTATAGCATCGAACAGTTGACCCATGCATCTTGGAATTTGGCTTTTGCGTAATTCAAGGCTTCTATTATTGGTGCAGACAGTTGTCGAATTTGTCTTTTAGCTAACGGATCATTCATGTTGTCCTGAAGATCACTCAGCTTCACTTCAATAATCATTGTCTTTGATTGTCACCAATTCTCATACTGAGTTCTTTTTCCACTCAGCTTTCATGGTCAGCTTCGTTCTGTAGGATCTATTTCTAGAAGCAGACTTCTTTTGTGATGAGCTTCGTTTCACTCAGCTTCTTTGATCAGCTTCATTCTGAAGCTGTTGTTCTGAAGATGACTTATCTTCTCTTATGCTGAGTTGCTCTTCACTCAGCTTGTGTTGTGTTCTCATGCTGACTTTGTCCTGTCTTAATCTTTATTTCTTTTTGCATTTATATTTATACTCAATATTGAACAAACGGATTAGTACAATTAAATCAAAGCACTTAAATTTAATTATCTCTTAATCGTGGATTAAACTTAAATGATTTTGTCAAATCAAAATCTTGTGGAAAGGTGTTTCAATAAAAATGTTACCAAATGGTATGATAAAATTTTGCATATCACAGAGCCCAAATAAGAGTTTTAATTCTTAAATTAACCTTCAATCTATATTAAAAAATCAATTAGACCTATTTTAATTTTAAAATATTAATTATATTGACTCTTTAAAACCTAAATAATTTTTAAGGTTTTTTACATGAATAACACAATTGGTTACAAAATTATAATTAAATCATATAATCAAAATTACTTTTCAATATGTTATTATTTTTCATATATAAGAAAAAAAATATGATTTTATACTCTAATTAAAATAAAATAAGACCCTAATTCATAAATTTCAAAGCTTAGTAAATATATTCTAGATTCTTAATTTATAAGCCTTAATCTTAAAATATATTAATAATAATAATTCTATTAGTTTGACCTAATTTAAAACATCATTTGATATAATTGTAAATAAGTTTTCAAAAGTGG
The DNA here is from genome assembly GCF_963576675.1 of Euphorbia lathyris. NCBI lineage: Eukaryota > Viridiplantae > Streptophyta > Magnoliopsida > Malpighiales > Euphorbiaceae > Euphorbia > Euphorbia lathyris. The sequence goes on along the minus strand of NC_088911.1, from coordinate 101,314,297 downwards.
ATTTCTATGTAAATTTTTTAATATTAATATTTGTATGTAATACATATTTTTTTGTTTTTTTAAATAAGTTTTCAAAATGGATTTCTATATAAATTTTTTAATATTAATATTTGTATATATATATATATATATATTTTGTTTTCTAGAAAGCTAAATATTTGTATAATTTTTTTTTTCTTTTTTGGGATAAAAAACGTTTGCCACCAGGGGGAAAAATATCTGTATAATTTCTTTTTGGAAAAAAAAAGTTTACACCAACGAGAGTCGAACCCAATCTCCTTACAATGACAACCACGTTCTAAACCGCTGGGACATTTGCTAACATTTTTGTAAGTTGTGTTTTATCCTTTTATATATGATATATCTATGTAATAACAACTTTTTGGGCCCCCTAACAGCCATGGGCCCTAAGCCAGCGCACTCCTGGCCTAGGCCCAAGGCCGACCCTGCCTGTTGTTATTTTGATATTGTTCTGACAAAATGATTTTCAAAATGATAAATTGGTGTTTTTATTAAAATGTTTTATACAATCAAATTCACAAAGAAACTTTGTTGAACACTTGAAAGAATTGGTTTTTACGGATGATATGATCGTGATCGCGGCTTATCGGATATAAAATACCAATTTGATTAAGGTAGAAATCTGCTTCGATCCAGAGAGATTTCTACGGTTCAAAGCCATTTACTTGCATAAATTCTTGTATTATTCCATGTTCATAATCTTACCAAAGTTATAGGTGTTTTCTTTGCTTAATGCGGATAAGTTTTCAAATACGAAAGCGTCTGTCTTATAATCAAAATCTCAAGACAGAATTGTTCTCTAAGTTCAATATAATATTCTCTTCTAATCCTAATTGATCCGAACCAATACAATTAATTAAACGATTTTCTTTAGTTAAACCTAAAGACGTGAATAAAACTGAATTAAAATAAGTTTTAGTTAAAAAGCGTTCCCTGTGGGTTCGATATCTTTTATTACTACAAGCGTATACCGTGCACTTGCGGAAATCGCTCAACAAGTTTTTGGCTTCGTTGCCGGGGAACGCCAAAATTTTTAACAAAGATTTTTCGTGTTTTATTTCGAATCTAGGTTTATACATACTTATTTTAATTTTTGTAATTTATTAATTTACATTTACTAACATATTTATTTTTCAAATTCTGTTTTGAAGGTAGTTTCGGTTCATGTACGATTTCAAGTTCATGCGCAGTTCTCGAAGTTCAATCATTGCACCAAACCCATTAGACCCAGAAATTGAAAAAACCATTAGAAAGAACAAGAAAAATAAGAAAAATAAAAATAAAACTCCATTAAAGACAAATACCGAGCTAGATATTATGGCAGACCCACCAACACTTATGGATTACGCTAGGCCAGGGGTGGCCGGTGTAACCAATAGTATCGTTAGACCCAGAATCACCGCAAACCAATTTGAAATTAAGCCAACATTGCTTAATATGTTGCAAAATAATGTAACATTTTACGGGTTACCTAACGAAAATCCTAACACCCATTTGACAAATTTCCTTGAAATTTGTGACACTTTTAAAATCCCAGATGTGACTGCCGAAGCAATCAAACTTCGCCTTTTTCCTTTCACTTTGAAGGATAGAGCCAAAGAGTGGTTAACTTCGATTCCAGGCGCAACGTTTGCAACTTGGGAACAATTAGCCCAAGCTTTTTTATGAAAATATTTTCCTTTAGCAAAAACCGCAAGAGTCATAAAAGAGTTAACATCTTTTTCTCAAAATGATAATGAGACTCTTTATGAGACTTGGGAACGTTTTAAAGAACTGCAACGTTTATACCCACACCACCAATTTCCCGCTGAACTTCTAATGCAAACATTTTATAATGGACTAAATCCTACAACTAGAGGCTCATTAGATGCTATGTCGGGAGGGCTATTTATGAAGAAAACATCAGCCCAAGATGCTATGTCGGGAGGGCTATTTATGAAGAAAACATCAGCCCAAGCAAGAGAACTTTTGGAGGAAATGACAATCAACAGCAGTATGTGGCCCGCGGAACGTGGACACATACCGGTGGCAAAACCATCATCCTCAACCACATCATCGGTTAAAGGTATAGTGAACCTTGATCTAGTCGCGATGTTACAAGCCCAATTTTCTGCTTTATCGCACAAAATTGATAGGTTTATGGCACCGTGCGATACCAATGGTAATCCAATCCAAACGGGTGTGGATTATGAAAATATGAGTGAGATCGAACAGGTAAATTTTGTCCAAGGGCAAAACCAAACTAATAATCCTTATTCTAATACTTATAATTCTGGATGGAGGAATCATCCTAACTTTAACTGGAAAGATAACAATAATAATAATGCAAATGCTAATCAAAATCGTACCAATAATTATCAAAATCAGTCACGAGATACGATTAGCACTTTATCTTCTAAAATCGACAAATTTATCGATGCTATCAGTGGAAAAATAAGTAATCACGGCGATGGTTTTAAACGGATCGAAAATAAATTCGATCAGCTTATTAAAAACCACTCATCTAGCATCCATAATTTGGAGGTCCAAATTGGTCAACTTGCTAAATCAATTCCATCCCGAAAAGAGGGAAGTCTTCCCAGTCATATAGAAGAAAATCCGAAAGAGCAGGTAAAGGCTATCACTCTTCGTTCAGGGAAAAATTATCTAGGTCCGGAAATGCCCGGAGATGCGACATTACCAGGAACTTATTTACCAAAGTCCAAAGAAGATATATCAAACACAAAAAGTTCACCAATTGACTCAAGTACAAAAACTTTTGTACCCAAACCACCTTTTCCGCACAAAGTCCGAAATAAGGACTATGACAAACAACTTTTAACATTTTTGGATAAACTTAAAAATTTGCACATTAATTTAACATTTAAGGATGCAATTACGCAAATTCCTAACTATGGTAAGTTCTTAAAGGATTTAATTTCGAAGAAAATTAGTTGGGAAGGAATTTCATCTATTTCGCTAACTGAGGACTGTAGTTCAATAGTGTCAAGTACTTTGCCCACTAAACTCAAAGATCCCGGATGTTTTACTATTCCGTGTAAGTTGGGAGATATTGAATTCCCAAGTTGTCTCTGTGATTTAGGAGCAAGTATAAACTTAATGCCGTTGTCTATTTTTAACAAGTTAGGTTTAGAAGAAGATATCAAACGTACCAATATGGTTTTGCAATTAGCGGATCAAACCACTAAGAGACCATATGGTATAATTGAGGATGTTTTAGTTAAAGTCGATAAATTTATTTTTTCTACCGATTTTGTTATATTAGATTTTGCATATGACGTTAATTGTCCACTAATTTTTGGTAGACCGTTTATGAACACATGACGTGCTCTAGTTGATGTGTCGGAAGGGAAAGTAGTTTTAAGGATAGGAGAAGATAAGATCGAGTTTAATATGAACAAGGCGATGAAATATCCTATGGAGGAATTCGCTTGTATGAAACTTGACTTAGTTGAAGAATGTGTCAATGACGTTATTCAAAATGACGAAATAATAGAACCTATAATGGGTGAAGAATTAGAAGATAAGGACCCAGAGCCTTTGATTCGAGAAGATGGACCAGTTCCGCCTTCGATTGTAATACCCCCTAAATTAGAACTTAAAGAATTACCCAGTCATTTGAGGTACGCTTTCTTAGGCGAAGGCGATTCTCTACCTATAATTATCTCTAACAAGTTAACAAATTATCAAGAAGAAAAATTGAAAGAGGTTGTTAGAAATAGGATAGGAAGCATGGGATGGCAAATTTCAGACTTAAAAGGAATTAATCCTAGTATGGTAATGCACAGAATTCACTTAGAAGAAGATAAGCCACCTAAAGCGGATAGGCAAAGACGCTTAAATCCGAACATGAAAGAAGTAATAAAAAATGAGATTACTAAATTTTTAGACAATGGAATCATTTATCTGATCTCGGATAGTGAATGGGTTAGTCCAATCCATTGTGTACCTAAAAAGGGAGGCATAACTGTTGTAAGGAATGACGAAGGTGAATTAATACCTACGTGAACCACCACCGGTTGGAGGGTTTGTATAGACTATAGGAACCTAAACAAAGCAACTAGGAAATATCATTTTCCCATACCTTTCATTGATCAAATGATCGAAAGGATAGCCGATCATGCATTTTATTGTTTCCTAGACGGTTATTCCGGATTCTTTCAAATTTACATTTACCCGGATGACCAAGACAAAACAACCTTCACATGTCCTTATGGAACATTTGCATATAGGAGAATGCCCTTTGGTCTATGTAATGCACCAGCAACATTTCAACGTTGTATGACAGCAATATTTAATGATTTCATTGAAGATATAATGGAAGTTTTTATGGATGACTTTTCAGTTTATGGAGATTCTTTCGATGCATGTTTATAGAACTTAGATAAAGTATTGTCTAGATGTGAAGAAACGAATTTAGTATTAAATTGGGAAAAATGTCACTTCATGGTAGACGAAGGAATTGTTTTAGGTCATAAGATATCTAAAAAAGGTTTAGAAGTGGATAGAGCGAAGACTTCAGTTATAAAAAAATTACCCCCACCAACTACTGTTAAGGGAGTAAGGTCATTTTTAGATTATGCAGGTTTTTATAGGAGATTTATAAAGAACTTCTTTGTAATTTCCAAACCACTTACTAATTTGCTTATGAAAGATTCAACTTTTGATTTTAATGAGGATTTTTTACAAGCTTTCAACACATTGAAAACAGCTTTAGTCAGTACACCTATAATATCGAAACCCGATTCGAATTTACCTTTCGAAATTATGTGCGATGCAAGTGACTTAGCTGTAGGATGTGTATTAGGTAAAAGGAAGGATAAGAAACTTCATGTTATATATTATGCGAGTCACACATTATCCTGTGTACATAATTACACCACAACTGAAAAAGAAATGTTAGCGGTAGTGTTTGCATGTGATAAGTTTAGGCCATACTTGCTAGGATCTAAAGTCATCATTTATACAGATCATTCAGCTTTAAGATATTTATTTGCTAAAAAAGATGCAAAATCGCGTCTTATTAGATGGGTCTTATTATTACAAGAATTTGACATAGAGATTAAAGATAAAAAGGGAATTGAAAACCTTGTCGCCGATCATCTATCAAGACTTGAAGATGAAAACGGTCCCATCGGTGAAACATTAGGCATTCGAGATGATTTCCCCGATGAATATCTCATGCAAGTAAAAAGTGTCGTAGCACCATGGTATGCGGATATAGCCAATTACTTAGCTGCTCATGTTGTACCAGATGGACTAAATTCTCAGCAACAGAAGAAATTCTTTTCGGAAGTTAAGAGATATTTTTGGGAAGATCCATTTTTGTTCAAAACATGCGGCGATGGACTGCTTAGGAGATGTGTTAGTGAGTTTGAATATGACTCTATAATGTTGGAATGTCATGCAAGCGCTTATGGAGGTCATAACAGCGTAAGCAAAACAGTGGCTAAAATATTAGAATGTGGATTCTTTTGGCCTACCATGTTTAAAGACGTCCGTTCATTTATTATCCGTTGTGATAAATGTCAAAGAACCGAGAATTTAGGAAGGAAAGATGAGATGCCTCTCACAAACATGTTGGAAGTTGAAATCTTCGACGTGTGGGGAATCGATTTCATGTGTCCTTTTCCTCTTTCTTTTGGCAAAAATTATATATTAGTAGGCGTAGATTATGTTTCAAAGTGGGTTGAAGAAATTGCAACCCCAACAAATGATTCTAAGGTAGTTTTTAAGTTTTTAAATGAAATATTTTACCGATTTGGTGTCCCTAGAGTTATGGTAAGCGATGGAGGTACTCATTTCATAAATAGAAGCTTTGAGTCGCTCATGAGAAAATACGGAGTACACCACCGTGTATCTACGCCATACCATCCTCAAACAAATGGTCAAGCGAAAATATCAAATAGAGAACTCAAATGGATACTTGAGAAAACAGTTTCGTCTTCTAGAAGAGACTAGGCACATAAACTTAACGATGCGTTATGGGCATACCATACTGCATTTAAAACACCTATATGTATGACACCTTATAGACTAGTCTATGGTAAAGCTTGTCATTTACCAGTAGAGTTAGAACATAAAGCCTATTGGGCTATAAAAACCCTTAATTATGATTTGCAAAGCGCATGAAAAAAGCGTTTGTTCGACTTAAATGAGTTGGATGAATTACGCTATTTATCCTACGAAAATGCAAGGGTTTATAAGGAAAAAGTTAAAAAAAATGGCATGATGCCAGAATTAAAGTTAAAAGCTTTAATGTTGGAGATAAAGTTTTACTTTTTAATTCCAGATTAAAGTTATTTCCAGGTAAGCTCAAGTCTAGATGGAATGGACCATTTGTGGTTATTAAAACATTTTCGCTTACATGTAAGTCCATCTTCCCCATTCTACTTTTCTGAATGTTTAGAAGTTCTTCGTCATCTTCTAGATCATCCTCCGAGCTTTTTAATTTAACCCCACCTCCTAAAATTGAAGTTAGTTTTAGTTGGACTACGTCGTCATCGGAAAACTCCTCTTCCCCCGAGAATACAGCTTGTTCCGATTTATCCGAGTTGCGTAACTCGGTGTGTAATCGCTATCAAACTCGTTCCACTAGAAGTCAAATTCTTTCGGCCACTGGTGCCGCACCGGCCGTAGATTCTAGGCATTTCTGGGGAACAATGGCCTCTTCCTCTTCCCGACCTAGGAAAAAGAATCCCCGAGCGGAATCCATTTCGTCTCGCATGAGTGCCGTGGATCTGGCGGATCTAGCGATTCGCTTCCCATGGATCAATAACTATGAGACTCAATGAGCGGCGGCTCATCAATGTCCCTCCTGTCCGCCTAGTGGCTTTTTAACTGTGTATTGTAGTCACGTGGAGAGAGGGTTCCCACTTCCTCTTCCCAAGATGATGGCAGACATCCTTTCCTATTTTGATATCACCGCCTGCCAACTACACCCCAATGGCTGGTTGGATATTGCTTTAGATTGCTATCTAGCTTCGAACTTAGGGGTAGTATACACTGGGCGGATCTTTAGAGCTTTTCACAAACCGTCAAAGCGAAAGTCATAGTCGTTTCTTACTTTTGCAAAATTTGGAGTTTATTCGCCATTCAGTGGTAAAATGTCCAACGTCCACTGTTGGGATGAGAAATTCTTCTACGTGAAGATAAACGAGGGCGAATCCCTGGGTTTTCCAACATTCTGGAATCCCAAACCTCTGCATATGGCGGGTGATATGCGAATATTGACGGCGAGTGATGAGGTAGTGGCGGACCTCATGAAGAGTGTCAAGGCGGATGCCTGGACATATGCGGATGCTTTAGCCTTCATGATGAGCGATATTCCCCTAATTCACAAAGAGGGGGACAAGTTCATTTACTCGAAGATTACACAGTTTGATCAAGGTAACTTTGTTTCCTTCTTGAACCTTGATTACTTTATTGTTTTCTTTGGCAGGGGTTTATCTAAGGCCAATCACGCTCTTGCAGAGAAGCGTAGGAAGTTGTTGGAGGATGAGGCCCGCAAGAAAGCTCAAGTGGCGAATCCTCAGAAGGACACAGGGAAACGTCTGGCGGATGCCATGGTCGATCCGCCTCTGAAAAGGAGGAAGCCTGCAGCTTCTGGTGGTCCCAAGATTATGGCGGATGCCATGAGATCCGCCATGTCTGCGGGGGAGATAGAACAAGTAGGTCACTTTTATCTTTTGCCCATTCGTTATGTTTGGAACTTTAAGTTTTGATCCCTGTTTCTTTGTTGCAGACGGCGAAGCCTGACCTAGGCAAATACTGGTCCGCTAAGTATGGGGCTGAGGGATCCTTGGAAAATGAGTCGGTTATCAACGACTTGGATGAGGCTCTGGGCCAATTGGGCGAAGTGCAGAGGAATCAGAATCAGATTCCCGGATCAATTCATGCACAAAAGGGGAAGACTGAGCTTCTTACGGTAGGCCCTCTTATTTGAAAGGAACTTTTTTAGAAAAAGGTTATACCTTTGCTCTTTGACGAAAGGGTTTGCTTTTGACAGATGTACACTCGCATACGCGCTATGGAGGCGGAGCTCCTTCAAGGTGTGGCGGATAAGGCTACCATAGATAGGCTGGAGAAGGAAATAGCCGATGCTAGGGCGAATATAGCATCCGCCACTACTGCCATGGACCTTAAGGATGCCGAAATAAAGAGGCTGAAGGAGAAGATCGAAGCAGATGCCAAGGAGCTCGAGAATGCCGTAGGAGAAGCTGAGTACATGGCTGGCGAGCAGGCTTTATTTTACGGCGAACTGATTATGGCGTATGTCTCGCTGGCGCATCCTGAGATCGATTTCACAGATCCGCAGTTCGCCGTTCCAGAGCCAGAAGATGTTCTTAAATTTAACAAAATCCCTGACATCAAAGAATATCTCCGAGACTATGTTCGGAAATGGATGAAGGGACCCGTTGAAGAAAGCAAACCTGCCACCACCGTCCAGCTAGTAGATCTTGAAGAAGTGCCCCCGAAGTCTGGCGAGGAGCCGATAACCGATGGCACCGTTCTTCCTGGGGAAATACTTTCTGTGGAAAAGGAAGTCCCATTGGCGAGCGTATCCGAGGCTGTCGAGAAGGAAGCCTCTCAAACAGGTGCTTCTCAAGCAGGTGCTTCTGGCGAGAAGAATGTTAAGGAGGATGCTCCTATGATTACTTGATATCTCTTTTGTTTTGTAAAACTTTGTTAAGTACAATTTATTTAATCCTTTATGGTAGCTATTTGTTTTTACCTTTACATTTGCGCAAGTAAATATATAAGCGTCGAGGATTTATTTTGGAGTAGGTGGCCAGCCATACTCTATTGTGCGAACCTTTGTGAAGGTTTGAAGCTGTTTTATTCCTTTAGAGGAAGTAAAGCTGCCTAGGGGATCAACTTGCTACCTATCTTTGAGGTGAAGCGATCCGCCCGTAGGACTTGTGAACCCTTCTTTGGGAAGGGAGTGAGAGAGTGTAAAGACCTTGCGTCCAAGGATCGTTTTAACTCCATCTCGAATGGGGATCCTCAAGAGATGGATCCGCCCATGAGACTTGTCCCCTTATTTTTGAGGAGAAATAGTAGTTATAAGATAGCAATACTTTCTCAATGCGGAGAGCGTTGGATGCCCCCCTTCTTTTTAAGACCAGAATATTTATATTGCTGCAAAAATTTTTTTTTAAAAAGAACATAGACAATAGAACAATTGATGTTTATTGATATGAGAAATGCCTTATTACAGCAAGCAGGTCTTACATGTGAGCCTCGTTAAAACCTTTAATAAGAAAAACCACATTGGAAAAAAGCTTACTAAAGGAAAAAGAGTACTCAAGACCGTATGTACATCTTATTTTCTGACAAAGTATTTACGGAGATTTTGGAGGTTCCACGTGCGTGGTAATGTGTTCCCCTCCATGTCTTGAATCTTAAATGTGGCGAACCCAATCTTGTCCACTATTTGGTAGGATCCCGTCCAGGTGAGCCCTAGCTTGCCCTTCCCTTCTCGAGACTGGATTTTGTCCGCCTTGCGGAGCACGAGGTCTCCCACATTCAGGTCTACAGGTTTGGCATTTTTGTCATGGTAAGCGGCGATCCGCTGCTTGTATGCCGCCATACGTACATAAGCCTTATCTCTTCGCTCCTCCACTAGACCAAGACTCTTTGTTAGTCTGTGGTTGTTGGCCTTCTTGTAATAGAATGCGACTCTATCACTTGGGACTAGTATTTCAACCGGGATTACAACTTTCACGCCATGAGAAAGGGCAAATGGCGTTTCTCATGTGGCTGTTCTAGGAGTGGTGCGATACGCCCATAAGACGCTTGTCAGCTGATCCGCCCACTTCTTATCATGTTCCCCCAATCTTTTCTTTATTCCTTTTACGATCGTCCGATTCGTAACTTCATTCATACCGTTGGATTGAGGATAATAAACGGAGGTGAATCTGTTCAAAATGCCCAATTTCTCACAAAAAGTTTTGAATTCGTCACAGTTGAACTGTGTTCCATTATCAGTGATGATGGTGTGGGGTACGCCATATCTTCCCACGATATTATCTTTAACAAATTCCACCATTCGTTCGGCCGTGATGGAGGAGACAGCTTCGGCTTCTACCCATTTGGTGAAGTGATCTACTGCCACTACCACATATTTCCTCTGTCTACGAGTGGGAGGAAACGGTCCAACGATGTCAATTCCCCAGATGGCAAAGGGTCGACCTTCAATGATAGGCCTCTGGAGATGTTTGGCCGTGTGTGATTCATTCGCATGAATCTGACAACTATGGCATGATTCCACCAATTTTTGTGCATCAAGCTCGGCAGTGGGCCAATAAAATCCTACTAACCTGGATTTCTTTAAGATAGTGGCGGATGCCTCATGGGCCCCACATGATCCCTCGTGCAGCTCCTTGAGGACTTGTTGTCCTTCTTCTGGCAGAATACATTTTAACCAAGGATGGCTAAATAACTTTCTATAGAGGCAATCATTGATAATGGAGAAATAGGCCGCTTTCCTGACGATCCGCCGAGCCTCCTCTTTATCGATGGGTAGAGCTCCATCTGACAAATACTGGCGAAGGTCTGTCCGCCAATCATCCTCTACTGTGGTGAGTAGGGATACTTCTTCGGAGGCGAATGCCGGAGCAACTTTAACCTCGAAGGGGCATTGCGGATCTGTCCAGCTCTCTTCACTGGAAGCCATTTTTGCTAGTTGATCGGCTTCAGTGTTTGATTCTCGGGGCACATGAACCAATTCCCATTTGGTTTCCTTAGCTTCGAGGTGATCCAGCAACTTTTTAACCTTGGCTACGTATTTGGCTAGTACGTCATCCTTTACCTCGTAATTTTTGATCACTTGATTGACCATCAACTTGGAGTCACTATAGATCACGATCCGCTCGGGAGTAATTTCTTTAAGCAGGCGTAACCCCAATATTAAAGCCTCATATTCGGCGGCATTGTTGGTGGCATGGAAATCCAACTTGGCTGTATACCGTAATTTTATGTACTAGGGGCCCTTGATCACGATCCCTATGCCAGCTCCATCTGCAGAGGAAGCCCCATCCGTGTACATCGTCCACTCCTCTACTTGAGATTTAGGGAGATTCACCCCTTCTTCTGTGAATTCATTCACAAAGTCTGCCAAGACTTGACTCTTCAAGGCGGTCCGACTCTCATATCGCACATCAAACTCTCCGAGGCGAATTGCCCATTCCATCAATCTCCCTGAAGTGTCCGGCTTTTGCAATACCTTTCTCATGGGTATATTCGTCCGAACTATGACAGTGTGGGCCTGGAAGTATGGTCTAAGGCGAATTGTCGTGGTGACGACGGCCAGAGCCATTTTATCAAGTTTAGAATACCTGGTTTCAGCATCCTTCAATACTTTGCTCACATAATAGATAGGATACTGCTGGCCACCTTCTTCTCTTATCATGACTGTGCATATAGCTTTCTCTGTAACTGAGACATAGATGTAGAGATTCTCACCTTTTAGGGGCCGGCTCATCATGGGCGGTTCCGTGAGAAACCGTTTGATCCCCTCGAAAGCCTTTTCACAGTCCTCATTCCACCCGAATGCCTTTTGCTTCTTGATGACTTCATAAAAGGGCTGACACCTACGAGCTGAACAAGAAATAAACCTGCCCAAGGCCACGATCCGCCCGTTGAGGCGTTGCACTTCCCTGATGTTCCGTGGTGCCTGTATTTCCAGAACAGCCTTAACTTTGTCGGGATTTGGGCTCACGCCTTTTTCACTAATCATGAATCCCAGGAACTTTCCATATGTTGCACCAAAAGTACATTTTTCTGGGTTTAGATTAATATTGTGGCGTCGGAGTACGGCCAGTACCTCCCTTACATCGTCGGCATGCTTCTCCACAGTGGTGCTTTTGATGATCATGTCATCTACATAGACTGAGTAGTTATCACCTTTGCTTTCTGCGAATATTTTGTTCATCATCCGCTGATAGGTGGCGCCTGCGTTCTTAAGCCCAAAGGGCATGACTTTGAAGCAATAAGTGGCCTGATGAGTCATGAACGAGGTCTTGATTCTATCCGAAGGCTCCATAGGGATTTGATGATAACTCGACTTCACGTCTGTGAAGGAATACATAGCATGTCCAGCGGTTCCATCTACGAGTATGTCAATACACGGCAAAGGATAATTGTCTTTGGGACAAGCTTTGTTGAGATCCGTAAAGTCGATGCACATGCGGTAGGATCCGCCTACCTTCTTCACCAAAACGACGTTCGCCAACCATTGTGTATATAGGACTTCTTCAATGGCGTCCGCTCGTTGGAGCTTGGTGATCTCTTCCTCTATCACCTTCTGCCTTTCAAGGCCATGGTTTCTCCATTTCTGAGCTACGGGAACCGCATCTTTGTCGATGTTAAGTTTGTGAGTGACCACGTCTGGGCTGATCCCTGGGAGGATCTCATCTTTCCATGCAAAGACGTCCTCCGCTTCATGGAGAACTTTGGTGATTGCTTCTTTAACTTCGCCTTTGAGCCCTTTAGCCATTCGGACTTGCTTTTCGTCCGACATGAGGTACATTTCTGTCTCGCCTAAGGCCATTGTGACGAGTTCTTCTTCATCATCGTCCCTAGATTGGGGGCGGATCATTAGTGATGCCGAATATATCTCTTGAGCCATCTTTTGACTACCTCTGATCATCACACCTCCCTTGGTCGTAGGGATGTAAAGAGTTAAGTGGCGTATGGAGATGAGGGCAGCTGCCTCGGAGATAAAGGGTCGTCCGAGGATAATATTATAGGCTAACTGACCATCCAAGATAGAAAATTCCAGATCACCACTCCAGACTTGATCTTCGTCTGCTAACTCGCAATCTAACATTACTTGGCCTTTTATCTGAATGGTATGTCCTGTCACTCCCAGGATATCCACTACAGTTGGTTCTACTTGGAGTGGATCGACCATGAGTTTGGCGAAGGCTCCTCTTGTGATGACATTGTATGAGCTCCCGGTATCGATCATCACCCTTTTCATCTCCCAGCCTTCCACCATCATAGTAATGACCAAGGCATCTGCATGAGGAGAGATCTCTGGTCCTGCATCTGCAAATGGGAAATTCAGCGATGTCCTGTCAAGAGCAGTGGTTTTTGCTTTTTTCAGTACCGGTTGATATCCAGGTCCACCTGCTATGACATTGATGGTCCCCTTTCCTTTCTTTTTTGGGTCATCTTTGGATCTATCACTATCTCCCTTTTTGCCATCATGTTGGATGAACCGATCCAATTTGCCCCTCTCAATGAGACGCTCTATTTCTCGAGCTAACTCCCAGCATGCATTTGTGTCATGGCCGTTTTTCCTGTGATACTTACAATAATTTTTAGGATTTTTACCAGTATTGGTATACTCCCCACCTTTTGGTTCGGGGTATGAAATGTTCCGCTTGTGTTGACTGTTCTTAATCCACATAAGCACTTCACTTTTGGAAGCATTAAGAGGTGTGAAGGAGGTGACAAATGCCGATTTGTTCTTAGAACCTCTTCGCCTACTTCTAGAGGAGGAATCTTGATATTTGTCCTTTTCCCTATCTCGGTGACGAGATTCGCCTTTGTCCCTCCTAGGCGGAGATGCTGATTCACGGCGAATGTCATCTACCTCCATAAAGTCCTTGCAGCGCTCTATTAGTTCTGCCATGTTGGTAGGCTTCTTGCGAATTAGATCCTCCTGTAAACTCTTGCAAGTGGTATTTTTTACCAGAGATTCCACTGCCATGGAGATATCTACATCCACAATTTGTATACACAATTTGTTGAAGGAGTTTATATAATCCCGAAGGGATTCATTCGCCTTCTGCTTTAATTCAAAGAGCTTCCTGGATTTGACCACTGGATGGATACAGCCAGCGAATTTAGCACAAAACTCTCTGCTTAATTGGTCCCAACTATCTATCGAGCCAGGTGGTAGTGACTGAAACCAGCCATAAGCGGGACCTCCTAACGTGGTGACAAACATTTTGCACAGCACTGGTTCAGTTGCACGGTTGAGGCGAAGCAATATTCGATATTTTCTGACATGGGCCTCTGGGTTGTCAACACCCGTATATATGGCGAGATTTGGTATTTTAAAATGCCTATCTGTTTCCTCTGCTTCAATACAAGCCGTGAAGGGCGAATCTCGATTGGCGAACGGATTATGCATGGCATTTTCCTCATTCATGCGAAGCACCGCAGCTCGAACTCTATCATCAAAATTCTCCGGATCCGCCCTTGGGCAACCCCTACGTGGAGATCTGCTTGGAGAAGAGGATGAACTAGATCCTGAAGATGGATCTGAGGGTGATTGTCCACCACGTCCGCCTCTGTTTCCATGTCCGCCACCTCCTCCATCTCCACCTCCTCCGCCCGGGGGAGCCTGGCCGTTACCCCCTCTAGAGCCTCCTGAAGGAATATGCCCATCATCCCCGTGGTGTGGTGGTGGTGGTGGTGGCCCGCTTGGATGCGGCGTATCTACTGGCCTTTTGCTCTGTCTACGTTCAGTAGGTAGGGGTGATCTGCCTTTGCGGGAGGATCTCGGTCTTCGGGGCAAGGGCGATTCAGACCGCCTACTTTTCTCCTTTCTACGTTTTTTGTGCTTTCGCCCTTCCGATCCACCCAAGGAGAGATTTGTCCGTGACCGCCTTGGGATATCCGATCCGCCCAGGTTGATCCCATGGCTAGTGGATCCGCCAGCCAGAGTTTGATTGTTTCTTTGACTCCCTCCTGCGCCAGCAGGGAATAACTCTCGGTTGATTGGTCGTTCTCCTAACGCCGTCGTGGTAGTCACCATGGATTCCGTATTATGGGCTTGGAGAAATGAAGAATTGTGGGCGTTTGGTCCCAGATTCATCTGGGGCCAAGAAGATATTGTAGATGAAGTCGGCAAACTCCAAAACGGGGGAATGATCATAAACGACCGCAGGCGATCACCTGTTTCAGGGCCAAATTTTTCCCCTATAGCTTCTGCACACATGTTGATGAATGCATCTGGGGGCATACTACTTTCATCTTGCGTTGGGGGAGCATTAGAATCAGTGCGACCAGCACTAGTTATTAGTGGTGTTTCAACCCTTGAGGAGGGGTTATGATCTCCATTTGTCATGTTTCTTCTAATCGTGAATGAAAACCCTTTATTTGTTTAAGGATTCCACGATCACCGCACCAATTGATGACAAGTAGAGAAATTCTGATCAACTTCCGTCCCTGTGGGGGCGTCGTTGGGTTCGACGGGGGGAAGCTCCGATGCCAAAGTCAGTAAGGAAGAATAAGAGAGCAAACTAAATTGACAAAGGGTAAGTGAATGTGTACCTGGATAGCCTGAGACGTAGGCTATATATAGCTAGAAAGTTGTAACCTTCAGTAACTAGAAAGTCTCCATTAATGTTCCATTAATGGCGGTTACAGGTTGCCCTCAAGCTGGCGGTTAGCTAATTTGATAGCTCATTAATGGTCTTTATGGCCAGGTCGGCCCAGCCGTTATAATGGCGAATGAGTTGTTCAAGGAGATTCGCCTCATAGGTTCGCCAACGGGTCTCCTTTGATGGGTCTTTGAAGATCCGGTGATCCGCCAGGCGGATCTTGTCGATACGCGGCGTTTCCTTAGGTGAATATCCCTCTCAGTCCTCGAGATAATATCTCAATGTTATCAGAAATTGATGACAAGTAGAGAAATTCTGATTAACTTCCGTCCCTGTGGGGGCGTCGTTGGGTTCGACGGGGGGAAGCTCCGATGCCAAAGTCAGTAAGGAAGAACATGAGAGAAAACTGAATTGACAAAGGGTAAGTGAATGTGTACCTGGATAGCCTGAGACGTAGGCTATATATAGCTAGAAAGTTGTAACCTTCAGTAACTAGAAAGTCTCCATTAATGTTCCATTAATGGCAGTTACAGGTTACCCTCAAGCTGGCGGTTAGCTAATTTGATAGCTCATTAATGGTCTTTATGGCCAGGTCGGCCCAGCCGTTATAATGGCGAATGAGTTGTTCAAGGAGATTCGCCTCATAGGTTCGCCAGCGGGTCTCCTTTGATGGGTCTTTGGAGATCCGGTGATCCGCCAGGCGGATCTTGTCGATACGCGGCGTTTCCTTAGGTGAATATCCCTCTCAGTCCTCGAGATAATATCTCAATGTTATCAAAGGTCAACGGTAATCGATGCAAAATTTATTACGAAGGAGCTCCAATTCAAGCAATTGAATTCGTGGACGAATTCTATGAAAATCAATTTATTTAGTTTTCATATTTTTAATTTTTAGTTTTTCTTATTATTTGTTCATAATTTTTTATTTTTCTTTCTTTTTAAATTTAATATATTTTTATTTTAATTATTAGGTTAATTTATTTTTGTTTTTATTTTTATTTTTATTTTTTGAATTTGTGTACAAATAAGGTTTTGTAAAATTAAATTCTAATGTAGTCATGTTTTGAAAATTTTCATAAAGTGTTAAGTGTTTTTGAGAAAAATATATATCTAGAAATCTCAGTTGAGATTCTCCATGTTTCAGGATTTGGGAATTCTCAGTTGAGATTCCGGAAATCTCAGTTGAGACTTTCAGTATTTTAACATTTTGAAATCAACTGTAAGAAATTACAGACATCTCATTTCAAAAATTCAGTCAGTTTTATCCAAAATGTATCAGTTAGACATCTTTTATTCTTAAACAGACACAATCTTTCACTTATGTAACCTATATATTCCTGTAGATTCAGAATTCCTTCATAACATTTCATCTCTTTCAGATTTCTGAATTTCTTTCTTCAATTCTAATTCCTACAGACACAATCTTATTCACAAAGATGACCAAATCTTTGAAAAATGCTAGGAAGAACACTTCTGCTCGAAGCAAGAGAGTTGATATCTCTTCACGCTATGGAGCATGGTTTCCAATCTACAATCATGATGAGGGGAAACGATATTTGCAGTTTAGATATGCACAATTTTGTGGCATGCTGTATCTGGACGAGTTCCTGAACGAAGAACTCGGGATAAGCGATGACATGAATCGCTATCTGACAAATTTGGGATGGACCAAGTTTGCTTCCATGAAGTTTCCTATTATTGGAAACTGGGTACTAGAGTTTCTATCTACTATTCGTTTCGTCAATAAGAGGCGTGTTCGTCTCAGTTTTCGATGTGAGGGTAAGATATTCACTTTTGGATATCCTGAACTTCATTCTTGGTTTGGTTTTTCGCCACGGGATACCACTCCGCACCATCCTGGCAGAGATATGACTTCTACAGATATCTGAAGAATGTTGACGGGATTTTGGAGATTCAATCCACGTCTTGCCTACAACAAATCAATAAATTCTAACTCCATACTGTTTCTTCACAAATTTCTCTATCATAGCCTGTTTGGTCGAGTCAGAAGCAGTGTCGTCCAGGATACCGATTTGTATGTGCTGTTGAAACACCTTTCCACATAATTTTGATTTGACAAAATTGGTTAAGTATAATATATATACATATTCTAAACACACTAAGTTTAAATGCTTTGATTTAATTCTACTAATGTGTTTGTTCAATGTTGAGTTAAAATACTATAAGACATAAGAATCGAAAGGCCCAAGCCCAATACGGAAGCCAAGGCCCAAGTCAAACAACTCAGTACACTCAGCCCGCGTATGTCAAGACGTTGCCGTTTTTGAACAAAAACGCAACTCAGCAAACGGAAGGATCTAGAAGACCTTCGGGAACAACTTCACAATGAAGCTGCTGAGTCGTCTCGACAAAGCGTACAAGACAGCAGCTAGCAAAGGAAAACTTCCAGACAAAGTGTTTCCTCTTTTGGCAAAGTTCAGACGACACAGTATACTGTCCAGTTGACTTTACCATAAAAGGAGAGACCATCTGCTGAGCTGACCGAGGACAGAAGATACACGATTGTGATTGGCCGATAGCTCTGAGCAAGTTAGGATGACAATGACACATAGCCGTTTCCCTCCAACGGTTATTTCGAAATTCGAAATGACCGACGCCCAGACATCTTTATAAATAGTGCCATCACAAGCTTCACAACACACAGAACTTAATCAAGCCATTACGCTGACCAAATCTCTACAAGTTCTGCAAGCAAGAAGCAAAGAAAAAATTCTTACACTACATTTCTCATATCTATGTAAAAGTCTAGAGTGATTGTAAATCGTCTAAAGTGTCTTAGCACATCTTTGTATTAGGACAAAACACTTATCATTTCTAGAGATAGAAAGGAGAGGCTGAGTACTCGGTTTTAAGTACTCAGCGGAGAGATTAGGATTGAGTAGAAGTATAGAGGAAGGTACTCTTGTCATACTCAATTGCTGATATTGTAAAAGGTTTGAGGCTCTACCTTTAAAGAGCTCAGTAGATTATTTGAAATCTCGGAACGTGTTCCGAGGACAGGACGTAGGTTTAGAAGAAGCCGAACCTGGATAAATCTGCTGAGTGAAGTATTTCTTACCTTAACTCCTTATTTATATTGCTTCTTTAAATAATCAAAACTGACCAAGTAAAGAGGTCAAGTTGAGTTGTGCACATTGAACGTCTGAGCTCAGGAATAGACTCTAAGTGCTATCTCCTGACTCAAGCTAAGAAACTGACCTAGTCACCTGTTGACTAAGCCAGTACCTTACTGTTTACTCAGCGCCGCTGTTCAAACCTTTTTTTCTTTAGAAAAAGAAGTCTGCCTAAATTGCAAAAAAAGTTTAAATAGTTCATAACCCCCCCTTGGAACTATACTTGCAACTAAACAAGGGACCAACAAGTGGTATCAGAGCTTAAAAGCTCACTTTAAAAGGTCTAACAACCTTGAGCTGATCCCTACCATGGGCGAAAACAGCACTCGGTTTCTCCCTGGAAACCAACCAACTCAAATACTGCCTGAGGGGCTGTCCATTACTAGGCCTCCCCTATTCTTCGGGTCAAACTATACCTTCTGGAAGAATAGGATGAAGAACTTCATTCAGGCTACAAACATGAGTGCCTGGCTATCTATAATCCAAGGCCCGTTTGTACCTGTCGAGGTTGTGGCTGGCCAAACAGTTATAAAAGCTGAGGCCAAATGGACAGAGGATGATCTTAAGAAGCTTCAAAACCATGCTTCGACTATCAATATGCTTCACTGTGCACTCGATGCTGCAGAATATAAAAAATCTCAGGTTGCGAGTCGGCACAAGAGATCTGGAAAAAGCTGGAAGTCACCCACGAGGGAACAAATAAAGTGAAAGAATCCAAGGTGAATCAGCAGATGAGACTGTACGAGCTGTTCGACATGAACAATGATGAGGGCATTTCAGACATGAACGCAAGGTTCACCAACATCATAAATGAGCTCAAGAGACTTGGGAAAATCTTCACTGAGGAAGAACAAGTCAAAAAGATACTCAGGAGTCTTCCGAAGGATTGGCAAGCAAAGAAGACAGCAGTTGAGGAAGCTCAGGATTTAACCACCTACAAATATGACGAACTCATCGGTTCATTGCTGACCCATGAGATATCCATGAAAAACTTTGAGGTGAAGGAAAAATCTGAAGACAAGAAGCAGAAGTCACTTGTCATGAAAGCTGACTCCACTGACGGGAGTTCAACTGATGATGAGGAGATGGCTATGTTCACAAGGAAGATGAAAAGGCTATTCAAGAAGAGTGACAAATACTCTAAAAAGCCTTACAGAAAGTTTGATAAGTATAAGGCTGACTCAAGTGACAGCAAATACAGAAAGGACAGCTCAAAGCCTATTACATGCTTTGAGTGCCATCAAACTGGCCACATTAAGTCAAACTGCCCCACGCTGAGGAAAGACAAGAAAAGTGGGAAGAAAGCAATGGTGGCTACTTGGAGCGACAGCGATGAGTCTTCATCCACAAAAACTGAGGCCACCGAGTCAGCGAAGATATGCTTCATGGCTGACGAACATGCTGAGCCATGCGTCTCTGAGCATGCTGACCCATCCATCGCATCAGATGATGAGGAACAATCAAATGAGTTAATTTCTCTTCCCCAGCTCAGAAACGATATGGTTAATGCCCTGAGTGATCTCTATACACTTGTCAAGAAGTGTAATAAGAAAGTTAGAGCACTCAGCAGGTGCTGTGACGAAGTGGAAGAGGTCAAACTGAGTGACCTCAGATACCTTCTTCAGGACAATTCGACTCTGCATGATAACATGAAGATCATGCATGAGTATATCTCTGAAGTCCAGACAGTTTCAAAGAAACTGAGGAAGGACATCACAACCATCCAGAACCAACTAAAGGTTCCAAATAAAAATAACATTCCTCTGAGAACTCAGTACCAAGGTACTCGGCAGAGATGGAATCCCCAGCGAAAAGTCCAGTGTGACTTTTGTGGGAAGTTAGGACACACCACTAAGGTGTGCTGGCACGCTCAGCACTGGGGTGCTGACAAGTCAGTAAAAAATCCTAAACAGAAGGTCAGTTGTGACTTCTGTGGAAAGAATGGCCATACTATCCATGTATGCCGCCATAAAATAAAGTATGATGCTATACATGTTGCACCTAACAAGTCAGGACCCAAAAAGAATTGGGTACCTAAAAGTAACTAGTTACAATGCAGATAAGCCTGAGATGTGCCGAGAAGTCAAAGATGTGGTATATTGACAGCGCATGCTCAAGGCATATGACGGGTGATGAAACTCAGTTCATCACGTTTGAATGTAAACGAGGAGGGAGCGTAAGTTTTGGAGACAACAAGAAGGGTAAGATAGTAGGCTCAGGAACCATCGGAGGTAATCCTACTATTGAATCTGTCTCCCTAGTCAGCGGACTCAAATATAACTTACTCAGCGTAGCTCAGCTATGTGACAATGGGAGAAAAGTTATATTTGATGCTACTGGATGTAAAATATACGAGGGTAAAACAAATGAGTTAATTTTAACTGCCCCTCGGATAGATAATGTCTTTATGCTAGACTTAGAGAAAAAGTTTTCAAAAACTGTGTGCTTAGTAACAAAGGAAGAAAATTCCTGGCTATGGCTCAGGAGACTTGGTCATGTAAGCATGGACCTCCTGGCCAAACTAGCAAGAAAGCAATTGGTTGAGGGACTGCCCGAACTTAAATTTCAAAAAGATCAATTATGCCACACTTGCCAAGCTGGAAAACAAACCAAACAATCTTTTCACAGTAAAAACATTGTCTCAACTAAACGTCCGTTAGAGTTGCTACACTTGGATCTCTTTGGTCCAGTCCAGCCGCTGAGTTTGGATGGAAGAAGATTTTCCTTGGTCATCGTAGATGACTTCTCTCGGTATACGTGGGTCATCTTGCTGACCAGCAAGGATGAGACTTTTGAGACATTTTCAAATTTGGTTAGAAAAATTGAAAATGAAAAAGACCTAAAATTAGCTCATATCCGTAGTGATAACGGTGGAGAGTTCAAAAACCAAAAGTTTGTTGAATTCTGTGAAGCCAGCGGCATTGACCATAATTTTTCTGCTCCTAGAACACCTCAGCAAAATGGGGTTGTGGAAAGGAAGAACAGAACTCTGGTTGAAATAGCCAGGACAATGCTGGATGAGCATAGGCTTCCAAAGTATTTTTGGGGAGAGGCTGTTAACACAGCATGCTACATTCTTAATAGGGCTCTAGTTAGACCTATACTCAAGAAAACCCCCTATGAACTTTGGAAAGGACGAAAGCCCAATATTGGATACTTTCGTGCTTTTGGCTGTAGATGTTTTATTTTAAATACCAAAGATAGCTTAGCAAAGTTTGATTCAAAAGCTGATGAGGCTATCTTTTTGGGCTACTCAACAAACAGCAAAGCATACAGAGTTTTTAATAAGCGAACTCAAGTGTTAGAAGAGTCAATACATGTAGAGTTCGATGAAACTGACCCTGCAGGTAGATACCAGCCGCTGACCGAAGATGATCCAAACTCAGTAACCATCGCTGACCCAGAACCAGCTACTGAGTCATTCACGAAAAGGCTGACCAAGAGTAAGAGTGAACCTAAGATTACTTTTACTGACCCATCTACTTCTGCAGAGATTGTTGAAACAGGAACAGCACAAGACATAAATCTACCCAAAGAAATAAGGATTCCAAGAGGGCACTCCGAAAGTGCAATCCTTGATTCTGCTGGGAATACCCTGATGACGAGGAATCAACTCAGGAAGTACCTTGATAGGGGTCAAAAACCCCTATCTTTGGGTACGGTTTTAGGACGGTTTTTAGGTTTATTTGGCTAATAAGCGAGCAATTCTCGCATTTAAATGCTTTTGTGTGAGTTAGTTAAAAATTGGAAACATTCTATTTACTTTTCATCGTTTAGGCTCGTTTTGTGATCAATTTAGGCAAATACGGCCGAAATAACATGCATATTAGAATTCCGTTATCTTTTGAAGCTAATTGGTCCGTCAAAAGTCGCACCAAACGAAGCGTTTGCTCAAAATAAGCAATTGACGGATCAATTTGGCTTTTGGACTAATGTCTTCTGGAGTTTTTATGCGTGTGCAGGTGTAAGTTCGGACGAAAAAGGGTTTGGAAGTCATCCGGCACGGAACGAGCGCGCTTCGGGCGAAAACGCTCGGCGAGCAGGGCCCCCCGGGCCATTTCTGCTCGCCGAGCAAGCCTCTGGAGGCCTGCTCGGCGAGCAGGGGCTGCTCGTCGCAATCCTGCTCGGCGAGCAGACCTGCGGGAATTGGTCAAAAATACCAATTCCGCCCCCACGAAGCCACGTTCGGCCCCACATCTTCCTACCACCAACAAGGACACGAAATTAGGTCAAAACGAGACCCGAGACGCGGCTATAAATAGGAATTTCCAATTGTAAATTAGATATCTTTTACTTTTGTAATTAGCTTAGCTTCCACCTTGAGAAATCCTCTCCACCTCCTCCATAACCTTCAAACCTTCATTGAAGACACCTCCGAAGCTCCGTTCACCGAGGATTACTCAAGCTCCATCCTTAAATCCTAGAAAGACGCCTGCATTGGTAGACAGGTTCCCTGAAAGGGATTTTTCTTCTTTTATATTCTGTCTAGCCTCTGATACATGCTATGAATTCTAGGTTTATTGTAACTTCGTGACAATTCCTTCATCTTTGATATATAATATAGATTTTGTTTATTCAACTGTTTTGATGTTTTAATCTTTGTCTTACGCTTTGTCTGATTGGTTTAACTCATTCGATAATCCCAAAATTAGGTTGGCACATATTGCGAGCTGAATCTGACCTAGTCAGTGCCTATAGGATTGACGACCCTATAGAAGATTAAGCCCAAATTACTGAGCCTTAGAGCTAGTTTCGGCCTTACAAGGGAATCACGAACTAGGGACTTTAGGAGGATAGGTCGGGTTAATCGCCTTGGACATAAGCGACTTAGTTTCAATTCAATTGCTTAAACACTCTATCATTGTTATCATCGTATTCCTTCATGTTCATTCAGTTAATTGCTTTGGTAAAAGATCAATTAGGGGTAGAGTAATTTAGTTAGGCTTAGAATAACTTAGCTAGAATTAGATAACTTAATTAGAATTAGTGTAATTCAACCTAGGAGTAGATTAATTAAACAAAACCAACTCAAACCCCTTAAGCCTAGATAACATTCGAGACTTAGTAATTCGGTACTTGCAGAAATAAATCCTGTGGACGATAACCTGGACTTAAACCCAGAAATTTATTACTTGATAACGACGGGGTACACTTATCCCTCAGATCGGGTTCTTCACGGAATCCGCATCAAGTTTTTGGCGTCGTTGCCGGGGATTTATTTCTTCTGTAATATCGAACCAAAGGTTGATTTGTTAGTTTAGGCATTCATTGTGAATATCTTTGTTTATATCGTTTATACTTGTTGATATATGATTTCTTTATACGTTTCTATACTTGTTCATATCTGTATACTGTTACTTATCAACTTTTGTGCTAGAACTTCACTTTTTCTCAGCATTCTCTGATCAATGAATTGGCAAGAAAAAGTCGAGTGGCAAGCTCAAAAGTTTACTATCCCATCAAGACAATACATTCATACCCTGGAGAATGAGGCTCCCAATCCCTCCATGGCCGACTTAAATGAGAAAATGGATATCTTGATGGCAAATCTGAGCCTCAACACCAATGAAAGTGTAAGTTTTGTGGGTAATCACCAAAGGTATAATTCTAACCCCAATTCTTACAGCTTTTATGGTAGACCTCAACACTCAAATCTGTCCTACGGGAACCCTAAAATATTGAGGCCTCCAAATAGGTTTGTTAATGAGCACAGGGAAAACGAATTGGGAATGTTCCCTTACGAACAAGCAATTCCTCCACAACCCTCTAGCTCACGAGATGAGGTGCTGTCCCTTTTGAAAGGAATATCAGCCCGACTTACAATCAACGAGGAGGTTTGCAAGGACTTGAGCAACCAACTGGCTCAAATAAACCAAGAGATGCAAAAGCAATCCCGAGATGCTCTCCCAAGCATAAAGGAAAACATAGAAATCCCACAAAGGGAATCAGCTCAAGCCATCTCTTTGAGGAATGACAAAAAGGTAGAACCAAGTCCACTATCACATGCATCACTCGAGGTAAGTGAAGAACCGGAAGCAGTAAGCAACCCCGGTTCAAAATCTGAAATTCTAAATCATGTGGTAGAGATAAAAGATCAAATCAAAACTTGTGTATCTCAAGTACCTTTTCCTCAAACATTAGAAAAGTTTAGGTTTGTTTCATGCTCAGAAGTTTTCATTCTCTTCGACCTACCAAGAGAATCCAAAAGGGAGCAAACCAAACTTTTTCATAATATGTTTAAATTCGGCCTCCTGCTTTCATTAAACTTATTAGAGGCTCTTAATCCGTTTTGTAGGTACGGATTATTTATTCAGGAATTTGAATTCCTAACGCGAGTAGAAGCATACACCTAGGCGAGAATTCTATGTCGAGCTCACCGACTATAACGTAGGGCTTCTTGGGAGGCAACCCAAGTTTTAATAAAACTTTTCAGGTTTGTTTTATTTAGATTATACATTGATCTCTTAGTTTAGTCTTTTTAGTTTTCTTTTACGTTTTTTTAAAGTGTTCGTTTAAAAAAAAAATAATAATAAATAAATAAATATTTTTTTTAGTTGTTTAGTTTTCTTTTCTTTTATTTTATTTTATTTTTATTTTTATTTTTTTTTATTTTTTATTTTTTTTAAATCCCGAACGAAGCTGAAATAAATAAATAAATAAATAAAAAATTTGCCACCGCAAATCGTCAAACTTTTGCGATTGCGATAAAATCCGTAAGTTTTCTTCTCCACCCTAACTTTTTACACTCGTACTTCATGATTTATGATGCAATGTTGGAACTTATTGCATAATTTTAGTGTGAGGAGGAGGGGTAGACAAACTTACAAAAATTGTATAAATTTTTAATTTTCGTTGCGTCGTGTCTAGTTTAGGTTTGCGTTTTGGTGTTTTATTTTTGCTCTATTTATGTTTTTGCATGTTTAGGACCTAAAACCGTGAACCTCCTTCGAATCTAAACTTCGTTATTTATCTTTGAGAGCTGAGAACCGAATCTAAAATTGCATGATAACTAGTTTAGGCATAGGACACAACTCTTGTATCTGTAAAAGCATGAGCTACAGTTTGCATTTAGATCCTACTTTTGAAGAAATGCTAAAATCATTACTTAGGTAGATAACTTAAGAATTGAAGGCATGTGATATTAAACTTGAGTTTGGGGAAAACTAGTAAACACAAAATTGAAACCCAAAGAATTGTGAGTTGAATTTGAGCCTAAGAGCGAACATCAAAAAGCTCTTTTTCTTGACATTTTTGTGTGAATGCTTTGACTTGTGGAAGATTACAGATTTTGCACCTAATACTGTGTTGAACCTACATGCAATGATTTGAGATGATAAACGATGAATCAGCCTCATTAGAATTAACCCTTTTCTTTACCTTGTTTTTCTTTTTCATCCACTCTAGGAAGCCCCTTTGAGCCGACATTTTTGTAGTTTATAGATTTTTCTGTCGTTCTAACCCGTTTTTGCGAACCACAATTTGGTTCGCTACTTAACCTTTGTTTTTGCAAAGCTCGAACTGAGCCTTTGTTTTCTTCTAGCGTTTTATCGTTGTTTATGGCATTAGAGTAGCAAGCCAAAAGGCTAAGAAGTGAATGAGCATCACTATCCCAAAAGAAAAAAAAAGAGAAAGGAAAAACAGAAAAAGAGGAAAAAAAAAGGGAGAAAAGAAAAGAAAAGAGACGAACAAAAGGGAAGAACTTCATTCCCCAGTTCCTAAAAATTTAAATGTCTCAAAAAGAAATCCAAAATAAGGGATGAATAAAAAGCTCAGTCACTTCATATTTGCTAAAGCCATTTAAACTCTGTTTTTATAACGCTAGAACGTTTTAACCATTGTTGTACCTTTAACCCTCTAACCACATTACAACCCCAATTAGAGGCTGTTTTTGATATCATCGGAGTCATATAGCATAGTAGAGGAACTCGGATGAACGTGCAAAATCAATGTAATCCTAAGCAAGAACATAAGCCGAGAGTAAACACTTTAGCCACCAAAATTGTGTGAATGAGTGAACTACCTATGGTGAGGTGTTTTACTTAGCGATCCCCTTAAACTCGTTTAATTGAACATGTGTCCATTTGCTTAAAACTATGACCTATGATAATTGAAATGCGGCTTTTGGATATCGTGTCTCTACTTTGTATTTCCGATTGCATGTAATTACAGATGCTCGAAATTGTGTCAAGCACCTAGTCAAACTGGGAAGTTTTCTAGCTTGCTTGTGATGGCGGGTTTAGTTTTTTAGTTTACTTGGGGACAAGTAAAGTTTTAAGTGCGAGGAGGTTTGATAGGGGTCAAAAACCCCTATCTTTGGGTACGGTTTTAGGACGGTTTTTAGGTTTATTTGGCTAATAAGCGAGCAATTCTCGCATTTAAATGCTTTTGTGTGAGTTAGTTAGAAATTGGAAACATTCTATTTACTTTTCGTCGTTTAGGCTCGTTTTGTGATCAATTTAGGCAAATACGGCCGAAATAACATGCATATTAGAATTCCGTTATCTTTTGAAGCTAATTGGTCCATCAAAAGTCGCACCAAACGAAGCGTTTGCTCAAAATAAGCGATTGACGGATCAATTTGGCTTTTGGACTAATGTCTTCTGGAGTTTTTATGCGTGTGCAGGTGTAAGTTCGGACGAAAAAGGGTTTGGAAGTCATCCGGCACGGAACGAGCGCGCTTCGGGCGAAAACGCTCGGACATTCAGTTTTCAGTATGCTACTGTGCTAGATATCAATCTAACCCTAAGGAATCTCATTACATTGCTGTAAAAAGAATCCTTAGATATTTGCAAAGCTCAGTGAACGCAGGTTTGTGGTATCCAAATACTCATGATTTTACACTCATCGGATACACTGACGCTGACTATGGACGAGATAAGCTAGAACGAAAAAGCACCTCTGGAGGATGCCACTTCTTAGGAAGCTGTCTTGTATCCTGGTTCAGCAAAAAGCAGGCGTCAGTAGCCTTGTCCACCACTGAAGCTGAGTACATCGCTGCTGGTCATTGTGTTGCTCAAGTCCTATGGATCAAGCAACAACTTGAAGATTATGGTGTTCAAACGAAGACAATTGAAGTCAAATGTGACAACAAAAGTGCAATTGATCTTTCCAAGAACCCAATTCAACACAGCAGAATGAAGCATGTCAGCATCAGACATCACTTCATTAGAGACCATGTACTCAAGGGTGAGATCAAGCTGACCTTTGTCCCAACGGACGAACAGCTTGCGGATATCTTCACGAAGCCACTGGCCCGTGAGCAGTTCAGCATACTGAGAGAAGCAATTGGTATGTTTAATCCTCTTCAGTAAATTCCTGTGCTAAATGAATATGAATGCTGAGTGAATTACATGCTGAATGATTTATTGTTTGCTGAGTAACTCATCGAAACTGACTGAATATACAATACTGAGTAAACTTGCACGCTGAGAAACTTAGTTTAGAACTTGAACTTAAAATCATCCTTAAATACTGCACTGACCACTCAGAATATCCAACGCTTGACATTCTAAATACTGAGTGATTAATCCGTTAGCATAAATGCAAAGCACGCTGTAGACACCGAGTCGGAGGACCTGTGACGAAAACCTGAAAACAAGACGGTTGAAGCGATTGATTCCGAAAGTTTCAAAAATAATAAAATAAATAAGTTACAGTCGGTCGCTGTTGTCGATCGGATAGCTCGCTAATGCTTAACGACACGGTGCGAGTGCTTAGCGGCGGCCGGTGCGCATTCGATGACAGTCGGACGCACGCTCGACGACGCGAAGCACGCGCTTGACGTCTGTCGGACGCACGCACCCAACCATGAATAGTACGCGCTCGGTGTCCGAGCAAGGCACGAGCTTGGCGGCACGGGACGCGCGCTCGTCGGCCACGGGACGTGTGCAACCGGCAGCGCGGAACACGCGTTCGGTGGTCACGACACGTGAACGCCCGACGACGCGGAATGCGAGTTCGACGGCCGCGGGGCGTGCACGCCCGACGGCGCGAGGCACGCCCCGGCGGCCGTTGAGCGAGTGCCCAATCGCGTTGGGCAGAAGCCCAAAGGTAGGGGGGCGCGAGCGCCCAACCGCGTCGGGCGGACGCCCAACGGCAGTTGGGCGCGCGTGCCCAACCGCGTGTTGGGCGCTCGCCCAACGCTGTTGGGCGAACGCCCAACAATTGGTGGGCGATCGTCCAACAATCGTTGGGCGGCCGCCCAACAATGTTGGGCGGTAGCCCAACGTGATGTTGGGCGGCCGCCCAACTAGCCTTGGGCGGCCGCCCAACAGCTTTGGGCGATGCCCAAAGGTAGGGGGGCGCGAGCGCCCAACCGCGTCGGGCGGACGCCCAACGACAGTTGGGCGCGCGTGCCCAACCGCGTGTTGGGCGACCGCCCAACAATTGGTGGGCGATCGCCCAACAATGTTGGGCGGTAGCCCAATGTGATGTTGGGCGGCCGCCCAACTAGCCTTGGGCGGCCGCCCAACAGCTTTAGGCGACGCCCCATTTTGCTCGGGCGTCGCCCAAAGTTTTCGGGACCCGTTTCCCTATATAAGGGGCACGGATCCCAATGAAAAGAGAAAGGAGGAAGAGGGGATTTCTTGGAGCCTTTCTCACTCTAAACATTTTTAGAGAGAGAAAGTGAATTTTTTTGAGAAAAATATTTTTTTTTCTCAAAAATTTCGAGTTTCCTAAAGTTAAACTTTTACTAAAAAATATAAAAAAAGGAAGATCGCGACTCGTGGAATCAATCGGCTTCGATTGTCAGATACCGAATTTAAGGTATTATCCGAGGACTAGACTCTTTTATTTTATTTTATTTATTCTCTTCTTCTATTTATTTTTTATGTTATAGTTTCTTTATTTGATTAGTTATTTATTTTATCACGTTTTATTTGATTAGCGTATTTATTTAATTTTCGTTTCATGTTGAATAAAATTCGGTTTTGTTTTAAAATAGAAAACCTCGTTTTGATATCCCAATACGAACCGTGATCCGATAAAAAGGTAGTTCGGGTATCGAAAAACGTTGAAATTATAAGTTTCTAATTTAAAAGAAATTTCCAAATAATGTTTTAAAATAAAAACATCGTTTTAGGAACTTCCGTTATTGACTATGATCCATTTTTGGTAGTTCGGAAATCCAAAACGATTGAATTAGATTTAATTTAAAGCTTTTGAATAAATCTGGAAACAATTAGAGTGCTGCTGTAATTTGTCATTTCTGTCACTAATTGCTGTTTACCTACGGATTTTCCGTCGGTAAATCTGCCAAAACGCAAAAAATGCCATTTCAGTCCCTTTTTCTCAACTTCTAAGCTTTTAATCCTTAATATATATATGTATAGTTATGTAATATATGTGTTTCAAACTATTTTAGATGTTTAGTGTATTTAATTATTTAGGATGTTTGTATATCATTCTTTATTTAATTTTTAAAACATAAGTATATGTATATATTTGTTCTTTTATTCATTTGAGTTATATTAGATCCTATTTTGAAGATTATTTACTTGGGCATTTTGGGAAATAATCAATAGATATTAGTATATGCTATTTTTTGATATTTAAAACTATAATAGTTATGTATATATGTAGTTTTGGGATATTTGGGTTATTTTATTGGTTATTGAATGAAATTATTTTGGGTAAATGTTATGTTCTTATTTATGAGATTTATTTACTATTTTCACATCTTTAAAGTATAAATGTATTTTATCTAATATTTTCATATATGTATTATATAGTTTCCTCTTATTAACTTTTATTTTCATATTCTCTTTTTGATTTAAATGTATATATATATGCTAGAATTACTTTCTTTATTCTTTTGGATCATTCATGGGTCCATGTTTCAAATGGGCTTTATTTGATTATGAATCTTGCTTTAAATGGGTTTATTATTGTAATTATAATAGGTAGAGAGAGTCCATTAAATAAGAGGGGAAAATAAATCAAAAGAAAGAGAGTTTTCAATTTGATTATTTAAACTAATGAATTTTTAGAGGTTCCTAATGTAAATAAATGGAGTTGTTTTTTGTTAATATTTCAAATCGTTTCCAAAACACCACGTTTTAAAACCTTAATCCGTTCCAAAGGCGGATTAAGTGAACATGGTAATTAAAATCGCTTTCTTTGTGAATAATAGAGTTTTTGAATCATTTTCTTAAAGGATTTGTACAAAATAAAATTGACTTGTATGTTTAACCACGTTTTCTTAATTAAAGGTTTTTGTCTCAAACGTTTCCAAAGCACTTGAGTCGTTCCAACGGCGACTCGAGTAAACTTCACTAATCGGGGTTTTAAAACGCACCTAAATCGTTCCAACGGTGATTAAGGTGCGAACCATGTAAATAAACTCGTTTTGGGGAAATAAGTTAGTGTAGAATAAACACACGGCATGACATTTAAATAAGGTTATAAATAAATCACTTCTTTCTTCCCCCTTCTCTGTGTATGTATAATATAAATGGGTGATTCTTTACTAATATGGCTTTCCAATAATATATGCTCAAAACGGTTTCTGAAAAAAGAAAGAAAAGGTTTCAAATGAATTTTAAACTTAAAGAAGTATACGATTAGTCCGTTATCGCCTAACATGCTGAGTAGGAGGCCGGTGGTTCATAACCAGGCGATGTCGGGGTGCCTAGTAGCCTTTCTCTGGAAAGGAGCTAGCCTTCTCGGCTCGTACCTAAGTTTCCCAAACCCACACCGGTCTCCCGCAAGGGATCAGTGTTCATTTTCCCATTCGTGGGTAGTGACTCTTCCATATCTCCGAGCTCCGGTCCTGCCGAGCAGCTTGATTCCACGATTGATTGCTTTCGGCGCCAATCACCGCTTACGTCGCCATGAGGTTGTCCACCCCCCGGTCCGCCCGGGAGATTAGGCCGCGGCACCTCGTCTAACAAGTGGCGAGTTTGCTGGGGAAGCGAGAAATTTGATTCCGGAAGGCGTGTATTAAGCCCTTAACGGGGACGGATCGTTTTACTTCTTTTCGTATGCATTCATGTGCATTATTGCAAACCCTTTGGGTAATTTCCGCGAAACCTCTAGCGAGAGTCCATTCGTCGCTCGAAAGAGGCTAGTGTAAGTTCCCCCTTACAGTAAGGCGCCAAAGGGTCCCCATCCATTCGTTACGGACGAATTTGTGCGGTCCTGTGAGGTCCCGCGGTCAGCCGTGTCAGCATATAGTAGCCTTAGAAGTTTCCATAGGATTACTCGTTACTATTTTTGATGTGATAAATGAATCAATTCGTGTTTTCAAACCGCCACGATACGTGTCTAATCCTAAAGTAGGTAAAGAAAATGAGACGATGTGTTAATATATACTCGTGAATCGACATACTAATTACCCTAAAACATCGAAACAATTTGAACTAAAGACGACTTAGTCATCTCATATGAATGAACATGTGCGACCCGCCTTGTCCCTTTCGGTGTCCCGACGAAGGCACAGGTTCAGGAAATGTGTTATGACGTAAGCACGTATTAGTATGAATCGGTTCGGTGTTAAGGATAGTTACATCTCGATACAAAAGACTATATTAACAGTAGCCGTTATTCACATTCTTTAAATAAGTTGGGATAAAACGAGATCATGACGAAACGAAAACGCAGAACATTTCTGTCTTGAACGACCGTGTGGTAACGTGAAAAGTTTCGCAAACGTGGCCCGTCCCTTCCGAATAAAAGACGAGCTTTTACGTTATGCCTCGTGTTGTTCTTAAGAGAAATGGACGTGTCCACAGAAGTGACTAAGAAAGGAAAAGCAAAAAATGAACTAAACGACCAAAATCATTCCAAATCTACGATATATGTTAATCCCGAGAGTAGTTAAAGAAAATAAACCAATGCCGTTGAATGCATGCCTCGAACGAGTGTATACCCCGTTTAAAATCACGAAGCCGAATTAAGCCAAACCATATAATTGCGCCATATGGACGAGACTGCGGGTTTTGACTAACGACTCGATCATTTCGACCGTTACCAAAACTGCAAGAAATATGGCCCGATGTACGTGTTTGCTTAATTCGTGCCTAAAGGAAAGAGAACGGTGATATCCTCGCTTCGAATAAACATGCAATTCAACGAAACGTTGATTTTCTATAACCACACTAAGGCGATATATCCCGTAGATCGAAAAGAATAAGAGATTGTTGTTAGCCGAAAGATTACCGTGCGCTCAAATAAGACTCGCCGTCTTTTCGTGTAGCAAAATGAGCAAACGAATCCTCGACGCTAAGAACAAACACGTTACGCGATGAGTCTGTTCCCTAAAATAAAATCCAAAAGTGATTCCATCACTAAATAAATGCATGGTTACGTCTCTCCATAGATCCAAAAAGATCCCGTTGTAATCCAAAAATCGAGACACGAATCCACGTGAATAAAAAGGGAACGAGTCATTTGCAATAACAAATGATTGGAATAGAAGAATAACTCGTACCACGTTTAAAAACCGAGATGCGCTCAAAGGGAGTCAAAACCCAAACTAATGCGTCTCATGAAAGAACGAAAGACGAGTTATTCTGAAAGGACAATCCAACTTGGTCGATTTCTTAATCACTGAACGTGGATACGTCAAAAATGAACTGTATTGTCTGATGGGTGATTTACTTTTTCCGTAATAATCGACGACATCACGCGTCCCTTGGACCGCAATGTGAGCCCCAAACCAAAATCCTAGGAAAGAGACTTGGACCATCGAGTGTGTGCAGGAATAAGGGTGGAAGAGAGATATTGTGATACGTGTAATTAGACTAACGTTTGTTCTTCTTATCTTATATATCCGTAAATAAATAAACGCACACACCACGAATCATGCATATAAAATCATGCATACATACTAATGGATACCGTTCGCGCAGACGTCATCATTAAGCGATTGTGGTACCGAGAGAGCAGTCGGCTAGTTAGGCAGTTTGACCAGTTACAAATTGACAGTTCTGAATCGGCAGTTGTGGCTTCGGAGTCATCTTCGTCCGAGTATACTCAGCCTTCAGCCAGTATGTCTGCGACCGACGAAAAAGTGGCCGGATTGGAAAACTCTGTGAACAACATTAATGAGCAGTTAGCGGTGATAGCGGCCCAGTTAGCTAAGCTGGCCATGAGAGATGATAAAAATGGCAGTAAACACGCTGAGAATGAGGTGAACTATGACCCTCGCTTTGGGAATGAGGAGGATTATCAGGATTATATCCGAAAACAGCTGGAAAAAGAGAAAGCTAAGGAAGAGGAGTGGAAGCAACACATCACGCAGGAGGTGCAGGACTTGCGCGGAGGAAGTTCCGGAAGTCAGGACTTTTATAACTTGAAGAATTGTTTATCGGCAACAGCTTTGCCTTTGAAATTTCGGCTCCCTGACATGAAAAAGTTTGATGGAACTGGAAATCCCACCACTCACATGAATCAATATGTTGCTGTAATGAAGCACACGATCCTTACTGAGGATCAAGTCCTAGGGCTGTTTAACACTTATCTTGAGGGGGCTGCCCTCACATGGTTTCATGCATTACCAATGGTGACGGAGAGGGATTGGAAAGAGTTAGCGAAGTCATTCATCGCTCAGTATAGCTTCAACACCATGCTTGAGGTCACTTTGAAGGAACTTGAGAGCACTAAGCAGCAGACTGGGGAATCCTTTTCCGATTTTGTAAGAAGGTGGAGGGCCAAGGCCGCGGTTATGAAACAAAAGCCGCTTGAGCAGGATCAGATCCGAATGGTAGTGGGCAACACATTGCCATATATTAAGAATGAGTTGCGGTATATGCCTTTTACCGATTTCAATCAGATGTATAGCTGTGCCTTGACCGTTGAGGGGGATGGAGAGCCGAAGAAAGCATACACTAAATGGACGAAGTCTGGGTATAGTGCCGGAGGGCCGAGTGCGAGTGCAGAATCTGCAGCAGTGAAAGTGCTTGATCTTAATGCTATCGAAAAGAGGCGGTTCGCCAAATTTGATCAGACTTACGCAAAGGTTTTCGAACGTTTGCAGAAGAAAGGACTATTGAAAGCCCTTACCCCTTATAACAAAGCTCCACCTCCTCCGCAGATACAAGCTAGGGGATATTGCGAGTTCCACAGCAATTATGGGCATACAATTGAGAATTGTGAGAGGCTGAAACACGAAATCCAGGATTTAATCGAGGAGAAAAAGATAGCTGATCCTTCGTCAGCGAACCCTTCCACTAGGCGTAATCCATTGCCTAATCATAGGGTAAGCATGATCGGAATTGGTCTGACAGAACGTGTAGTGATGGAATCCTTCGAGGAGAACGTAGAGGAGTTGTTGGACTCCGATGAGAAGAATAATGTGGGAAATGGTTTGTATGTGTCGGCTTTGGAAGAGGAGCCAACAGAAGGAGTGATGGATGATAGAACTGAAACTGAGGAGACCGAGGAAGTCTCATCTCGGAGGATCATGCCTGTGTTGAAATTGTTTAGTGGGGTAGAAGACCCCGAAGCTCATTTGTATGGATACGTGTGTGCTATGTTTGGAGAGCCATACAAAGTGGAAGAAGTCGCTCCATGGTTCCATCTTTCGCTGGTGGGCGAACCTTTGAAGTGGTTTCAATCGCTACCTGACGCGACTAAGCATGATTGGTCACTGATGTTAAGCTTGTTTTTGATGAAGTATCGAAGAGACAAACTACGGGCAGGGGAATATAGCGCGATGCAAATTGGGCCTATCAAACGTCCGTTTCCAACTGTCAACAAGTATAATGAAGGGAAGGACCCCATGGAGCACTTGCATTTTTATCTGTCGGCTATGGGTCCTCTAGGTTTCAAAGAGGAGGAGATCACGAGCTTGTTTTGCAACTCATTGGCAGGAGATTCACTAGTGTGGTACATGTCTCTTCCAATGCACGTTAAAGCAGATTGGGCAAAAATGACTAAGAGATTCATCAAGAAATACGCCGCACGGGAATGTCCAGAGGAAATGCCTGCATTACCCGAAGAGGAGACACCTGAAGCAGTAACAGCCATGTCTAAGTATAAGGGAGATGAGAACCCCATTGATCACATAAACCGTTTCCGTGCCTACATGTTTGACGCGGGACTCTACCGAAGTGAGTTAGTCCAGCATTTTCCAAAGACACTCATAGGAGAAGCTTTGATGTGGCACCGAATGCTCGCGGCAAAGACAAAAGGGGACTGGGGATCCCTCATGGAGGCCTTTGTGAAAAGTTATGAGAGGTACATTACGTCGACAGGGTCGTTGGAAGATTTAGAAAGGATCAGGCAATTCCCCGAGGAACCATTTGTGGATTATGCTAGAAGATGGAGGTTCAAGTATGCCTCGTGTCGGGTCACCTTGAGTGATCAGGAGCAACTCATGTGCATCCGGAAGGGTGCTATTCCACTCGTGGCTAGAAGAATGAATGGAGTGTTCCTCAAGGACTATGAAGAACTGATAGGCTGGGCTCGGTATGGATCGTCGGACCCTTCCTACATAAATACGAATGTCCCTCACATAATGGATCTGATGGTCGTGGACGTTTGGGGAAGTTCCTCCGACGAGGAAGGTATCAATCAGAGGGTTCCGATCAACATCTGGGATGAGTCTGATGATGAGTCGGAAGTGGCTGTTAGCGCCGAAGGAAAGATTCTGCCGGGGTTCGAAATCTTCAATGATGTTGCCGACTGGGGCAAAGGAAAGGCGAGCTGCTTTGTCGAGGAGATTATGATGCTGGATTTGAATGCCGAGGAGCAAGTCATCACCGTTGAAGCAACTGCAGGAGCGGGAGATGAGCCTAGTACCTCCAAAATTCATGAGAAGTCCGAAGACCCTGATGATGAAAATTGTATTACTGCTTTATTTGAATCAGATGATGTAATCACCCATGCTATCAATGAAATGAATTCTGATTTTGCTTACTTGCTTGATGTTGATCATGATCATTCCATGCATTCTCATTCATATAACATGCCTACATTTGAAATCAATGCAATAGAAATGTCAACTTTCAATCTTGGTACGGATGAAAATCCTAAACTTATACAAATTGCTCAAGAATTAACTATTGAAGAGAGAAAAGAATTCGAGAGAATAATTAAAAAATACGAAATTATATTCGCATGGACATACGAAGACATGCCTGGAATTGATCAATCTATCGTAACTCACCGCATTCCAACTTACCCCGAAGCAAAGCCCGTAAAGCAGAAGCTCCGACGTATGAGACCAGAATGGGCAGATAAGATCAGAGAGGAGGTGAAGAAGCAGTTAGAAGCAGGATTCATCGAAGTGATTGACTATCCCCCTTGGGTCGCAAATGTGGTGCCAATCGCAAAAAAGGACGGCAAAGTAAGGATGTGCGTTGATTACAGAGATCTTAACAAGGCATGCCCTAAGGATGAGTTCGCATTGCCTCATATCGACGTATTGATCGACAGTGCAGCGTCAAGCATCTTACACACGAATGTGGATGGTTTCATGGGCTACATGCAAGTTCAGATGGCCGAAAAGCACAAAGCAAAAACCTCGTTCACAACCGAGTGGGGGACATACTGTTACAGAGTAATGCCGTTTGGTTTGAAAAATGCCGGGGCAACTTACCAGCGAATGGCCACAGCACTGTTCCATGATATGATACACAAAGAGGTAGAAGTCTACGTGGACGATATGATGGTCAAATCAGAGACAAGAGAAGGGCATTTTGCCGCGCTCGAGAAGTTTTTGGCCCGAATTGCAGAATTCAAGCTAAGGTTAAACCCGAAGAAGTGCTTTTTCGGCGTCTCGCCGGGGAAAATCTTAGGCTATGTAATCGGAAATAAGGGAATCGAGGTGGATCCTGATAAAGTGAAGGCTATACAGGAGATGCCGGCGCCGAGAAATGAGAAGGAAGTGAGAGGGTTTCTGGGGCAGGTTCAGTATATCAGTCGGTTCATAGCGAGACTCACCGCAATCTGCGAGCCAATCTTTAAGTTGCTAAGGAAAGACCAACCCGCTACTTGGAATGATAAGTGTCAGCAAGCTCTGGAGAGCGTCCGGAACTATTTGTCTAATCCGCCAGTGCTGAGACCGCCTAAACTGGGAAAGCCGCTTCTCCTCTATATAGCAATTGAGGAGCGATCTATTAGGGCAATGTTGGCTCAAGAGGGAGACACCGGTGTGGAGCACGCGGTGTATTATTTGAGTAAGAAATTCCTGGAGTACGAGCTCAAGTACAACATGATCGAAAAGACATGTGTGGCAGTGGTATGGTTGACAAAAAAACTGCGGCACTATTTCCAATCGTATAAAGTGATCATTATTTC
Organism: Euphorbia lathyris; assembly: GCF_963576675.1. Lineage (NCBI taxonomy): Eukaryota > Viridiplantae > Streptophyta > Magnoliopsida > Malpighiales > Euphorbiaceae > Euphorbia > Euphorbia lathyris. Next base: position 101,276,556 of record NC_088911.1, on the reverse strand, counting down.
TCGGATGGACCCCGTGAAGTATCTATACCGAACTCCATCCTTGACGGGGAAGTTAGCCAGATGGTTGTTGCTTTTGTCCGAGTTTGACATTGAATATGTGACAAAGAAGGTTATCAAAGGGAGGGCCGTGGCAGAATTTCTGGCCAACCAACCCCTGAATGCAGAGGAAGAAGAGATAAGCTATGATTTCCCCGATGAGCACTTGAACGCAATCGAAGTTATACCGTGGAAAATGTTCTTCGACGGAGCAGTTAATTCGAATGGAGCCGGAGTAGGAGTACTACTTACCTCACCGGAAGGAGAAAGGATCCCGATGGCCAAGAAGTTATCCTTCCCTCTCACCAATAATATGGCCGAGTATGAAGCGTGCATTTATGGTTTAGAGTCATTAGCGGCACTGGGAGCATCATATGTCGAAATTTGGGGTGACTCAAAGTTGATCATCGAACAGGCACAAGGAAACTGGGAGGTAAGAGAAGAAAGACTACGTCCGTACCTCGATCAGCTAGAAGGGTTGGCACAAAGATTCAAAGAATGCCGTTTCTATCATATTCCTCGAGCACAGAACCAGGCGGCGGATGCCTTGGCCACTTTGGTGTCAGTTTGGGACAATCCCCAGAACCTTACTTCGAAACCATTGGTATTGAGAAGATCTCACAAACCATGCTACGAAGACGTAATGCTGTTAGGGACAGATGAAAAACCGTGGTATTTCGATATCATGAACTTCATGAAAGATGGAACATATCCGGCAGAGTCAGAACCTAGGGATCAAGCTGTGGTTAGAAGGCTAGCTCGTCAGTTCGTCATCCATAACGACTTGCTTTACAAAAGGCATATTGACGGATTACAATTAAGATGCTTGGATGCGGGAGAAGCCCGCGAGGCAATGGAATCAGTACATTCAGGAATTTGTGGAGCCCATATGGGGGGAGCAGTACTAGCTAAGAAAATTATTAGGCAAGGCTTCTATTGGCTCACCATGGAAAGAGATTGTAACGAGTATGCAAAGAAATGCCATGATTGTCAAATCCACGGCGATTGCAGTCATCTTCCGGCCATGGAACTACATGTGCTAGCACCTATTTGGCCATTCGCTGCTTGGGGCATTGACATCATCGGCGAAGTAAGGCCTAACGCTTCAAATGGACATAAGTTTATTGCTGTCGCCATCGATTATTTCACCAAGTGGGTAGAAGCAGAGTCGTTTAGCAAATTGGGATCCAAGCAGATGAGAAAGTTCATTGAAAAACACTTGATCACCAGGTTTGGAGTGCCTCATCACATGATTACAGATAACGGGGTCCAGTTTCAGGGGAAAGTAAGGAATCTTTTCCGAGAATATGGCATTGAACATCACAGGTCTTCTCCGTACCATCCACAGGCTAATGGAGCAGTAGAAGCAGCTAATAAGAACCTTAAGAGGATTCTCGTAAAAACGGTGGAATCACATCGGAATTGGCATGAGCACCTCCCACTCGCGTTGTGGGCTTATCGCACGACAATTAGAACCTCAACTGGGGCAATGCCATTCTCTTTGGTGTATGGAACAGAAGCGGTCTTGCCGATTGAGATCGAAAAGCGATCGCTGAGAATCGCAGTGGAGGCAGAAATTCCCGAGGCGGAATGGGTGAAGAGGCGATGTGAGCAGTTGGCTCTAGTTGACGAAAAAAGGATGGAAGCGCTTTATCATGTACAGTTATACCAGAGAAGAATGGCTCGGGCTTTCAATAAAAAAGTCAAGACCAGCCCTATCAAAGAAGGAGATTTGGTACTAAAACAGATCCGTGTGACGCACACCGACCCAAGGGGGAAGTTTAGGCCTAACTGGGAAGGGCCATTCATCGTGAAGAAGATACTAAGCAAAGGAGCGGTGAAGTTTGTTGGAAATAGGGCTAAGGTATAGCAGCGGAAATATAAAAAATTTTTAGCCTACTTCCTTTTAACCATAGGATCTGTTAATCGTTATTTCATATAAGGAGGGATAAGAAGATATACCTTTCGATGATCAATCTACCGTTGCAAACGAAGTGCCCACAACTTCAAAGGAGACGTAAACTGTTTACCAATCTGCCCCTATTCGAAACAGACCTTCCAGACCTCCGAACGACAATCCCTTCGGTGGAAACGTAGAAGAATATGTCTAGAAGCTACTGTCCAAAAATCGCGACGATCCGACGGTTCAATCTCCGGGAATCCTCGAAATAGTGAACTGACCTGATGTAGGCGAAGAAAAACGAATTTCTCCCTTTTGATTGTTTTTCTTCTTTCGTGAACACGGTGAGGTTAAATTAGAATCAACCCTTATGAGATGTAACCAAAATAGATTACCTCTAATTAACCAACACAAGATCAAGGAGAAAGAGGGATGAATTAGATTAATCAATCGATGGAATGCCGAATGAATTCTTGTCCACGAACTTGGGGATGGGAATTCTTTTCTCTCTCTAACTAAGCAATTTCGAAGGGGGGAGGAATTAGTGTGTCGAAATTCATTAGGGTAGGGGTATATATATTAGGTTGTATCTAAACCTAGTTAGATAGGAATAAGTCACTTAATAGGAATCCAATTCAGAATAGGATTTCTAATTATTATCTTACTATATGTCTAATATAATTAGGATAATAATAAGTAACCTAGTTAGATAATAATAGGAGCATATTAATCTAATTAAAACTCCTACTTTATTTATCTCTTAATTAATTTAATTCATAATCCTAATCAAATTAGGATTAGTGGAATAAATTAATTCCTTCCCTAATCATATATATATAAATTTCGACCCCATGTGGGCCTTACTGGGCTCAATTGGGCTTCCATCTATTAATCAGATCCATCTCTCTTTTGTTTCCAAGTCTTATGTGTGATCCATTAGGTCCTTACTACTTCTGGCCGTATGCAACTATTAAATTAATTTCTTCAAGAATTATATTTAATCCTTGCATAACGGAATGATGAACAGAGCATGTTATCGGCATGTCCGTAATCATTCCCCCAGAGTCCGTTAAGAAGACATGTTGATTCTGCCGTTAACCCTTCCGTATTAGTTACGGTATAATACGATCCTTTATCAACTACATCCTTGAACTGAATCTTATGACTATGGGTAATGTCAAGTCACATATGGCGAGACGTTCATTTTACTTGTTATTGGCCGAGTCAACTCAAAAGATAGGTTAAGTGAAATCCGAATTTCTACTCTTAAGCTATCACCTTGCAAGGGTTTAGAGTCGAGTCTTCCACAAGCGATCCTTGGATGTATCTCCCATTCATCGGGAGTGATAAATGCTCAATCCAATGTATAACTACCCTGACATTACCTCCTGTGACACCCAACCTTTGCAGTTCACACCCCAGAGTCATCTCTGTTAAGGATCGTGGGACCACGCGATCAAAGTCTCACATTCAGTAATTCAGGATGACCAATTAACATTCCTTTGAGTCTGAGGATTAGTTATACCTATTAATACCAATGAGATGAACAGGTGACAAGGATGAATCTACCCATCCTATTATCTCAAGTCGGATCCCCAATCCTAATGAACAACGTTTCACCGGATCTATGTAACTGTCCAGATATCTATATATGTGAAGCTTGTGAGATCAGCTTTCTGTCGGACAGAAGACATTGTTACATACAAGTCTCAACTGTGATATATCAATCCTAAATATATCACTTGACTTGGGGTGGTTTTAAGTTTATTAGTTTATTATAAAGTTTTGTCTCACTTCATGCTTGTATGAACACTTTATAATCACTTTAAACAAACTTACGGATTTCCTTTTATTAGACTTTATTTAGTGCTTAAAAGGGATTGCCTTTTTATAGTTATAAAACATATATCTCATTAAAACAAATGATATAAAGAACAATTCATTTACAATAAGTTTGTATCCTGCAACAATTGACTATAGGACACAAAACCCCAACAAAGTTAACCACAATGGACGACATGGAATTCTCCGAACCTACCAACCTGGATAGGCTTAAGAAATACTTTTCGTAAAAAAAAAAAAAAAGAAAAAAAAAAGAAAAATTCCCGATAGGTTGAAAACCCGCAAAGGGCGACCTATGCAACAACGAGGGAAATCCCAATGGGTGAAAACCCGGAAGGGCACTCATTTAAAAAATTCCGGGATAGTAAAAGGAGAGGAGAAAAATCGCCGGGATCCGAAAACCGAAAGGCGGGTCCTGGTAACAATAGTTATGACTTGAGCAGTTACCAAAATAATGTATAAGAGACTAAGTATTTCTGTTGTTTGTAAATAAATAAAGGGCATGAATATATTTGACGAAAATGATTGGAATCATCATAATCTACTAAATGCATGGTAATATGAATCATGAGTTATACATTTCCTATCTTACTTTTCATAAAAAGCCTACCTGATATCCACCCCACTCCCTATACATCAACTATACATCGGGGAAACTCTAATAAAAAACTACAAAGCAATACATAAAGAGCCTAATACGGAGGGAAGTCCCAATAGTCCTCAAACTCCCTCAAATGTGACGCCCGCTCCGCAGATAGTGTCTCCTCGGCAGCTCGTGCTCTCTCATCAGCAACTCGTGCTCTCTCATCTGCAACTCGTGCTCTCTCCTCGGCAGCAAGGCGTCCGATCGACTCATCACGCGCCCTCTCCTCGACGGCAAGGCGACCCTCAGTCTCCCTCCGCATCACCTCCGACCAGTGGTCGTTCCGCTCTTGGTACACCTGACCAACCCTGGCATCGGCCTCCCGCATCGACTCACTCCGTCTCCGCTCATGGGCGTGAAGATCGCTCTAAAAAGAAAAAAAGAAGAAAAACAGATGTGAAAAAAAAAGAGAAAAAAACGAAGCAGCATAGGCAAGAACAGAAATCATACATACATGCATGCATCCCACTACACTAAAATAAAGTAAGGATACATACCAGGTGATCGGCGCAACGCAAGCTGAGGCGGTCTCGGAGGTAACCGGACAGTCCCACATAATCTGTACAGGTCTCTCTAGTAGTCAGAGAAACGTCTGAGGGATCAAATGGGACCCTCGAGGAGAAGATGGGAGGAGCCGCCTCGAATCCCGCATAAGCGGCCCCGAACTCGTCATAACAAATCGTGGCAAAGTCTCTCCCGTAGTCTGGTAGGGGCACACCTAGGGAAGACCTCTCCGGTCGGGCAGCGCTGGAGGACTCGCCGACATAGTAGGGCTGCTCGCACACAGGCGTCTGAGCTCGAGTGCCGTCAAAGAAATCGGATAAATGGGCACTCCTCCAGGATCCCTCCTGCAAAAAAACACACAATAAAAACCTCTAAACGTCTCATGAATGAAATGGTAAAATGAGAAGGGGGCGGAACCACTTACCGGGACCTCCTCCTGACCAAAGACTGCCGCAACAGCCTCCCTCGAAAATACATCTGCCACCGGATCCACCTCCATCGCTGCCGCCGGGGCATCCCTCGCGCTCAGCAGAGTAGATAAGTAAAGCTCGCGGCCCCCGGTGTGAATCCACACCGCTCTACCAACAAACCGACGGGTCAGGTCCTGACGAATGGTCGATAGGGGCATGGTCCGCACCGCAAACATAGAAACGGGAATCTCACCCGGTGTCCAGTGGGCGTCACTAACTCCGGTGATGCCTCGGTCCCCCAAATACCATGCCCGCATACAGGGGCCGGTGAGCACACACTGCTGCTCTTGGATCATAGATACATAAGTATAATCGGGACCGAAGTCGAGGTCGTCCCACCTGAACTTAATCTAAAAAATGCATAAAGAGAAAGTCAGAAAGACTCAAACAAAAATCTAGCACGACTAGGCAAAATCTACCTGCCTGAGGGTCAGCGAGTCGATCCAATCTAGGAGCCGCGGCACCATCCGACTCCTCTCGGCGCCCAAGTCAAAATCTCTCCATTGGGTCATGAAAGGCGGCCTCGGTACTCTCGGTCGAGGTTGAGACCGGCTGGGAAGGATGTGCCTCTCATACGCCCACACCTGCGGTAAAAACAAGGACTAGAAGTGTGAAAAACGCGAAGAAGATAAGACGGGCAAGTCAAGAAGGCGTCACGTACCAGTAGAGCAAAGGTGTAACCACCGAAATCCTTGCGCTTCCGGCAAGTCAAATCCAAAAATTTGTAGAGAAAGGCTAAGCCTGCCCCCGCCCAATCATAGGAAGCCGCCGCATCCAAATCGCTGAGTGCCTGAATGAGACCCGCGTGTACCTTTCCGCCCTTCGTGCGGAAAATCGTCTCACTCAGGGTATATACCAAGAAACTACGAACCACCAAGTCGGTATCGTCGGTCTCGCAGAAATCTCGCTGACTCAAGAGGCTCGCGGTGGAAACAAACTTCGCCGGAGTAGATTTGGCGCATGGGCGAACTCCCGGTCTAATCAAGGCAGCGAGCCTAGCAAGGTCGACCCGTGGTCGCATCATATCGAAATGAAAGGGAACGGGAGTGCTGCTCCCTCATAACCCTGTCAGCAGTGAAAAATCTCTGGGCGAGATGGTCATCTCCCTAAAAGGAAGGTGGAAGGTGTGGGTCGAGTCAACCCACCGCTCATATAGGGCCCGTAGGCCAAAACGATCACATACCCCGTTGGTGCGGGGCAACGTTGCAATAAAAGGCTCGAAGCCCAACTCGCGCACGCGGGCTCTCGCCGCGGCACCCAGCCTAGCATACCACGAGTGAATCTCGGCGGTGGTCCCGGAAATCTCAATAAACTAAAAAGAACGAGACAAGAAAATTTAAATACAGTTCCTAAAGCATGCAATTAATGAGAATGCGTTAAGACTAGGTATTCTTTCATTATCTAATCTAGAGACATCCGGTCAGTTAGGACCAACTTGCTATAAAAATCTCTCCTTTAGGGTCATTCATGTGAGGTTTAGTCAATTCTCTAATCCACTCTCGTCTGCATTGACAAGAAGCATAGATTAGGTTTTACTGTTCACGTGCATTAGTTAAGTTTTTACTATTCGCGTTTTTTACTACTCACGTGCATTAGTGAAGTTTTTGCTATTCACGTTTTTACTATTCACGTGCATTAGTTAAGTTTTTACTATTCACGTTTTTTACTATTCACGTGCATTAGTTAAGTCTTTACTATCCACGTTTTTACTATTCACGTTTTTACTATTCCATGCACTATTCACGTTTTTACTATTCACGCGCACTATTCATGTTTTTACTATTCATGCGCACTATTCACGTTTTACTATTCACGTGCATTAGTTAAGTTTTACTATTCACGTGCATTAGTTAAGTTTTTACTATTCACGTGCATTAGTTAAGTTTTTACTATTCACGTGCAATATTCATGTTTTTACTATTCACATTGTTTTTTACTGTTAGCATGCATAAATTCGTAGTGTCACTATTCACGTGCATATAGCGCGCATCCTCACGCAGAAATAAATAGGTGTTACTTGTAAGTCAAGGAATTCATGTTTTCTGGCTAAAGTCCTCTAAGGCAGTCTAAAGGTTAGCATGCAAATCATGTTCAGATAGGAATACTAAAGCCTAGAGTTTGAATCAAATAAAAGTGAGAAATTACTTACCTCGTTGCAGTGTGTCCGGCTCAGATGCGTCGTAGGGTCGTGGAAGGGCTCCACTCTATCTAGGTTTACGTAAACCTCGTCCATGCCTCTAGTGCCATCCCATTCATCTAAATCCATCCCGAGAATAATCCAAATCGAAGTCTAGAGAGAGAAAGAAGAGAGAGAAGGGGTGGGGTTGAAATGAAACCCCACTACTTTATATAGGGAGAGGGAATGGCATTCCCGTAGATAGTGAAAAAGGTACGATTTGACATAAAGGTAAAAAGTAAATAATTAATTACTAGGTGCACAGACCTCCGATTTGCAGTCCGTTTCAGCCTGCATTTCTCCCAGACAGCGACCGATATTGTCAAGACATGAACTCCAGACAACAGTCAATTTTTACAGAACAGTGACACCAGTCAAGGTACAGACGACAGTCAATAGAAAAACAATCATTAGTCTATATCATTTCAGACTAAAACACGTTCCCATTGAACCTCCGAGATGATAGCTCCAGTGAGAAAATACAGACAACAGTGTTGTACGAAAATCCGGAAACAATCCCCGATTTTGAGCCATATGACTCATGGTCGCAGACCTGAATCGCTTTTGAGCCATATTACCCGCGGTCGTGGAACAGGGTCGCTTTTGAGCCATCTGACTCACGGTCGCAGACTGGAGTTGCTTTTGAGCCATCTGACTTGCGGTCGCAGACCGGAGTTGCTTTTGAGCCATATCACCCGCGGTCGTGGACTAGGGTCGCTTTTGAGCCATATTACCCGCGGTCGTGGACCAGGGTTGCTTTTGAGCCATCTTACTCACGGTCGCAGACCAGAGTTGCTTTTGAGCCATCTGACTCACGGTCGCAGACCGGAGTTGCTTTTGAGCCATTTTACCCGCGGTCGTGGACCAGGGTCGCTTTTGAGCCATCTTACTCACGGTCGCAGACCTGAGTTGCTTTTGAGCCATCCCATTAACGGTCGCAGACCAAAATTGCTTTTGAGCCATTCTTACCCATAACCAACGTACGCTAGATTCCGAGAAAAGAACATTCATCGACGGCCACTCCAAAGGTGACGATGGAAGGAATCAGAGAACGACACCGAAGCGCGCAGCGCGAAGGTCAGGTATGCTCCCTCCTACTCTTTACGTGTCTTTTACTTTTATATGTTTTACATTGCATGTGTTATGTTAGCAAAAAACGTTTTCAAAACATACACATCACTGTCAAAATAGAAAAGTAGGGGCAACTGTAGACACCGAGTCGGAGGACCTGTGATGAAAACCTGAAAACAAGACGGTTGAAGCGATTGATTCTGAAAGTTTCAAAAATAATAAAATAAATAAGTTACAGTCGGTCGCTGTTGTCGATCGGATAGCTCGCGAATGCTTAACGGCACGGTGCGAGTGCTTAGCGGCGGTCGGCGCGCATTCGATGACAGTCGGACGCACGCTCGACGACGCGAAGCACGCGCTCGACGTCTATCGGACGCACGCACCCAACCATGAATAGTACGCGCTCGGTGTCCGAGCAAGGCACGAGCTTGGCGGCACGGGACGCGCGCTCGTCGGCCACGGGACGTGTGCAACCGGCAGCGCGGAACACGCGTTTGGCGGTCACGACGTGTGAACGCCCGACGATGCGGAACGCGAGTTCGACGGCCGCGGGACGTGCACGCCCGACGGCGCGAGGCGTGCCCCGGCGGCCGTTTAGCGAGTGCCCAATCGCGTTGGGCGGAAGCCCAAAGGTAGGGGGGGCGCGAGCGCCCAACCGCGCGTTGGGCGCTCGCCCAACGCTGTTGGGCGACCGCCCAACAATTGGTGGGCGATCGCCCAACAATCGTTGGGCGGTAGCCCAACGTGATGTTGGGCGGCCGCCCAACTAGCCTTGGGCGGCCGCCCAACAGCTTTGGGCGACGCCCAATTTTGCTCGGGCGTCGCCCAAAGTTTCCGGGACCCGTTTCCCTATATAAGGGGCACGGATCCCAATGAAAAGAGAAAGGAGGAAGAGGGGATTTCTTGGAGCCTTTCTCACTCTAAACATTTTTAGAGAGAGAAAGTGAATTTTTTTGAGAAAAATATTTTTCTTTCTCAAAAATTCCGAGTTTCCTAAAGTTAAACTTTTACTAAAAAATATAAAAAAAGGAAGATCGCGACTCGTGGAATCAATCGGCTTCGACTGTCAGATACCAAATTTAAGGTATTATCCGAGGACTAGACTCTTTTATTTTATTTTATTTATTCTCTTCTTCTATTTATTTTTTATGTTATAGTTTCTTTATTTGATTAGTTATTTATTTTATCACGTTTTATTTGATTAGCGTATTTATTTAATTTTCGTTTCATGTTGAATAAAATTCGGTTTTGTTTTAAAATAGAAAACCTCGTTTTGATATCCCAATACGAACCGTGATCCGATAAAAAGGTAGTTCGGGTATCAAAAAACGTTGAAATTATAAGTTTCTAATTTAAAAGAAATTTCCAAATAATGTTTTAAAATAAAAACATCGTTTTAGGAACTTCAGTTATTGACTATGATCCATTTTTGGTAGTTCGGAAATCCAAAACGATTGAATTAGATTTAATTTAAAGCTTTTGAATAAATCTGGAAACAATTAGAGTGCTGCTGTAATTTGCCATTTCTGTCACTAATTGCTGTTTACCTACGGATTTTCCGTCGGTAAATCTGCCAAAACGCAAAAAATGCCATTTCAGTCCCTTTTTCTCAACTTCTAAGCTTTTAATCCTTAATATATATATGTATAGTTATGTAATATATGTGTTTCAAACTATTTTAGATGTTTAGTGTATTTAATTATTTAGGATGTTTGTATATCATTCTTTATTTAATTTTTAAAACATAAGTATATGTATATATTTGTTCTTTTATTCATTTGAGTTATATTAGATCCTATTTTGAAGATTATTTACTTGGGCATTTTGGGAAATAATCAATAGATATTAGTATATGCTATTTTTTGATATTTAAAACTATAATAGTTATGTATATATGTAGTTTTGGGATATTTGGGTTATTTTATTGGTTATTGAATGAAATTGTTTTGGGTAAATGTTATGTTCTTATTTATGAGATTTATTTACTATTTTCACATCTTTAAAGTATAAATGTATTTTATCTAATATTTTCATATATGTATTATATAGTTTCCTCTTATTAACTTTTATTTTCATATTCTCTTTTTGATTTAAATGTATATATATATGCTAGAATTACTTTCTTTATTCTTTTGGATCATTCATGGGTCCATGTTTCAAATGGGCTTTATTTGATTATGAATCTTGCTTTAAATGGGTTTATTATTGTAATTATAATAGGTAGAGAGAGTCCATTAAATAAGAGGGGAAAATAAATCAAAAGAAAGAGAGTTTTCAATTTGATTATTTAAACTAATGAATTTTTAGAGGTTCCTAATGTAAATAAATGGAGTTGTTTTTTGTTAATATTTCAAATCGTTTCCAAAACACCACGTTTTAAAACCTTAATCCGTTCCAAAGGCGGATTAAGTGAACATGGTAATTAAAATCGCTTTCTTTGTGAATAATAGAGTTTTTGAATCATTTTCTTAAAGGATTTGTACAAAATAAAATTGACTTGTATGTTTAACCACGTTTTCTTAATTAAAGGTTTTTGTCTCAAACGTTTCCAAAGCACTTGAGTCGTTCCAACGGCGACTCGAGTAAACTTCACTAATCGGGGTTTTAAAACGCACCTAAATCGTTCCAACGGTGATTAAGGTGCGAACCATGTAAATAAACTCGTTTTGGGGAAATAAGTTAGTGTAGAATAAACACACGGCATGACATTTAAATAAGGTTATAAATAAATCACTTCTTTCTTCCCCCTTCTCTGTGTATGTATAATATAAATGGGTGATTCTTTACTAATATGGCTTTCCAATAATATATGCTCAAAACGGTTTCTGAAAAAAGAAAGAAAAGGTTTCAAATGAATTTTAAACTTAAAGAAGTATACGATTAGTCCGTTATCGCCTAACATGCTGAGTAGGAGGCCGGTGGTTCATAACCGGGCGATGTCGGGGTGCCTAGTAGCCTTTCTCCGGAAAGGAGCTAGCCTTCTCGGCTCGTACCTAAGTTTCCCGAACCCACACCGGTCTCCTGCAAGGGATCGGTGTTCATTTTCCCATTCGTGGGTGGCGACTCTTCCATATCTCCGAGCTCCGGTCCTGCCGAGCAGCTTGATTCCACGATTGGTTGCTTTCGGCGCCAATCACCGCTTACGTCGCCATGAGGTTGTCCACCCCCCGGTCCGCCCGGGAGATTAGGCCGTGGCACCTCGTTTAACACACGCGTATAGCCTAGGATGACGTATTCGCCGTAATGTGTCATAAATGCCAGGATCGTTGTCGGTACATAATCCCAAGGCAAAACTGACACATGGATTCGATTAAGATCCACACCGTTCATTTCGTCTATAAATTATGGGTATTTCCCCATCTTTTACTCTTTACGCTTAATCAATTCTTAAGGCAAAGAAATCACTTAGAACTTCTTTTCTCTCAAATTCCTCTAATTCCTCCATCTTCGAAGAATGACTAAGTTATCTTTCAACGTCTCCGGTGCCGGCCACCAAAAGTCCAACTCCGATGAACCTTCACAAAACCCCTATACACCGAGCAATGGTAAAACTGGCCAAACTTCTGGAAAAGGGAAAACTGTTAAGATCAGGACCTACTCCAAGGTCTTCGAAAATGTCCGCGAATGGAAGGTTGAGCCCTCCAGATGGGTCTCTGAGCATTTCGTACAACATGAACAACCATTTGCCGAATGGATCTCCAAGAACGAATGGACTGGGCTGTTCTCGGTCAGAGATGAGACATATCCTGACCTGGTAAGGGAGTTTTACCATAACCTCAAGGTTGCCAGTGACTCCGCCGACTACCTAAGCACTGAAGTAAGAGGAAAAACCATCTTCATCAACCCTCTATACATAGGAAATCTCCTCCAGCTCAAAACTGAGGGAGTAAGGCTGAGCAAGTCAGGAGATCAGGACAAAACCAACTACGTCCATACCTTCTGCAAACCTGAGGGTCACTCAGGAGAGATCTCAGCATCTTCAATGGGACAGCACCAGAAGATGGCTCACTACCTGCTGAGCTATTTTATTTACCCAAAGATCAACTGCACTACATCAGCAACAAACTTTGAACAGTGCTTCATATGGCACATGCTGATGTACACCCCCATCAACATGCCGGTCTTCTTAGTTGCTGGGTTCCTACGCAGCACGGGTACGCTGAGGCTTGGGTCACTCATAACTCGAATTCTTCTTGACCACAAGATTGATCTCGAAGGCGAGGAATCCTTCAAAGGAACTGAGATCACAGCTGCCTCGCTGAGGGCACTGAAATTTGGGCAACCCTTGAAGAAAAGAAAAGCTGCTGCTGCTGCTGCTGGCCAAGCTGGCCAAACTGAGGAAACTGTTGCTGAGCCTAAGAAAGGGAGAAGAACTAAGGCTCCAGCTTCTCGCAAGAGAAAATCTACTAAGTCACCAAATGTTGAGTCTCCTGCAAAGAGGCAGAGGTCAGCTGGAAAGTCAGCTGAAAAGAGAACCAGGCAAGATGAGCCTGGAACTGAGGAAGCTGCTGAACTACCTCAGAAGAAGCAAAAGACTTCAACACTGGCACCTCTGGACGTTATACCGACCGACTTCATTGTACCGGGTGATTCTCATTTCACTCAATGCCAAGGTACTGATGCTACGGAAACTGAGGTCCAGTTAGATGACCACTTCATCTCCCAAGTTGAGGAAGAACTTGACGGAGATAGTTCTGAGGAGGAAGAGGAAGAAGAAGAAACCAGCGGTCAGGATGACGCTGCGGATTCAGAAGAAACTACCAGAGAAATTGAAGCTGAGGATGCTAACACTGGGTTAGCTGGTGGAAATGTGCAAACTGACACTGAGTTAGCTGCTGGAGTTGAGCAAGTTGAGCAAGTTGATCAAGCTGACCAGACCCATACTGAGGAAAAGGAACCTACTCCTACTCACTCAGAAGAACCTGCTCATCATACCACTCCACCACGTAGAAGGCGAAAGCTGGTTAAGGCCAGTGAAGTGATGGTCAGTGAACTTCCTGTGCAATCACCATCTATTCCTGAACTTGTCCTCTCTAAGACAACAAAGGACCCTTCTACTGTTCAACTAAAGTTTTTCAAACGGCCATCAACTTCCTCTACTACAACGCCGTTGGAAAAACAAGCCTCTGTTTCTTCTCAACAGGAACATGCCAACCATACCACTTCAACCACTTCAACAAGTCACGTTGAACCAACCACTGTCCATGCTGTCTCCTCAAGCATGGTGCTGACTCCCCATCTTTCTGCTGTCAGCACAGACAGTGTTCGGGTTATGTCTTCCATCAACAACCTCTCTGCTGATCAATCAACAATTCCTTCAACTCAAGTGCAGATTGAGCCAACTCATCCAGTCACTGACCAGGGTACTCCTTTCACTCCACTTTCTTCTGGTCATACTGATGTACATCGGGATGCCACTGAGTCCGGCAAAAAGCTCATTGACTCAGTGCAAGCACTCATCCACGATCTTCAACATCCCACTTCGCCTGCTGCTGGATCTTCAATTCCTGAGACAACTCAGCTCTCCCAGGTCACTCTACTTCTCAACGAAGTCAAAGGACTCAAGGATCTGCTGAATGTCGTCTTGTCATTCCAAGCCTAGCAAGCTAAGCAGGATTCACTTGCCAAGTTGGCAGAGATACAGCTGTCAACAATTCAACATCTGAACTCTCTCCATCAGCAAGTTCAGAAGTTGTCTGCTGTGAACACTGACTACGCCACTTCCTCAGAACTCAAGATGCTTTTTGCTCAGCTTCATACTGAGCAACTTAAGACAAATGAGCAAATGGTGTCCTATAGTCAGTGCTCAGTCGAGCAAATCGGTGAGGCCATCAGGCTACTTAACCTCAACAAGCAAGAGATGGATACTGACGCTTTGAAGCAGAATGAGTTGCTGTCTCTCGCACAGCAATCCTTCAATCACATTCGTCATAATAATATCCAGCGTCATCATTATGACTCAGCTCTCTTGAAAACTTTCCACCAAGTCTTTGCTGGCCTCTCTGAAGCTCTCATCTGGCAAGCAAAAGCTCAAGCTTTCAGTGTAAATATGCTCAGTGCTGCTGATCTTCGCGTACCAGTCGAAGTATCAGCTGATGGAGTTGCCATCTTTGATGGCGTAAATGAAAGTGCTGATAAACTAAAAGAGCTTTCACAAGAACTTTCTCGTGTTGTCTTAACCGATGCGTTCTAGCTCCCTAAAGTTGACAAAACGGGGGAGAAAGCGCAAGCTGCCAGAGCTCAGCATGAGCGACGTCAGTACGAGCGAAGTCAGTCACAGGGCAAGAAGAAGAAATAGATAGGCTAGCATAACTTAGGCCATATCAGTGTAATCTATTTGTCTAGTTTATTTCTTTTACTATGTACTTGCTGACTTCTTTCAATATATATCATACTTATTTTTCTTATTCCAATACTGAGTTATGATATATGCTATTAAGTACTGAGTTATTATGTATCTTCATTTATATAATATTTATTGACTAAATGATATGCTGATAACATGTTTGACATTAACCTATGTACTTATGAAACATTCTGATAAGAACTCATTGAACAACAAATTACTCAGCGTGCTCTATATGTCTAAAACTTCCGCTTAACACTGAGTAAATAGAATATGTGATATAGCTGACCTATACCTAAAAACTGACTTTAGACTTACTCATTTAAATCCTTAAAAGTTTTAAGTAAAACTAAGTCAGTAGCTCAACTCTTACGGGGGAGTTTGCTAAAGTATATTAGGTCAACTATCATGAGGGAGCTCATACTGAGTTCCTTGCTGAATAGTTTTGCCAACATCAAAATGGGGGAGTTTGTTGAAACACCTTTCCACATAATTTTGATTTGACAAAATTGGTTAAGTATAATATATATACATATTCTAAACACACTAAGTTTAAATGCTTTGATTTAATTCTACTAATGTGTTTGTTCAATGTTGAGTTAAAATACTATAAGACATAAGAATCGAAAGGCCCAAGCCCAATACGGAAGCCAAGGCCCAAGTCAAACAACTCAGTACACTCGGCCCGCGTATGTCAAGACGTTGCCGTTTTTGAACAAAAACGCAACTCAGCAAACGGAAGGATCTAGAAGACCTTCGGGAACAACTTCACAATGAAGCTGCTGAGTCGTCTCGACAAAGCGTACAAGACAGCAGCTGGCAAAGGAAAACTTCCAGACAAAGTGTTTCCTCTTTTGGCAAAGTTCAGACGACACAGTATACTATCCAGTTGACTTTACCATAAAAGGAGAGACCATCTGCTGAGCTGACCGAGGACAGAAGATACACGATTGTGATTGGCCGATAGCTCTGAGCACATAGCCATTTCTCTCCAACGGTTATTTCGAAATTCGAAATGACCGACGCCCAGACATCTCTATAAATAGTGCCATCACAAGCTTCACAACACACAGAACTTGATCAAGCCATTACGCTGACCAAATCTCTACAAGTTCTGCAAGCAAGAAGCAAAGCAAAAATTCTTACACTACATTTCTCATATCTGTGTAAAAGTCTAGAGTGATTGTAAATCGTCTAAAGTGTCTTAGCACATCTTTGTATTAGGACAAAACACTTATCATTTCTAGAGATAGAAAGGAGAGGCTGAGTACTCGGTTTTAAGTACTCAGCGGAGAGATTAGGATTGAGTAGAAGTATAGAGGAAGGTACTCTTGTCATACTCAATTGCTGATATTGTAAAAGGTTTGAGGCTCTACCTTTAAAGAGCTCAGTAGAGTATTTGAAATCTCGGAACGTGTTCCGGGGACAGGACGTAGGCTTAGAAGAAGCCGAACCTGGATAAATCTGCTGAGTGAAGTATTTCTTACCTTAACTCCTTATTTATATTGCTTGCTTTAAATAATCAAAACTGACCAAGTAAAGAGGTCAAGTTGAGTTGTGCGCGTTGAACGTCTGAGCTCAGGAATAGACTCTAAGTGCTATCTCCTGACTCAAGCTAAGAAACTGACCTAGTCACCTGTTGACTAAGCCAGTACCTTATTGTTTACTCAGCGCCGCTGTTCAAACCTTTTTTTCTTTAGAAAAAGAAGTCTGCCTAAATTGCAAAAAAAGTTTAAATAGTTCCTAACCCCCCCTTGGAACTATACTTGCAACTAAACAAGGGACCAACATGTGCTAGGTGATATTTTCCAAGGTAACACAGTTAATTCCTCAAAGATTTTAATGGAGGGATTAGTTGTCGCTTCCCGTTCGAAGAATCGGACAATAGGGTTTGGGAATATTATATGTGGAATAATCCTGGGAACCAAGGGATCAGTTTCTATTCCTTAGACTGATAAGGAACCATTTTCTGTTCTTAATTACGAGTTTCTGGAAAATGAGGGACTTGTAAAGAGAGAGTTTCGTTCTGGTCCAAAATTTATTTCTCCTATAGAAAGGCAAATCTTCATTCAAGCGAAGATTGACAGGGCCACAGCACGTCGTATTCCAATTCATAGGGATACTATTTGAGTTTATGTTGTTTGTTTGTAAATAGTGTACATATGATTGCTGTTTTTCTGCATAGATGTTTTTATGTATATTTGTAATAAGGTATTTAATGTATTTCTCTTCATTATGGTTAATAAAGTGCATTAATTCTTTCATTCATTTCTTTTAATTAAGGAACAACCTTTGGTTTTCCTTCAATTTAATGTTTCAGTTTTGTTTATTTCAGTTTCAGGAATTAATACTTAGCATTAATGTTACTTAATTACAAGAGGAGTTGAATTAATCATGTTGATATTGTCCAATAAGTCCAGTTTTTGGCCAGAAATTCCGGAATCTCAGTTGAGATTCTAAAATCTTGGTTGAGACAGCGAATGAGTCATTTTCAGGAGCAATCAGCCCCCTGGAATGCTTGCTGTCGCGACTGGTATGACGAGAATGGGGCTGATTTTTGCATTTAATCCTATTCCTACTCTAATTACATACCTATTAATCTATCCTAATCAATACCTATACCTTACACCTATATAAATCACCTCTATTTACACCAATCAATCAACTTTTACTCTTCCCAAAAACAAGATTCACTCACCTTCCCAATATATCTTTACCCTATTCATCTTCTTCTTCCCTAAATCACAACCATTATCTCTCCTCTACCATTTATCTCTTTCAAATTTCTTCATCTCTTTCACCAAATTTCACAAAAAAAATGCCTAGAGAAAAAAAGAGTTGCTAACAAAACCAAAGCCACTGAAGTCAATAGATTAATTACGGGTTCAATATGGAGCACCGTTCGATATTACGACGGAGGCCGAAGGACCTTCAAGTTCACACGGATTAGGTACCCAAGATGATGATGAGGAGCATGATGAGGAATATGAAGAGGAAGAGGAGGAGAATGTTGATGTTAATGTCCAAGAGCAAGCAAATGAGGAACCAAATGTTGAAGAACAAGTTGGATGGCAACATGTTTTGACACAAATGAACGAGCATAGCCGTCACATGAATTTGCGGTTAGATGAAGTCGTTGCCAACAATACTGAAATGAGTTCGAGGATAAACACGGTGGATGCCAAAATCACCACTTTGAGACGTGAGCACAAATCTACTCGTCGCCGGTTGCTATCTTTCTTCCGACGCCAAGGAGTTGAGACTACGCCTTCACCACCGAGTTCGCCTTGATAGGTTTTATCCTTTCTATCTTTAACTCATTTTCGTTATTATTATTATGTTTTGTTAAGTTTGGTACAATATTCCTAATTATATTTGGTACAATTATCTTTATTATTATGTTTTGAATGATATCGTACTATATTTTTAATTCTAATTCGTATGGTTTAATTTCGTACTATTTTTCGTGTTTTATCACTTTTTGCACCAATGTGGACATGGTCTTAATTAAGTGTGGGAGGAGATATTTCATATTCATTTTAATTTTAAGTACGAATGAATGCAACGAATGAGAATGAATGTTATTTATTTAAGTATAAATGCATGTTGTTATTAATGTTTAAGTAAAATATATAATGCAACATTTTCAAAACAGAAATGCAACATTTTTATATAAAGTGCAACATTTTTCAAAATTAATGACAATTTTTCATAAACGTAAATTTTTGTTAAGTATATATTTCATATGTTTCAAAACAATTCTATTTTCAAAATAATGTTTAACATATTTTAAGGTTATCATTATTGTTAGAAATGATATTTCTATACGGGTAATATTTTTACACATATTTTTACAAATCTCCGAAACGATTTTATCAAAAACGTCTCGAGTAAATGTATATAAGTAAAATTTCTTTAGTTTCAAATCTCTATCTTATATCATGAATTCATGATAAATATAAATCTTATTTTCAATTTTCAGTTAGGTTTATAGGCATAAATCGAACTAACAACTTTAGCTTTTTAGCTCGGTATGATTTTCGTCTTACATTAAAAACCAATTGAAGTTTTTTTTTTTAAAATTTGCGCAATGCGCTTACATTAAATAAGAAAGAAAAATTCCCACCAGACCCGGATGTGATTCGAACCCATGACCTTCCAAGGCATAGGTAAGCTCTCAACCACTAGGCTAAGAGCTTCACCACTAAAAACCAATTGAAGTTTTTAAGGAAACTTTAGCCATAATACATGTTGAATTTCAAGTCAATATAGGATGAATGTGCTATTTTTCTTTTCCCCAATTTTTTATTTTTCAATTTTATAACTCGTGTTAATCAAATTAAGTAGTCGTATTCTTAACTTTTGGCCACGATTGAGACCAACCTTATCACAATCGAGGTATGAAAGGGAAGAACATTAAGTACCGTTTACTTTTGGCCACGATTGCAACCACCCTTATCACAATCGAGGTATGGAAGGAACGTTTAAAGCATAAATTAAGCGTGTTTAAAGTTTTAAGTAACGATTGCATCCACCCATGGCATGGTCGGTACCTCTTAAACGAACACAAAAACAAATTAATTCATATAAAGTCACGGACGAGACCACCCTTATCACGGGCGTAACTAAGTAAATATATTAAACCTAAGTCCTTAATAAATCTATATTTGTAATAGTTTAGGTTTGGGAAAGGAAATTTTGTGTTTTGAAATGCCTTGAGATGAAAGATTCAAAAACATGCGTGCTTACACCGTCCCGAATACTTCAATATAAAAATTGAGATATAAGACGAACGATATATCTCTCTTTTACACTAGCTAGTTTGATACTTGCGTATAAATTTACCATGAAAAGTTTTTCTTTCGGTTTAACTAATTTAAAGAGGAATATATGGATATATGTTCTATTTATAAAGAGATTGATTAAAGAATAAATTCAGTGAAATTTTGCTCGGGACTAGCAAAAGCTTAAGTGTGGGAGTTTGTTAAGCCCAAAATATACCTAAAATATCATATATAAATACGTTAAATTTACATTGAAATCGTGCTAATTATATTCATTTAGAGTACTTTTACGTCTCTATATACTTCATTGATGCAAGGTACTTAATTATTTAGTTAAATCCAAATAGGAGCTAAAACGGAGCTAAAACGAGAGAAAAACCTAAGTTACGTGCCAAAAATACGTATTAATCAAAAGACCGACTCAAGGAGACAAGAAGCAGCCGAGAGACGGGGGAGAATACCCCTGTTGCGACTGAGATTTTCTGAATCTCAGTCGCGACACGCTGATGCCAGTCACCAGAAATTTGAAGTTTTCAGTCTTCCTCCGTGTCCCCTATCGCGACTGAGATTTTCAGAATCTCAGTTGAGACAGCGAAGAATTCTGCACAGCTTTCACATGTTTAAATCCAAAAAACGCGTCTGTTCGTTTGGATAAAAGCGACCCTTCACCAGCGGACACGACCTTTCAATTACAACCCTTCACCAACTATAAATAAGTGATTCATTTCAGAAATCAATGTTGGAAAAAATTTAGAGAAATTAGAGAGTTGTTATTATGTTGAAGGAACTCTAATTCAGAAAGAGTTAGAAAGTTAGATTTCATTTCTGTACAAACAAACTTGATGTACACAAGTTGTTATTAAATTAGTTATAAACACAGTAGTATTAGTTTAGTTTCAAAAGTTGATCAGAGACAAGTTTTCATTCTGGTAGTGGACCTAGCGGTCTCTATTCCGAAGATTCAGCGAGAAGAACTAACGGCTGAAGCGCAAAAGGGTCTGACAAACCTACGGAGTTTGAGGGAAAGATTGACAACCCGGATCTCAAAGATTTCGTCAAAATGCTATCCATGTTTCTTCCTCTCTGTTAACTTGTGAAGATTAACAATTCACTAATAATACATTTATTTTATTCAATACATTCTTCCTGTTGTTATTTTGATATTGTTCTGACAAAATGATTTTCAAAATGATAAATTGGTGTTTTTATTAAAACATTTTATACAATCAAACTCACAAAGAAACTTTGTTGAACACTTGAAAGAATTAGTTTTTACGGATGATATGATTGTGATCGCGGCTTATCGGATATAAAATACTAATTTGATTAAGGTAGAAATCTGCTCCGATCCAGAGAGATTTCTACGGTTCAAAGTCATTTACTTGCATAAATTCTTGTATTATTCCATGTTCATAATCTTACCAAAGTTATAGTTGCTTTCTTTGCTTAATGCGGATAAGTTTTCAAATACGAAAGCGTCTGTCTTGTAATCAAAATCTCAAAACAGAATTGTTCTCTAAGTTCAATATAATATTCTCTTCTAATCCTAATTGATCTGAACCAATACAATTAATTAAACGATTTTCTTTAGTTAAACCTAAAGACGTGAATAAAACTGAATTAAAATAAGTTTTAGTTAAAAAGCGTTCCCTGTGGGTTCGATATCTTTTATTACTACAAGCGTATACCGTGCACTTGCAGAAATCGCTCAACGGTAGCTGTGACCAAAGCATCTTCCCAATATGAGATGGGTAAATTTGCTTCAACCATCATAGACCTAAGTATATCGAGAAGAGTATGATTTCTCCTCTCAAGAAATTCATTCTATTATGGAGACAACTGGTGTTCTATTCCTTTTCATCAAGCTTTAAACTCATCTTAAAGATACTCCCAACCACGACCGGTTCTCAAAGATTTTATCTTTCTGAGACTTGTGAGACATTAAATAGACATGACCATACCTGGTATAGTCATATGTGAAAGTGATGAAGTAGTAGACATGACCATACCTGGTTAATCTCATCGGTTCGGTTTAATTTATTTACATTTTTTTATCAAACCGAACTGAATACCGAAATGTGCCAAAAAACAAAACCGACGCTGAATCAAATGTCAAAAAAATCGAATTGAAACACAGAATTCAATCAGTTCGGTTCGATATGCGGTTTAAATCGCACCGATACACACTCCAACATCCTTTTATGAAAAATATAACCGTGTCTGATGTAAGTCATGCTTAATATGATTTATCAGATTTTTATTCGTAAAAAACATTAAAGTAATATTAAAATTGAATAACTAAATGAGATTAAAAAAGGATGGATGAAAGCTATATTTCCTTTTAAATGAGCAAAAAGAAAAAAGAAGTTGGTTATTCCAAATGAAAAGAAATTAATTGATTTTTGTGCATGTGGAGATGCCATTAAACATGATGACATGATTATCAATTGAAGAAAATATTCATTAAATGAAAAACAACAAAAATGATTGACAGCTAAGTTGCAGTATTTGTTGTCCACACGACGCCGTGCTACGACCGAGTCAATGCTCTCCTCGCTTTCCTTTTCATCGGCTCAAGCCAGCTGCCTTGAATAACATTTGATGATTGGAGGACAGCTAGTTCGGCCCCACAATAATACTGGCATTCGTCTACGTGGCTAATCTTTATTGGTTTATCATGCTGAGGTAAGCAGGACGCGCAGAACGAGTCGGGATCGGAGATAGAAAGTGGGCACGCACAGTTGGATACAAATTTAGAAGTCAGACAATGGCTAAAAGTATACTAATGTAGTACTATCAGATTTTTCACATTTTATATCTTTTGATTATCACCTAATTCCATTATTATTTTGCAATTTGTATTTTTTTATTCTGTGTTTTATTATGAGACAATTGGAGCAAGGGCAAATTATAGTGTTTACTACTAAAGATGATTATGTTACGAAATTTCTTTTAAAGAAAAAAACAAATAGCCTACAATATAATGAAAATCATAGTCAATGTGGAGGTTTTGGGTTTATTGGAAAAAGTTTCATGGTTGATATAACTGCAGAGTAAATTATTTTCTTATTTTCTTGTCTTATTTTGAATTGCGAAAATGATATTATATTTTTTTACCTATTTTTCTTTAATTTGTTTTGAAATATATTGGTTTCCCAACCATAGTAATATATCAATCAATTAAATTATATTTTGTGTGTGATCACATGGAATGACCAATGAAAAACAGAAGGAAATTTCAGTTCAAAAAAAAAACAGAGGAAAACACCATGACATACATGAGTGGTGAATTAAAGTTGCTTCGGTTTTAACTAAAATCAACTTTGAGATTTTACAAGAGAGAGTCTACACTTCTGCATGTGTTGCTTCAACCTCGTTTGACTTACGTACGGTCCAAACAAAGTTTTTGGCTTGGTAGTACCTATTGTTGATTCCAGTGATGTTCAATGCTTCATAGAGTATTGTCAAATGAATCCGAGCGATGTGCCGCGAATAATAGATGCACAACTACCGCGAATTATGAATGAGGAGAATGTCAGGATGAGCAACCTCCCAGAAGACATTACACGCCCAAACCCTATGTCAGTTCAATCAAGTTCTGATCCCACTGTCGAAGTTGAAATTCATTAGCAATACAAAGAAAAGATCATGAGTTTCAACCTCACATCCAACCCTGATTTAGATGATATAACCGAGAATCTATTTTTTTTATCACGAAGAAATGGTATATGAAGAAGATATTTGGGATCCTTATGTTGATGATGATAATGATGATGAAGAACAATTTATCTGTCGGAAACAACCTTGTTGTCAAGGTGTTCCCAAAACAAATACATGAGTTGACCATGTCCTATTAAGTATCTATGAGACAGATGATGAAGAAAGAAGAAGGATACTAGTCCATTTCGATGGCTGCCAGATGTCTGTAATGCACCTATGATTTCTATTGTATCTAGTACATAAAAAAGAGTGGTTAGTAACCACGGGGTTGTGGTAGAGTGGTAAAGGCTTCTCCTCCCTTAACCAAAGGTATAGGGTTCGATCCTCGTCTTTGGGAATGGAAAGAATTTTCGTGGCCAGCAATCCCACCCATAGAGGTGCAAACCATCTGCGAAAGTGAAAGCCACTGCTGTCGGCGGTGGATACACTTACGAACCAAAAAAAGAGAGTGGTTAGTGTAAAGGTGCATGATATATTCTCAAACAAACAAGAAAAGTAACAAGAAAAGTGTACAAATCTAACAAATCCTTATTTAAAGTTAGATGAAAGTATGATGATAAATGTAAATGGTGGGTTAGAGCCGCAAGCGGAGAAACGAGTTGCTGTCATACTACTTGTGGATAAGTTTGATCTCGATGATAGAGTGTATCGACCAAACGACATTGTTAATTTTTTTGAGAAAATATATAAAATCAACATGTCTTATAATTTATTCTTCACGTTCTTCATTACATTCAAACCAGTCCTCACTAGACCTGTGCATGGGCCAGTGAGCCCGCCCAGGTCCAGGCCCATTTAGCTGGGCTTGTTCATATGAAATTGGTATCAGGTCCGGTCCGAGCCCAAGCCCGTATATACTCGCCACGAACTGGGTGGGCTTGGGCTATATGAATTTTTCATTGGCCCGACCCGACCCGATATACAGTAAAACCTCTATATAGGAATACTCTATATAAGAATAACCTCCAATTTGTTATAAAAAATTTCGGTCCCAACTTGGGCCGGTTATAAATAAGAATAACCTCCCAAATGTTAATTGTTATACATAATCCAAGTCCCACCTTTAGAAACTATACCTCTATATAGGAATAATTATGTAAATAATGTATATATGTATTAAGGATTTAAACAAAATTTATTAAAAAATTTAAAAATTATTGAGATTAAATATGAGTTGGCACACAAATTCCAACTTTAACTATAAATTCTTACCATTTTCCCATAAAACTCTTTTCTTTATGTATTGGAAACTAAACTCAAAACTCTTCCAATTCTTTAGGTATTGGAAATAAAACTCGTAGACTTGATATGCTAAACATTAAATTTATAAACTTTAAGTGTTGATTTTTTTTTTGGGTACCAAACTCTATATAAGAATAACCTCCCAATTGTTATACAAATTGTCCGGTCCCAAACGTATTCCTATATAGAGGTTTTACTGTACTATATTTATATATATTATAATTTATAAATATAAATTAATTATATTTTTTATGAGATGATATATATACTTACCTTACCACTAATAGACAATTAGTTTATTAGAATTTTTTCAAACTTATTAAATATTGTGTTGTGTGTACTATTTTTTTTTATTAAAAAAAGTTGGTGTGACATTTTAATTGTATTTTTTTAATATATAGATAAGCTTGGACGGACGAGCTTGAGATTCATATTTTCGACCCGAGCCCAAACCCGACTCAATTTATTGCAGGATGGCTTGGGCTTGGGCTTGAGCTTGGGCTCGTCAGGTTTTATTAAAAGTCTGACAGGTCCGTCCCATGCCTAGGTCTAGTCCTCACTATGATTGATGTTTTTGTATTCAAGTTAAAAGAATACTGGAATCCTTTGATATCATCCAAATGTACTCATCCCTTTCCCTCTTGGAATCCTTCTTATAAGAATACTTCTTGAATCCTTGGTTTAAACCTTTACATTATAAAAAAAACAAGAAAACAAAAATATTCTACATTTAACCCAACTTCGAAAACAAAATAAACATAAAATGTTTTGCAATTACAACAACTATGAAACAGATGATAAAATTGCAAAAACAATTATTTTCGCAGTCCGAAAAACCGCCGCAGTGGTAGCAACTGCGGAAGAAATTCAGCTGATTCATATGAATTTAATCTACAGTTGCTTAAACTGCAAATAGACCTCGGTATGGATTGATGAGCTCGCCCGCTTGGCCCGAGCCCATGCCCATTTAGCTGGGCCTGAACACATAAAATTGGTGTCAGACCCGATCCGGCCCAAGCCCGAATAAACCCGTCTAGAAGTGGGCGGGCTTGGGCTATATAAATACCCGTCGGGCCTGAGCCGACCCGTTCTCTATATATATTTATAAATTATATATAATATTTATTTACCCTCATATATATACTCTCCAATCCATCTCCTCCTAACCATAAATGCTGTAATTTTATTTTGAAATTAACTATTAGTTTATTATAATTTTCTAAGACTTATTAACTATTATGTTTATTGCTTTTTATTAAAAAAAAGTTAGTATTTCATTTTAATTGATTTTTTTTAATATAGATATGGGTTTGGGAGAGGGCGAGCCTTGGCGCTGTTGGTCCCTTATAACGTAACAAGTTAGTTCCAAGGGGGGGGGGGATAGGAACTATTTAAAATTTTAATACGTTAAGGCTGATTTCTTTTTCTTTAAAAAAGAATTACACAGCGCGCTGAGTAAATAAGACACTAGCTTAGTCAACTGGTGACTAAGTCAGCTTCTTTCGTTGAGTCAGAAGATAGCACCTTGAGTCTATTCCTGAACTCAGACACTCAATACACACAATTAAGGAGTTTAAGGTTAGAAAGATATTACTCAGCAGATTTATCCAGGTTCGGCCTCCAAGCCTACGTCCTGTCCCCGGAACACGTTCCGAGATTTCGAATTCTCTACTGAGCTCTTTAACGGTAGAGCATCAAACCTTTTACAACTTAGAAGCTGAGTATAACAAGAGTACCTTCCTTTATACCTCTACTCACTCCTAATCTCACGCTGAGTACTATAACCGAGTACTCAGCCTCTCCTTTCTAATCTCTAGAAATGATAAAGATTTGTCCTAAACAACAATTGCTAAGACACTTTAGATGATTGAATAATCACTCTAGACTTTTACACAAAAGATATGGAATTTGGTGTAAGAATTTGCTTTGCTTTTTCTTGCAGAACTTTGAGTAGAATTTTGGTCAGCGTAATGGCTTAATCAAGTTCTGTGTCGAATGAAGCAACTGAAGGGCTCTATTTATAGAGACGTCTGAGGCATCGGTCATTTCGAATTTCGAAATAACCGTTGGAGGGAAACGGCTTCCTGTCGTTGTCACTCAGTCTTGCTCAGAGCTCTCGGCAAATCAGATTTGAGTATCTTCTGTCCTCGGTCAGTGTTGAGCAGCTTTTAGTCAGCTCGGCAGAATGTCTCTCCATTTATGGTAAGTTCAACTAGACAGTGTTCTGTGTCTTCTGAACTTTACCCAAAGTGGAATTACTTTATCTGGAAGTTGTTCTTGCTCAGCTGTTGTCTCGTACTCTTTGTCGATTCAACTCAGCGGCTTCACTCCGATGTTGTTCAACGAAGGTCTTCTAGATCCTTCTCTTGCTGAGTTGCATTTTGATCATAACGACAGCGTTTTGTACACGCAGGCCGAGTTGTCTTGATCTGTTTGAATTGGGCTTTGACTTCCGTATTGGGCTTTGGCCTTTTACTCTTTATGTCTTATAAATAATTTTAACTCAACATTGAACAAACACATTAGTATAATAAATCAAAGCATTTAAACTTAGTGTGTTTAGAATATATTTAATTTTACTTAAATAATTTTGTCAAATCAAAATCATGTGGAAAGATGTTTCAACAAACTCCTCCATTTTGATGTTGGCAAAACTATTCAGCGAGGAACTCAGTGTTGAGCTCCTCCATGATAGTTGACCTATTATTACTTAGCAAACTCCCCCGTCAGGGTTGAGCTACTGACTTAGTTTTAACTCTTAAACATTCTAAGGTTTAATCGAGTAGGTCTAAGGTCAGTTTTCAGATATAGGTCAGCTCATGGAACATATTCTATGTTACTCAGTATTAAGCGGAAGGTGTAACATTCAGAGAGCACTGAGTAAACATTTTGTTCAATGGGTTTTATGAGACAATGTTTTATAAACATACAAGACAATGTCAAACATATGATCAGCATGGGATACAATCAATAAGTATTATAGACAGTAAACACAGTTGATGTAATTGAAGATACACAACAACATAATACTCAGCATCATATGAAATAACTCAAGTTAAGATAAAAGATGCAAGTATTGTATTAAAGTAAAGTAGTCAGCATACAAGTCAAAAAGATGAGCATAAAAGAACATAGGACTACAGACTAAGTTAAAGACTAAGCCTAGCCTATTTCTACTTCTTTTTCTTTTGCTTGGACTGACTGCTTCAAGGAGCCTCCTGCTGAGTTCTAGCCTGTTCTTTCTCCCCCGTTTTGTCAGCATCGGGAGGAGCAGGAATTCTAAAAGAGTCGGTTAAGACAGCGGCGGTTAGCACGGCGGACAACTCCTTAAGTTTATCGGCGCTTTCATTAATGCCGTCAAAGATAATAACGCCTTCATTCAAGACCTCTTTTGGTATGCCGATTTCAGCGGCGCTGAGTAGTTCCAGTATATAGGCTTGTGACTTACCTACCCAAGTAATTGAATCTGTCAATGCAGCAAAAACTTGATGAAAGGTTTTCAGCAAGGCTGTGACATAATATTGACGCTGGAGATTGTTATGACGCACATGGGTGAAGATCCTTTGAGAGTTGACCAATATCTCATTTTGCTTCATTTGGTCAATGTCCATCTCCTGTTTATTTAAGTTCAGCAGATGAACTGCTTCGTTTATTTGCTCCACCGAGCATTGAGAGTAGGAGGCCAGCTGGTGGTTGGTCTTGATTTGCTCAGTGTGAAGCTGGGCGAAGAGCATCTTAACTTTATCAGAAGTTGCATAATTAGTGTTCGCAGCTGACAAGGTCTGGAATTGGCCTTGAAGAGTGTTAAGATGTTGAACCGTTGTCAGTTGGAGCTCAGCCAGCTTGGTTATTGAGTCCTGCTTGGGCTGATGTGATTGAATTGAAATCATATCACTTAGCAGATCCTTCAGTCCTTTAACCTCATTTAAGAGCTGAGTGACTTGGGACAGCTGAGTTGATGCATTGTTACTCGACCCAGCAGTAGGTTCAGCAGATTGATGAATGTCCTTAATGAATGACTGCACCGAGTTGATGAGTTTTCTACCAGTCTCGGTGGCATGTAGATAGTTGAGGGATTTATCATCATGTTGCCTAGTTTCCTCAGTATGACCAGTTTGTGGAGGAATCAGTGTTATGACAGGGTCAGTGACTGGAAGTGTGTTTTCAAGCTGTACTTGATTTTCTGGGAGAGAGGATTGATTGGCAGTAGTGATGGTCGATGAAGTAGTAATCCTAATGCTGTCAGTGATGATTGGTGCATGAATATTCTGAGTCAGCACAGTGCTTGGAGCAACAGCGAGAACTTGCTCGATCTGACTCGTTGAGTTTGCGGAAGCATTCAAGTCAGCTTGTTCCTTTGGTGAAGAAACAGAGGCTTACTTTTCAAGAGAAGCTTGTTGAGAAGAAGGGGTTTGCTTACTGAAAAACTTCAGCTTAAGAGAGGAAGGATCTTTAGTCGGCTTTTGAATAGGTAAGTCAATGACAGTTTTCTGACTTGCCTTGATTAATCTTCTTCTGCGAGGAGGAGTGTCAGCTTGGATAGACTCTCCTGAGTGAGAGGGAGAAGTTTCTTCTTGATCAGCATTAAGCTGGTCAGCTTGTTCTTGTTCTCTATCTGTACCCAACTCAGTATTAGTTGGGTCAGCAGCTTCTTCTTCACTAGCTGTCTCCTCAGCGTCATCCTGACCGCTTTCTTCTTCTTCGTCTTCTTCTTCTTCTGCTTCATCCTGATCTGAGTTATCTAGTTCTTCTTCCACCTGAGTGATGAAGTGATCATCCAGTTCAACATCATCTTCTTGATGCTCAGCTTCAGTTCCTTGACACTATGTGTAGTGAGAATCACCAGGAACAACGATGTCAGTAGGGATAGCATCAATAGGGGTCAGCACAGAAGACTTCTTCTTCTTTTGAGGTTGCTCATCAGCATCTGTTCTTTCCTCTATTTCAGGCTCATCTTGCCTGCTTCTCTTCTCGACTGACTTAGGTCTCTCCTGACCTTTTTGAGAAGCTGACTTAAGCTTCTTGGTTTGAGGCTCAGCCTTCTTTGAAGGAGTCCCAATAGCTTTCCTCTTTCGGGAAGCTGGAGCCTTTGTCCTTTTCCCTTTCTTTGAGACAGTTGTCTCCTCATCAGCCTCATCAGCATTTTTGCCTTTCTTAATTGGTTGGTTATACTTCAAGGCACGCAGCGAAGCAGTTGTGATCTCAGACCCTTGGGCCTCAGTTAAATCGAAGAGATCAATTTGATGATCTTTGAGGATTCTGGTTATGAGTGAGCCCAGCCTTAAAGTTCCAGTGCTCCTCTAGAAGCCGGCTATTAAGAAAACTGGCATGTTGATGGGCTTGTAGGTCAGCATATACCATATGAAGCATTGCTCGAAATTTGTCGCTGAGCTGGTGCAATTAATCTTGGGGTAGATGTAATTGGTCAGCAGATAGTGTGCCATCTTTTGGTGCTGGCCCATTGATAAACTTGAGATTTCTCCAGAATGGCCAGCAGGCTTGCAGAAGGTGGCAACATACCCAGTTCCTTCATGATCACCCTTCCTTCTCAGCTTTGTTCCCTCATTCTTCAATTTCAGCAAATTGGCAAGGTAGGTAGGGTTGATGAAGATTGTTTTCTCTTTTACCACGGTTACTAGATAGTCCTGGTTATCGTTAGCAACCCGTAAGTTGTGGTAGAATTCCCTTACTAGGTCAGGGTAAGTGGGATCTCTAATGGAGAACAGCTCGGTCCAGCCATTCTTCGATATCCATTCACAGAATGGTTGCTCGGTTGTTACGAAGGCCTCAGAGAACCATCGTGAGAAGTCTATTTTGCATTCCCTAACGTCTGCGAAGACTTTGGTGTAGGTTCTGACCTTGGTTGGCTTTCCCTTAGAGGAGGTGGCTTGGCCAGCTTTGCCTTTGCTCGGCGTAGTGACCTTTGTGGTTTCAGGTGAAGTAGTTTGCCTGGAGGGTTCATCGGAACTGGTCTTAGGGTGACCGACACCGGAGATGTTAACGGTAACCTTAGTCATAGTTTCAGAAAAAGATTGGGAAGATTTGAGAATTTTAGAGAGAGAATGCTTTGCCAGAGAATTCGGTAAGTGTAAAGAGATAACAATGGGGATTTGCCCATTATTTATAGCGGTGAAAAGTGGATCTTATCGAATCCATATGTCAGTTTTGCCTCGGGATTGTGAACCGACAATAATCCTGGCTTTTACGACACATTCGGCGCATACGTCATCCTAGGTGGCTATTCGCGTGCTCTAGCATTAAATGCAACGGATCTTATACTCAGCGTTTAGAATACTAAGCGTTTTATATTCTGAGTGGTCAGTTTTATATGGATGATTTCTCAATTTGAGGTAACTACTCGGTGCCAATGTTTGCTCAGTATGTGATATTCATTCATTTAACATGAAACACTCAGCATGCATTTATTCACTCAGCAAACAATAGATCATTCAGCATGTTAATTTACTCAGCATGAGTCTATATTAAGAGATGGAATTTACTGAAGAGGATTAAACATACCAATGGCTTCTCTCAGTATGCTGAACTGTTCACGAGCCAGTGGCTTTGTGAAGATATCCGTAAGCTGCTCATCCGTTGGGACATAGGTCAGCTTTATCTCACCCTTGAGTACATGGTCTCTAATGAAGTGATGTCTTATGCTGACATGCTTCATCCTGCTGTGTTGAATTGGGTTCTTTGATAGATCAATTGCACTTTTGTTGTCGCATTTGACCTCAATTGTCTTTGTTTGAACACCATAGTCTTCAAGCTGTTGCTTAATCCATAGGACTTGAGCAACACAGTGTCCAGCAGCAATGTACTCAGCTTCAGTGGTAGACAAGGCTACTGACGCCTACTTCTTGCTGAACCAGGATACAAGACAGCTTCCTAAGAAATGACATCCTCCAGAGGTGCTTTTCCGTTCTAGCTTGTCTCATCCATAGTCAGCGTCAGTGTATCCAACGAGTGTAAAGCCATGAGTGTTGGGATACCATAAACCTGCGTTCACTGAGCTTTGCAAATATCTAAGGATTCTTTTTACAGCTATGTAATGAGATTCCTTAGGGTTAGATTGATATCTAGCACAGTAGCATACTGAGAACTGAATGTCCGGTCTACTTGCTGTTAAGTAAAGTAGAGAGCCTATCATACCTCGATACAATTTGCTGTCTACCGACTTACCATTCTCGTCAGCGCAGAGGACAGTGTCAGTGCCCATAGGAGTGGATATTGGCTTGTTCAAGATCATATTTCTTCAATATCTCCTTGGCATATTTAGCTTGACTGATGAAGATGCCATTTTTCCCTTGTTTGATTTGAAGTCCAATGAAGAAGTTGAGTTCTCCCATCATCGATATTTCAAACTCAGTCTGCATTTGCTTGTTAAATTCCTTGCACATTGACTCATTAGTAGCACCGAAAATAATATCATCAACATATATTTGAGCCAGCAGGGTATCTTTACCCTTTCTCTTAATGAATAAGGTTGTATCAGCTTTGCCCCTGACATAGTTTCTAGTCAGCAGGAAACTGGTCAGCCTCTCATACCAAGCACGTGGTGCTTGCTTGAGGCCGTACAGAGCCTTTTTGAGTTTATAAACGTGGTTTGGGAATTTAGGATCCTCAAACCCTGGAGGTTGATTAACATAAACTTCCTCGTTTATAACTCCATTAAGGAATGCACTCTTAACATCCATTTGAAACAGTTTAAAGTTCATATAGCTTGCATAAGCGCATAAAATTCTAATAGCCTCTAGCCTTGCCACTGGGGCAAAGGTCTCACCGTAGTCAATACCTTCTTGCTGACTGTAGCCCTGAGCTACAAGCCTTGCTTTGTTCCTGACTACATTTCCTTGCTCATCTAGCTTGTTGCGGAAGACCCATCTTGTTCCAATGGTCTTCTGACTCCTTGGATATGGCACTAACTCCCATACATCGTTTCTTCTGAATTGGTCAAGTTCCTCTTGCATTGCGCTCATCCAGAATTCATCTTCCTCAGCATCAGCGAAGTTCTTAGGTTCCTGAACTGAGATGAAGGCTACATTGCTGAGGTATCTCCTGAGTTGGTTTCTTGTCATCAGGGTATTCTCAGCGGCATCAAGAATAGCACTCTCTGAGTGTCCTCTTGGTATCCTTATCTCCTTTGGTAGATTTATGTCTTGTGCTATCTGTGTTTCAACAATCTCTGCAGGTGAAGACTGGTCAGTGAAAACAATATTTGGTTCACTTTTACCTTTGGTCAGCCCTTGAGGGAATGACTCAGCGGATGTATCTTGATCAGCGGGTACTGAGTGTGGATCATCCTCGGTCAGCGGCAGATATCTTCCTGCAGGGTTAGTTTCGTCGAACTCAACATGTACTGACTCTTCTAAAACTTGAGTTCGTTTATTGAAAACTCTATATGCTTTGCTATTTGTTGAGTAGCCTAAAAAGATAGCTTCATCAGCTTTTGAGTCAAACTTAGCTAGGCTATCTTTGGTGTTTAAAATAAAACATTTACAGCCAAAGGCACGAAAGTATCCAATTTTAGGCTTTCGTCCTTTCCAAAGTTCATAGGGGGTTTTCTTTAGTATAGGTCTAACAAGAGCCCTATTAAGAATATAGCACGCTGTGTTAACAGCTTCTCCCCAAAAGTACTTTGGAAGCCTATGCTCACTCAGCATTGTCCTGGCTATTTCAACCAAGGTTCTGTTCTTCCTTTCAACAACCCCATTTTGTTGAGGCGTCCTAGGAGCAGAAAAATTATGGTCAATGCCGCTGGCTTCACAGAATTCAACAAACTGTTGGTTTTTGAATTCTCCACCATTATCACTTCGGATGTGAGCCAATTTTAGGTCTTTATCATTTTCAAGTTTTCTAACCAAATTTGAAAATGTCTCAAAGGTCTCATCCTTGCTACTCAGCAAGATGACCCAAGTGTACCGAGAAAAGTCATCTACAATGACCAAGGAAAATCTTCTTCCACCCAGACTCAGCGGCTGGACTGGACCAAAGAGATCCAAGTGTAGTAACTCTAACGGACGCTTAGTTGAGACAACATTTTTACTATGAAAAGATTGTTTGGTTTGTTTTCCAGCTTGGAAAGCGTGGCATAGTTGATCTTCTTCAAATTTAAGTTCTGGCAGTCCCTCAACCAATTGCTTTCTTGCTAATTTGTCCAGGAGGTCCATGCTTACATGACCAAGTCTCCTGTGCCATAGCCAGGAATTTTCTTCCTTTGAAACTAAGCATACAGTTTTTGAAAACTTTTTCTCCAAGCTCAGCATGAAGACATTATCAATGCGAGGGGCAATTAAAATTAACTCATTAGTTTTACCCTCGAATATTTTACATCCAGTGTCATCAAATATAACTTTTCTCCCATTATCACATAGCTGAGCTACGCTGAGTAAGTTATATTTGAGTCCGCTGACTAGGGAGACTGACTCAATAGTAGGATTACCTCCAATGGTTCCTGACCCTACTATCTTACCCTTTTTGTTATCTCCAAAACTTACACTTCCTCCTCGTTTACGCTCGAATGTGATGAATTGAGTTTCATCACCAGTCATATGCCTTGAGCATGCGTTGTCAATATACCACATCTTTGACTTCTCGGCACATCTCAGGCTTACCTGCAATGTAACTAGTTACTTTTAGGTAACCAATTCTTTTTGGGTCCTTGCTTGTTAGGTTCAACAGGTAAAGCATCATATTTTATTTTATGGCGGCATACTTGAACAGTATGGTCATTCTTTCCACATAAGTCACAACTGACTTTCCGTTTAGGATTTTTCACTGACTGATCAGCACCCCAGTGCTGAGCGTGTCAGCACACCTTTGTGGTGTGTCCTTTCTTCCCACAGAAGTCACACTGGACATTCCGCTGGGGATTCCATCTCTGCTGACCAGTACTTCGGTACTGAGCATTCAGAGGAATATTTCTTTTGTTTGGAACCTTTAGTTGGTTCTGAATGGATGTGACGTCCTTTCTCAGTTTCTTGGAATCTGATTGGACCTCAGAGACAAACTTTTGCATAATTCCGATATTACTATGCAAATCTGAGTTGTCCTGAAGAAGATATCGAAGGTCACTCAGTTTGACCTCCTCAACCTCGTCACATCGCCTGCTGAGTGCTCTAATTTTCTTATTACACTTTTTGACAAGTGTATAGAGGTCACTCAGGGCGTTAACCATTTCATTTCTGAGCTGGGGAAGTGATATTACCTCATTTGATTGCTCCTCATCGTCAGATGCAATAGAGGGGTCAGCATGCTCAGAGATGCACGGCTCAGCAAGTTCGTCAGCCATAAAACAGATCTTTGCTGACTCAGTGGCATCAGCTTCTGATGATGAAGACTCATCACTGTCGCTCCATGTTGCCACCATTGCCTTTTTGCCGTTCTTCCTTTCTTTCCTCAGCGTGGGGCAACTTGACTTAATATGGCCAGTTTGATGACATTCAAAGCATGTAATGGGCTTTGAGTTTTCCTTCTTGTATTTGCTGTCGCTGGACTCAGCTTTGTACTTATCAAACTTTCTGTAAGGCTTCTTAGAATCTTTGTCATTCTTTTTGAACAGCCTTTTCATCTTCCTGGTGAACATAGCCATCTCCTCATCATCTGTTGAGCTCCCACCAGTGGAGTCAGCTTTCATGATAAGAGACTTTTGCTTCTTGTCTTCAGACTTTTCCTTCACCTCGAAATTCTTCATCGAGATCTCATGGGTTAGTAGTGAGCCGATGAGTTCATCATATTTATAGGTGGTTAAGTCTTGAGCTTCCTCAACAACTGTCTTCTTTGCTTGCCAGTTTTTAGGAAGACTCCTAAGAATCTTCTTGACTTGTTCTTCCTCGGTGAAGATCTTCCCAAGTCTTTTGAGCTCGTTGATGATGTTTGTAAACCTTGCATTCATGTCAGATATTCCTACATCATCGTTCATTTCGAACAGCTCGTATAATCTCATCTGCTGGTTCACCTTGGACTCCTTCACTTTGTTGGTTCCTTCGTAGGTGACTTCCAGCTTCTTCCAGATCTCTTGCACCGACTCACAACCTGATATCTTATTATATTCTGCAGCATCAAGCGCACAATGAAGCATATTTATAGCCGAAGCATGATTTTGTAGCTTCTTGAGATCATCCTCTGTCCATTTGGCCTCAGCTTTGACAACTGTTTGGCCAGCCACAACTTCAACAGGAACAAACGGGCCTTGGACTATTGAAAGCCATGCACTCATGTTTGTTGACTGAATAAAGTTTTTCATCCTATTCTTCCAGAAGGTATAGTTAGACCCGAAGAATAGGGGATGCCGAGTAATGGACAGCCCCTCAGGTAAGATCTGAGTTGTTTGGTTTCCTGGGAGAAACCGAGTGCTGTTTTCAGCCATAGTGGGGATCAGCTCAAGGTAGTTAAACCTTTAACAGTGAGCTTTTAAGCTCTGATACCACTTGTTGGTCCCTTATAACGTAACAAGTTAGTTCCAAGGGGGGGATAGGAACTATTTAAAATTTTAATACGTTAAGGCTGACTTCTTTTTCTTTGAAAAAGGATTACACAGCGCGCTGAGTAAATAAGACACTAGCTTAGTCAACTGGTGACTAAGTCAGCTTCTTTCGCTGAGTCAGAAGATAACACTTTGAGTCTATTCCTGAACTCAGACACTCAATACACACAACTCAGCTTGACCTCTTTACTTGGTCAGTTTTGATTAAGCAAGCAATATATATATTAAGGAGTTTAAGGTTAGAAAGATATTACTCAGCAGATTTATCCAGGTTCGGCCTCCAAGCCTACGTCCTGTCCCCGGAACACATTCCGAGATTTCGAATTCTCTACTGAGCTCTTTAACGGTAGAGCATCAAACCTTTTACAACTTAGAAGCTGAGTATAACAAGAGTACCTTCCTTTATACCTCTACTCACTCCTAATCTCACGCTGAGTACTATAACCGAGTACTCAGCCTCTCCTTTCTAATCTCTAGAAATGATAAAGATTTGTCCTAAACAACAATTGCTAAGATACTTTAGATGATTGAATAATCACTCTAGACTTTTACACAAAAGATATGAAATTTGGTGTAAGAATTTGCTTTGCTTTTTCTTGCAGAACTTTGACTAGAATTTTGGTCAGCGTAATGACTTAATCAAGTTCTGTGTCGAATGAAGCAACTGAAGGGCTCTATTTATAGAGACGTCTGAGGCATCGGTCATTTCGAATTTTGAAATAACCGTTGGAGGGAAACGGCTTCCTGTCGTTGTCACTCAGTCTTGCTCAGAGCTCCCGGCCAATCAGATTTGAGTATCTTCTGTCCTCGGTCAGTGTTGAGCAGCTTTTAGTCAGCTCGGCAGAATGTCTCTCCATTTATGGTAAGGTCAACTAGACAGCGTTCTGTGTCTTCTGAACTTTACCCAAAGTGGAATTACTTTGTCTGGAAGTTTTTCTTGCTCAGCTGTTGTCTCGTACTCTTTGTCGATTCAACTCAGCGGCTTCACTCCGAAGTTGTTCAACGAAGGTCTTCTAGATCCTTCTCTTGCTGAGTTGCGTTTTGATCATAACGACAACGTTTTGTACACGCGGGCCGAGTTGTCTTGATCTGTTTGACTTGGGCTTTGACTTCCGTATTGGGCTTTGGCCTTTTACTCTTTATGTCTTATAAATAATTTTAACTCAACATTGAACAAACACATTAGTATAATAAATCAAAGCATTTAAACTTAGTGTGTTTAGAATATATTTAATTTTACTTAAATAATTTTGTCAAATCAAAATCATGTGGAAAGGTGTTTCAACAGGCGCAACGGTAAACGTTGTTGTCGTGTGACCAAGAGGTCACGGGTTCGAGTCTTAGGAGCGGCCTCTTGCCAAATAAATTGGCAGGGGAAGGCTTGCCCCCAGTACACCCTTGTGGTGCGACCCCTCCCCAGACCCTCGCTCAGTGGGGACGCGTAGTGCGACCGGGCCGTCCTTTATAGATATGGGCTTGGGATTCCTTTTTTAGCCCGAGCCCGACTCTAATTAGTGTGGGCTTGGGCTAGGCTTAGGCTTGTCAGGTTTTATTAAAAGCCCGACAGGCCCGGCCCGGCTCGGCCCATGCCGAGGTCTAACTTCAAAAGAAATTCATGACTACGAAATTATCGAGCTGCTGAAACAAGGGCATTTCTAACACATTTAATCACGCAAATACATCCAAATAAGTTTCAATGCATAAACATGCTAATAAACATAACTATAATCCTAGTAAGACCGTAAATCATACAAAAAAACTATACCATGAACCCTAAACATGTAAACCCTAACAAATCCCAAAAATCACATGATTCAATGTTATTAGATGCAAAGAGATTGAAACTTACTTTCTTTCCGATCTTTGCCATTGAATTTGATGCAAAAATCCGTCGAAAACCGTAGCAGTTGTTCACAGTAAATATCGCAACCAAAATACTTCACAGCTCTTTTGTACACAATGAGTTGGTAGTTTAAACAAAATAAGGATATTTCAAGAAAGTATATAATGAACGTGTCTAATTTGGTAAGATATACTGTAATGGATCTAAAAATATAAATGAACTTCTCAATTTGACCAGTTTTGTAATTAACCATTTATTTACACATATGTTAGCAATACATTGTGCCAATTAGTAATGGAGTTTGACAAAAATTATGTTATCCAACAGTGTGATTATACGGATTTTAAGCAACAGGGATAAAGAACAAATTTAACCATAACGTTTTAATGGAAATGCATATTAGATTTAACATTAACGTATGAAATAGTGTAAATTTAACGTTTCCAAGAAAGATCAATTTTAGCCATATATTATTAATAATGAGAAAAAAAATTATTTGACTGGTATTTAACTGTGACTTCAGACCTTCCAAATATCAATTATATCTAAATAACAGTCATACCGGTTTTTTTGAAATTTTTGATAGTATATGACTAAATAATCTTGGAAACATTAGACTTAAATTTTTACTATTTCATATAATTTTTGTTTGGCTCTTTTGTGGGAAATTGCGGGCGTGCCAGAGAATTATAGTATTCTCGAACTGTGGAATGAAATTGAGTGCACTTTCTAACTTCTAATTATCAAAACGATTGTATGGAATAAAGAGACCGTAAAATTCCTAAAAGATTCGATTATCAAAACGATACCAACCTTACAGAAAATGATTGAACAACAAATAAAATAAAAATCAATTGCGAAATGAATGAACTTTGGATCTAAAAATTAAATCTAAGGGAATAACTAGGAATTGTAAGAATGCTGAAGTCTAGAGATAATTTGCTAGAGTTTTGGCTTGTGTCTGTTGAGTTTTTGAGTTGTTGAATTGGGGCTATTTCATCGTGATTCCTTCCATTTATAAATGTTGGAGGTAACTCCCTGCTTGCTTCCACTAATCCACGTTCTCCACCACATTGAGTAACCTCCACTTTAACTTCCATGATGGATTGATACGTACACTTTCTGATTGTTCCTGCTTTTTAATTGGCTCACGAAAACACGTTAAAATATTAGCTGGCACTTGGTTCCCCTATGTTTACTTTAAGTTCCCCCTGATGTCCACTATAGGAAGTTGATTTCCCATGAGGTACACTATGATTTCCCATGAGGTACACTATATGATTTCCCATATGTTTACTTTAAGTCCCCCCTGATGTCCACTATAGGAAGTTGATTTCCCATGAGGTACACTATGATTTCCCATGAGGTACACTACATGATTTCCCATATGTTTACTTTAAGTCCCCCCTGATGTCCGCTATAGGAAGTTGGTTTCCCACGAAGTACACTATGATTTCCCATGAGGTACACTACATGGTTTTCCCTAAGGTAGACCATGGTTTCCCCTAAGGTACACCGTCTAGGAAGTTGGTACAGTATTTTAGATGTTTCCCTTGAGGGAAACTGAGGTTCACTCTAGGAAATCCTAAATGAACGATGTACTAGGAAAATATGAAAAGTTTCCCGAAATGAAAATTTTCCTAAACAGGCCTTTTAAGAAAAAGTTTCCTAAAATGTTCTTTTAAGAAAAAGTTTCCTAAAAAGAAAAGTTTATCCCATGAAAAAGAGTAAACCAGAGTATGCAATAAAAAAACTTTATTTTTAGTGCAAACAATTGCCCCCCCTCAAGCATAAATTTGAGGAACGTAAATTTCATGCTTGATTCTTCAAAAGCCGTGGTGTCAGCTTTTAAAAGTGTTGCATGATAACTCTTTAGGTGACACAAAATATATAGGCTGTGGAGTCAGCCTTTGTATCACCTTCATACTAATATCTCATTTCCTCAATCAAAGGAATTCTCACCAGCCTCAACTTCACCTCTTACTTCTCCATTGACTTAGCATCTCATAGCTGCTTTATTTTTTTCTTGGCTTGTGAAACTCAAAGTGGCCAACTTGACGAAGGCCATACTCATATAGTTTTTGGACAGCTTCTCGGATGATCTCTGCAGTAACTAGGGGAATCTGTTGAGGGTTGCCAATCTGTTGGTGAACATAAGGCACATTACGAATTCTAGTGTTTCTCCCATTTCCTTTATGGTTGCCCCCTATCTCTCGAATGATATGATGGCCTCCTGTCTCCTCGTGATATGAAGCTGTATGGGAGGTATGATTAGTGTTTTCAAAACATTGAGGAGCATGTGACTTACTAGAATTTTCTTGGCCTGCAGAACTAGCGGCCTTATTTGAGACAACTTCATCCCTCAAAGGTGGAATCTGATACTTCTCAGTGATGGACACACCACATCCTTTATTGGACTTCAAGGAGCCTTGAGGAACATGGTTTTCTCCACTTTTGATGCCCCCTAGCTGTGATAACTTCTCGAGTATCTTGTCCATCTTCTGATTCATATCGCTCCTTAGAGCTTCCAAATTCTTTTCAATGGAATTGAAATGTCTATGCAAGAATTGTGAATTTTGGATCTCTCTAGAGATCCAAGTGTGTCCTCTGGGGTTAACATTATTTTCCCCTTCAATTCCTCCCACAGTGTGTGGAACATTGCATGTTGCCATGATCTCTTTTTCTTTAGAGTTGGCTGCTATAGGATCTTTGCTTTTCTTATCATTTTCCTTTGGCGGTATTGTGATTCGTGTCCCACTGGGCGTGCCAATTTTTGTTTGGCTCTTTTGTAAGAAATTGCGGGCGTGCCAGATAATTATAGTATTATCAAACTATGGAATGAAATTGAGTGCGCTTTCTAACTTCTAAATATCAAACGACTGTA
The DNA here is from genome assembly GCF_963576675.1 of Euphorbia lathyris. Classification (NCBI taxonomy): domain Eukaryota; kingdom Viridiplantae; phylum Streptophyta; class Magnoliopsida; order Malpighiales; family Euphorbiaceae; genus Euphorbia; species Euphorbia lathyris. Next base: position 101,235,610 of record NC_088911.1, on the reverse strand, counting down.
AGAATTAAAGAGACCGGAAATTCCTAAAGATTCGATTATCAAAACGATACCGACCTTACAGAAAATGATTGAACAACAAATAAAAATAAAAATGTACTGGAAAATGAATGAACTTTAGATCTGAAAATTGAAACTAAGGGAACAAACTGAGAAATCTAAAGATGCTGAAGTCTAAGGATAATTTGCTAGAGTTTTTGTTTGGGTTTGTTGAGTTAGTCGATTGGGTGATTGGTTGGGTCTATTTCATCGTGATTCCTTCCATTTATAAATGTTCGAGGTAACTTCCTGCTTGCTTCCACTAATCCACGTTCTCCACCACATTGAGTAACCTCCACTTTAACTTCCATGATGGATTGATACGTACACTTTCTGATTGTTCCTGCTTTTTAATTGGCTCACGAAAACACGTTAAAATATTAGTTGGCACTTGGTTCTCCTATGTTTACTTTAAGTTCCCCCTGATGTCCACTATAGGAAGTTGATTTCCCATGAGGTACACTATGATTTCCCATGAGGTACACTACATGATTTCCCATATGTTTACTTTAAGTCCCCTCTGATGTCCACTATAGGAAGTTGATTTCCCATGAGGTACACTATGATTTCCCATGAGGTACACTACATGATTTCCCATGAGGTACACTACATGATTTCCCATATGTTTACTTTAAGTCCCCCCTGATGTCCTCTATAGGAAGTTGGTTTCCCACGAGGTACACTATGATTTCCCATGAGGTACACTACATGGTTTCCCCTAAGGTAGACCATGGTTTCCCCTAAGGTACACCGTCTAAGAAGTTGGTACAGTATTTTAGATGTTTCTCTTGAGAGAAACTGAGGTTCACTCTAGGAAATCCTAAGTGAACGATGTACTAGGAAAATATGAAAAGTTTCCCGAAATGAAAAGTTTCCTAAACAGACCTTTTAAGAAAAAGTTTCCTAAAATGTTCTTTTAAGAAAAAGTTTTCTAAAAAGAAAAGTTTATCCCATGAAAAAGAGTATGCAATAAAAAAAACTTTATTTTTAGTGCAAACAGTTAGGGTCTAATTTACATTTCGTTTGAATGAGTAGGGTTAACCCTTTATCTCTAAGAAATATCAGAAGTACAATGAGATAAATATATAGAAATTTAAATAAAAAAATAAATAGAAAATTGTACAAAGAAGAATCCTTAAAATGACAAAATTATAAATCTAAGTTGAGAAAAGACAAATTAGACCCCCCTTTACGCCTAAGCCGTAAGCCTCAAACAGAAAGATTTGCTCTTCTTCTATTCTTTTGGACCACCACTAACATACAATTATTCCGTATGTCAAGAAATTGAAGGACCACCTATTTATTATTATTATTATTATTATTATTATTATTATTATTATTATTATTATTATAGCAGTAAATGTATTTATGCGATATTGGAATTCAATAAATAATTTATTAGCTTGGTATTTTTTACAGGAAAAATCTTGTGTTTATTTTGAGGGTAATTAGTTTATTAGTCTCTATATTTTGACAAAACACACTGTTTAATCCCTGTATTTTCAAAAACACATGGTAAGGTCCCTAACCTTTTTCTCAGTGAACTGTTTAGTCCTTCCGTCTGTTTGTTAGATTTACCGTTTATGACTTCGGAAATGACTAAATTACCCTTTACTATTTACCTTCAAACTTTAGAAGAGGAAATCCAATTTAGAAGAAGAAGCTGTTTGTATGGAGAACAAGAAAAAGAACAAACCCAATATTTACGAATTTGAACGATTAAGAAGAAAATCAAGAAAAAGAACACTCAAACTTGATTTCAGATGCATTAAAGTTTAAAGGAAAGAAAAATAAAGGAAAAGAAAAACACAAATCCAAATTGATTAACAAAATCTTCATGAGAGTCTAACGGCAGGGACTAAACAGTTCACTGAGAAAAACGTTAGGGACTTTACCGTGTGTTTTTGAAAATACAGGGACTAAACAGTATGTTTTGTCAAAATATAGGGACTAATAAATTAATTACCCTTATTTTAAAGGAAAAATATTGTGTTTTAAAAAACATTAGATATTAGAATTTTTTTTTTTAAATAAAATATTTTTCTATATTTGATTATAACAATTAAAAACATTGTTTTCCAGTATCATTAACTTAAAAATATATAACGTTATTTTAATTAGCCTAGTGGTTGAGAGCTTACCTATGCCTTGGGAGGTCATGGGTTCGAATCACATCCGGATCTGATGGAGATTTTTCTTTCTTCTTTAATGTAAACGCATTATGCACAAATTTTTTTTTTTAAAACATTTATAGATAGATATGTATTCAAATGTAACATTAATAATTCCATAAATATGGTTTTCAAAATGTATAAATTAGTTTTGAAGCGGATAAAATGAAATTAAGCTTCATCATTTTATATAAGACAGGTATGGAATCAAAACCATTACCCTATCCGTTAGGATAATGAGACGTGTATGAGAATACCCCCAAAGTACCTGATACCCATTACTCGTCATAAATCTTTTGTATATTAAAATATATTATTATTTTTTTAGATGTAAAATGTAAAATTTGAACCCAACTTTTTGTTCTTCAATCACTAATACCAATAAGCCGCTTTATTCTTATTGATTAAAGTTTAATTTGTTCAAATAGATTGATGATTTATTAAATTTATACTTTATTATTAAATTTGTGATATTTTTTTGTTTTATTTATTGGTTCTTAATGGGTAAGGGTATCTGCGTGTATCCATGAATTAAATGGGATGGGTATGGGATGCAAAATGTATACCCGTTAGGGTAATGGGACAGGTAATTAAAAGTTAAACGAGTAACGGTTTGAGAATGGCACTACCTGCGGGTACCGTACCCATTGCCATCCCTAATCTCATATGTGAAAAAAATGAGAATTTCCACTAGCTCATAAGAGCTGCAAAAGCCTATTAGTTTAACTCCTAAGTTAAAATTTGAGGAGAGATGGTTAAAAATCAACTCCAACAGTTTCTTAGTGGCTCCTCAAATCACTAAGAGCATCACCATCATTTCTATTAGAGCATCTCCAACAGCCTCTTAAGTTGGCTCTTAAGTTAAAATTTGAGGAGGGTGAATGAAAATTCATCTCCAACAGCCTCTTAGTGGCTCCTCAAATCACTAAGAGCCTCTTCATCCTCTCTATTAATAGAGAGCATCTCTTCACCTCTTAGTGCCTCCTAACTTCATTTTTTATTAATAATTTATTATTGGTGTGTCTCTCTTCTCACACTATTGGTAATGTAACAATAAAAAATAATCTTAATAATAAAATAATAAATAAAGAGTGAATATAAGGAGCATTGTTGGAGATGATATATCTTAACCACCTCTATATTATCTTTATAGAGGTTACTGAGAGTCTCTTAGAGATGCTCTTAACAGAGAATCTCTCTCCGCTCTTAGTACCATCCTTATTTCATTTATTATTAATAATTTACTATTGATGACTCTCTCTGTTCTCACTATTGGTAAATATAACAACACTTAATAATTTTAATGATAAAATAAGAACATCTTCAAGAGATTTTTAGTGTTAGAGATAATTATTGTTAATTATCTCTTTACATGTCCTCAAATAGTTATTTAATAGCCACTGTTTATATTTGTCTATACTACGTATTGTTAATTCTAGTTAAATTCTAACTCATGTGTTCCACTATATATATATATACAAAGCTTTATGCTCAATCCTAATTGAGGAAAATTCATTAAAACAATATATAACATGGTATCAGAGCCTAAAATCTAAACTTAAATTTAATCTCTCCGATCCTGCAAATAATTTTTTTCTTCTCTTTCTTTGCTTCCGCCGACCTGCTTCTTTAGTTGTGCTTCCTATTCAAAGTCTATCTATCTGCAAACTTCTTTTCTTCTACTTTCTATTCGAATACAACTTCTTTCCTACTTCTAAATACTCATTCCGCCACAATTCCATCAAATTCAAAGTTGTTTTTTTTTTCCTTTTGACATTCATGGCTCGATATGGCTCCTTCCTATTTACCCAGAAAACCCTAAACACAAATTCATTTCTCTCTTCTTAGTCGGCGGATCATTCTTCTATTCTGTTCAAAATTATTCTGTAATCTGTAGCCTGATTACGATTAATTATCTATCTCTCAATTCTCTTCTGATTCGTTTGTATCTCTAGTTCTGTCCCAATTCGATTTTCAATCTCAGTTCTTCAATCAATTTGTGTTTTTCAATCGTCTATCCCAGTTCGTGTTCTCTGTGTCATTCGAATCTCTAGTTTTTGTCAAATTCGACTTCCAATCTCTGGTTAGCAGTCTGATATATATTCAAATAGATTCTCTGCGTTAAATTCTGTCAGTCTCAATCTTAACCTCTAACCCTAATTCCTCTTATTCCCTCCCACTCTACTATTTCGACCGGCTTTCTTCTTTCTCAAATTTGACCTTCTTCATTCGTCTATCTTTTTTGAAATCCAATCCATACATTCAGTTTGCCTGTCATCTGCATTCTTCTGTTTATCTTCTTCGATAATTTCTTCCATTTGTTTCATGCGTATTTATCTATTACCCTTGGTTTCCATATATTTCTGTGCAACATCGTCTGCGTTTCATGGCTCTTATTTCAAATTTTTGTTCGGTTTATACTTTCAGTTTCTGATCATATTATTTCCATTACAGTTGAATTCTTAGTGAAGATTCTGGTTGGTTATCCTTCAAATGTCAGTTACCTTAGATTCTGCACCTGCTTCTTAATTATTTTCTCTGCAATTATGGGGTTTTTGGGTTTAGTAAAAGTATTTCTTCTGTGATTTCATCATCTTCTATTCAAATTCATTATTTGTCTATATTATGTATTGTTAATTCTAGTTAAACTCTAACTCGTGTATTCCACTATATATACAAGGCTTTATAGTCAACCCTAATTAAGGGAAATTCATTAAAACAATATATCTTTTCTATGTCTATTATATATTCAACACTTAGGTCTCATTTGGTACAACCTAATGCAATGTAATGTAACCAGTGTTGTAATATAATGGAATGTAATAATGATTCCATTACAATGTTTGATTGACAATTTTTAAAAAAATTGGTGAAATATAATTATTGTTACAATACTTATGTTTGTTCCATCAAATATAGTTAGAAACTTCAATTATTCTCAAATTTTCATATGCATGGGAACATCATCCATATATTATGGTTAAAAACTTGTTGATTTTTATTTGTTTTCCCGTTTTTTTTATTTTTCGTGCTTTCACGTTTTTAATTTTTTACGTCTTTTCTATTTTCCGTTTCCGCATTTTCACGTTTTCTCCACCTTTCGCCTTTTTTTGTTTTTTTTTTGTTTTTTTGTGTTTCATGTTTTTGCTCGTTTTTCACATTTTCTATTTTTTCTATTTTTTTGAGTTTTTCCGTTTTCACATTTTTCCGGTATTAAAAATTGTACAATGCATTACTTCCAAGCAAAAAGGCCTTTAGCAAAATAAAGGCCCAGCGGAAGCAAGCCCAATTCCCAATTCCAGAAACATAAGCAAGCCCAAGCCAAAGTCAGAAGAAGTCAATAGCAACACCTTCTTCAATAGCTTACCTGTTTTGGATAAAACACAGAGGACATAAATCCTTACCATTTACCTATTTCTCGCTGCTATCACCAAAATGGAAATGATCAGTCTGTATCTTGTGGAATCAGAAACCAGAAGAAGATCATTGGTTGAAGTTCTCAATGGCCAACGGTCTTCTAAAGGAAAAAAGGCTAGTTTCCTCATTTGGAAAAATAAACAGAATCATCACAAGCTCCATAAAAGAACATAGGTTATTTCTTCTCAACAGTCTTCTTCTAAGTTCAAACGGCTAGTTTGAATTTCTACCTACATAAACCAAGCTCGACAACAAAGACACGTACGAATTCACAAGTGCAAAAAGCTTATACGAAAAGCTAGAAATAGATCAAATTATAATACACAACTCAAGTTCATGTTTGTGTAATTGATTAGAGAGAGATTTGCTCAAATATATTTCTTATCTGAAGAAATTGTATCTTTCGATTGTAAAAATCAAAGAGTCCTTTGTTGCTTCGGTTATAAGCAGCAAAGTGTGTAGTAGTTGAGTATTGGGTGAAGGAAGGTAATTTACTCAAACTTAGGATATCTTGTAAAATGTTTGTTCTTTACCTCCAAAAGCGTTTGGTAGTGGATTAAAGCTCAGAAGAATGTATTCTAGAGACTGAACGTAGGCAGGAGGTCGAACCAGTATAAATCTACTGAGTAATTTCTTTCCTTTATATTGCACTTTTACTTCTACTAAACATTTCATGCTCTAATATTTATCTCAACTTGACACTTTGAATATTCTATACATAACTTAAATATCATATTCCTTAAGTTCTTTAAAGCCTTTGATAAAGAGTTGTCATCTGAGTGGAATTTATTAGAAGCTGAAGCAATCTCGGTAGACTGAAGTGCTGAAAAGCTTAGTAGACTGAAGTTGCCTATGATACCGAGAATTCCCCTCTGTGTTATATTGACTTGAGTAAGAAATTTTTTAAAGGTATAAAATACTCAATAGTTCTATTCACTCCCCTTTAGAACTAATTCGCCTTATTAGGGACCAACACTATTTGCAAGTATGAGAAGAGATGAGACACACTTATGTTATGCGTGAGTAGGAAATGTTCGCCCATAAGTAATTCAGACCGGGTGAGTAAATATGGATCATGTTTATCTAACTAAGTAATTTAGATAAATAAGAATTTTATCAAACTAAAAGTTATAACCATTGTTAATTAAGGATATACCAATGAGACTCAGTGTAAGATTAGTCATAACTGAAGCCGATAGATAGAGGCTTAGACAAACATAATTAACACACTACATAAAAACATAATACTTTTTTCTTCCTTGTGTCCGATACTTTCTTTAAAAATTACACTTAATTCGTGGAACAAAGGCTTAGACAAACATAATTAACACACTACATAAAAATATAATACTTTTTTCTTCCTTGTGTCCGATACTTTCTTTAAAAATTACACTTAATTCGTGGAACAATTACTCATCCTTTCGAGCAATTCTAGCGTAGGAGCGGTGTGACGATACAAGTGAATGGTTTATTTTCTCCATAGTTGATGTTATTTAAAAAAAAAACAAAGGTCAAATGAAATGAATAGCGAAACAAAAGAAATAGGATATGCGTAGCTGTTTCAATAATAATTAAATAAGAATTATACAATTTAATATTTCTTTAAGGGAAGGTTCACTTGAAAAAATGTCCATCTGACAGCACATCACATGCCCTCTTAATCTTAAATTGAATTGAAAACTTCAAACTACTACTACTACAAAAAAAAAAATAAAATAAAATAAATGGGTTAAGGTGCAAAAATACCCCTAACGTTTTGGGTCAGGAGTAATTTTACCCATAACGTCTAAAATGGTGCAATTTTATCTTTAATATTAGAAGCCAAGAGCAATTTTACCCCTAACGTTGATAAATTGAGTCAATTTGAAAAATAATTCATCAAAATGTCTTCTCGGTCATGAATCTTGTCATCTACACTTCACAGATGAGTTATTTTTATCAGTAACAAATCACAAACATATGTTGGGATGTGAAAAAATATTAAAAATATAATGTCTTTTGTACGAATTAGACAAAAAAAATTTAAAAAATTCACCGAATTTATAAATATTAATCTCTAATTTTATTATTAAATTATAAAAAAACATTATATCATTTTCAGAACAAATTGATATGCAATTGGTGCAAAATAAAAAAAAAAGACTGTATTTTATAATAGTGTCTGAAATTGATCCAATTTATCAATGTTAGGGGTAAAATTGCTCTTGGCTACAAACATTAGGGGTAAAATTGCACCATTTTAGACGTTAGAGATAAAATTGCTCCTGACCCAAAACGTTAGAGATATTTTTGCACCTTAACCAAAAATAAATTAATATTTTTATTATTATTATTATTATTATTTTCTCATTCTTTTTGGTGTTTTTGCGGAAAATTAATTTCTCATTCTCTCATTCTTTTTTATAGCTCATTTAACTATATATATTTATAATTCAAAATAATAGTAATATAAAATGGTGCATTATTATTTTTTTTAATTCATATGTTGTCAATGATTTGGGTTCTATGATTATATATGCATATCATATGGTTTCCATTATTATTATTATTATTACTTTCAGTTCATTTATTTTGGTGTCTTTCCGTTACGTGTCTTGTTTTTTTTTTTTTTTTTTTTCATTTCATTTTTTCTTTCTCTTTTTGTTTTTCTTTTTAAAGAAACTCATCTCTATATAGCATGAAAAAGGGGGAAAAGATTGGAAAATAATAATGGGGTGCAACATAAAAAAATATTCTATTCACATTGTTGTTTGTTTAAATAATTTTTTTTATTCTTTTAATAAAACAAATGAGTGTTTGTTTATTCCATTTCCACATTTGTTTGTATTTTCATATTGAAAATGAGATTTTTACAACAAATAATAAATAAATCAAACGGATCTAAAGTATAAATACAGTATACAACACGATAATTAAGAGAAATGAAACATTCCATCGATACAGGCTACATCCATTATAAGATCCACAACGGGAAAAAAAAGACTATAATGGGTAATAGAAGGAGAAAATATGATGTCCCAATTTCGGTATCTCCTTTCATGTCCCTCTCATAAAAAGTGGCCCCCATTTTAATCATGTGGGTCCCCTTGACTCATAAAATATATTATTTTAATTAAAATGAGCTATTTTTTGTGAGAGGGACATGAAATGAGACATCGAAATGGGGAAATCAGATTTTCTCCCGGTAATAGATACTAGACAGTGTGAATATAAAAAACTGAAAAATCATATTTCCTTTTTTATTTATGAAATTATTGAAATAGAAGCGAATGGGAAAGAGATGAAGCGCACTCAATGGCTTGTAATTAGCAATGGGAGTCGTTCAATGAAAGCAACCCAGCACAGCGTATATTGTGGCCTAAGGGTATATATGTCTCTCATTAATTCTTATTATTTTAATTTTATTTTGTATTTTGACTACTTGGTGGCCACGTTCTAAATGTAGGTGAAACTAAAATCCTATTATCCACCACTAACAAATATTATATCAATCAAACATCAAAAATCTAAGTTTGTATTTAATTGGCAACATATATATATATATAAAGTGTGAACATTTATTTTTCCACATTGAACCATTTATCATTGATTTTGTTATGGATTAAACTCTTATTTAACTTTTTCGTCGAGTTTGGACTACATACATCATTAGGACGATTCAGCTTGTTGACATAGATAAATAAAAATAAGAATTTATTGACTAGGAGAGATAAAAATTAAAAACTAAAACGAAATTATAGAAATTAATTTTCAGTATATTCTTCCAAACTCAATTTTCTCCTCTCCCATTTTGTGATTTTCAATATTAGAATCGCCAAATCGATCTTCTCATCTTCTAAACTCGACGAAAAAATTAAATAAGGGTCAAATCTATAACAAAATCAATGATCAAGGGCTCAATGTGAAAAAATAATTGATCAGAGACTTGATCCTTAAAATATGTAAAGTTTAGGAGCTTAATTATATTTTTTTTGCCTATTTAATTAAATAAATTTGTATCCAATTAAAAGTTAATCCAAAAACTATAGGGAGCAAAACCGCGTGGCGGATCGCTTGGCAGCTGCTGGGCATGGGGGGATGTTAGGTGTTTCTACCCTTTCCGTTCCTCCTTCTTTTCTGTTACCTTCTCTTCTTGAGGATAGGATTGGAGTCAGTCTTCCTAGACTGATCCCGGGTTAGGTTTTTGTTTGTTTGTTTTTTTTTCTTCCCTTCTTACCAAAAAAAAAAAAAAAGTTAATCCAAAAATAACATATATAATTATCTTTTTTTTAAATGAAACATATATAATTATCTAAAATTATTATTATATATATTTTAATTTTTTTAATTACCCGTACCCGTCCCATTATCTTAACGGGTAATGTTTTTCATCCCATACCCGTCCCATTTAATTAGCGAGTACCCGCAGGTACCCTTACCCGTTAAGAATCAATAAATAAAACAAAAAATATTATAAATTTAACAAATTACAAATTTAATAAATCATCAATCTAAAAATTGAACAAATTGAACCTTAATTAATAAGAATAAAGTAGTTTAGTGGTATCACTCAATTGTTGAAAAATAAAATGTTGAGGTTCAAATCTCACATCTTACATCTATAAAACAATGATAGTTATTAATATAAATTTTTTTATGACGGGTAACGGGTACCGGGTACGCTAGGGGGTATTCCCATACCCTTTTATACAGGGTACGAGTAGTCCCATTAGGGTTGGGTAGTGTCGGATACCCGCGGGTACACTACCCGTTGCCATCCCTACTCTTAACTAAACAACACCTAAATGACTTCAAATCTTAGAAGTTGAAGAGTTATTAATTTTTTAAAATATAATTTTCACAACTCTATGATAGAAATTTACACGAAACTAAAACCAAAAACCGTTAAAATTAAGTGATTTTTATATTATATTTTAAAATTGAGTGACCATACTATTTATTAATAAAAGTAAAGTTGAGCCCTCATTAGTAGTTAATCCGTAAACTCTTGATATCAAGATATGTGGTTTGTCCTGACCTTGGTAATGGATAGACTTACCCTTACCTAAACTTTTGTTAACCAAAAAATAAAAGTAAAGTTGAGCATTGATGTTACCCCTGTAAAAGGAATATTTTCTCTCCTCATCATATAATATATAATGGTAAAAAAAAAAAAGTCCCACATTGAAATATTCAATGTTACATAAGTTGCCAAATGCTTAAAACCACATAGCTGAAAGCTTTCCAACTCCACAATTTTCCACTTTGAACTGGGATATTGCTATTTATTTTTGTACCTTTCAGCTTCTTCTTTATTTATATTTTAATAAAAAAGATTAAAACACTGTTTGGCTCCGAATCTATTCAAAAGGTTGGTTTTTGACTCATGGTCTATTATTTTGATAACATTTATTATTTAGTTATATTTACCTTCTGACCTATCCAAAATTGAAAAAATCTCAAAATATTAAATTTAATACTAGCATGTAGGAGAACAAATATTAAAAAAATACAAATTAATAATATTTGAGAAATACTAATTAAAATAACCGCACTCGCAATGCCATCTTAAACATTTTGTTTGGTCCATGTACTAAACAAAAAAAATTGGGTCATTCTCATTAAAAAAAATTAATATTTTCATATAATAAGAATGTTTTTACAAAATAAAACACTAAAATACTTTAACTTAATTTTTGATATAATAAATATAATAAAAATAATTTAATTAGATATTATATAATAATAAATTGAGTCCCTTAAAACTTTTAGACAATAAAACTCTAGATATTTTATGGATAAATTAACATTGACATAATAAATAATAAAAATAATTTAATTAAATATTGTATGATAAGGAGGAGGGTTGCGGTAGGTTTGTGGCGGCCAGCGTAAAACTTAGCCACATCTTATGACATGAACCATGATATAAATATCGTTGGGGCATTCCCTACTCAGCGACGCGCTGCACTTCCTAGACCCGGGTGTAGTGATAAATGTGCAAGGGTTGCTAGGTCGTTGCCCCGAAGCGGCGCGTCACCCCAGGACCCGGGGGTGGTGTCAAATATGCAAGGGTTGTGGGTAAATAAGCTAGTCCACGGTAATGGTAGGGGTAGGGGTAAGGGTAAGGGTAGTAGGTTACGCTTTGGGACATGAAACATAGGTTCTTTGACAGGAAGATTAGCTGAAATTGTAGATGTTATGAAGAGGAAGAGAATAAATATAATGTGCCTACAAGAAACCAAGTGGGTTGGAGCAAAGGCTAAAGAGATAGCTCATTGGGGTTATAAGCTTTGGTACTCAGGAAAGGATAAGGGTAGAAATGGAATATGTATTCTTATTGATAGGGAGTATATTGATGATGTAGTAGCGATGTCTAGGAAGAGCGATAGAATAATGAGTGTTGAGCTAGTGATATGGGATGAGGTTGTAAATGTCATTAGTGCATATGCGCTACAAATAGGATTAGATGTCTTTATCAGACAAGCTTTTTGGAAGGACTTAGAGGAAGTGGTGCAACAGGTTCCTAGGGATGAAAAAATGGTACTGGGGGGTGATCTTAATGGACACGTGGGTTCTAGGCGAGATGGGTTTGAGAGTGTTCATGGAGGGTATGGTTTTGGAGATAAGAATGAAGTAGGAAATGATATTTTGGAATTCGCATCAGCCTATGACTTGAGTATCATGAACACATGGTTTATGAAGAGAACATCCCACTTAGTGACTTATCGGAGTGGCGGTAATGCGAGCCAAATTGATTTCTTCTTAGTAAGGAGTGCTTGAAGAAAGAGTTATATTGATTGTAAGATGATCCCTGGTGAGAGTACGACAACCCAACATAGAGTAGTGGTGCTTGATTTTCGAAGTAGGAAATGTATAAGAAAACAAACACCACAAGTAGAGACTAAGATTAAGTGGTGGAAATTGCAAGGGGAGAATCAACAAAAATTTGTGGATGAGATGACCAAAAAAGATATTTGGACTTGTAATAAGGATTTAGATATAGATTCGATATGGACTAAGATGGAGCATAGTATAAGGGAAGTAGCGAAGGAAGTTCTAGGGGAATCTAAAGGTAGCATGCCACAGGGTAAGGACACATTTTGGTGGACAGAAGAAGTACGACAAGCAGTAAAGAGTAAGCGAGAATCCTATAAAATATTGGGGAAATGTAGGAGTGACGAGAACTACGAAAAATACAAAGAGGCTAAAAGGGAAGTAAAGAAGGTCATACGAGATGCTAGAGCAAAGATGAATCGGGATCTATATACAAGATTGGATACGAAAGAAGGGGAAAGAGACATATATAGAATTGCTCGGATGAGAGATAGGAAGACGCGAGATCTCGGAAAAGCTAAATGTGTGAAGGATGTGGACTAGAAAGTCCTAGTTGGAGATAAGGATATCAAGGAACGATGGAGTTCCTATTTTGATGACTTATTTAATGGAGATCGCAGACAAGATGTTGGAGATATAAGTATCCATCATGATATGATAAATCATGAATGCCTACGGAGAATTCAAAAGGGTGAAGTCAAAATGGCATTAAGTAAGATGAAGTTGAAGAAAGCAGTAGGACCTGATGGTATCCCTATTGAGATTTGGAGATGTTTGGGAGAAAGAGGAATCGAATGGTTGACGACGTTCTTCAATAAAATTTGGAGAAACAATAAGATGCCATCAGAATGGAGGAAAAGTATCTTAATCCCTTTGTATAAGAACAAAGGCGATGTCCAAGATTGTGCCAACTATCGGGGAATCAAATTAATGAGTCACACTATGAAACTTTGGGAGCGAGTGATTGAACAAAGGTTAAGGAGGACGGTGAAGATCTCAGAAAACCAGTTTGGCTTTATGCCGGGAAGATCAACTATGGAAGCCATCCATCTAATGAGACAATTAATGAAGCACTATCGAAATAAGAAGAAAGACTTGCGTATGGTTTTTATTGACTTGGAGAAAGCATATGATAAGGTACCAAGGGAAGTACTTTGGTGGGTCTTGATAAGGAAAGGCATTTCGCGGAAATATATTGACATCATAAAGGACATGTATGAGGGAGCATGCACGAGTGTACGTACTAGTGTTGGGAAGACTGAAGAGTTTCCTATTACGATTGGAGTGCATCAAGGTTCCGCACTAAGCCCATTTCTTTTTGCCATCGTTATGGATGAACTAAAAAGTTCACTTCAAGATGGTATACCATGGTGCATGCTATTTGCAGATGATATTGTGTTGGTTGATGAGACGAAAGAAGGAGTGGAGAGGAAGTTGGAACTATGGAGACAAACTCTAGAATTAGAGGCTTTAAGTTGAGCCAAAGTAAGACAGAATATTTGGAGTGTAAGTTTAGCGGCCATAGGAGTAGGGAGGCAGGAACAATCACCCTAGATGGGAGAGTTGTTCAGGCCTCAGATTGCTTCCGGTATTTAGGATCTATTATCCAAACGGATGGAGAAGTAGATGGAGATGTTGCTCATAGGATTAAAGCTGGTTGGTCGAAGTGGAAGAATGCTGCGGATTTCCTTTGTGACCCCGACATGCCTAATAGATTGAAGGGAAAATTCTACCGGACGGTAATTAGACCAACATTGTTATATGGTACGGAGTGTTGGGCAGTGAAACACTATCGCATCCATAAGATGTCGGTGGCAGAGATGCGTATGTTGAGATGGATGTGTGGTCATACGAGAAAGGATCGAGTGAGTAATGAAATAATTAGGACAAAATTAGGGGTCACATCTATTGAGAATAAAATGAGAGAAAACCGACTAAGGTGGTTTGTCCATGTGAGACGTAGAGGGATAGGGGAAGGCCTAAGAAAACTTGGAGGAGGGTGATCGAGAGTGATATGAGTTTACTGGGAATTGAGGAAAATATGGTAGTGGATAGGACAGAGTGGAGGGAGCGAATTTATGTCGCTGACACGACTTGATTTCATGGGTTTATATGATAGTTCATGTTAGCCGACTCGGAATCATTTCGGGACTAAGGCTTTGTTGTTGTTGTATTGTATGATAAAAAAATTGAACCCCTTAAATTTAGGACCTATGCAAGACAGTTGTTTGTACACGCGTGAAAAAGGGTGAGCAAGCATTAAAATCTCACTTCAAAAAGTGGCTCATAAGGTAAATTTCCCTTATTATTGTTAGGCTAAACACATAATTAAAACCTTAAACTTTTAGGGCCCGTTTCGTAAGATGTAATGGGCTTTGTAATGGAATGTCCATTACATTAAAGAGTCATTACCATGTTTGGTTGCACTTTAAAATTTTATTGTAATGGAATGAGAAATCCATAGATTAAATTTTGTTTAACAACTATTGTAATCCCCATTACATAAAAAAAATGGATTGAATTCTCATTACATCCAACTAATTTCTATCTTTAAAGTTTCATCTAACCTCTCATTTGTCAAATCTCACTTCTCATCATTCTCAAAAACGCAAAAACTAGAAAACCTAAAAACGAAAAAAAAGCAAAAAAAAAAAATGAAAAAAAAAATGAGAAAATAGGAAACGAAAAACGAGAAATGAGAAAAATGTAAAAAAATACTATAAAAACACAGAAAATTATATACTAATTTCACGATTTTCATTTTTTTTTTGTTGATTTTAATTATGTAAATAAAATTTTGTGATTATATTTAACTAAGCAAACATAAGTATTGTAATGCTAATTACATTTCATCATTTTTTTTAACCAAACATGGTAATGGAATCACCATTCCATTCCATTACATTACAAGTTTGATTACATTACAACTTTGATTACATTACGTTGCATTACGTCATACCAAACGCACCCTTAGAATTTTAAGGATTAATCTCTATATTATTTATTTTTCTAGATTAGATTATTAAATTTTAATTTTCACGCACATTGAATTTTTTACTAACTGTTTCATTATTTAAACCGTTAATGAATGACTCGATGTATATAAAAATTAAAGATTAGGAACTTAATCTTTAAAATCTTAAATATTCAGAACTTAATCATGTACTTTGATATTTATTTACTCAATATCTTATTATTTATTAGAAAATAAAAAATAATTTTTTTTTTTGGGTAAATTCCAAAAAAACCCCTGTGGTTTGATGTTGTTCCAAAAAAACCCTTGTGGTTTGTTATTACAAAAAAAAAGGACTGTGGTTTGCACCGTTACAAGGAATGCAGAAATGGAGAAAACGCCGTTTAACTAAGTGACGTGGCAAAGGGTATATTTGTCTGAAAATGTTGGGAGACCTATATAAGCTCCAGAACTTCTTCTTCTTTCCCCAATCACAAACCAATAAGTTGCACAAAATGCACAAGACAATAAGTTGCACAAACTCAAAATCACAACCCAATAAGTTGCACAAAAATCACAAGCCAATAAGTTGCACAAAATCAAAATCACAAGCCAATAAGTTGCACAAAAATCACAAGCCAATAAGTTGCACAAAATCAAAATCACAAGCCAATAAGTTGCACAAAATTACAAATTTGCATTACAATCCAACTTCATTTTTCACACAAGCATTTACTCAAACAGGTAAATGGCATTACAAATTTGGATTACAATCCAACTACACAGTGTAGTATGCCTACCACTAAGGCAACCCAAATCTACCATCTACCCTACTATCATGTTCTAAGCTGGCAATCATCCTCACAATCAATCCAATTATCAATACAATCTCAATAACAATTAATTTCTTCTTTAAACACCCATTTTCTGATTTCAATCTTCTGTTTTCTTCGTTCTTCTGCAAAAGTTCCTTTCTCAGTCTTCCATTTTCTTCCTTCTCCTGCAAGAGTTCCATCTCTACCTTTTTCTTACCCTCAGAAATAGACCGTAACTCCATCTCCAGTTCATCCAAGCGAGCACGACAAACTTCTAACTCATCAGGATCAATCCACTCAAAATAACGACAAGCAGCTCGATCAGGATATTTCGCACAACCAACGAACCTCCTTCCATTGTTTACCTTTGTTGATGCTCGGCGGATTGGAGCTCTAAACCCACAGAAGCAGTATGATTCCTGCCACTGGCCCAATGAAATTTGAGAAGACCCTGAATTCGATGAACTCATCTCTTCAGGCTTTTAGGGTTCACTCAATTCTACACGAATTAGGCGAAATTGGAACTCCAAATCTTGGGGTTTACCTTCGAAACATCAAGAGAAACACGGACATGTTAATTACTCAACATGATTTGAAGGAATTTTGATTTTAGGTTTTCGAACGAACGAAGAAATTGAGAAGAAGCAGAAAATTGGGGAAAGAAGAAGAAGTTCTGGAGCTTATATAGGTCTCCCAAAATTTTCAGACAAATATACCATTTGCCACGTCACTTAGTTAAACGGCGTTTTCCCCATTTCTGCATTCCTTGTAACGGCGCAAACCACAGTCCTTTTTTTTGTAATAACAAACCACAAGGGTTTTTTTGGAACAACATCAAACCACAGGGGTTTTTTTTGGAATTTACCCTTTTTTTTTACCCAAAGAATCACTTCATAAATAAATAGGATTTGCATCCTCAACAATAACGTTTGATAGCCAAACTGGCACATCAGAAGATAAAAAATCGCTAGCATTGGAATAAGCCTGCCTAGCTACCAAATGGGCAGCCCTATTCGCTAAACGACTAACAAATGATACTGAAAAAGTAGGATTAGACCCAAGGATAACTCGACAATAATTTATGAGCATTCCGAACTCTGAGATATCCTTTTTGTTTGAAAGAATTGCATCAATAACAAGTTTGGCATCTGATTCAAACTCAACATGTGTGTAGCGTAATGAAGCGAGCCAAATCAAACTCGTGCGTAGTGCTAATGCCTCAATCACCTAAGGCTCTCTAGTACTGGCAACGCAACTGCTACTACAGAATAAGAATGTACCTGAATCATCTCTGACCACTGCGCCCATTCCGCTACTTCCAACTTCCTTGAAAATGGCGCCATCGACATTACATTTCACTAACCCTCTCTCTGGCGGCTTCCATGTCTTTGTTCCCCGATCTACAATGGAGAGAATATGCGATGTGGCTGGCGGCGCGGCTTTAGTGGACGGAACTCCTTGGTGTTGACGTTGAAAGCTGCCCGATAGAGATGGTGGAGACACATGCGGCCTGGCCTGCTGGCCTTGTTGGTACGCCCTCCAGTCCCGCAATTCATCAATTCCATGTCGCCAACTAATATCCATCGGCCACCATGACATATGCCACAAGACTCTGTTCCTGTGATCCCAAATCGTCTTTAAAGCACAATAAAGTATCAATGAACACCAGATTCGGATCGCCAATCGCCTGCAACAGCCAATCTGCAAAAATCATCCCATTAGTTTGTGGTAATGGGAGTCCAGCTATTCGCCACAGGTCACCTGCAAAGCAACAATCAACAAATAAATGGTTATCTATTTCGTCCTGATCCACACAGACCGGACATTCAATTATGATTGGCACTCGTCGTTGGGCAAGTCTTGCCCGAGTGGGCAGGCTACCCGAGCAAATTCGCCATAAAAATAGCTTCAGTTTTGGGGGAAAATTCATAGTCCAGATCCTCTTCCAACCCTCAACCACCAACCTGTCCTCCTCCACTTCCATCCCCACAATATAACCCGAGTGCACATTATAAGAGCCATCTTTTGACCAGAACCAAAATCTTCTATCCTCACTGACAGTGAAGGGTAGAATGATGTCACAAATGGCATTTACTTCGGCTTCACTAAAACAACCATTCAGTTTATCCACATCCCAACCCCTACCATTCTCAAGCAATAAGTCAGCAACTCTCAACTCTTGCAATCCAAGGACCAGAAAGGAGTTTATGCAAAAACCGTTTAATTTTGGAACCCATGCATCCTTCCAAACTCTAATTGTACTACCATCTCCCACTCTCCACAAAACCCATTTTCTGAGTATATCTAGACCACTCCAAATACTTCTCCAAACCATACTAGGATTATTGCCTAATTTAGAGAAAAGTAAGTCATCCTTCGGAAAATATTTCGCTTTGAACATTCTACTCACTAAGGTATTTGGTTCATTTATTAATTTCCAACCTTGTTTACCTAATAAGGCCAAATTAAACAAGTGCAAGTCTTTAAAACCCATTCCCCCTAACTCCTTAGGTTGACATAATCTGGCCCACTCAAACCAATGAATGCTTTTTTTTCCATCAGGTTTCATACCCCACCAAAAAGAGTTCATCATTTTTTGCAATTCATCACAAGTAGATAAAGGTAAAAGGAACGTACTCATACAAAAGATAGGCAAAGCCTGAGCCACTGACTTTAACAGCACCTCCTTGCCGGCCTGAGATAAGTATCTGAAGCTCCAAACTCCAAACTTTTTGCGCAGCCTCTCAACCAGGAAAGAAAAGATCCTTCTCTTAGAACACCCAATAAGCGAAGGTAAACCCAGATAACGTCTAGTATCCAAAGGTGCATTGACCCTCAAGATTCCTTTAAGCTTATTCTGCAAATCAGCTTTGACATTCGCACTAAAGAAAATTCTGGATTTACTCAAGTTCACAGCATGACCAGAGGCCAATTCGTATTCAGACAATATACTTATTATCTTTCTGGCTTCATTTGTGGTTGCTCCAAAGAACAGGAAACTGTCATCAGCAAAGAATAAATGTGTGACTGATGGTGCCCTTCTGCAGATTCTACACCCTGAAATCAGTTGTAATAGGTGTCGCGGCCTCGCCCGGGCGGACCGGGGGGTGGACACCGTTGACGACAGATGCTGTGATTGGCGCCGAAAGCAACCAATCGCGGAATCAAGCTGCTCGGCAGGACCGGAGCCTGGAGTATGGAAGAGTCGCCACCCACAAATGGGAAAATGAACACCGATCCCTTGCGGGAGACCGGTGAGGGTTCGGGAAACTTAGGTACGAGCCGAGAAGGCTAGCTCCTTTCCAGAGAAAGGCTACTAGGCACCCCGACATCGCCCGGTTATGAACCACCGGCCTCCTACTTAGCGTGTTAGGCGATAACGGACTAATCGTATATTTCTTTAAGTTTAAAATTCATTTGAAACCTTTTCTTTCTCACTTTGAAAACCGTTTTGAGCATGTTATCGAAAGCCACTTTATTAAAAAATCACCCATTTTGCATGAATTTAAAGCGTATAGGAGAGAGAGGGGGATAGAAGAAAGAATTGATTTATTTACAGTGTGAGTTATGCTTCATATTATACATTACATCTACGCTAATCTCATTCTCCAAAAACGAGTTTATTTACATGGTTCGCACCTTAATCGCCGTTGGAACGATTTAGGTTCGTTTCAAAACCCCGTTAATTTACATGATATCCACTCGAATCGCCGTTGGAACGGTTCGAGTGTTTGAAAACGCGAAGTAAGAAACTTTAATCGAAAAAAACATGATTAAGCATACAAGTTCATTTATTTTTGTACAAAACCATTTGAATAGAAAAACAATTCAAAACTCTATTATTCACAAATAAAAACGATTTTAATTACAAGGTTCGCTTAATCCGCCGTTGGAACGGATTAAGGTTTCAAAACGTGACACTTTTAGAAACCTCTTAGAGTGGAAAACGAAATCAAAACATTACATTTACCTTTTTTAAAGCATTTGAATACCTTTAATTAAAAAGCCAAATTAAAACCTTTTGTGTGATTTATTCCTCCCTTTGAGATTGAACCCCTCTTTATCTAATTAAACCCCCACAAATATATATAACACATTAAACCCACAAACCACCTAATCTATAATTACCCAAATATAAATATATATATATATATAGTCAAAGAATAAGAGTAATTAGTAAATATATACTTATAGGAAAAATAATTAGAAAACCATATCATATATATACATATATATAAATAATAGCTAATAAATTATATCCTATGTATTTTCATACTATATATAATAAATAAAATATTTAAGATATATATATACATATATATTAAAGCAAATAAAGTAGCATCAAAAAGTACCTCACAACATTCTAATATACCCTTATATTTATTTATAATACCTTAATCCACAAAAAAAACATCCAAAAACTCAATAAACAATTAATAATCAAAAAGTGTAAAAAATCATAAGCAGTCTCTGCTTTATTAAGCAATAAAAAACAAACCCCTAAATACCCATAAACTCCCTAACTACATACCAATATATATATATATATGTATAATTTATAATTAATTAAAATTAGCTCCCCCCATACCCCGTAATATACATATATGAATGAGCCAAAAATGGAAAACACCCAAATCAGTCCCCGATTTTGCAAAATAATTTAAAATAATACCCAAATACAATTAAACCCACCCATTGAAGTCTAATTACATACTACCTATATATATATATATATCCCAATAATTAATTTACACCAATCAAACAAATATATAAATATTTACATAAACTAATATATATATTTTACGACTATTTAAACAACTAAATACGTGTATATATAGTCCCCAAATATCAACCAAAAGTAAAAGAGTAAACAATGATATTTTTAAAAGTTCCAGCAGATTTTGTGTCGGAAAATCCGTCACTGATCTTCTTTTAGTGACAAAAACGAAAAATCTCAGAAACACTCCCTCAACATTCCAGGTTTGATGAAAAACATTAGATCTGCTCTATTTAATCATTTTAGCCTCCAAACTACCCAAATCGGGTCATAGTTCATAACAGAGGATTCTAAAACGACATTTTATTGAAAAGAATGGTTCAAAACGTTTATAAACACACGGATCTACGACGTTTGGATCCCGAACTACCCTTAAATCGGATCATGGTTCATGTAACGGGACTACGAAATAAAGTTTTTATTTTAAATCCAAAACCAAAAAGTTATTAAGCAAGAACAAAAATTAATTTAACAAATCCAAACAATAAAAGTGCAATAAAAGAGTAATTGAAGAGATCTAAATAACAAAGATAAAATGAAAGAATAAACGGGTCTAGTTCCTCGGATTATTACCTCTCAATCGGTAATGGAAATGCCAAATCAAGTCGATTGATAGTGTTTTGAGTCGGATTTTTTTGTGTTTTTGCTTTGTTCGGGTCTCGTGGAATTTTTCCAGAGATTCGGGTGTATTTTCCTCCTCCTCTATGCCTTGGGCTCCATCCTATTTATAGGCCAATGGAGCCCCAAAAATGTAATTTACTTTTGCTTGGAGCCAAGGTAGGCTCCAAGCAAAGGTTGGCAGCTCACCCTTGCTTTGGAGCCAAGGGTAAGCTGCCAACATTTCATTTTAATTTACTTTTAAATTTTTTTTTTTAATATAATGAAATTTGCACTTGGCTTCAGCCAAGTGCAGCAAAAATGCACTTGGTCGAAGCCAAGTGCCATGGGGCTGGGTCTGGGCGGCCCAGCCCCCGTCACGGGCCGTCCAACGGCCCGTGACAAAAATAGCGGCTCCCGACGGGACCACATTTATATAAAAATAACATAAAAATAAATAACTAAATAAATAAAATACACTTAAAATAATCAAAACTAAAAAATATGATTTTTATCAAAAATGATTTTTACCAAAACCGATTTTACAAAATTAGCTTTTATAAAATCGGTCTTTATACAAAACTCTCTTTTTATTTTTCGAGTTCTAAAACAAAACCCTTATTGATCCGAAATTTTATTAATAAGAAAATGACACGAAATACTCCAAACTCGGCGAGACGGTTTAAGATTTCATTCGCGGAACCGATTCGACCGTCGCTCGATTTAATTTCCGAATTCAATCAAGCCGGCCTCCACGGTTCCTTCGAACAACGTTTTTACTTATTATTATTATTGACTCGTCGTTTATTTTAATCGACTGATTTGGATCCCTTTTTATAATTTTTCTTCATCAGTCCTCCGACCCCGGTGTCTACAGTTGCCCCTACTTTTCTATTTTTGACAGTGACGTGTGTGCTTTTTGAAAAAAACTTTTTCTAGAATACAACACATGCAATGCGAAATATATTAAAGTAAAAGACACATATAGAGTGGGAGGAGAACTCCCTGAATACCTGATCTTCACGTTGTATGCCTCCACATCGACTGCAAGCGTAGATCTCCCAGCGCGGTTCCTCGTTCCCGGTCTTCAAGTCGACCATCCAACCCTAGCCTATATATCGACCGCATGTATATAGCTCTTTCTAGCGACCCTAGTCTAAATCGACCGCAGGTATATAGCTCTTTCTAGCGACCCTAGTCTTTACTTCGACCGCAGGTATGTAGCTCTTTCTAGCGACCCTAGTCTTTATCTCGACCGCATGTATGTAGCTCTTTATAACGACCCTGGTCTTTACATCAACCGCAGGTATGTAGCTCTTTCTAGCGACCCTAGTCTTTATCTCGACCGCAGGTACTCTTTCGTTTTGCATATCTCGAAATCCATCGTTCGACCTTAATCTCTACATCGATCACAGGCGTTTTCTTGTATTGTAGATCTCCAAATCGAACATCCGACCCTAATCTATACATCGATCGCAGGCGTCCTTTCGTTTGGCATATCTCCAAATAAACCGTTCGACCCTAATCTATACATCGATCGCAGGCGTCCTTTCGTTTTGCATATCTCAAAATCAACCGTTCGAACCTAATCTCTACATCGATTGCAGGCGTCCTTTGTTGATGATAGCTGGGCTTTATCACTCGTCCGAGAGTTTGTGACCGCAGTCGCTTTGATATTTGGGCTTTATCACTCGTCCGAGAGTTTTTGACCGCAGTCGATTTGATATTTGGGCTTTACCACTCGTCCGAGACTTTTTTTTACCGCAGTCCTTTGTTATTTGGGCTTTATCACTCGTCTGAGAGTTTTTTTGACCGCAGTCGCTTTGATATTTGGGCTTTATCCCTCGTCCGAGAGTTTTTTTGACCGCAGTCGCTTTGATATTTGGGCTTTATCACTCATCCGAGAGTTTTTGACCGCAGTCGCTTTGATATTTCGGCTTTATCGCTCGTCCGAGAGTTTTTGACCGCAGTCGCTTTGATATTTGGGCTTTATCACTTGTCCGAGAGTTTTTAACCGTAGTCGCTTTGATATTTGGGCTTTATCACTCGTCCGAGAGTTTGGACTTGGGACCTCGTCCTAGAGGTTTCGACCGCAGTCGCTTCTTTTTACCAGGATCGTTTGAGTTTGACCGGAGTTAATGAGGCCATAGACCAGAGTCCGTAGCGGGGCCTGTGCCCATTGATGATGCTGTAGACCGCAGTCCGTAGCGGGGCCTGTGCCCGTTGATAATGCCGAAGACCGCAGTCTGTAGCGGGGCCTGTGCCCATTGATGATGCCATAGACCGCAGTCCGTAGCGGGGCATGTGCCCATAGATCGAATTTTAATTTGCCTATCGAAGCCTACCTAGACTTGCACGGATTTCACGGAGCTATCCGAGTATTTCTGCATGTGGCTTGACTTGAGCCACGACCATCACCTGGTGAGTATTTTTATTGTATAACCTAGTGTAGTGATATGTATGCACATGATTATGAATGAATGTATATATATTTTTATCTTTTTTTTTTTACATTGCTTCCCTCCTATTTTTCTTTACAGGGAGACTTCCTTTCTATTGACCAGAGAGTACAGGAGGGTGTGGTGGCCGGGCGAGAGGAGTCACTACAAGATGATGATGCTCAGATCGGACGTCGTTATTGGGAGATGGAGGAGGAGCGCTCCAGCTGGGAGGAGCGAGGCCGGGGAATCGAGGAGAGGGGCCGTATGGATATAGAGGCCCGACGAGCTGTTGAGGAGAGTTTGCGGATTGCGGTGGAGGGCTGCCGGGTTGCCGAGGAGGCCTTAGCCGAGAGCGGGCATCTTACTTTCGAGGCTTGGATTCGTCTGAGGGCTTTTGGAACTTTGGGCTTCTTCCTCCTTGATAGTCCCATCATTGTTTTGGTTTACAGCTCTATTAGTGCTACCATGATGTATAGCGGGTATATATGAAAAAGATAGATATTTGTGTAGGCTTTTTATTTGGTGGTGGGGAAAAGAAACGTATAACTCATGACTTACAATACCATACATTCAGTCGATCATAGTAATTCCAACCATTCTCTTCAAATATATTCATGCCTTTATTTATTTACAAACAACAGAAATACTTAGCCAATTATACATTATTTTTGGTAATTGCTCAAGACATAACTACTGTTACCAGGACCCGTTTTTTTTCAGTTTTCAGATCCCGGTGATTTTTCAACTCTCTTTTTATTATCCCGAAATTTTCAAATGAGCGCCCTCTTGGGTTTTCACTCATTGGGATGTCCCTTATTGTTGCATAGATCGCCCTTTGCGGGTTTTCAACCTATCGGAAATTTTTTTCATTCTTTTTTTTTTTACGAAAAGTATTTCTTAAGCCTATCCAGATTGGTAGGTTCGGAGAACTCCATGCTGTCTATAGTAGTTAGTTTCACCGCCCCTTTGCTTAGCATCTTCTCCACGAGAAACAGTCCTTCCCAGTTTGGCCTAAACTTGCCCCTAGGGTCAGTGCGCGTCATTCGAATCTGCTTCAGCACCATGTCCCCTTCCCTAATAGGACTAGCCTTAACCTTCTTGTTGAAGGCTCGAGCCATCCTCCCCTAATATAGATGCACGTGGTAAAGGGCCTCCATCCTCTTCTCGTCGACCAATGCCAACTGTTCATACCGTTTCTTCACCCATTTTGCTTCAGGAATCTCTGCTTCTACCGCGATTCTCAGTGATCGCTTCTCAATCTTAATCGGCAGAACTGCTTCTGCCCTATATACTAAGGAGAGCGGCATTGCCCCAGTAGATGTTCTAACAGTCGTGCGATAGGCCCACCAAACAAGTGGAAGCTGCTCGTGCCGATTCTGATGTGACTCCACGGTCTTTACGAGAATCCTTTTAAGGTTCTTATTAGCCGCCTCCACTGCCCCATTAGCTTGCGGACGGTATGGAGAAGATCTATGATGCTCGATACCGTACTCCTGGAAAAGAATTTTTACTTCTCCTTGAAACTGGACCCTATTGTCCGTGATCATGTGATGAGGCACCCCGAACCTGGTGATTAGATGCTTTTCAATAAACTTCCTCATCTGCTTTGATCCCAACTTACTAAACGATTCTGCCTCTACCCACTTGGTGAAGTAATCAATGGCAACTGTGATGAACTTGTGTCCGTTTGACGCATTAGGCCTCACCTCGCCGATGATATCAATGCCCCAAGCTGCAAATGGACAAACGGGTGCCAACACATGTAATTACATAGCTGGCAGGTGATTATAATCCCCATGGATTTGACAACCATGGCATTTCTTCGCATATTCATTGCAATCTCTTTCCATGGTGAGCCAATAGAAGCCTTGCCTTATGATTTTCTTTGCTAACACTGCTCCTCCCATATGGGCTCCACAAATTCCCGAGTGCACCGACTCCATCGCTTCAAGGGCTTCTCCCTCGTCTAAACATCTCAACTATAATCCATCGGCGTGCCTTTTGTAGAGCAAGTCATTGTGGATGACGAACTGCTAGGCTAACCTTCTGATCACGGCCTGATCCCTAAGTTCTGATTCTGTCGGATAAGTTCCACTTTTCATAAAGTTCACGATATCGAAATACCAAGTTTTTCCATCCACTCCTAACAACATTACATCTTTGTAGCACGGTTTGTGAGACCTCCTCAGTACTAGAGGCTTTGAGGCAAGATTCCGTGGATTATCCCATACCGACACCAGCGTGGCCAATGCATCCGCCGCTTGGTTCTGCGCTCGGGGAATATGATAAAAGCGGCACTCACTGAATGCCTATAAATTCCCTTTTTCCTACCCCAACCTTTAGCCAATGTTACAACCCTTAAAGACCTATGATTTTGTTTAATTTTAATGCATTAATTTTGACTGGATGGATGATGCAATCCCAACGTGACCACTTTGTGCAATAAAATGTAGAGCGTTTACAAAAAAAAAAAAATTCACCCAAACACTTGAGCGTCAGAGTGACCACTTGTGAGTCATCAATTTTAGTTCTCTTCTTTCGTTTTCATGAAGTGTTGATTGATAAAACCAATTAATCAGTTTTGGAGACTCGCCTGAGATTCATTATGTTTTTAATTGCAAAATGAGTAGTCTGAACTGTTGTGAATAATAAAGTGTAGTAGATTCTTGTTTTTGTAAGGGAGCTATTTGTTGATTTTTCTCTGCTTTAGATTCTGTCTTGCTTGAGGACAAGCAAGATTCAAGTGTGGGGAGGTTGATAGCTCCCATTTGTATAGGGTTTTTAGGCCCCTTTTAGCTTCCTTTTGCTTTATTTCCTTTTAATTTCAGTAGCGTTTTATTATCTTTTAGTTTAAATTAGCAATTTCCCTTATTTTTGGCATTTTTGTGTTTTCAGGGATCATCAGGGACTTTTCGTGCATTTCCGAACCAGACCAAAGCCCATTGGGGAATTACCGGACTTTTCAGGGACCATCAGAGCACTTTTAGGATTCATCAGGGACCATTAGAGCATCTTTCGGAAGCCCATGGACTCAAAAGGATAAAAACCGGAGTTTAATCCCCCAAATGGGACCTGTCTCGGCGAGACACATGCTGTCTCATCGAGACAGGCCCTCGTCTCGTCGAGACAGGCTTTGTCTCGACGAGACGAGGCGGGGGAAGGCGCGCCTGCGCCTTCCCCTTTGCTGAAATCCGCGAATATTAAGCCCAAAAGCCCATTAAACACTTTGTAAATGCCATTTTTACCCCTGAGGCATTAGGGTTTCCTTCCTAACTCTATAAATAGGGATCTAATCCTAATCTTTCGGGGGGGATTAGCCACTTAATAAATTGGAGAGCCGCTAGGGCTTTCTCTCCTCCACAATGTAGATTTAGTTTTTATTTCAGTTTTATTTTCCTGTTTCTAGATTAGATTTATTTTCTATTTTGTTATTTCTGTTCAAGAACAATTGATGGAAGAAGCTCCAAATCTTCTATTTTTGTAATCAGAATCGACAAGCGGGTTTTGGATTTCTATCTCTCCCTCTTATCTTTTCCTTTTATATTTAATTGAAGCTTTTCCCATTATTCTTATATGCCTATTGCTATGATTAATTTGTCTATGAATTAATCTCCATCCAATTTGGGATGAGGATGAAATTGATTGTGAGAATATGTATGATTAGGGATCTAGGACCTTTGATTGATCAGTTTATGCATGCTTAATGCCTAGAAATTGTTAGGAACATGATTTATGCTAGAATGAACATTGATAATGATCAACTAGCCTGTTTATGTATATAATATGCTTAATGCCTGTGACCCTGACATTAAAAATGATTATAGATAGATGAGAACCTGACCACAGAATCGTCTATACCGAACTTGTGTAAATCTGACTTCGCTAGAGACCACTAGGAATGAGGCTTTGTGGCTGGGCTACGGCTTTAGCCTTAGTTGTCAATAAACCTAATGCTTTGCATGACCTAGGGTATATGCCTAATGAAGCCGTCACCCGAATGCATGTGAATAGGTTAGACAAATCCCGTACAAATTTGTCTTTCACTTAGGACAATTACCTTCAATCATTGGTAAAACACAAATCTGAACTCCCTAAACCCATACATAGGATTTAATCAAAGGATTCCTCAACCTATATTGTGCCATCCGTCAATTCACCTTCTACCCTGCCAATTGTTCACTTTATTTTGTTATCTTTATTGCTTTCAATTAGTTAATTAGTTATCAAAAACCCAACTTTTATCCAACCCTCTAAACAATTAGATCATTCTAGGTAGATTTGCTAGTTATAACGAATAGTCTTTGTGGTTCGATCTCGTGCTTAGCACAATATTACTTGTTGCGATAGGATACACTTGTCCTATTAAATGCTATATACTTTACGAGCATCAGTGAGGCAACATGAATTCATCTTTGGGGCAAGCCTTGTTGAGATCTCTATAATCGACGCACATTCTCACTTTACCGTCTTTCTTTGCGATTGGCGCTACATTTTCCACCCAAGGAGGATAGTCGATTACTTCGATAAAACCTGCCTCTAATTGTTTCTTCACCTCCTCTCTGATCTTATCCGCCCATTCTGGCCTCATGCGTCGGAGCTTTTGCTTTACGGGTTTAGCATCAGGGTATGTTGGAATGCGGTGAGCTACGATGGATTTATCAATTCCTGGCCTGTCTTCGTACGTCCAAGCAAACACTATTTCGTATTTTTTAATTATTCTCTCAAATTTTTTCCTCTCTTCAATAGTTAATTCTTAAGCAATTTGTATAAGTTTAGGATTTTCATCCGTGCCAAGATTGAAAGTTGACATTTATATTGCATTGATTTCAAATGTAGGCATGTTATATGAATGAGAATGCATGAAATGATCAGAATCAACATCAAGCAAGTAAGCAAAATCAGAGTTCATTTCATTGATAGTTTTGGCGAGTACATCATCGGATTCAAACAAAGCAGTAATAGTTGTAATCATCGTGGTTCTCGGGGTTCTCATGGGCCTTGGAGGTGCTTGGTTCATCCACCGCTCCCACGGTTGCCTCTGCAGTGATAACTTGCTCCTCAGCGTTCAGGTCAAGCATCATGATTTCCTCTATGAAGTAGCTTGCCTTTCCTTTGCCCCAGTCAGTAACATCATTGAAGATCTCAAATCCTGACACGACCTTTCCTTCGGCCACTCGGTCCGACCTCGTCATAACAGCAATTTCCGGCTCTTCATCAGACTCATCCCAGATATTGATTGGAGTTCTCTGATTGATACCCTCCTCATCCGAGGAACTTCCCCAAATATCTACGACCATCATATCCATCATGTGAGGGACGTTCGGATTTACATAGGAAAGGTCTGACGATCCATACCGAGCCCAGCCTATCAATTCATCATAATCTTTCAAGAACACCATGCTCAACCTCTTTTCCACAAGTGGAATAGCCCCCTTTCGAATGCACATAAGTTGCTCTTGATCACCCAAAGCGATCTGACATGAGGCATACTTGAACCTCCATCTTCTTGCGTAATCCATGAATGCTTCCTCGGGAAACTGCTTGATCCTTTCTAAATCCTCCAACGACCATATCCACGGAATGTATGTCTCATATCTTCGTACAAAGGCCTCCATGAGGGATCCCCAATCCCCTTTTGTCTTCCCCGAGAGCATTCGGTGCCACATCAAAGCTTCTCCTGTGAGTGTCTTTGGAAAATGATGAACCAACTCACTTCGATAGAGTCCTGCGTCATACATGTAGGCACGAAAACGGTTTATGTGATCGATGGGGTTCTCATCTCCCTTGTACTTAGCCATGGTTAATACCGCCTCCGGTGTCTCCTCATCGGGTAACTCAGGCATTTCTTCCGGATGTCCCCATGCGGTGTATTTCTTGATGAATCTCTTACTCATTTCAGCCCAATTCACCTTAACATTCATCGGAAGAGACATATACCATACCAGTGATTCTCCTACCAATGAGTTGCAAAACAAACTCGTAATTTCCTCTTCTTTGAAGCCTGGGGGACCCATAGCGGATAGATAAAAATTCAAGTGCTCCATGGGGTCCTTGCCTTCATTATACTTGCAGACAGTTGGAAACGGGTGTTTGATAGGCCCAATTTGCATTGCGCTATGTTTCACCGCATGTGCTTTGGCTTTTCGATACTTCATCAAAAACAAGCTTGACATCAGTGACCAATCATGCTTAGTCGATTCTGATAGCAACTGAAACCATCTCAAAGGTTCGCCCACTAGCGATAGATAGAACCACGGAGCGACATCTTCCATCTCATGTGGCTCTCTAAACATAGTGCGCACATATCCGAACAAATGGGCTTCGGGATCTTCTACCCCACTGAACAAACTCAACATGGGCCTGGCCCTCTGAGATGACACCTCTTTGGATTTTGCCTCGTCATTTATCACTTCCTCTGTTAGTCCTTCTCCTAAGACGGATACATGCAATCCATTTCCCTCATTTAGCTTGTCTTCGGAACTCAAAAGCTCTTCCTTAAATTCACAGAATGATTCCACCATAAAGCTCTCCTCCAACCCAGATCCAATTACGCTCACCCTATGACTAGGAGATGGATTGCACTTAGGGGGAGGGCTCACTGATGATGGGTCGACTATTTTCTTTTTATCAATCAGATCCTGGATCTGATGCTTTAACCTCTCACAATTTTCAATGGTGTGCCCGTAGTTACTATGGAACTCGCAATACCCCTTGGTTATCATCCGTGGTGTGGGTCCTGTCTTGTTTTTGGGAGTAAGAGCTTTCAGCAACTCCTTTTTCTGCAATCATTCGAAAACTTTTGCATAAGTCTGATCAAACTGGGCGAACTGCCTTTTCCCGATAGCATTGAGTTCAAGCACCTTTACCGTGGCGGGTTCTACATTAGCACTTGGCCCTCCAGCACTGTACCCCGACTTTGTCCACTTAGTATGAGCTATTTTCGGCTTTCCTTCAACTGTCAAGGCGTTGCTATACACCTAATTAAAATCGGCGAAAGGTGTATACCGCAGCTCATTCTTAACATATGGCAAAATATTGCCGATTACCACCCGGATCTGATCCTACTTCAACAGCTTTTGTTTCATGACTGCCGCCTTAGCTCTCCCTCTACTCGCAAAGTCGAACAAGGACTCCCCAGCCTGCTGTTTGGTGCTCTCTAGCTCCCTCCCAGTAACCTCAAACATCGCGTTGACGCTATATTGGGTGATGAATGCCTTCACAAGTTCTTTCCAATCTCTCTTAATTCCCAGCGGCAATGCATGAAACCACACGAGGACAACTCCTTCCAAATAAGCAGTAAACAACCCTAGGATTTGTTCCTCAGTCATAATTATATGCTTCATCCCTGCCACGTATTGGTTCACATGGGCGGTAGGATCCCCAGTTCCATCGACCTTCTGTTGAAACACCTTTCCACATAATTTTGATTTGACAAAATTGTTTAAGTATAATATATATACATATTCTAAACACACTAAGTTTAAATGCTTTGATTTAATTCTACTAATGTGTTTGTTCAATGTTGAGTTAAAATATTATAAGACATAAGAATCGAAAGGCCCAAGCCCAATACGGAAGCCAAGGCCCAAGTCAAACAACTCAGTACACTCGGCCCGCGTATGTCAGGACGTTGCCGTTTTTGAACAAAAACGCAACTCAGCAAACGGAAGGATCTAGAAGACCTTCGGGAACAACTTCACAATGAAGCTGCTGAGTCGTCTCGACAAAACGTACAAGACAGCAGCTGGCAAAGAAAAACTTCCAGACAAAGTGTTTCCTCTTTTGGCAAAGTTCAGACGACACAGTATACTGTCCAGTTGACTTTACCATAAAAGGAGAGACCATCTGCTGAGCTGACCGAGGACAGAAGATACACGATTGTGATTGGCCAATAGCTCTGAGCAAGTCAGGATGACAACGACACATAGCCGTTTCCCTCCAACGGTTATTTCGAAATTCGAAATGACCGACACCCAGACATCTCTATAAATAGTGTCATCACAAGCTTCATAAAATACAGAACTTGATCAAACCATTACGCTGACCAAATCTCTACAAGTTCTGCAAGCAAGAAGCAAAGCAAAAATTCTTACACTACATTTCTCATATCTGTGTAAAAGTCTAGAGTGATTGTAAATCGTCTAAAGTGTCTTAGCACATCTTTGTATTAGGGCAAAACACTTATCATTTCTAGAGATAGAAAGGAGAGGCTGAGTACTCGGTTTTAAGTACTCAGCGGAGAGATTAGGATTGAGTAGAAGTATAGAGGAAGGTACTCTTGTCATACTCAATTGCTGATATTGTAAAAGGTTTGAGGCTCTACCTTTAAAGAGCTCAGTAGAGTATTTGAAATCTCGGAACGTGTTCCGGGGACAGGACGTAGGCTTAGAAGAAGCCGAACCTGGATAAATCTGCTGAGTGAAGTATTTCTTACCTTAACTCCTTATTTATATTGCTTGCTTTAAATAATCAGAACTGACCAAGTAAAGAGGTCAAGTTGAGTTGTGCGCGTTGAACGTCTGAGCTCAGGAATAGACTCTAAGTGCTATCTACTGACTCAAGCTAAGAAACTGACCTAGTCACCTGTTGACTAAGCCAATACCTTACTGTTTACTCAGCGCCGCTGTTTAAACCTTTTTTTTGAAAAAGAAGTGTGCCTAAATTGCAAAAAGTTTAAATAGTTCCTAACCCCCCTTGGAACTATACTTGCAACTAAACAAGGGACCAACAAGTGGTATCAGAGCTTAAAAGCTCACTTTAAAAGGTCTAACAACCTTGAGCTGATCCCTACCATGGGCGAAAACAGCACTCGGTTTCTCCATGGAAACCAAACAACTCAAATACTGCATGAGGGGCTGTCCATTACTAGGCCTCCCCTATTCTTCGGGTCAAACTATACCTTCTGGAAGAATAGTCTGAAAAACTTCATTCAGGCTACAAACATGAGTGCCTGGCTATCTATAGTCCAAGGCCCATTTGTACCTGTCGAGGTTGTGGCTGGCCAAACAGTTATAAAAGCTGAGGCCAAATGGACAGAGGATGATCTTAAGAAGCTTCAAAACCATGCTTCGGCTATCAATATGCTTCACTGTGCGCTCGATGCTGCAGAATATAACAAAATCTCAGGTTGTGAGTCGGCACAAGAGATCTGGAAAAAGCTGGAAGTCACCTACGAGGGAACAAACAAAGTAAAAGAATCCAAGGTGAATCCGCAGATGAGACTGTACGAGCTGTTCGAGATGAACAATGATGAGGGCATTTCAGACATGAACGCAAGGTTCACCAACATCATTAATGAGCTCAAGAGACTTGGGAAAATCTTCACTGAGGAAGAACAAGTCAAAAAGATACTCAGGAGTCTTCCAAAAGACTGGCAAGCAAAGAAGACAGCAGTTAAGGAAGCTCATGATTTAACCACCTACAAATATGACGAACTCATCGGTTCATTGCTGACCCATGAGATATCCATGAAAAACTTTAAGGTGAAGGAAAAATCTGATGACAAGAAGCAGAAGTCACTTGTCATGAAAGCTGACTCCACTGACGGGAGTTCAACTGATGATGAGGAGATGGCTATGTTCACAAGAAAGATGAAAAGGCTGTTCAGGAAGAACGACAAATATTCTAAAAAGCCTTACAAAAAGTTTGATAAGTATAAGGCTGACTCGAGCGACATCAAATACAGAAAGGACAGCTCAAAGCCCATTACATGCTTTGAGTGCCATCAAACTGGCCATATTAAGTCAAATTGCCCCACGCTGAGGAAAGACAAGAAGAGTGGGAAGAAGGCAATGGTGGCTACTTGGAGTGACAGTGATGAATCTTCATCAACAGAAACTGAGGCCACTGAGTCAGCGAAGATATGCTTTATGGCTGACGAACTTGCTGAGCCATGCGTCTTTGAGCATGCTGACCCATCCATCGCATCAGATGATGAAGAGCAATCAAATGAGGTAATTTCTCTTCCCCAGCTCAGAAACGATATGGTTAATGCCCTGAGTATCTCTATACACTTGTTAAGAAGTGTAATAAAAAGGTTAGAGCACTCAGCAGGCACTGTGACGAAGTGGAAGAGGTCAAACTAAGTGACCTCAGATACCTTCTTCAGGACAATTCGACTCTGCATGATAACATGAAGATCATGCATGAGTATGTCTCTGAAGTCCAGTCAGTTTCAAAAAAACTGAGGAAGGACGTCACAACCATCCAGAACCAACTAAAGGTTCCTAAGAAAAATAACATTCCTATGAGAACTCAGTACCAAGGTACTCGGCAGAGATGGAATCCCCAGCGAAAAGTCCAGTGTGACTTTTATGGGAAGTTAGGACACACTACTAAGGTGTGCTGGCACGCTCAGCACTGGGGTGCTGACAAGTCAGTAAAAAATACTAAACAGAAGGTCACTTGTGACTTCTGTGGAAAGAATGGCCATACTGTCCATGTATGTCGCCATAAAATAAAATATGATGCTATACCTGTTGCACCTAACAAGTCAGGACCCAAAAAGAATTGGGTACCTAAAAGTAACTAGCTACAATGCAGGTAAGCCTGAGATGTGCCGAGAAGTCAAAGATGTGGTATATTGACAGCGCATGCTCAAGGCATATGATGGGTGATGAAACACAGTTCATCACGTTTGAACGTAAACGAGGAGGGAGCGTAAGTTTTGGAGACAACAAGAAGGGTAAGATAGTAGGCTCAGGAACCATCGGAGGTAATCCTACTATTGAATCTGTCTCCCTAGTCAGCGGACTCAAATATAACTTACTCAGCGTAGCTCAACTATGTGACAATGGGAGAAAAGTTATATTTGATGCTACTAGATGTAAAATATACGAGGGTAAAACAAATGAGTTAATTTTAACTGCCCCTCGGATAGATAATGTCTTTATGCTAGACTTAGAGAAAAAGTTTTCAAAAACTGTGTGCTTAGTAACAAAGGAAGAAAATTCCTGGCTATGGCACGGGAGACTTGGTCATGTAAGCATGGACCTCCTGGCCAAACTAGTAAGAAAGCAATTGGTTGAGGGACTTCCAGAACTTAAATTTCAAAAAGATCAATTATGCCACGCTTGCCAAGCTGGAAAACAAACCAAACAATCTTTTCACAGCAAAAACATTGTCTCAACTAAACGTCTGTTAGAGTTATTACACTTGGATCTCTTTGGTCCAGTCCAGCCGCTGAGTCTGGGTGGAAGAAGATTTTCCTTGGTCATTGTAGATGATTTCTCTCGGTATACGTGGGTTATCTTGCTGACCAGCAAGGATGAGACCTTTGAGACATTTTCAAATTTGGTTAGAAAAATTGAAAATGAAAAAGACCTAAAATTAGCTCATATCCGTAGTGATAACGGTGGAGAATTCAAAAACCAAAAGTTTGTTGAATTCTGTGAAGCCAGCGGCATTGACCACAATTTTTCTGCTCCTAGAACACCTCAGCAAAATAGGGTTGTAGAAAGGAAGAACAGAACTCTGGTTGAAATAGCCAGGACAATGCTGGATGAGCATAGGCTTCCAAAGTATTTTTGGGGAGAGGCTGTTAACACAACATGCTACATTCTTAATAGGGCTCTAGTTAGACCTATACTCAAGAAAACCCCCTATGAACTTTGGAAAGGACGAAAGCCCAATATTGGATACTTTCGTGCCTTTGGCTGTAGATGTTTTATTTTAAATACCAAAGATAGCTTAGCAAAGTTTGATTCAAAAGCTGATGAAGCTATCTTTTTGGGCTACTCAACAAACAGCAAAGCATACAGAGTTTTTAATAAGCGAACTCAAGTTTTAGAAGAGTCAATACATGTAGAGTTCGATGAAACTGACCCTGCAGGTAGATACCAGTCGCTGACCGAAGATGATCCAAACTTAGTAACCATCGCTGACCCAGAACCAGCTACTGAGTCATTCATGAAAAGGCTGACCAAGAGTAAGAGTGAACCTAAGATTACTTTTACTGACCCATCTACTTCTGCAGAGATTGTTGAAACAAGAACAGCACAAGACATGAATCTACCCAAAGAAATAAGCATTCCAAGAGGGCACTCCGAAAGTGCAATCCTTGATTCTGCTGGGAATACCCTGATGATGAGGAATCAACTCAGGAAGTACCTCAGCAATGTTGCTTTCGTCTCAGTACAAGAACCGAAGAATTTCGCTGAAGCTGAGTACGATGAATTCTGGATGAACGCAATGCAAGAGGAGCTCGATCAATTTCGAAGAAATGATGAATGGGAGTTAGTGCCTCATCCAAAGAGTCAAAAGACCATCAGAACAAAATGGGTCTTCAGGAACAAGATGGACGAACAAGGAAACGTAGTCAGGAACAAAGCAAGGCTTGTAGCTCAGGGCTACAGTCAGCAAGAAGGTATAGACTACGGTGAGACCTTTGCCCCAGTGGCAAGGCTAGAGGCAATTAGAATATTATGTGCATATGCATCTTACATGAATTTTAAATTATTCCAAATGGATGTCAAAAGTGCTTTTCTTAATGGAGTTATAAACGAGGAGGTTTATGTAAATCAACCTCCAGGTTTTGAGGACCCTAAGTTCCCAAACCATGTTTACAAACTAAAAAAGGCTCTGTACGGCCTCAAGCAAGCACCACGTGCTTGGTATGAGAGGCTGACTAGTTTCCTGCTGAATAGAAATTACGTTAGGGGTAAAGCTGATACAACCTTATTCATTAAGAAAAAGGGTAAAGATACCCGGCTGGCCCAAATTTATGTTGATGATATAATATTTGGTGCAACTAACGAATCAATGTGCAAGGAGTTTAGCAAACAAATGCAGACTGAGTTTGAAATGTCTATGATGGGAGAACTCAACTTCTTCCTTGGTCTTCAAATTAAACAAGGAAAGAATGGCATCTTCATCAGTCAAGCCAAATATGCCAAGGAGATCTTAAAGAAATATGACTTGAAAAATTGCAAGCCAATATCCACTCCTATGGGCACTGACACTGTCCTCTGCGCTGATGAGAATGGTAAGTCAGTAGACAGCAAGTTATATCGAGGTATGATAGGCTCTCTACTTTACTTAACAGCCAGCAGATCGGACATTCAGTTTTCAGTATGCTACTGTGCTAGATATCAATCTAACCCTAAGGAATCTCATTACATTGCTGTAAAAAGAATCCTTAGATATTTGCAAAGCTCAGTGAACGCAGGTTTGTGGTATCCAAATACTCATGATTTTACACTCATCGGATACACTGACGCTGACTATGGACGAGATAAGCTGGAACGAAAAAGCACCTCTGGAGGATGCCACTTCTTAGGAAGCTGTCTTGTATCCTGGTTCAGCAAAAAGCAGGCGTCAGTAGCCTTGTCCACCACTGAAGCTGAGTACATTTCTGCTGGTCATTGTGTTGCTCAAGTCCTATGGATCAAGCAACAACTTGAAGATTATGGTGTTCAAACGAAGACAATTGAAGTAAAATGTGACAACAAAAGTGCAATTGATCTTTCCAAGAACCCAATTCAACACAGCAGAATGAAGCATGTCAGCATCAGACATCACTTCATTAGAGACCATGTACTCAAGGGTGAGATCAAGCTGACCTTTGTCCCAACGGACGAACAGCTTGCGGATATCTTCACGAAGCCACTGGCCCGTGAGCAGTTCAGCATACTGAGAGAAGCAATTGGTATGTTTAATCCTCTTCAGTAAATTCCTGTGCTAAATGAATATGAATGCTGAGTGAATTACATGCTGAATGATTTATTGTTTGCTGAGTAACTCATCGAAACTGACTGAATATACAATACTGAGTAAACTTGCACGCTGAGAAACTTAGTTTAGAACTTGAACTTAAAATCATCCTTAAATACTGCACTGACCACTCAGAATATCAAACGCTTGACATTCTAAATACTGAGTGATTAATCCGTTAGCATAAATGCAAAGCACGCGTATAGCCTAGGATGACGTATTCGTCGTAATGTGTCATAAATGCCAGGATCGTTGTCGGTACATGATCCTAAGGCAAAACTGACACATGGATTCGATTAAGATCCACACCGTTCATTTCGTCTATAAATTATGGGTATTTCCCCATCTTTTACTCTTTACGCTTAATCAATTCTTAAGGCAAAGAAATCACTTAGAACTTCTTTTCTCTCAAATTCCTCTAATTCCTCCATCTTCGAAGAATGACTAAGTTATCTTTCAAAGTCTCCGGTGCCGGCCACCAAAAGTCCAGCTCCGATGAACCTTCACAAAACCCCTCTACACCGAGCAAGGGTAAAACTGGCCAAACTTCTGGAAAAGGGAAAGCTGTTAAGATCAGGACCTACTCCAAGGTCTTCGAAAATGTCCGCGAATGGAAGGTTGAGCCCTCCAGATGGGTCTCTGAGCATTTCATACAACATGAACAACCATTTGCCGAATGGATCTCCAAGAACGAATGGACTGGGTTGTTCTCGGTCAGAGATGAGACATATCCTGACCTGGTAAGGGAGTTTTACCACAACCTCAAGGTTGAACCAACCACTGTCCATACTGTCTCCTCAAGCATGGTGCTGACTCCCCATCTTTCTGCTGTCAGCACAGACAGTGTTCGGGTTATGTCTTCCATCAACAACCTCTCTGCTGATCAATCAATAATTCCTCCAACTCAAGTGCAGATTGAGCCAACTCATCCAGTCACTGACCAGGGTACTCCCTTCACTCCACTTTCTTCTGGTCATACTGATGTACATCGGGATGCCACTGAGTCCGGCAAAAAGCTCCTTGACTCAGTGCAAGCACTCATCCACGATCTTCAACATTCCGCTTCGCCTGCTGCTGGATCTTCAATTCCTGAGGCAACTCAGCTCTCCCAGGTCACTCTACTTCTCAACGAAGTCAAGGGACTCAAGGATCTGCTGAATGTCGTCCTGTCATTACAAGCCCAGCAAGCTAAGCAGGATTCAATTGCCAAGTTGGCAGAGATACAGCTGTCAACAATTCAACATCTGAACTCACTCCATCAGCAAGTTCAGAAGTTGTCTGCTATGAACACTGACTACGCCACTTCCTCAGAACTAAAGATGCTTTTTGCTCAGCTTCATACTGAGCAACTTAAGACAAATGAGCAAATGGTGTCCTATAGTCAGTGCTCAGTTGAGCAAATCGGTGAGGCCATAAGGCTACTTAACCTCAACAAACAAGAGATGGATACTGACGCGATGAAGCAAAACGAGTTGCTATCTCTCGCACATCAATCCTTCAATCACATCTGTCATAATAATATCCAGCGTCATCATTATGACTCAGCTCTCTTGAAAACTTTCCACCAAGTCTTTGCTGGCCTCTCTGAAGCTCTCATTTGGCAAGCAAAAGCTCAAGCTTTCGGTGTAAATATGCTCAGTGCTGCCGATCTTCGCGTACCAGTCGAAGTATCAGCTGATGGAGTTGCCATCTTTGATGGCGTAAATGAAAGTGCTGACAAACTAAAAGAGCTTTCACAAGAACTTTCTCGTGCTGTCTTAACCGATGCGTTCAAGCTCCCTGAAGTTGACAAAACGGGGGAGAAAGCACAAGCTGCTAGAGCTCAGTATGAGCAACGTTAGTACGAGAGAAGTCAGTCACAGGGCAAGAAAAAGAAATAGATAGGCTAGGTCTTAACATTTGTAATCTATGTGCTATGTTTATTTCTTTTGCTGTGTAACTGCTGACTTCTATCAATATATCATACTTACTTTTCTTATTCAAATCCTGAGTTATGATATATGCTTTTAAGTACTGAGTCTTTATGTATCTTCAATTAAATCAGCTACGTTTAAAACTTGTAATATTGACTAAATGATATGAAGATAACATGTTTGACATGAACCTATATACTTATGAAATATTCTGATAAGAACGCATTGAACAAATTACTCAGCACGCGCTCTATATGTTTAAACCTTCCGCTTACCACTGAGTAAATAGAATATGTGATATAGCCTACCTATACCTAAAAACTGACCTTAGACTTACTCATTTAAATCCTTAAATGTTTTAAGTAAAACTAAGTCAGTAGCTCAACCCTTACGGGGGAGTTTGCTTAAGTATATTAGGTCAACTATCATGGGGAGCTCATACCGAGTTCCTTGCTGAATAGTTTTGCCAACATCAAAATGGGGGAGTTTGTTGAAACACCTTTCCACATAATTTTGATTTGACAAAATTGTTTAAGTATAATATATATACATATTCTAAACACACTAAGTTTAAATGCTTTGATTTAATTCTACTAATGTGTTTGTTCAATGTTGAGTTAAAATATTATAAGACATAAGAATCGAAAGGCCCAAGCCCAATACGGAAGCCAAGGCCCAAGTCAAACAACTCAGTACACTCGGCCCGCGTATGTCAAGACGTTGTCGTTTTTGAACAAAAACGCAACTCAGCAAACGGAAGGATCTAGAAGACCTTCGGGAACAACTTCACAATGAAGCTGCTGAGTCGTCTCGACAAAACGTACAAGACAGCAGCTGGCAAAGGAAAACTTCCAGACAAAGTGTTTCCTCTTTTGGCAAAGTTCAGACGACACAGTATACTGTCCAGTTGACTTTACCATAAAAGGAGAGACCATCTGCTGAGCTGACCGAGGACAGAAGATACACGATTGTGATTGGCCAATAGCTCTGAGCAAGTCAGGATGACAACGACACATAGCTGTTTCCCTCCAACGGTTATTTCGAAATTCGAAATGACCGATGCCCAGACATCTCTATAAATAGTGCCATCACAAGCTTCACAAAATACAGAACTTGATCAAGCCATTACGCTGACCAAATCTCTACAAGTTCTGCAAGCAAGAAGCAAAGCAAAAATTCTTACACTACATTTCTCATATCTGTGTAAAAGTCTAGAGTGATTGTAAATCGTCTAAAGTGTCTTAGCACATCTTTGTATTAGGACAAAACACTTATCATTTCTAGAGATAGAAAGGAGAGGCTGCGTACTCGGTTTTAAGTACTCAGCGGAGAGATTAGGATTGAGTAGAAGTATAGAGGAAGGTACTCTTGTCATACTCAATTGCTGATATTGTAAAAGGTTTGAGGCTCTACCTTTAAAGAGCTCAGTAGAGTATTTGAAATCTCGGAACGTGTTCCGGGGACAGGACGTAGGCTTAGAAGAAGCCGAACCTGGATAAATCTGTTGAGTGAAGTATTTCTTACCTTAACTCCTTATTTATATTGCTTGCTTTAAATAATCAGAACTGACCAAGTAAAGAGGTCAAGTTGAGTTGTGCGCGTTGAACGTCTGAGCTCAGGAATAGACTCTAAGTGCTATCTACTGACTCAAGCTAAGAAACTG
Source organism: Euphorbia lathyris (assembly GCF_963576675.1). Classification (NCBI taxonomy): domain Eukaryota; kingdom Viridiplantae; phylum Streptophyta; class Magnoliopsida; order Malpighiales; family Euphorbiaceae; genus Euphorbia; species Euphorbia lathyris. Next base: position 101,194,301 of record NC_088911.1, on the reverse strand, counting down.
ACCTAGTCACCTGTTGACTAAGCCAGTACCTTACTGTTTACTCAGCGCCGCTGTTCAAACCTTTTTTTTTTAAAAAGAAGTGTGCCTAAATTGCAAAAAGTTTAAATAGTTCCTAACCCCCCCCTTGGAACTATACTTGCAACTAAACAAGGGACCAACAACTTCTTCATGTTAGGGAGTCGGAACTTCAAAGGCAAGGCAGTTGTCGACAAACAGTTCTTGAAGTTATAAAAGTCCTGACTCCCAGTTCTTGCCCCACGCAGATCCTGCACTTCCTGAGTGATGTGCTCCTTCCATTCTTCCATAGCTTTCTCCTTCTCAAGCTGTTTCTGGATGTACTCCTGATAATCATCCTCATTCCCGATGCGGGGACCAGTGTTCACATCATTCTCAGCGCGCTTACTACCACTCTTGTTATCCTTCAACGCCAGCTCGGCTAGCTGGGCCAGAATCGCAGCTAACTGATCGTTAATGTTGTTCACGGAATTCTCCAATTCGGCCACCTTTTCGTTGGTCGTAGACATACTGACCGAAGACTGAGTAGACTCGGACGAAGATGATTTAGAAGCCACAACTGCCGACTGTGACGGTTCGGAACTGACAATCTGTAGCTGGTCGAACTGTCTAACTAGCCGACTACTCTCACAGAACCACAACCGCTTAATGATGACGTCTGCGCGAACGGTATCCATTAGTATGTATGCATGATTTTATATGCATGATTCGTGGTGTGTGCGTTTATTTATTTACGGATATATAAGATAAGAAGAACAAACTTCAGTCTAATTACACGTATCACAACATCTCTCTTCCACCCTTATTCCTCCACACACTCGATGGTCCAAGTCTCTTTCCTAGGATTTTGGTTTGGGGCTCACATTGCGGTCCAGGGGACGCGTGATGCCGTCGATTATTGCGGAAAAAGTAAATCATCCATCAGACAATACAGTTCATTTTGACGTATCAACGTTCAGTGACTAAGATATCGACCAAATTGGATTGTCCTTTCGGAATAACTCGTCTTTTGTCATTTTGCGAGATACGTTGGTCCGGGTTTTAACTTCCTTCTGAGCGTATCTCGGATGGTGTGAGTTACTCTTTTGGTTCAATCGTTCGTTATTGACAATCACTCGTTCCCCTTTATTCGTGTGGGTTCGTATCTCGATTTTTGGATTACGACGGGATCTTTTTTGAGAGACACAACCACGTGTTTGTTTAGTGAGAATATCACTTTTTGATTTTTGTTAGGGAACGGACCCATTGCGTAACGCGTTTGTTTTTAGCGTCAAGAATCCGTTTTGGCTACGTGAAAAGACGGTGAGTCTTATTCGAGCGCACGATAATCTTTCGGCTAGCAACAAATTTTCATTTCTTCCAATTTACGGGATATATCATCCTAGCGTGGTTATAGAAAATCAACGTTTCGTTGAATCGCATGCTTATTCGAAGTGAGGATATTACCGTTCTTTTCATCTTGGCACGAGTTAAGAAAACATGCAGATCGGGCCATATTTCTTGTAGTTTTGGTAATGGTCGAAATGATTGAGCCATTAGTCAAACCCACAGTCTCGTCCATATGGCGCAATTATGCGGTTTAGCTTAATTCGGCTTCGTGATTTTAATCGGCGTATATACCAGTTCGAGGCACGTATTTAACGATATTGGTTCATTTTCTTTAACTACTCTCAGGATTGACATATATCGCAGATACAGAATGATTTTGGTCGTTTCATTTCCTTTTATTTTCTTTAGTCACTTTTGCGGATACATCTATTTCTCTTAAGAACAACATAAGGTGTAACGTAAGAGTTCTTTTTTTTTCAGAAGGGACGGGCCACGTTTAGGAAACTCTTTACGTTACAACAGGGTCGTTCAAAGCAGAAATGTTCTTCATTTTCGTTTTGTCATAATCTCGCTTTATCCCAACGTATTTAAAGAATGTGAGTAACGGCTATCGTTAATATAGTCTTTTGAATCGAGATATAACTATCCTTAATACCAAGCCGATTTGTACTAATACGTGCTTACGTCACAACATATTTCCTGAACATGTGCCTTCTTCGGGACACGGAAAGGGACCAGACGGGTCGCACAAGTTCATTCATACGAGATGACTAAGTCGTCTTTAGTTCGAATCGTTTCGATGCTTTGGGGTAGTTTATATATCGGTTTAAGAGTATATATTAACGCATCGTTTCATTTCCTTTACATATTTTAGGATTTAGACACGTATCATGGCAATTTGAAAACACAAATTGATTCATTTATCACATCAAAAATGGTAACGGGTAATCCTATGGCAACTTCTAAGGCTACTATATGCTGACACGGCTGATCGCGGGACCTCACAAGACCGCACAAATTCGCCCCTAATGAACGGATGGGGACCCTTTGGCACCTTACTGCAAGGGGGAACTTACACTAGCCTCTTTCGAGCGACGAATGGACTCTCGCTAGAGGTTTTACGGAAATTACCCAAAAGGTTTGCAATAATACTTATGAATGCATATGAAAAGAAATAATACGATCCGTCCCTGTTAAGGGCTTAATACACGCCTTCCGGAATCAAATTTCTCGCTTCCCCAGCGGAGTCGCCACTTGTAATAGGTGCCGCGGCCTCGCCTGGGCGGACCGGGGGGTGAACACCATTGACGACAGATGCTGTGATTGACGCCGAAAGCAACCAATCACGGAATCAAGCTGCTCTGCAGGACCGGAGCCTGGAGTATGGAAGAGTCGCCACCCACGAATGGGAAAATGAACACCGATCCCTTGCGGGAGACCGGTGAGGGTTCGGGAAACTTAGGTACGAGCCGAGAAGGCTAGCTCCTTTCCGGAGAAAGGCTACTAGGCATCCCGATATCGCCCGGTTATGAACCACCGGCCTCCTACTTAGCGTGTTAGGCGATAACGGACTAATCGTATATTTCTTTAAGTTTAAAATTCATTTGAAACCTTTTCTTTCTCGCTTTGAAAACCGTTTTGAGCATGTTATCGAAAGCCACTTTATTAAAGAATCACCCATTTTGCATGAATTTAAAGCGTATAGGAGAGAGAGGGGGATAAAAGAAAGAATTGATTTATTTACAGTGTGAGTTATGCTTCATATTATACATTACATCTACGCTAATCTCATTCCCCAAAAACGAGTTTATTTACATGGTTCGCACCTTAATCGCCGTTGAAACGATTTAGGTTCGTTTCAAAACCCCGTTAATTTACATGATATCCACTCGAATCGCCGTTGGAACGGTTCGAGTGTTTGAAAACGCGAAGTAAGAAACTTTAACCGAAAAAAACATGATTAAGCATACAAGTTCATTTATTTTTGTACAAAACCATTTGAATAGAAAAACAATTCAAAACTCTATTATTCACAAATAAAAACGATTTTAATTACAAGGTTCGCTTAATCCGCCGTTGAAACGGATTAAGGTTTCAAAACGTGACACTTTTAGAAACCGCTTAGAGTGGAAAACGAAATCAAAACATTACATTTACCTTTTTTAAAGCATTTTAATACCTTTAATTAAAAAGCCAAATTAAAACCTTTTATGTGATTTATTCCTCCCTTTGAGATTGAACCCCTCTTTATCTAATTAAACCTCCACAAATATATATAACACATTAAACCCACAAACCACCTAATCTATAATTACCCAAATATATATATATATATAGTCAAAGAATAAGAGTAATTAGTAAATATATACTTATAGGAAAAATAATTAGAAAACCATATCATATATATACATATATATAAATAATAGCTAATAGATTATATCCTATGTATTTTCATACTATATATAATAAATAAAATATTTAAGATATATATATACATATATATTAAAGCAAATAAAGTAGCACCAAAAAGTACCTCACAACATTCTAATATACCCTTATATTTATTTACAATACCTTAATCCACAAAAAAAAACACCCAAAAACTCAATAAACAATTAATAATCAAAAAGTGTAAAAAATCATAATCAATCTCTGCTTTATTAAGCAATAAAAAATAAACCCCTAAATACCCATAAACTCCCTAACTACATACCAATATACATATATGTATAATTTATAATTAATTAAAATTAGCTCCCCCCATACCCGTAATATACATATATGAATGAGCCAAAAATGGAAAACACCCAAATCAGTCCCCGATTTTGCAAAATAATTTAAAATAATACCCAAATACAATTAAACCCACCCATTGAAGTCTAATTACATACTACCTCTCTCTCTATATATATATATCCCAATAATTAATTTACACTAATCAAACAAATATATAAATATTTACATAAACTAATATATATATTTTAAGACTATTTAAACAACTAAATACGTGTATATATAGTCCCCAAATATCAACCAAAAGTAAAAGAGTAAACAATGACATTTTTAAAAGTTCCAGCAGATTTTGTGACGGAAAATCCGTCACTGATCTGCTTTTAGTGACAAAAACGAAAAATCTCAGAAACAGTCCCTCAACATTCCAGGTTTGATGAAAAACATTAGATCTGCTCTATTTAATCATTTTAGCCTCCAAACTACCCAAATCGGGTCATAGTTCATAGGGCTGGGCGCGGATCCTGGAGATACTGGACCGGACCGAATATCCGAGGAAAAAACTCCGGAATTGGACCGAACCGTTGACTTTTTTTGGAGAACCGAACTGGATTGGACCGTTGACTTTTTGTCAAAGAACTGGACCGAACTGGACCGAAATTTATCCAGGACCGGACCGATAACCGGATTGAATTGGATTTGGACCGAACTGAAATAACCGAAAGTGCAGCAATAATAAATTTATATTTCATACATTAACTTTATATAAGGAGAAATATTATATAATATATATTTTGTAAGGTTTGGTAAACTAATTACAATAATATAAATTTATAATTTATTAATAAGGTACAACATTATTATATAGTCATAAAAATTATCCCGATTAATTCCCGTTTATAAAATGAAATAAAAAATATTTACCTAAAATGTAGACATGGAGAATCAAACACCTAACCAAATGGAATCAAACACCTAACCAAATGGAACATTGTTAATCGCCTTAACCATCTAAACCAATTCTACTTCTTATTAACCATTTAATTAAGTAACAAATATTAGAAGTTTTAAATATTAAAATTTTTAAACATTTTATAAAATAGAATCTCGTGCTTTTTTTACCTATTCTCTCTGCTTCGATTTTTTTCTAGGGTTCTATCTCCTCCACTGCACTCCATCGCCGCTACCACCTTGCACACCGCTGCTACCACCACCTCGCACGCCGCCATCTCCACCTTGCACACCGCCACCTCCACCTTTTACCGATCTAAACTCTGATAAGTTTTCTAAACTCTGAACTTTTATATTTCAATTTCTAAACTATGTGTTGTGTACATGGTGTAGATTTGAAGTTTTATATGTTTTGTGTTATATTTGAAGTTTTATATGTTAGGGTATTAGATATAGTTCTTAATTAATTCACAGAAGTTTCCTCTCATGGAAAATCAATTAGGAAAATTTTCTTCACTTGGTTTTTCAGCCATGGAAAATTTTCTAGATAGCCACTCCCACTTTTCCCATCTCATCACCTCTTGTTCAATCGGGTATTATGGGGTCTTATAGCTAAAAAAACTTTGCTTAATCTGCCAATGGAGGACAACATCAATCTATGACTGAGATACCGACATTGATGAATTGAACCTATAGAAATGCAGCTATCTTTGCCTAACCCAGCCGCCCTTAGTCAGATAACCAAGAATCAAAGAAATTTGATCATCCAAATCTTTAGTGAATAATTAGAAAGTGGACAACTTTTCTATTAAAAGCAGATTGTTGATCATTTATTAAGAATTCATAATTATCAATGACATTTTGTTCTTCAAGTGATTGTGAAATATCACTGAAGAAAAGAATAGAGATTACAACAAATATCATGAAAATCCTCATAAGAGATACCATTTTTTGTGTGTTTATATTATGTTGAAATAATGGGAATGGAGAAAAGGGATGCTAATGAGTTGGTGGTACAAGTCATAAAGATTATTATTGCATTGTTAGATGAGTATATAGTGCAAAATGTGCAAGAAAATGTGAATCTTGGAGCACATTCTTCTAGTTTGGATGAAGCGGATGATGACATTGATGATGAGATTGATGATTATTTTTTTAATATTGATAAAGATATGTCAATTGAGGGAGAATGGGAAAGATATGTCAACGAGGCACCTGAAAAATATGTAATTGAGTTTGACCTTCTATTGTGGTGGAAGGTTAATACTATGCGATATCCTACTTTATCCAAAGTTGTAAAAGATGTTTTTGCAATTCAATGCTCAACTGTGGCTTCTGAATCTACGTTTAGCACAAGTGGTAGAACTTTGGATCAATTTAGGAGTTCTTTAACTCCTGCTACAGCTGCGGTTTTGATTTGTTATCAAGATTGGTTGAAAACTTCAACTCAAGCTTTCAAGCATGAAGAAGAAGTTGAAGATCTTGATGCTATTGAAGAAGGTAATATTTACTTACCAATTATATTTCATAGTTTTATTTTAATTAAATGTTTATGAATAGTAACTATATAAATGTTATTTAATTTGTAGAAATTAGTTCTGATCCTGAAATTGCATCATCTCTTTTATCCATATTTCAATTGGATATCTAAGGTTTTTTTAACCGAATCAAATGCACTTTGGTAAGCATATTTTTTTTCCTTTTACTTTTTGTTAGTGTGTTGATTGATTTTATTGAAGTGAAAGTTAATTAATTTAACATTTGTTGATTCACTAATATGGTAAATTTTATATGTTTAGGTTGATGTTTGGCTTTTACTGCCTTTGCTTTGGAAAACAAGAAATTTGTTGTGTTAAGAAGATTCAATTACAAATTGGGATGATGATTAGAGAGATTTTGCTAATGAAGTGTTGTCTTTTTTGAATTAAAGGTTGTTTGTTTTTATGGATTTGTTATTTTGTAACTTTGATTTTGTAGGTTTTTTTAGCCTTGTTGTCTACCGTAACTTTTAATACTTTGATTTTGTGGGTTTTTTTTAGCCTTGTTGTCTATTGTAACTTTTAATGAATGTTGTTTACTTCCTAAAAAAATATCATTTATTTCAAGTTATGTAAGATAATAAAATTTTGTAAATTAAATTTTTAATTTATTTTTTAGGACTTAAACTATTAGATATTTATCCGAATCACCGAAAAATTATATTGGATTGGACCGGAACCGAATCTCCGAACTGGACTGGACCGAAATTTTAGGGCAATTCAATTCTGGAGATTTATTCTTTCAATCCAATCCTGGAGATTTCCTTTTATTAATCTCCAAATTTCAATCCAATACTGGAGATTCATGAATCCCCGACTTGGACCGAACTGTGCCCAACCCTAGCTCATAACAGAGGATTCTAAAACGACATTTTATTGAAAAGAATGGTTCAAAACGTTTATAAACACACGGATCTACGACGTTTGGATCCCGAACTACCCTTAAATCGGGTCATGGTTCGTGTAACGGGACTACGAAACGAAGTTTTTATTTTAAATCCAAAACCAAAAAGTTATTAAGCAAGAACAAAAATTAATTTAACAAATCCAAACAATAAAAGTGCAATAAAAGACTAATTGAAGAGATCTAAATAACAAAGATAAAATGAAAGAATAAACGGGTCTAGTTCCTCGGATTATTACCTCTCAATCGGTAATGGAAATGCCAAATCAAGTCGATTGATAGTGTTTTGAGTCGGATTTTTTTTGTGTTTTTGCTTTGTTCGGGTCTCGTGGAATTTTTCCAGAGGTTCGGGTGTATTTTCCTCCTCCTCTATGCCTTAGGCTCCATCCTATTTATAGGCCAATGGAGCCCCAAAAATGTAATTTACTTTTGCTTGGAGCCAAGGGTAAGCTGCCAACATTTCAATTTAATTTACTTTTAATTTTTTTTTTAATACAATGAAATTTGCATTTGGCTTCGGCCAAGTGCCATGGGGCTAGGTCTAGGCGGCCCAGCCCCCGTCACGGGCCGTCCAACGGCCCGTGACAAAAATAGCGGCTCCCGACGGGACCACATTTATATAAGAATAACATAAAAATAAATAACTAAATAAATAAAATACACTTAAAATAACCAAAACTAAAAAATATGATTTTTATCAAAAATGATTTTTACCAAAACCGATTTTATAAAATTAGCTTTTATAAAATCGGTCTTTATACAAAACTCTCTTTTTATTTTTCGAGTTCTAAAACAAAACCCTTATTGATTCGAAATTTTATTAATAAGAAAATGGCACGAAATACTCCGAACTCGGCGAGACGGTTTAAGATTTCATTCGCGGAACCGATTCGACCGTCGCTCGATTTAATTTCCGAATTCAATCAAGCCGGCCTCCGCGGTTTCTTCGAACAACGTTTTTACTTATTATTTTTATTGACTCGTCGTTTATTTTAATCGACTGATTTGGATCCCTTTTTATAATTTTTCTTCATCGGTCCTCCGACCCCGGTGTCTACATCAGTCCCTCTCTCTCAGCCTTCGTAATCAATTTGGATAAGACTTCCGCACACAAGATAAACAAATAGGGAGAAAGCGGATCACCCTGCCTGAGGCCCCTACCAGGGACAATTTGTTCAGAACATTCTCCATTCACTGCCACCCTATACTTGACCGTTGTAATGCAAAGCATCATCCATTTGATCCAGTTCTCATCAAATCCCATGCGAATCATTACCAATCTCAAAAAATTCCAATCCACCCTATCATAGGCTTTGCTAATGTCAATTTTCAAAGCCGCGTGCCCAAAAATTCCCCTATTCTGCCTTTTCATGAAGTGAATACTTTCAAAGGCTACCTGCACATTATCAATTATTGACCTTCCAGGGACAAAAGCAGATTGAGTTTCCCCAATTATTAGGGATAGCACACCCTTCAAACGGTTGGCCAAAGCCTTTGCAATGATTTTGTACAACACATTGCAAAGGGCAATTGGACAGAAGTCCTTAAGCATTCTGGGACTCTCAATCTTGGGCAAAAGTACAATTGTGGTATCATTTAAGTCTGAAGGGAACTCCCCATCCCCGAGCCATTTCGCACAAGCCAAACTCAAATCCTTTCCCATTGTATTCCAAAAGGATTGGAAAAAACCTAGATTAAGCCCATCAGGGCCAGGGGATTTGTTTGGACTCATAGAAAAAAGGGCAACCTTAAACTCCTCTGATTCAAAAGGAGCTGTGAGCATGTTGTTTGTCGTTGTGTCAATCACAGCTTCCAAAACATCTACTGTTTCAGACCCGCCCGTCCCAGTTTCTGTGAATACTGACTGAAAATATTGTTGTGCAAAGCTTATCATGTCACTCTGATTATCTACCACTGCTCCCCCCCATCACAAAAGGAAGCAATATGGTTCTGTTGTCTCCTTGCTTTCACGCTGGCATGAAAGAATTGAGTATTTCTGTCTCCCTCTGTCAACCAAAAGATCTTAGCCCTCTGTTTCTAGAACCTCTCCTCAGCTTCCAACACTTCATTAAGTTTTCTTTTGGCAAAAAAGAATTGAGCAATTGAGGCCCCATCTCTCTTTCCTTCCAGAAATTCCATCTGCCTCCTCCATTTCCTAATCTGGCTTTTAAAACGCACATTGAAAGTTTTACCCCAAGCAGCCATTTTCCTCACACACTCCTTTAGCTTCTCAGGCACAGGTCTACTGCCCTACCCCACCCAGGTCTGCTTTACCAATTCAGTAAATTCATGCTCTTTTAGCCAGTTTTCTTCAACATAGAACCTCTTCCCTCGATTATGTGTTGCTTTCTGCACCAGTTTGAGTAAGAGAGGAAGGTGGTCAGAATAGCCCGACATGCAAGTTTTGAAATGATAATCAGCGAAGCGACTAATCCACTCAGCCGAAGCAAACCCCCTATCAAGCTTCTCTCTTACCCAACCTTCTGTACCCCTCCCTCTTTCCCAAGTGAATGAGCCACCTTTCAAAACCAATTCCGACAGACCACACTCCTCTATAGCTTTATTGAACTCCTGCATCAAGAAGTTGGGGAAAACAGCGCCCCCGAGTTTCTCGTCTGCCCGCAGAATACAATTAAAGTCCCCCACTACCACCCAGGGGAGCCGAGAGTTACCAGCAATTTGTCTCAGTAATACCCAAGATTCCGCATATCTATTGCGATCCGCTAGCCCATAAAAACCCACCAGTCTCCAGTCCCCACACGATACATCAGTAATTATCACTTCATTGTGATGCTCAGAATAACTCTTGACCGTTACCTACACCCATGCTTTCCAAAGTAATGCTAACCCACCACTCCGCCCTCTTCTATTCACAGAGAAGGCCCTTTCAAACTTCAATTGTTGCTTTATAGTAATTATACGATGATCCTCTACCAGTGTTTCCATTAAAAATACAATGTCCAGACATTGGGAAATAACAACCTCTTTCAGAGAGCGAACTGCCCGGTGGTTTCCCAGACCACGATAGTTCCAGCTTAAACAACTCATTCCCCCTGGCGGCCCTGTACATGAGGGCTCGCCAATACATTTCCTTTAGAAAACCCCTTATCCGAAGCTGGAATAGAAGTTCCTACTACTTGCCCGTCTACCTGACCCCCCTATCTCTCCTTCCCCTCCCTTCTCCTCTTCTTTGCCTCCAACAATTCCATTTCAGTGTCCTCCCCCTTTCCCCTCTCCCCTTCCTTTTTTTGTTCCTCTAACACCTCTGGCACCTGGAAATAAAGTCCCGAAATAGGACATATTTCCACCTCTCTCTCCCCTAATACCCCCCTTGATGATGTCCCTCTCTCCCCCCTTCCCAATCCCATGTTTGTAATATCCCGCAAAGCTCCCAGTCTCCCTCCCATCTGACTCCATCAACCTCTCGCACCCCGCCCTAGCACCTCGCTTCTAGTCCCCTCACGCAACCACTTAGCCCCACTCTGATCGCCTCCCCTCTTAATAGGGGCCTTAAGCCACTCTCCCCACTCACGCCTCACTTCCCCTCCATGCATGTCAAACAACTTGTCACAGTACCGATCCATATGCCCTATAAGGCCATAAATGTAACAGAAGATCCCCAATCTCTCATATTTGAAAGTGGCCAATGACCACACATTTCCAGCACTCTTTAGTTTTTTGAATCTTTTTAGTGGCTGCCTACTATTAATACTGACCCTAATTCGCATAAATTGTCTTTGGAAACTAAGATTGTTGTTGGGGTCATATTCCTCAAAAGTTCCCAGAAAATTCCCTATTTGTTTGCCTACTGACTCGGACATTGACCCCACAGGCAAGCCAAAAATCTGGACCCAAATAGGTATCATAGACAACTGAACTTCCAACGGGCTTACACCTGTATTCCAATCATTCATAACTAGCATATAATTATCAAAAGTCCACGGTCCTCCGTCCACAACCCTATCTTTATCCAGAGGATGGAAAAACTCAAAAGAGAAAAGATTTTGACTTATCTCCTGAATATCGACCCCTCGACCAGGTCTCCATAAGACCGCGAGCCGATTGCGCAACACCAAGAAATTCAAAGGTCTGTCAGCTATAAATCTGCCTACGAGCCATAGACCTGAGTCTTCCACAACCCCCTCGATAATTGGCATTTCCAATTCCAAGTGGCCCATCTCATCACTCCCCAGTGATAGACCCTCCATGCCTCTCTCCATCTTCCCTGGGCAACCCAATACACACAAAACCAGCAATAGAAAACCCCTAAAAAACAATACAGCAGTACCCACAGCCGAAACCTAAATCAAACAGCAATCAATGCTAAGTGGAAATGCTCCAAAACCACGACCACAAAAAAATGCTAGTTAAACCAAGAATAAACAGGCCAAAAAGGACTCGACATGGCAACGACGTCCCAGGAATTGCAAAAAGAAACACCACAGCCGAAAAAACGCCCAAAATTTCAAGATAACACCATAACTGCCTCCAAGAAAACCACAGCACAATACTCGACTAAATAGAATAAACGCAGTTCAAAGAACACCAGCAACAACAAATTGGACTCTCAACACAGCCAAAACAAAATCAAGAACAGACAAGCCAACCTTCCAGCGAAGAAGCAAAGCAAACAGAGATTGAAATCGAAGTCCAGAAATCTCAAACCACAGCACTTAATCACACGACCAACCAAAGCAGAATCAAAGGAGCCAACAATTCCAGCGCCTTTGCAAAGAGAACAGAGCAAAAAAACGACTAACCCAGAACTGCAAACCTCAAAGCAGAAGCGCTTGAGACAACCCCCACCGTAAGGGAGGACCGCACTCACCGGCGGAAAAGCGCGGACCGCGACGGGGCGAGCTCGTGGCGGAGGCGGCTGGTAGCGGCGGCGTTAGGTCACGTTCAGGCGTCGTCTCCGGTTTTCGTTCGAGAGGCACATCGCGTTCATCGGCGTTAGCTCTAATTTATTTATTATTTTAAATTTTAAATACATGCATGTCCAAGAATTAAAGAAATAAAAATTAAAATAAAAATTAAATAATTTTGTGTTTTTCAAACAATACCATTTGAATTGATATAATTTAAAGTCCACTTCCAAACTAACAAGCAAATAAAAAGTATATAATTTTTTTTATTATATCAACTAATGTCAAGTCGTTTTATATTAGCTAACTTAAATTTATGATAAATTGAGTATCTTCAATTTATGTTTTTTTTTATTAATCATATTTAAACCCCTATACTTTTGAAGATTATCTATTAAGAACAAAAATAGAAAAATTAGTTCTTTGTTATCTCTTAAAATAATAAAATGTTAAGTAAACAAATAGAAAAAATATACTACTAACTACTAAGTCTCTCAACTTTTAAAATTTTAAGGATTAAATTCTTGATCTTTAATTTTCACACACATAGAATATTTTATTAACGGTTTAGATAACATAATAGTCTTTAAAGAGTCCTATATATATATATATATATATATATATATATAGGGGAGGGATCAAGTGAGAACCCTCCCCTAGGTGAGAACTCACCTTAGGTGAGAACCACCCCAAAACTACGTAGTTTTATACATTAAAAAAACAACAACCTATCCCAATTACAAAACTACAGCATTTCACTCTTGCAAATTGAGGACCAACAATCGCAGATCATTCTTCCATCATCGCAAAATCACAATCAACAATCGCACCTCCTCCATCACTTCGATCTTCATCATTTTTCTGTAATTCAACCTCAGATCTTCCTCATCATCCATCCTCCTTCGTTAATTAGATCAGCCTCATTCCTCATCATCGTTCCTCATTCCTCATCGCTCTGTCATTCAACCTCAGATCATTTTTCTGTAATTCAACCTCAGATCTTCCTCATCATCCATCCTCCTTCGTTAATTAGATCAGCCTCCTTCCTCATCATCGTTCCTCCTTCGTTAATTAGATCAGCCTCCTTCCTCATCATCGTTCCTCCTTCCTCATGGCTCTGTCATTCAAAAATCGCAAATCAGATTAAAAAGACGATCTACATTCAAACAAAAAGATTGAAAGCAATTGATCTCAATAGCATCAATCAGGTAATGAAATATCCAACAACTATAAATGAATATTATTCTCTGTTCTGTTTCTTATGTTTATAATTATTAAGAAATTCGTTAAATCTGAAACAAATTGGAAATAATTCAGATTCTATCTAGATGGAAACAATGTATCTGCATGAAATAATAGACAATGATCTACAGCAGAATGATGATCATCATCAAATTTCTCTGTCTTCAACTATAGAAAGAGGTACATTCCCAATTAACATTCTTCATAATCTAAAAAAGCTAGTTCCAAATAATTGTTCATATGTTCTATAGATAATAGTACATATTATTCGTTTCTTATTTATAATTACTTCTAAAAATTGTTGAAAAAATAAAATTGAGTATATTGAAATATATAGTTCAATACATTCTTCAAACTGTACCTAATGTTCTAAGAATTTGTTCATATGTTCTATATATTATCACATATGTTCAAAATTTCAACTTAAATGCAGTGTCAAATCAAGAGCAGCCTAATGATTCTACTACTGCAATTATATCCTACACTCAACAAGTAGAATTTGGGCAGACTCCTGAAGGAACAAAAGAATGGAAGCCATGTTGCTCTCCAGAAAAAATACCTACTGTAGGAACAAAATTTAATACTATTGATGAGGGTATTGAATTTTACAAAGCATATGCCACTGAAGCAGGATTTAATATTAGAAAATCTACAGTTAAAAAAAGAAAAAACTCAAATCTTGTCATTTTTCAATACTGTTTGTGCAATAAAGCAGGCCATAAGCAGAAAAAAAAAATTATTGAAGAAATTGAAGGACACATACCAAGAAGAAGATTAATAACACGTGTTGGATGTCAAGCGCAAATTGTTTTAAAGTACTGCAATGATGGAAAATATATTGTCTTTCGTTTAAAAGAGGAACATACACACCCACTTTACAGTCCACGATGTATGAAATTTCAAAAACAGGGAAGAAATCTGACAATACTACACAAGAAGATGATTGTTGATAATTCTAAGGTGAGTCATATTCTAAATTTAAAATGTTTACAAACATCTTTACTTGTACATTTCTAACAGTTCATAATGAAACATAGAACATAACATCTACAATATTTCAAATTGTATTTACTTTCCTTATAAAATCTCTTAATGTCTTTTCTTTAGATGAATGTTGGACCCGTAAGAACATACAGACAAATAAAAGAAAATGTTGGAGGATACAACAATGTAGGTGCATCTAAGCAGGATTTCAAAAACTTCCACAGAGATTTAAAGGCTTACATTTATGAATCAGATGCTCAAATGTTTATTGACATTTTCAACAAGAAAAAACTTCTATGGTCTGCATTCTTTTTTGACTTTGATATGGATGAAGACGATCATCTCTGTAGAGCTTTATGGGCAGACCCAATTTGTAGAAAGAATTATGCTCTATTTGGTGATATGGTATCTTTTGACACAACATACCAAACAAACAGGTATTATATTATATGTACTGATTTCTTATTGCAATGTTCTAAATATTTATTAATGAATTTCAATATATTATTGGCATGTTCTAAAATCTTATTCTTATATTCTTAATAAGTTTTCTTATTTACAAATTTTTTTATACTATTTCCACAGATATAACATGATCTTTGGCCCCTTTACTGGAGTAGACCACCACAAAAAATGTATTACGTTCGCTGCTTGTTTCATTATTAAAGAAGATATTGCATCATTTGAGTGGGTTTTCAAAACGTTTCTTAATGCAATGGGAAGCAATGAACCTACATGCTTAATAACAGATCAAGACCCAGCAATGAAGATTGCAATAAAAAATGTTTTCAAAAAAACAGAACATAGATTCTTCATGTGGCACATTATGAAAAAGATGAATGATAAATTAGGTAAGCATTCAAAAACTTTGTTTACAATTAAATTTTTTACTGATTGACTGTTCTACTATATGTTTTGATCAGGTATTAAATTGTATGTTCCAATATATTATTCGCATGTTCAAAATATTTGTATATTATGAAAATACTAACTCGTTCTTTTAATAGGTCGTACAATTATGCAAGAAACCAATTTCTTAAAAAGGATTCAACCAATTGTTTGGAGTGTTGAGATAGAACCTGAAGAATTTGATGAAAAATGGAAAGCAATCCTTTCAGAGTTTAATTTGGAGAAACATGAATGGCTATGTCAAATATTTGAAATCAGAAAAATGTGGATTCCAGCGTATTTCAGGGACTTATTCCTAGGAGGAATTATGAGAACTACATCAAGGTCAGAGAGTGAGAACAACTTTTTCACTGCTTTTACAAATTCTCATCTAAGTCTTGTAGAATTTTATATGAGATTTGATAGTGCAATGGATGCACAAAGGCATAACCAAGCTCACAATGACAATGAAGCCAAACATAAAAGACCTGTATGCAAAACACCAATAGGTATTGAAACACATGGAGCTGATGTTTATACAACCACTGTCTTTTATGAGTTTCAGGAAGAGGTTTATAATGGATCTTTTTTTTTGTGGAATAGAAGGATTCTATAAACAACCTCCTTTTGAAATTTACACTATCAAAGAGCAAAGGACATCAAAAACCTTTCAGGTTACGTACAGCAACATTCAAGACGAAACAAAATGTTCGTGCAAGAAGTTTGAGAGACAGGGCTTACCATGCAGACACATGGTGTGGGTTTGGAAGGCAAAAATGCTTGAATCAATTCCAAAAAGGTATGTGCTTAACAGATGGACTACATTAGCAACAAGTCAAAAAAATATAAATCTGCAAGGAAATCTTATGGAAGAATGTACTGCTACAATTGATAAGAAAACATGGCTGAATCAACTATGGTCAGAGATTAATGTTTGTGTCTATTTAGCTCAAGGTAGTGAGGAAAATATAAAGGATCTTGTGAAGAAGTTTCAAGCAATCAGAATGGATTTAGAAGCTAAAAACACTCAAAAAGACAAAGAGAAAAACAAAACTCTTTCAAAAAATCAAGACATTGAGATATTGATTGGAACTAGTGTACCAACAGAAATTAATGTCAAAGCACCAAAAATATCAAAGAACAAAGGTACAGGTGTACATATTCCAAAAGGAAACAGTGATAAAAGATTGAAGGGTGAAAGAGAGAAAGCTGTTGAGGAAAACCAGAAAAAAAAGAGGTTATGCAGAGTCTGTAAACAGCTTGCTAACCATGATAGCAGAAACTGTCCAGAAAAAGAGAACTGATCTCATATATTGATTAGAACATATCATATAATATTTAGAACATATGATATAAGGTTTAGAACATATGATACATGTTTTAGAACATACGATCTTTTTTTGGAACATACAATAATTTTTTTCCAATGTAAGAAGCTGAAACATAATTTTTTTCTTATATGGTACAATATTTTGATGACAAACTGGATCTAACATGTTTATATTGCATCTAAACATGTATAGCACTAAAATTTAACTTCAACCTTCTAATACTATTCTGATTAATTTACATATGATTACACATATTTTGTTAAACAAGCCACTAACCTACACAACTTTCCACTTTAAACAGATATATACAATCTACTCAAGAAATTCACAAATCCTACACATTCAGTTGAACAAAATCACAATTCAAGGTTTGGCTCAATAGACCTGATTCCACCATTAAATCTCTAACTTCCATTTCAACATTCTCTGTAAATTACAATATTCATCACCTGTACCCATTTCCAATCTTCATAATTATCACCCTAATCAATTTTACTGCTGTCATTTGGTTCTCATTATATCATTCCTTCTCAAAACTGAGATATCACATCCAAGAAAAGAAACCACTAATTCATCCAATCCAATTCAAAATATGTGTTTCAAACACTTCATTACTGTTAACAAAATCGTGCATGTTACAAATAATATATTTCATGTTCCAAAATAATATGTCTTACGTTCTAACATATATAATTACAACAATTGCAGAATATACAATTATTTTAATTGTTCATTCTTCCATTTTAAGGCCTTCTCATTTACAACAGCAACTTCTTTGTTTTCAGAATTTGACAGAATCTTCCAACAGTATTCAATTCTGAAATTCTTCAACTGATCAACCTACAATATCCCATTCATTATTACTAACATTATCAAAATAATAACAACAGCCTATAATAAATAAGATTAAAAAAAACTCACATTGTTATTTCGAACTCCAATATCCCATTCAGACTCCTCTTGTCTAAAATAGGATTCCATATGTTTCAAAAGGAAAACACCACAATCATCATTATTGCTTGACTCTTTCCACTTCAACTTCAAATGTTTTGAACCATATGAACTGATATCATTCAAGCAATTAGGGCTCTCTCTTTTTATATAAAGATAATATGCTTTCACCTGAAAAACATAGAACAACATCTTATCAATATTAAAACAAATCATCAACTACTCAGAACATACACTTAGATTTTCTGAACATGACAGTAAATATGTAGAACACAATAACAAAACTAAAAAACAGATAAGTAATATTACCAAAGCCTTTGCAAAACCCTTATATTTACTATGGACTGTTACGCCTTTATCAAGAGCCTTGTTATCAATGACGTCTATCTTTCCAGTAAAATGGTTAATAACGAATACATAGAAATGGGCAGCATAAACAACTGGAAAGAATACCTACAAAAAAAAACCATTAGCAATCATAATAATTACAAACAACAATTAAAGTAAAACACGATTTACTTTTAATATAATTACCAAGTGATAACTCTCTAAACTGTTTATTTTAGCCTCATGAAGTTCATAACTAATTCTCTCAAAAAAAGCATTATGTCTGTCGCTGTACTTGGTACTTCCAGGAACTCCTTTATTAGTACACAGTAAAACCTATACAAAAATACAACATTCATATTAATATAATCCAATTTCTTTTTAACAAAAAAATATATCAAAATGTAAAAACACATACAAATGGTAGAGTAGAGAAGAAGAATCTATGCACAGAAGTTGGACCCTTGCACTTTTCTTCAGAATTCAATATTCGAGACCACGCATCAACCACATTACTAACCAAATGATTGCTTCCTGACAAGCTCATAATCTCCTCTCTATTGATTGTGGACAAACAATCACTATACAACAATTCACTTCAAAAAGAAAAATAAAATAAAATAAGAACAATCAGTATAACTTAAAGAAAATTTAAATTAACACAAACAACATTCAATTAAGATCTTACTGTGGGTCTTCATTAGAAAAAGCATATTCAACCAACATTCTCCGCGAACTAAGCATATTGTTTAGTGAATGCTCAGACTCAAGCAAAAATGGAGACTGTAAATATCCAGGCAACTTTGAAATCCTTTTTGAACGATTTCCAACACCAACTTCTTGCACTTCCTCAACTACATCTTTGCCTACTCTCCTATTAACAACACAAAGAAAATAACAAAAGGGAACAAAATTAACCAAATCCAAAAACAGAAACCACATAATCTTAAATTCTATTCTCATGTTCTAAAATATAAACCATATGTTCCAAACACACATACACATGATCTAAATTAAAAAACTTCTTAAATATCACTTACCTTGCATTACTATCAGAAACATCATCAGCAAAACATTCATCAAGCCCAGCAACCCCTACTCTAAACACTTCTTCAACAAACTCTTCCCGAACTTCATCCAAATCAAATTGACTATATTTCATACCACACCTACTTTTCCACTATAAAATATAAAAAAATTAAAACCATAAAACAAATTATAATTTCAAAATAATACAACAAAACACATTTATTATAAATGGACTATACCTTTTCAGCAAACTTCAAATCCTTGTCCATCACAATATCTCTCATGAACCGCATTACAAAAAAATCACATGTTTTGTGATCTTTTTGCTCTGGCACACCCTACAACACAACAACCACAACATTAAAATAATGTACATCAATCTAACCTTTATGTTCTAAAAAATTTCACACATGTACAAAACAAATATACATGTTAAGAATTACCAAAAGTGCAGTCCATTTGACTTTAACTTCATCATTCTCATAGTATAATTGAACAGCCCTGTTAAAATAAAAATCATTAAAATCAGTAACATCATCTTAATATTCAAACATAGTTATATATCAAAATAAACTATAAACAAAATACAAACAAAAAACATACTCATTCACAACATCAATCCATACATCCCCCTTTGGCAAACGCCTTCTCAACGGATCCAACCAATAAGCTCTAAAATTCTTCAAATCAATAATTGACAACGTCCAATGTCCACTGAAAATAATACTATTATTATTTCAAAATACATAAAATTACTTAAAAAAAATATTAAATAAAATAACTAAAACAATCATACCCTGTATTATATGGACACAAAAAGATAGACTTATCCATTCTGGACATCTTCAATCGATTCATCAACTCATTAGAGCGCTGGCTTACTGTTTTAGAACTTCCAATAGAATAAGTGTAATGAGGATCAACGAAATAAAACAATTTCTCCATTTCTCTTTTCTTCAACAAATTAAACAAGTAGCTACATAAAAACAAAAAAGAACATAGTAAGAATCAACTACAACTAATATAAATAAAACTATAACATTTCAAAAACAAAATACCTCATATAGAAAATTATAACGTTGCAAGTTATCTCTTCCATATGAACCATAGAATATATATCCTGCCTCAACAATAATGCTTTAGCAGAATGTCCAAACAACTCTTCACAAACAACATAGCTAACAAAATTCCCTTTCACCAACTCTGCATTTGCCCATTTGCACAACATCCGTAACTTATCTGGAATATTTCTAGGCAAAGCTTGCAAATCTACATCCAACACATCTTCTATCACCACGTTATCAACTTCATCATCAACAACAAACCTATTGACAAAACAAACAAACTTAAAAAATCAAATAGGAATAACATAATCAGAAACATAATACGTATGTTCTGAACAATAAAGCATATGTTCTAAACAATAAAGCATATGTTCTAAAATATAACAAACATTAAAAAACATAAACAAAATATAAAATAATTATTTTCACATACATTACTTCAGGATCAGACTTATTCTTCATATCTGCATCATCTGATTTCTCAACAAAATTTTTTACTTGTGTAGATCCACCTTCATTTCCAACCAAATCAGACAACTCTTGACTCAATAAATTAAAATTCGGAAAAGAATTTTTTCCTTCAGAATTCTTCATTGGAGTTTTACTCTCTCTCTGATCTTTCTTCTCTCTTTTAATTCTTTCAACCAACGCATCTATCTCATCAAAAAAATCAGAATAAAAATAAAAATGACTATCTTGACTAGACAAATCACAATCAACATCTCCAGTCATTCCTGAATCTTTTTTACTTTCCGGTTTGTTCTCATTAACTACTTCTTCTTTCTCTCCTTCACTTTGAGAAACTGGATATTCATTGCCTCGAGAATATTTACTCCACAAGTTGTTGATCAGATTAGACATCTCAACACTTGTACCATCTTCACCAAAAACAACATTAGCTTCTTTCAACATAGAGTACATTTCATTAACTTTAGAACCCAATTCTTTAGCTAATGATTGGAACTTCGCAAGAAATTCCTGCATATACAAATCCATAATAAAAATCAGGGCATGTTATAAACAATATTAAGCATGTTCTAAATTTTCATAAACATGTTCTAAAATGTAATAAGCACGTTCTAAAATTTACAAACATAGATAAAGATGTAATAACATACAAAAATTTGACCAGGTCCACTAGAAGAAGCTTCTCCACATTCCTTCCTATTCGCTCCTTCAACATCTTCATTATCTTCTCTTGGCACATTTTCTTCATCCATATCCACACTTTCTCTTACCAAATTTTCTCCCACCACTATTCTCTCTAACACAATCCCACTTCCAAAGCCCCTCATCTTTTCCAAAACCATCCTCTTTTGTATTCGTTATTTATTCCAAACAGCTATCAGTGGAAAATCTCTTGGATTAACAACATTAGCTCGTTGAAGCCTATCAAAATAACTTATCTACAAAAAAATAACAAAAATGAACAAGTTATACACAGATTAATAAATAAACAACAAACAAATGTTATAAAACACATAATAAAAAAAAAGAAAATTAAACTTACCAACAAGAAAGGAAGGGGACCTGTAAAAAAAGTAGGACTCCTTTTCCATTCACTGACAGAATCCAACAAATGCTTATATGCAAAAGAACACCAATCCAAATTTGCAATCTCCTTAACATTCCTACAACTATAAAGAAACTTATAGTTCATAGACTGGTTCTTGGTAGAACGAATACAATAATTCACAACACATAATACAAAATGCAACAAAAATTCATCACACAACGGTTTCGTCTTCAGATCATTCAACTTAGCAATCACAGTACTGTTAATTGGACTCCCAATCTCAAGACCAAAATACGACCTCCATTGAGCAAAAAAATCTGAAGACTCGTCTTCACCAACATCTTGTGCCTCCTCAATCTCTACACCTCCACAAGGCAAGCCATAAACAGCCTTAAAATCATCCTTAACAAACTTCAATTCTTCACTATTATCTAGCATAAGGCTACACCTATCAACATTAAAACTATTCACAAGTTTTTCACAAAAAGTAGCATTATGAACATCTAAACTTAGATGGAAAAAACCACCAAAACCAATACGCTTAATTGCATCCTTATGAGTCTCCGGAATATCATGAAGAATACCCATAAACTGTTTAGGAGGTATTCTTTGACCAAGAGCAACCTTATTCCGTTTGGAAATATTTTCATCATCACCTACACTCAAAACATTTTTCCTCTTCTTTAAAAAACTAGAAGCAACAGACAAGTTCCTGGCAAACTTCACTTTCTTTACCTTCTTAACATCAACATCTTCATTTACCTTCTTTGCATTAACATCTTCCTTTAACGCATCAACCGAAGCTTCAGAAACTTGAGAAGAATCAACACCTTTACTAGATATACTCCTTGTTTGACGCCTAAATATACCTTTCCTAGATTCACTACTAGTTTGCTGAATAAACTCACCTTTCATAGATTGACTCCTGGTTTGCCGCCTCAACAAACTATTGGACGGAACGACATAACTAGACAGCAAATCATTGTCACCAGGAATGGCTGGCATTGAAGGTCTTTTAAACATTGAAGGTCTTTTCGAAGTCCTCTTAAATCTTTTAGAAGTATGTCTTTTTTCACTTCTATCTTCAACAGGAACAACAGGTTCACCTTTCTTCTTATTTTTTTTATCTTCATCAGAACAATATTCTTCAATAATATCAGCCAACAATTTCTGATCAACCACATTCTTGGGAAAAATCTCTTCTCCATCATTCCTGCCCATTTTCTAAAAAACAGAACATATACTCAACATTTTAGAACAAACAAATGCAAATATAAAACAAATATACAACAAAACATAAAAGAAATGGAATAACTCATCAACCAAACATAAAGTAATTTAACAAAGCAATAACTCAACAACAACATGTTTGATCAATATTTTAGAACAAAAAATGCAAAAATGCAAAAACAATAACAGAACAAACTCAAAAACGTTCTAAAACTAACTACATTTGAATACAAAAAACATACAAAATCATACCACAACAAACTTTGAAAGTTCAAACAAGCGAAAACACCAAACAAACAAAAATAGTTTTAACAGAACAATAGTTCAATATTTTAGAACAAAACACATGCAAATATAGAACATACGAACATAATTTTAGAACAACATAAAAACATTCTCAAACTAACTATATTTGAATACAAAAATAAAATAAAAACATACAGGAACTTCTTTATAAAGATCATACAAACGAAACCCTAGAAAATCAAAAAATATACAAAATCGAACTCAAAATCAACAAAGAATATAAAACAACAAAATAAACGAAACACATAAAGCAACAAACCTCCTTCAGACGAACAAATTCACAAAAAAAAAAACAAAAAACGAAAAAATGCAAACAAAAACAATGAACAGAAAAAACGAAAAAGATATGAGCAACTAACCAGATTTAAGAGGAACAAATCCAAGGTAGAATCGATGAAATACAGAGCGGAAATCTTCTATAAAAACAAAAGTTGATCGACGCTAGATTAGAAAAGAAATGACAGAACATAGAAATGAGGAAGAAGAAGAGGAAGAAGTCGAGGAACGAAGTCGAGGAACGAACAGACTCAACTCTTCAACTTCAGAAACGCGCGCAATCATATTACCAAAACACAACGTTTTGGTTAATGAAAAACCACCAAAACTACGTAGTTTTGGGTGGTTCTCACCTAGGAAAGGGTTCTCACAAGAGCCCTCTCCTATATATATATATATATATATATATATATATATAGGAGATGGCTCTTGTGAGAACCCTTTTTTAGGTGAGAACACTTCCTTATGGTGAGAACACTCAAAACTACGTCGTTTTGAGTATAAAAATTAAAAAAAAACATTACTTCTCATGTGGTTCGAACCCTAGACTCTTCAATTACACTCCACACTGCTTACCACTAAGCCAATTACTTTACTTGTATGTTATGTTGCGCTCTGCTTAATATATGACTGCCATTTTAGCTTCTATTGTTTAATATTTGATGCATGTACTTATTAATATCGATTAAATTTGCATAATAATGTATTATTAATAGAAAAAAATGTGCATAATAATGAATTATTAATAAAAAAAATTCAAAAACATGCTATAATTTCTTATTTATTTAATTCCTCTATATTTTTGTAATTTATATTTTAAAATGTTAAGGACGATATTTTAAATATTGTTACATATATTCTAACCTTTATAATTTGTGTTCTAAAAATTAAGTATAATGTTTTAAAAAAACCAGTAAATATGTGGACCATTTTTGCATTTGTTCTATGATATAATTTATAACTCATATTCTAAATAATATAACATATGTTCTAAAAAACATAATGTATGTTCTAAAGTTTATAGTTTGTGTTCCAAAAATTAAGTATAATGTTCTAAAAAAATCAGTAAATATCTGGATCGTTTTTTCATTTGTTCCAAAAATATAATTTATAACTCATGTTCGAAAAAACATAACACATATTCTAAAAAATATAACATATGTTCTAAAAAACATAACGTATGTTATAAAGTTTATAGTTTGTGTTCCAAAAATTAAGTATAATGTTCTAAAAAAATCAGTAGATATCTGGATCATTTTTTCATTTGTTCCAAAAATATAATTTATGACTCATGTTCGAAAAAACATAACACATGTTCTAAAAAACATAACGTATGTTCTAAAAAACTTAACGTATGTTCTAAAGTTTATAGTTTGTGTTCCAAAAATTAAGTATAATATTCTAAAAAAATCAGTAGATATCTGGATCGTTTTTTCATTTGTTCCAAAAATATAATTTATAACTCATGTTCGAAAAAACATAACACATGTTCTAAAAAACATAACGTATGTTCTAAAAAATATGTCGTATGTTCTAAACTTCATAGTTCGTGTTTTAAAAATTAAAATATATGTTGTTTTAAAAAAAATTAAAATATATGTTCTAACGTATGTTTTAAAAATATATTTTCTTATATAACATAAATTACAAAAATATAAAGGAATTAAATAAATAAATAAATTGGAGCATGTTCTTGGATTTTTTTCTATTAATAATTAATTATTATGCACATTTCTTTTTTTCGATGAATAATTCATTATTATGCATATTTAATCGATATTAATAAGTGCATTCGTCAAATATTAAACAATAGAAACTACAAGGACAGTGATATATTAAGCAGAGCGCAACATAATACACAAGCAAAGTAATTGGCTCAGTGGTAAGTAGTGTTAATGTTATTGAATGGTTCAGGGTGACATAACAAAACTACGTAGTTTTGATGATAATTAAAAAGGGCAATGTGGCAAATTGGTAAATAAAATGAAAGAGAGGATAGAGAAAATTGTTTTATTTCTTTTCTTTAAAATACATTTTCCTAACATCTCTAACATCGTTTTTCGAAAATTTTTATACTATTAGACTCATCTAAATTAGACGGTCATTTTAAGATCCCTGAAGTTCAAGTAAAAAAATTTCCGGTGAACGGAATCCGGGTAGGCGTTTTCCGGCGAGAAACAAAGTGCCCAGAAAATTCTCAAAACATTCCAAAAAATGTAAAATATTATTCTAAGAAACTTTAATTCTTGGGTCAAAATATGATTTCTTACGGTTTAGTCCCAATAAAACTTTTTCCTTAATTTTATCCATTTTACATGCTTCAACAATTTGTTGGGACTATACCGTAAGAAATCCCGCTTCGACCCAAGAATTAAAGTTTCTTAGAATAATGTTTTGCATTTTCTGGAATTTTTTGAGAATTTTCTGGGTACTTTGTTTCTCGCCAGAAAACGCCCACCCGGATTCCGTTCAGCGGAATTTTTTTTACTTGAGCTTCAGGGATCTTAAAATAACCGTCTAATTTAGACGAGTCTAATAGTATAAAAATTTTCGAAAAACAAGGCTAGAAATATCGGAAAAATGTATTTTAAAGAAAAGAAATAAAATATTTTTCTGTTGGAACAATACAAATATTATGTTGGAACAAATGGTACACTGATTTGGAACAAATGGAACACTGATTTGGAACAATGTAAGTAGAACAAAAAAACGTGCCTAGAAAATTATCAAAAAATTTGAAAACATGTAAAACATCATTTTAAGAAACTTTAATTCTTGGCTCAAAGCGAAATTCCTTACAGTTTTGATCCAATAAATTGTTGAAGCATGTAAAATGGATAAAATTAAGGAACAAGTTTTATTGGGACTAAACCGTAAGAAATCCCGCTTCGACCCAAGAATTAGAGTTTCTTAGAATAATATTTTACATTTTTTAGAATTTTTTTAGAATTTTCTGGGCACTTTTTTTCTTGCCAGAAAACGCCCACTCGGATTCCGTTCACCGGAAATTTTTTTACTTGAGCTTCAGGGATCTTAAAATGACTGTCTAATTTAGACGAGTCTGATAATATAAAATTTTTCGAAAAACGAGGTTAGAAATTTCAGAAAATTTTATTTTAAAGAAAAGAAATAAAACAATTTTCTGTTGGAACAATATAAGTATTATGTTGGAACAAATGGTACATGGATTTGGAACAACGTAAGTAGGACAAAAAACATGTCCAGAAAATTATCAAAAAATTCCAAAACATGTAAAATATTATTTTAAGAAACTTTAATTCTTGGCTCAAATCGAGATTTCTTACAGTTTTTATCCAACAAATTGTTGAAGCATGTAAAATGGATAAAATTAAGGAAAAAGTTTTATTGGGATGAAACCGTAAGAAATCTCGCTTTGACCCAAGAATTAAAGTTTCTTAGAATAATGTTTTACATTTTCTGAAATTTTTTGAAAATTTTCTGGACACTTTTTTTCTTGCCGGAAAACGCCCATCCGGATTCCGTTCACCGGAATTTTTTTTACTTGAGTTTCATGGATCTTAAAATGACCGTTTAATTAAGACGAGTCCAACGGTATAATTTTTTTTGAAAAACGAGATTGGAAAAGTTGAGAAAATGTATTTTAAAGAAAAAAAATAAAACAATTTTCTCTTTCCTTTTATTTACAAATTTGCCACCTCCTTTTGGTTAATTACAAAATTGATCCTTGTCACATAATAAGGCTTGTCACACCATAAAAAAATGTGTCACACATGATCTCATCTATATATATATATATGAAATTTAAAATTTAGTGGTCTAAACTGAAAAAATAAATGATAAAAGTTAAAAGACTTAATTATATATTTAACCTTATTATTGTTATTATTGTTTTGCAAATAGCTGTTACCTCGTTAAATTATCTGTTAGCTAATTACTTTTTTTTGTTAGCGGATTTGACTAGTTATTTGTGTAAACTTGTTTGGTAAAACTTAGCTGATCGCTAATAGTTCTTTGTCTAAATTAACAAATAAGGACATGATAAAACCTTTATTTGAGGTTAAATGTTAGTAACTAGGGGTAAAAATGTCATTTAAAATAAGCTAATTGAAAAATTCCTAAAACCAGTTTTTTCAAAATTAGTTTTTTTAGACCTTTTAAACATTTCTTTATCAAACACCACTGTTAGAGATTTTGCTAGTTAGAAACTCTAAAGTAAAGTGGCCGAAACCTCTAATTTTACCCCGAAAAGCTGTTTACCAAACAGGGAGAATATTAGTTTCCTGGAAGATAATTTTTACTAAAATCATAATGGTTAAGAGCATTTAGTGACAAATGAAGAAGCTTGATACTAATTCTAAACTAAATTGTACAAACTTTCTTCAGTTATATATGTCTAGTATACCAATTTTATACATGTAGGGACTGCTTTATTTTTAGTTAAATTCAAAATACTCATACAATTACAAAGTATCAATATAGTAATTAGTGACATTATTATTTAATCCACAGTTTACTATGATTATTTTCAATTAATAAAACCAAAATTGTATTAATAATCAAAAGTTTGAGACAACAATGTCTGTACAGGATTAACAGAACTTCCGAGTTTCAGTATATGTAATAACATCATCATTTACATTACAGGGTTCATCTTTCTTCTTTCACGTCACTCGTCTCCCACATCTGTCTTTGATCATATCTTCGAAAAAGGCGTCCATTGCGATTGTTTCTTGGATTGGAGCTGATTGATTAGTCGTGTACTAGGACTTGGTGTTAGTGGCGGAGCTGTCATCAGGCAGAAGGCGCCTCTGCCTCATTGGACTCAGACTCATCAGGCGGCTGTGCCACATCAGGCGGCTCTGCCACATCAGGCGACTCTGCTACACCAGGCGAGTCTGCTACATCAGGCGGCTCTGCCACATCGGACTTAGTTAGCACAGATTCAGAAGGCGTCTTTTCCACATCAGACTCGGTTAGCACAGTTCCAGGAGGCTGTGCTGTTGGTGAATCAAAGTATTCAGGTGCAATGCGTTTCAAGAAAGTTCCAGGCGTAACAGGGTTCATGTAATGAGGTGTCCTCTTCCCCATTTTCAAACATTTATTCTCTGCAAACAAAAATGATCTGAAACTGAAATTTCAGGTTCAAACTGGAAATACAAAAGAAGCTAAAAACGATTAACATACTTTTAAATCTATCTGCTGTTAAAGGGAATTCTGTGATAATGCCACTAGCATTGGCAACCTGGACATAGGAGTTGAGTTCTACACTTGCATCAGAGAAAAAGTCCCATGCTTGAGACACAAACTCATTCATGAACACCTCAATGTACACGTCAAACCCTGCTGATCGTAACTTTGGTACAACCTTTGTAGAGCCTGTCAGGAATAGCAAATCGTCCGTGTAGACAGAATTCTTCTCCACTACTGTAGCCTCCGCAAATGTCTGCATGTCATCGATGGCTGAATCAGCGATATCTGTAATGTTCTTTTCAATCTTGTAAACAAGCTTGTATTTGTTTTCTTCCTTCAATTTTTTCAGAACATGAGAGTCTGAGGACTGAATCATAACTTTTTCAGGATCTTCATTCTCGTATCCACCTTCGTTCAAGGCATTCACTACTTCCTCAGTTACGTCTAATTTCTGTTTCTCCTTAAGATAGTCTGCATTCTGAAATTAACACACGAGACAATTTCTTAAAATTTTCTCCTGAAAAGTAAACAAATAGTTGAACAATTAAGATCATGAAGGCATGACCCATCTCTAAAACTAAATCAGACAAGCAGGAACACGGAACACCTCAAATGCACTAATGCAGGATACAATGATTAAAAGAAGAACTCTGGCATAGCCGAAACCCACCTCAATTTTGATCAAGACGCCAGAGATAGATTTACTTTTCTTTGCCAGGGCCAAGAAATCAGACAAAGTTAGGAACTTGCCTACATTATTGGCCTTGGGATTTCGGGGCAGCTCAAATGATGCATATGGGCTCGACATTGCAGCTATAAAGAAGTAAGAAATATGTTAATAAAAGGGTCACAAAAATCTTAAGACAAAGAGCTCAAAACCATTATAACTTACGCGTCAAGGTCTGAATCTCAGACCATGTCAAGCTGAAGGTAAATATTCCACTATCATTCTTAATCTCCGGAATGGTTTCAGCAAGTTTGGAGTGAGCGGACTGAGCAACTGTTGTACTCTCCTTAAGATCTATGGAGGGTAAGCAAAATGGGATTCCATCCTTGGACATTTGAACAGAACAATCAATTACATTTGCACCATCTGCAATAGCTTTCTCATATGCCTTATCAGTACAACCTGGGTAATCTCCACTTGCTCCATTTCTTGTGATGATCAGAAAATGCACTGCGTTATTAACCAATCAGGTAAACATAATTTCCAACAGATCATCTTCTAGCAAGCAATTAGATATTATTTAATTATGCCTTACGTCGATCTTTAGCCTCTTTGCGTAGATGAGAAAAGCATTCTGCAATTCCCAAAGAGAAAAGACAGAAATCAGCTGTCAAATTAGGACAACAATTCAGGATGTTTAACAATGAAGAAATGTTCACCTCTTGCAGCAGATGCAGTTATTGGGAAGTCAGACAGCACACCATCGGCAGAGAATTTTCCATTGTACATGAAAGATAGATATTCACCTATTGGATCATAACTGTAATTGAAACTAAAGGGAACATCATTATAAAAATCTGATGCAAAAACCTGCAGCCCCGCCAAATGTGCATCACGGACAAGATAAGTATAATGTTGTAAGTAAAGAGTTGCATCCATAGGCCAAATGTATTCCTTAGGAACAAGAATTCCGGAGGCAAATTTCCTGATAAATGATAGTTGGTTTATCAGAGAACCATAGGTCTGCTTTGTTGAAGGCTCAACATCACTAGGTCCTTGAAATCTCAATATCAGTTTTGTTGTTTTGGAGTTGGATTTCTGAGCAATGGTTTTCAAGAAATCCACCTCTGGAGATGAGATATAATCAATTACCACTCCTTTTGATACACGAAGAATATAGTCTGTCATGCTTAAACCATGTTCAGTATAGAAGGCATCATACTGCAAACGAGTCAAAGAGATTAGGGAACGGAAAAACAAAAGAGAGCACTTCAAATACAATACTATCGGGTCAATACATCCAACCAATCAATTGATGCAACTTGTACACATTCATTTCTTAACATCTATTATCTCCCATCGGTGTATTACTAAGTATGGATTCGGATTCCCTCCTGTTTTAACAGGAGGGATTCTGTTTATTTAATGCCAACCCCTTTGATTAGATTGAAGGGTTATGATTTAATTAACTATAATTAATTAAGTTTTGAAGATAAAATTAAAAAACAACAGTCCACAATTTAAGTTAAAAAATATTACCGCACCCTTTCCATTCACCCCTCTTCAAATTAATTATTTATTTTAGTTTTTTTATCTTAAAACTAAAAAGCCTAAATTATATCCATGGCCATTGAATTATATTTATTTTAATATTGAGGCTACTGAACTTCAATTCTTAGCGATACAGTTACTGAAATTTATACATTTTAATATTGGTGGTCATTCAATGCCTCAAAATGACCATTGACTGCCTCAAAATAAAAAATTTGAAAAGTTAATTTAATTCTTGGCCTTTACATTTTTTATATCCGTGACCATTCAAACTTTAACTAACTCCTCAAACTGACCATTAAAAACCTCAAAATGAAAATATTTAAGAATTTAAACTTGCTCATAACAACATTTTCGTTCGAGGTCATTTATCTGTTGTTTGGTTAGGAGAGAGATAGTGAATTTTTAAAGAGAAAGCTCCAAAAATGTGATTTTGTAAATTAAAAATCTGGTTTCAAGGTAAATGTTGTTATGAATAACTTTACTTCTTAAATATTTTCATTTTGAGGTCGTTAACGGTCATTTTAAGGAGTTAGTTAAAGTTGAATGATCACCAGTATTAAAAAATGTAAAGTTCAAGAATTAAAGTTTTTTTAAACTCTTCGAATTTTTTATTTTGAAACCGTCAACGATCATTTTGAAGCGTTAAGTGGCTACTAATATTAAAATGTATAAAATTTAATGATCGTAAATTCAGTGGTCTTGATATTAAAATGGATATAATTCAATGGCTATAAGTGTAATTTAGACTTTTTAGTTTTAAGATAAAAAACTAAACTAATTAATCGGAAAAGAAATTAATGGGGAGGGTGCGATAATAGTTTTTAACCTAAACTATCTTTTTAAACTGTTAGACTGCTATTTTTTTAATTTTATCTTCAAAAACTAGTTAATTAAATCACAGCCCTTCAATTTAATCAAAGGGCTGACATTAAATAAACTGAACCCCTCCTGTTTTTGGTGAACAGGAGGGGATCCAAAATAGAAATTCTTGAGAGCCGTTCACATACAATACTCCCGGAGCAATACAGATAAAACTAGAGCCCTTCATAATTCTATCATTTACCTGAACATTCAACCAGATACCGTTGCCTGGTTGTTTCAATGCAGTCATATTCTCAACAGTTAGAATTGGGAATTTGTTGGTGTCCAACTTACTAGACCGAGTATGGACTCCCTGGGTCACTGTTATAGCACAGGAGTTGTGTGAGAATTAGAGTGACAAGCCAAACAAAAAGAAATCAGCAGAAGATAAAACTCACAGATTACTTTTGATAAGTCGTCCCAAGTGAAATCGAGGGAAAACCAGCCCCGGGTAGGAACTCCATTGAAGTCGTAAGACTTGACTTGATTTTTAAAAATCTTGGAAATGTCAGTAGAATTTTCAAGCTTGATATCAGGAGAACAAATAGCTGCTCCATCTTTGGTTAACTGCACATCACACCACAGAACTACATCAGGTACGCTGGTGAGCGATGCCAAATCATAAGCACCCAAACTCGAATCCGGAAATAGCCCTGAAAAGCCACCGCGTGCAATAACTAAAGGTGGTTTTCCTGCATTACGATTTCAAAATCAGTGAGCATCCATCTGCAACAAATACATAACGTTTTCTTATCTATTCCTTCGTTTCTCTCAATTCTCCCAGCAAAAGGATCAAGAAAACCATTCATTTAGGATTAGGAAACAACATTCGAGAAACATAGGTATTCATTTTCCTTCGATTATTTAAATAATGCACAAATAATAGCTAAAATCCTCAATTTCAGAATCAAGGTTCAGGAATCGAGTTTTTTTTTTCATAAGAATTATCAAAGGAAAATTCAATTTCGGAACAAAAACATACATTGATTGAAACAGAGAAATACAATTGATACGGAAGCGCCATTGTTAATTAATAATTACCATCAAGAGTCCGCCAACGGTCCCCCCCAGCAGAAGCCGGAGTTACTAATGAGTAAAGCAGCAGAAATGCAGCAAGTAAAGAAGCAAAGTCACGTGGACAGAACATTGTTGCCAGAGAATGTCGCCGTCGATCAAATCACTTTCCGATCAAATGGAAAACTTCTATTTTTCGAAATTAATTAAGAAACAAGGAAATGTAAGCAGCGAATTTTGAGGCGGGCTTTTCTTTGAGTAGATAGATTTATTATGTACGAATCAACAGTGTTCTATGACATTAATAACTATTTATAGAAGTAACTAAATTAAGCGATTATTTGTAGGAAAAACAATGATGTGATCTCCGTTAATAATAATATATTATACTAGTACTTTTCTCTGTTTGGTCTCTCAATTTTGTCCTTTGCAAAATCTGATGAACGTGTCAATGAAATATGAAGTGATTGGACACGTGTAAAATTAGCAGAAAACACCGAAGGTGTACTCACTCACCCTGTGTGCTGTGTGCTCCTCCATGCAGCTGCTTATCGGCCTCGCCGTTATAATTTACACAAAGCTTTAAAGTAAATCTCTAAAAAAGAGAAGAGTGAAAAAACTAGAAATGGAGAGGATATCAGAACTTTTTAGAAATATAACATCGGAAGATGCACAAGTTGTTCCATTAACAGTTTTCGTTGCTGTTTTATGTCTCTGTTTAGTAATCGGTCACTTCCTTGAAGAAAATCGCTGGGTTAACGAGTCCATTACTGCCATCATAATCGTAATTCAACTCTTTTTCTCTCTTTTAACTTTTATGATTATGATTATGATTATGATTGATTGATTTTGAATTAATTAGGGGTTAATCACTGGAATTATTATACTGGTAGTGAGCAAGGGCAAAAGTTCTCATATCTTAAGATTTAATGAAAGGGTTTTCTTCATATATCTCCTTCCGCCCATTATCTTCAACGCTGGGTAAGTAATTTGTAATTAATTAATATTGGCATTGATTGCATTTGAATGTTTGATTGATCAGATTTCAGGTGAAGAAAAAGCACTTCTTTCAGAACTTTGCAACCATTATGCTATTTGGGGTGTTTGGTGTTTTCATTTCAACATCCATTATTGTTGTTGGTAAGCTCTAATTTGCTTAATTAATTTGATTTAATTGGTTTCATGTTCAAATGTGTTTTATTTGTTGGCCTAGGCAGCAGGTGGCTGGTTCCCAAATTAGGCTTTCTTGGTCTCACAGCACGAGATTATCTTGGTAGGTCTGATGCTTTGCTTCTAATTTATGCATACAATCATTCTTACCAAACCACATTATTTATTTAAATAATCCTTAACATTAGGGGCCCTTTACTTGGCCATATAATACCCGATTTTCACTCCCTGAACATTGGAAGATTGGAAGATGTCTCCTGTTGCCCTTAAACTTTCTTAAATTTGCCTATTGGTCCTTAAACTCACTTAAATTGGCCTATGAGTGCCTGAACTCACTTAAAGTGGTGTTGTGGTCTCCTAAGATCATTTAAACTGACTTATTGGTTCCTAAACTCAGATTAAAGTCATATATGCATTTCTTCAACTTATTCAAATCTTCACTATCCTCCACATATAGGATGTAGGATTTAGGGGTTAATTATGTCACTTTTAAGCAAGTTCGGGTGTTAATAAGATATTTCCGAAGTTGATGGGTTGATCGGCTTGTTTGACCATTAATCCTGCCACCTTAAAGCATGTTAAAGTGCTAATGAGACATTTCTAAAGTTCAGGGTCAATCGGATTATTTGACCATTAATCATGTCATTTTTAAGCATGTTCATCGTGTCATTTTTAAGCTTGTTCAGTGCTAATAAGACAGGGTCAATCCGATTATTAAGCCTTTAAAAAACTTTTAGATACTTAATTTACTATGAGATTTTGAGCTATCTCTTATGTTAATGTTATGGAAAATGATAAAATTTAGAAGTTCAAGTACTTCAAATAATTTCAAGTTTTGGCTATTGGAAGAATAACTTTTCTGGATTCATTTCAGCTTTAGGAACAATATTTTCCGCGACTGATACAGTGTGTACGCTTCAGGTTGGTTGAATTACGAATGTCTTTCTCCATTTTGTGTTTTATGGATATAACAAGGTAATCATATATAAATGTAATGTAGGTTCTTAATCAAGAGGAGACTCCTTTACTTTACAGCTTAGTCTTTGGAGAAGGAGTAGTAAACGATGCAACATCAGTTGTTCTCTTCAATGCAATACAAAAGATGGATGTCACTCGCCTTAATGCCTCCACGATACTTTCCGTTATTCGTGACTTTTTGTACTTGTTCTCCACAAGCACTGCTCTTGGTGTTTCTGTAAGTTTTCGAAAACCTGTTTATTCAATAGTCCCTTCACATTTGTTGTTGCATTGCATTTTGTTTGGCTTATAGGATCATTAGATGTAAAAAAACTGCAGGAAATCGATAGCTTTTTTCCAAAATCTCCTCATGATTCTTTATCACTGTCATGACAGGCTGGACTTTTGACAGCATATGTACTTAAAGCCTTATATGTTGGAAGGTATTGCACCTTGATTTATCTCCTATGAAATGCATTTTCTGCTATTGATGAATGCATCTCAAAACGTGTATAAACTAAACTTTGCATATGCAGACATTCGAGCGTTCGTGAAATTGCTATAATGGTTTTGGTGGCTTATCTATCTTACATGTTAGCTGAGGTATACGACGTTCATATACTAGGTTAATTGAATTGAAAATTTCATAGTATTGTGAATAAGTAATACGGTCTATTACTCCATTATATGGCAGTTGCTAGAACTAAGTGGAATTCTCACCGTCTTCTTTTGTGGGATACTCATGTCGCATTATGCATGGCACAATTTGACTGAAAGCTCTAGAATTACGACGAGGTATGCATATTTACATTCGGTAATAATATCTTCGAAAACTGATATTGATATAGTCTAAAAGTTCTTGTTGATTTGGCTATGTTATTCAGGCATGTATTTGCAATGATGTCATATGTTGCAGAGACATTCATATTTCTATATGTAGGCATGGATGCACTTGATATTCAGAAATGGAAAACGAGTAAGACAAAGTAAGACAAAAGTACCGCGTCATCCGTTTATGTCCCTTGTTTTAATTTTGTTCGGACTTAAAGTTAAATTTGTTATGTTTTCGCTTAATTTGCAGTTTTGGAAGTTCAGTGAGTATATGTAGCACACTTGTGATGCTAATATTGGTTGGTCGAGCTGCTTTCGTGTTTCCACTTTCGGCTCTTTCGAATTTTATGAATAGAGGAAGAACGTCTCGAATCACATTCCGACACCAGGTTAGTGTAGGTATGTGTTTTACAATATAAATCATATGCAACCCCATATTCTTCCAGTTGATGAATATGGAGTGATTTTGATATTTTGTAGATAGTCATTTGGTGGGCTGGGCTAATGCGAGGAGCAGTCTCTATTGCTTTAGCTTATAAGCAGGTGATATTTCCATTTATTTAGATGGTCCTGACTGAAATAATATTTTTAACAAAAAATTGTAAGAGGATTGAGCAAAGTCTAAAACTTCTTATGTTTTCAAATTTGGCTCGAGAAGTTCACATATTTGGGGGTTACATGGAAATCAATCAATGCCGCAGTTGTAACCAGCACGATCATTGTCGTCCTCTTCACTACAATGGTATCTCAAAAACACAATTTTTGTTTTGCTTTTGCGAATAGTTTTTGTTCGTGTCTAGAATAGGGTTATTGCAACTTAATTTTACAAGGATCTATTCTGTTAGTGAATAATGCGTAAGAACCTCCCTTTGGGAGGGGAACAACAGCTGGAAACGGATGCTAATACCCCCATAGGCTGAGGAGCAGAAGGAGGAATCCGCCCGAGTATCTAATTAGCTAGTTGGTGAGGCAATAGCTTACCAAGGCGATGATAGCGTCTGGAATAGGGTTGTTGCAACTTAATTTTACAAGGATTTTAATTTGTCCGATCCTGATACATGCGTTATTCCCATGTGGATTGGCATTTGTTTGAAACATGATTTTTATATTTCAGGTATTTGGTCTTTTAACTAAGCCATTGATACTTTACACCATTCCCCAAAGTAGAGACGGGGACGACAATGATCAAGTGATGAAGATTCCGAAAGATGACATTCGACTGCCTTTACTATCAATGGAAGAATCTACAGCCTCTAACCTGCAACGAGCAACAGAGGGCATGTCTATGCTAATAGAAAGGCCAGTATACACTGTACATTACTACTGGAAGAAGTTCGACAATGCATACATGAGACCGATATTCGGGGGTCCTCGTCCGACAGAAGGCTATCTAGGTATTTTATTATTTGCTTAATGTAAATGCAAATTCGTAATTTGACGAATCTGATATATACTTGGTAATTTGCAGGATAGTAGTGATGGATTAGGTAAATGAGGGGAAGCTAAGTTTTTGAAGGTGCAAATGAGAATATGCAAATTTTGGTAATGCATGAGTTTTGAAGGTGTAAATGAGAATATGCTAAGAATGGTAATGCATATAACTCATTTGTTTTGAAGGTGTAAATGAGAATATGCAAATTTTGGTAATGCATATGCATATGATGAGTTTTGAAGGTGTAAATGAGAATATGCTAAACAAGTTTGTGACTTTTTATAGCATTATTTGGTATGCCATGTTAAGGCAAGTTAAACTACATTTTGTATCAAAGGAGCAAGCATTCCTGCACCTTGGATGAAATCGCCTCTAAGGTCGTGGATTCGTTCCTGTTCTCTTATATATATAACAAAATATGAAAAAAAAAAAAAAAAAACATTTTGAGATGCTGACTTGGCATCACGTTTTACAAACTTATGCACAAAAAGCCGAACTTGTCAAATGTGAAATTGTATTCCTGAGAAGGAATTCGGAATTCTTTCTGAAAATCTTCTCTAAAATTGGTAAAGAAGCATAGGTGTAGATAATATTTGCATATTTTATGAGGTTTGCAGTTTGATCCGACACATTGTTGTGAATGTCAAGTTTAATTATCAGTTTTGACCCACATTATAGCAAAGTATAATTCATGTTCCCTATGAAATTTTCACCATATCAAACCCCTACTCACTAGGGATGCCTGACAACCGGTACAGGTTGTCATTATCCGATCCTAATGGAACTATTTATAACCCTATTCACTAGGGATGTCTGACAATGGGTATCCGATATCATCCGATACTAATGGGACTATCTGTAACTCTATAACTTTTTATATAGTAAAAAATATGATTTTAAAATCATTTATCCGCGATGAGTATGAGAATACTCGTTATCCGCCATAGATCTTTTATTATTATTGATGTAAGATATGTAAAATTATTTTGACTTAGTTGTAACCTTTTTACCTTTTGTTTTTCAACCATTGAGTAATACTATTAAGCTACTATATTCTTATTGATTCTGTTTAGTTCTTTCGTGGGAAATGCGGGTGTGTTAGAGAATTATAGTATTATCGAACTATGGAATAAAATTGAATACCTACTACAGGGGCGGAACCAGAGGTTGGGGGGGGCTCGAGCCCCGGCCGGTCGGCCGTCCGAGAATTGAGAATTTTTTTTAGTAATGGTGTCTGTCTGGTAACATGTTGTAGAGAATTATATTGATTTTATGTAGTATTATTTCAATGTTTAAAGGTAGATGAGATGGTTAAAGATGCTTACTTTTATTTGAGAGGTCTTGTGTTTGATTTCCTTCAACCTCATTTTCTTTTAAAAAAAATTTATTTATTTTAATTTTATTTTTATTTTTATAACACTTTTGAATTCATTTTTAATATGTCTTTACTATTAAAAAAATAAACATATTTAATATTCATTTTTATTATGTCTTTACCATTAAAAAAAGAAACATGTTTAATTTTCTATTAGTTCAATGCTAGTTTCTAAAAAAAATGATAACATTTTTACAGTTTTAATGCGTTGTAGGCTAAAAAAAATTTGTCTAGCCCTAACGGGCTGGACTTTGAAAATTTACCATCAACCGTTAATTTCGATTTTTTTTTTGACGTTTTGAATTTTTTTTATTGATATGTTTGAGCCCCGGGTCATCCGGGGTCCTGGTTCCGCCACTGACCTACTAACTTCTAAAATCGAACGACTGTTGGAAACAAAAGAGACCTTAAAATTTCATGAGGTTCTAATGATCAAAACGATACCCGCCTAAGAAATACTTGAAGAACAAGATAAAATAAATAGAAAGGAAATGATGTGCTTACATTGAAATTAAATTGAACGTCTACATACTGTGAAATAAAACTGAAAATAAAAAAATGTACTGGAAATTCTAAAAATGTTGAAGTCTATGGACAATTTGTTAGAGTGTTGATTGAGTATGTTGACTTGTCCTTTTCATCGTGATGTTGGGATTAACTTCATGTTGTTTCTACCAATCCACGTTCCTGTTGTTTCCACCAATCCAGGTTCTCCACAATATTGAGTAACTGTTTCACTTTAGCTTTCATGATGGATTAATACGACACTTTCTAACTTTCCCGCTTTTTAATTGGATCATAAAATACATGTTAAAAATATTAAATGACCTCATGATCCCATAAGTTTATTTCAAGTATCACCTGAAGTTCACTCTAGGAATTTGGTTTCTCTTGAGGCACACTATAGAAAGTTAGTTTTTCCAAGGTACACTTTAGGAAGCTAGTTTTCCCCGATGTACATTTTAGGAAGTTGGTTTCTCTCGAGGTTCACTATAGGAAGTTGGTTTCCCTTGAGGTACATTCTAGGAAATTCTAAGTGAACGGTGTACCACGAAAATATAAAAAAGTTCTTAAAACGGAAAGTTTCCTAAACATTTTTAAGTAAAAGTTTCCTAAAACAAAATTTTCTCCCATGCAAAGTGATGGGTGCCGATTCCACCAAAAATAATCCCAACTTTCCCTAAACGAATAATTTGTAATAGAGCAAGTAGAGGTCGAACCCAAAGGAATAATATTGATTTAAAACTTCTAATGACCTAACAAAATAATTAAATGGGGGGTTTGGAATTGTGAAGTTTATTAAATTTAAATGTAACAAGTCAAAAATCATAAGAAGAACAAAACAGAAATTAAAAAAGGTTTGTGAATAATATTTTGATGAATTCGGTCAAGGGGAATCACAGGATAATTCTTACGTTAACGATCATTGACAGATAAAATTGTATTCTCATGTATTCACCGGGTCAGTTTGGCGTGTTCTTCCTTAATAGTGAACTAGTTAAGCACGGCAAATAACTTGTTCCTAATCAATAAACAATCCTATCTCAGCGCCTAAGATTTAATTTATTGACAGCTTAAGAATTAGAAGAACCTGATCTTAGTTAATCGTCTCTTAGCGTCGGCGATTTTGGACTAACTTATCTGTTCATTTGGCTCAGATAAACCCAACTAGATTCGTATTAATGTCACGTGGAAGACGAACTCAGGTTTGTCCGACTCGAGTCCGTTCTTCCAAATACGAAGCTAGCTTGATTTAAATAGTCAATAGCTACTTTGTTTGGCTATCTTAGGTGAAACTCTAATAAACCAAATCAGCCATATGATTATTCGATTCGACAAACAACCTGCAGTTATCATTCATAGAACAAACAATCAATTGAGAATAATTCTCTAAACACGATGAACAAATAAACGGTTTAATAAATTGAGAAAAGTGAAATACAACGATCTCACGATAACGGAGAAAAATCCCTTGAATTAACCCTTAACCGAAATTAAGAAATTAGCTATCAATAGCCATGGAACGTATGTGTTTTTCTGCTGGAAAAATAAATGTAAAAACTGATGTTCTGAACTTGGAAAATCTGTCGTTCTTAAGTCTATTACGGCTCCTCAAAATAAGGAATTAAAATCCCTTCAAATTAGCTCTAGAATCCTTCTTCAAATTTGAAATTAATTGCCTCCTCATTTGTCTCCTACAAATTCGTGCTTTAGCTGAAAGTCTTGTTCTCAAATTGTCCAATCCGGATCAGGAAAGCAATCCTATTCGAACCAGGAAACTGTCAGCCCGTAACTGCCTTAGTCTTGTGCAAGACTAACTCTGGCTCAGACCAATATCTGCTCAATCAGCTCCGGATCACGACCCGACATCAGCTCGGCCCAAATTAAGCCCAATTTGTCTCCATTTAGTCATCATTGGCCTGTAGAGATGGAAATACCAAAAACAAACAATAAAACCCGCAAAAATAACAA
The DNA here is from genome assembly GCF_963576675.1 of Euphorbia lathyris. Classification (NCBI taxonomy): domain Eukaryota; kingdom Viridiplantae; phylum Streptophyta; class Magnoliopsida; order Malpighiales; family Euphorbiaceae; genus Euphorbia; species Euphorbia lathyris. Next base: position 101,153,320 of record NC_088911.1, on the reverse strand, counting down.
AACACGACAATTATAAAGCACAAAACGGGGTAATTTATTGTTGAATTATGCACTTATCACAAAGTGTACACTAGGATCTGCATTAGGAAAACTTTATTTTTGGTGCAAATGGATTCTTATTGATTAAGGTTCAATTTGTTCAATTTTTAGATTAATGATTTTTTAAATTTATATTTTGTTAAATTTGTAATTTGTAGTGTTTTTTGTTTTATGTATTGATTCTTAACGGTAACGCTACACGTAAGTACCTACAAATTAAATGAGACGGGTATGGGATATGATATCATGTAAAATTGACATCATATAAGTAACATCAGCATCACCACTTTTGAGATTAAAGATCACGTGCAAAGGGGCATGTCCAATGGCGCATCAGCAAAATCTTTAGCCTCCTCCAACAGAAGAACCTTCGAGAATCTTACATGACAAAGGATTGCTCTCAGGACTTAGATTCCTTGAGGAACACAGATATCCCAGATTCATAAAGATTCTTAATCAAGTGAATGATTTAACCTAAAAATCCTATATATAAACAGGTATAGACAAAAGATACGATAAGTTAAATATTATCTCACAATTAGTCCATACTCTTAAATCCAGTCTAAATCACAAACTGGCTTAGGCATCACAGTGGATTTGTCGGACTCTGACCCCATCGGACCTCTATTTTACAAGTTAATACGATGACAGATTGTCAAGGAAATTTGGACACGTAGACAAGATCAGATACACAGTTATCATTGGTGTGGTGAGCATTAAACTGATAAATCAGATCATCTAAAGATAGATGCATCCAGTCGAGTTCAGCTAGAGATTCATTGGAATTAGAAGGAAGATGCTAAACAAGAGGCAGAGCACCAAACTCAACTTGATCCACAATACCCACTTTTGATAGAAGAGGTATCACAGAAGTTTAGCCAGAATTTGGTAGTGATGGAGAAGGAGGTGGACAATGGAAAGATGGTTCATTAACAGGAGATGGTCGACCTCAAACGTCAATTACAGAATGCAAAAGAGAATTTTCGAAATAAGCATGTTCATGAAGCAGAATTCACTAAAACCCCGAAGGAACATTCCTGAACCCATTCTCCTATTAAAAGATATTCTCACTCAAGGACTCCTCTTCAGCACTGGGACAAAACAAAAGATCCAAAGGAAAAGCGGAGAAATCGATCTAGAGAGCGCATCAGGAGTAGACATCGATCCCCCTCAAAACCCTTAGGCAACCGACGTACACATTAGGAGACAGATAAGTTAAAGGCAGAGGGCGAAACACCACTCAACAAGCAGGATATACTTGAGCTCCTTAGAAATGAGGCAGTAAGCAGACCGGATCCATATGTTGGATATTCGGCCCTATATGAGAAGTGATTGGATTGAAAAATTAGTCGATAATAGTTGTTTGGAGGTAACTGACTCTTTTGGAATTCACTCTTATGTGTCTCATATGTAAATTCTTATGACCTTGTGAACTGTGTCCTTTATGTGGTTACTCCTGATATGAATGTGGGTTTGTCTGTGCCTTTTACCCTCAAGGAATTTGGGATTGTTGTTTTTTAGATGAACCCAAATAAGTCGCCAAGGCCTGATTGGACTTAACCCGGGGGGTTTTCAGCATTTTTGGCACTTCATTATGCATGAAATTTTTTATGCATGTGTAGGGTGGTTAACGCAAAAGGAATTCCTCGCTAACTTGAATAATACTATTATTATGCTAATTCCTAAATGTGAGAACCCATCTCATATGACTGAACTTCATCCTATTACCCTATGTAATGTCTTGTATAAGCTAATTTTTAAGGTACTAGCAAATCGGTTAAAGTGTTATCTTCCAAATTTGATTTCAAATCTGCATTTGTACCTAGAAGGTCTTTGATTGATAATGTGCTTATTACTTTTGAACCGCTCCATTTTATAAAAAGGAAAACTAGGGGTAATTAAGGACATGTGGCACTTAAAATTTATATCAGTAAAGCTTGCGATAGGGCAGATTTGGGTTTTCTAAAAGATGTGATACATCACATGGGTTTTAATGATTGTGGATTGATTGGATTATGTTTTGCGTGACTATGATTTCTTATTTTATAACGGTAAATAGCTCTATGGTTGGTCTGTTTTCTCCTGGTAGAGGATTGAGATAGGGCGACCCACTCTCACCTTACCTCTTTATTCTATATGCTCAAGTTATATCATAACTTATCTAGAAGGTGGAGCTGGAGGCTAAAATCAGTGGGTGTAGTATTTGTCGAGGCACTTATAGTGTCACTCACATATTGTTTGCTAACGATAGTTTTCTATTCTTTTCTGCTATAGTTGAGGATAGTCATGCGATTGTGGATATTCTGCAGGAGTATGAAACTGTGTCAAATCAGGCCATAAATTTGACCAAGTCAGGTACTTTCTTCAGCTCTAATGCCAAGCCGGACACTCGTGCCTCTATATGCAATCTGCTAAATGTTCATTCGACTCTTGATATAAGTAAGTACTTGGGTTTACCTTCACTTATTGGCAAATCTAAGTGCACTATTTTTGCTTCCCAAAAGACAATCTTAGGAAGAGATTTAGCAATTGGAGTATACGGTTTTTATCTAATGTAGGGAAGGATATTCTATTAAGGTCAGTTGCCTAGGCTTTACCCGTTTTTTGTATAAGTGTCTTTCTACTTCCTCGGTTAGTTAATGACGATTTACAGAAGATGATTAACTCCTTCGGGTGGGGTTCGAAGGAAAATGGTAATAAAAATATTCACAGATTTAGCTGGGCTCGATTGTATGATGGGAAGGAAAAAAGTGGCATTGGCTTTAAGGATTTACATGATTTTAATATCTCATTGCTTGGTAAACAAGGATGGAAGTTTATTAATCAACCTCGCGCTTTAGTTAGTCGGATTTTCAAGGCAAAATATTTTCCACGGGATAATTTTCTTTCCTCTAAATTGGGTTAAAATCCGAGTTATGTTTGGAGGAGCGTTTGAGGTTCTATTGATATGCTTCGAAGAGGATTACGATGGAAAATTGGTTCGGCGGAGAAATTAAATGTTTGGAACGATCCGTGGATGATAAATGATTCAATTTTCGGATCGCGTTAGAATGTATCTCGGGTATGGAGGAGGCCAGGGTTACGGATTTCATGGTCTCAGGGTTGAAGGTTTAGGATCGGGGTAAGGTTCATAATTGCTTCTGCAAGGAGGAAGCAATTGCAATATGTAACATGATTCTTTCATCTAGTCAGATTGAAGATCAACTTAAATAGCACTTTACGAAGAACGGTCATTATTCCTCAAGGACGGGTTATCATGGGAATCGAGAAAATTTGCAAGCTCAAGATTCAAAAGGTTGGAAGAAATTATGGGATCTTCCTATTCCACCTAAAATGTAGTATTTTCTATGGAAACTCGGTAATAATTTTCTGCCCACAAGGTACATATTACTAGATAGACATATTGAAGCTCATTTTAATTGTTTATTCTATGATCACGAAGTAGAGCACATATGGCATCTTTTCGCCAATTATCCGTTTGCACAAGGTTGCTGGAGGTCAGCGGATCTGCCTGTACCGATTAGAAATTGGGAGCGGATTGAACAGTGGTTTCTTGAGGTGTGTTCGGTGGCTCGTATGTAGGAGGTGTGCAATATTGCGGTGGTGTTGTGGATAGTTTGGGGACAACATAATCAACGACTCTAGGAGGGAGCCAATGTACCACCTGCTACTGCAGTAGGACTGCATCTTTTTTGTAGAATGGTGATCAGGAGTTTCTACACGGAATATCTCCTTTGTGAAGCAACGATCATTGACAGCAACGGTGGCACAAGGGAGTAAATGGATCCCGCCAGCAGCAATGCATTTTAAATACAACATAGATGCATCGAATTTTCAGTAATAAGGCAAGAGCAGAGCGGGGGTAGCAGTTCATGATTCTATAGGCAGATGTATCTGGTGGTGTACCAGAAGTTGAGAGGGGATTCTCGCTCCAAAAATGGCCGAGGCAACTGCACTCTGCTACAACATCATTTGGGTGATTTTTTTGGGCATCCAAAATGTATGTTTTGAAACTGATGCGAAACTCGTAGTAGATGGAGTTAATTCTACCGACGACGATTTGTCTGAGTTCGGAACAGTAGTTCACAACATTAGGGAACTAGTTTGAACTCGTACTGACTCTCAGTTGTCTTTTATTCCTAGATTATCGAATGTAGTTGACTATATTATTGCTAGACAAGCTCTTTTCAGTACAGTCTTTTAGTCCGTCTGTTATTCCTCCTTGGCTTGACAATGAGTTGAGCAAGATGTATCGTTAGTTTCTTAATAAAATATTATTCTTAACAAAAAAAGAGGGTCTTAATTTTTTTTCCTTTTTCTTTTTTAGATTTAACATAACTTAACAAATAGAATTTCTTACTAACCATCTAAAACACTATCTTCCAATCAAACCTTAAAACACCTCCAATCAACAAATCTTAAATCATCAATCACTATATTCGTGGATTGTATTTCTAAATCATAACATAAGCCAGGCGGCGCCACCATTCGGCACCGCCTTGAATTGGTAGCGGGGCCACCATCCACACTTTTCAGATGTGGACAAATTACAATTTAGGGCTAAAATCAAATAAATGGATTCTTTGCCCAACGTGCAAGGCACATGCAATGCAAACAGTATTGAATAAGGATAAAATGGTCTATTTTGGTCGGTGAAGGTTGTTGTGTGTGGACCATAACAAGAATGTATGATTAAATTGATCTTTAATTAATGTAACTTAATGGACGCTACTTTCACTTGTATAACCCATATATTAATTTAGTATTTTAGGATAAATTACATAAGGTTCGGTCTTTTACATTTTCGTATACTTGAAGTTGTAAATGAGCCGAACCGATCATGAATATTCAGTTCGATAAAAACTCGATCGTATTCGTTCCATTTATAAACAAACCGAATTTGAGTATGGAGAAACTCGGTCAGAAAACTCGCGAACATATTTGGTTATTAGTTCATGAAAAAGTTTGATTATAATGTTTACGAACACGTTTATATGTAAACTTGGTTCGATTATTTTCTTAATAATAGTATTTCTATAAATAGAGAAATGTAAAACGACATAGTTTTGTATATTTCATAGCTATATAGTTTTGTGTCAAAGAATATAGTTGTTCGCGAGCAACGTTCATGAACGAAATTAACAAGCTGTTTGAGAGCAAAAGTCATGGACAAGCTCACGAGCAGCTCAAAAACAAGATGTTGAGATCGAGTTCGTCAATTTCTAACGAGCCGAGCATGAGCAGACCAATGCTCGATTCGATTACATTACAGTCTTATTGTTACCTAACATTTCACTTTTAAGGAGTGTGAATTTCTTGTTTCCACAGCTTTCCAAAGAGTACAACAGCCTCTAAAATCTCTAATGAATTTAATTAGTTTAGGGAGGCGAAGAGTTGTTTATTTTCTTTGTTCATTAGGTGCTCCATTTCTTTATATGCATCATAGCATTTTGGTAGCATAAGTGTCAATTTTTGGTTCTTGACATTTTATGTTTTTACCTAATTACCCCTCAAATTTACGACAACCTGACCTTTTCTTAGGCTCTACCGAATGTGAACACTTTATAGTCGGACCTTTCTAGAGTTCTACCCATTAGGTTCTACCGAATGTGTATATCTTATAGTCGGACCTTTCTATGGTTCTGCTTTTGGATGCACTAGACGTGCCTTATTTGGCGCCGTCCGTGGCCTTCAACTCCCTATATCTAAATGCTTTTTGCATTTTAAGTGGGAGAGATAAAGTTTATTACTAATATTAATAACAAACCAAAAAATTAACAAACTCTCTACTGATTGGTTACCACCAAACAGTAGAAAGTGACAAAGAAATTAGGACCATTGTTTTAAAGACTACAATGAAGATTGATTTGTCCTATTTTTTATGGTGAAGCTCTTAGTTCTGTTGGTTGAGAATGAAGTCCAGAGAATAAAATTGAATTAAGAGTCAAAAGCTTTTAAGTTTGAGTATCAGTTTAGTTTTGAAGTTAGAAATATTAGCCTAAATACAACCGTTTTCGATATACAAAAATTTGTCTAATTTAGAGTAATTTGTCAAATTTTGCAATTTTATAAATAAATGAATACATAAATTATTGGTATGTAAATTTCATAAACCCTTAATTCAAATAAAATTATTGGCTTTGTTTTAAGCTTAATCAACCAAAATTTAAACATGAAAAACTTGAATTAAATATATATATTAAAAATATTTATTTTAAGTGGTTAATAATTTTAATGCGACCGGGCCGCCCTTTTTTTTTTTAAGTGGTTAATAATTTTAAATCGCTTAAGTTAGATTTTAAATTTGAATCATAATATACAAGTAAAGTTTTAATTGGAAAGTAATCCGCCAAGAAAAAAACTATAAAAAAAATATATTCGTTTAACTAAAAGATTTATAGGGTTGTTTGTTTGTTTGTTTTTTCTTTCCTCTTCCAAAAAAAAATTTAGATTCACAAAAATTAATAAATATTAGCTGACTGTACAATTATATCTTCTTTCTTTTCAAGGAAAAAAAAAAGTGTTAAAAGCAAAATAAATAAATCAAATTTCAGTATTAGGATCTTAAATTGAGTTTTTTTTTTTTTTTTTTTTTTGTTAAAAATAGGGGACACGGGCCTACCACATCTTACCAGAAAGTTTGATGTCGACAGTTTAATCATATTATATGCACTTTAATATATCACTGTGTAACTAAATTGGTCTTAAAAAAACAAAACAAAAAAAAAAAGCCATTGATGCCTGGATAAATAGTATAGTGCTCATCAAAAGTTTAGACAATATTTTCAAAGGCAAAAAGCATCCTAAATGATTTTTTATTTTTTGCTTGATATATTAAGCTCTTGATATATTAAGCTCTGATCATTTATTTTTTTATCTCATTAAATCCTTTATAACTAAATTAGTAAGTTATGAATATCAAATTCTGTTAAAAATACGTTATTAACTTCATCTGTATTTGAAATTATTAAAAAATATATTTTTTACAGTTTGAATTAAAGTTTTTACAGTTTCCTATAGCTACGTTATACATCCAAAATTGCTTTCAAACAGTGAAAAAAATACAAATTTTGAATGCAGGTGCAATGAAGAACAGTCTGTTAACCGAATTTTATGTTCAAAATTAAATTTTTTGGTCATCAATGGCTTAATGAGACCAAAAATAAATGATCAGGGACTTAATGTATTTAAATAAAAGATCAAGGGTTTAATGAATAAAAAATGAAAGATCAAGGACCTAATGATACTTTTTACCTATTTTCAAAAGTTCATAATTTGTTTTAATAAAATCATATAAATTTGTTTTTATTTTAATAAAATTAATTCGGACATTTTTCAACCACTTTTTACCGGAATTGATTAAATGACATCTAATCACATATCTCAATGCTATGTGACAATAATAAAAAAAACTTCAACCACAAACTAATCCAAGTAAATAAAGATTATACATTAAAATTTTAACCACAAATTAAATAGATTGTCAATTAAAATGTTTAGTTACATTTTTTTTAGTATGATAGTTGCTGTTGACGTGATATTGAGATTCAAGTAATCAACTCCGGTGAAAAAATGATCGGAAAACGTCCAAATGAAACAAAAACAAACTTAAGTGATTTTATTGAGACAAACTCATTTTTTTTAACCTTTTTAAGAACATTATCCAAACCTTTGTGACTATAGGTGCTAATTGCCTTTTGATGCCTTCAACTTACGCAATATCTTGCTAACTCTCTAGTAATTTATTAGGTTTGAAATTATTTAAGGGTGTTGTTATTTACTGTCCCCAAATTACTTATCACCGTTTCCATTTGGACAAATTTTCCCTTTTCATAAATTTTTTCCAAAACTGAAAATTTGTTTTTTTTTTTGAGAGAGAATTCGCCTGTTTTATGTCTAGGCGGATCGGATTTCTATCCGCCTATGCATAAAAAATTATGAAAAATCTCAATTTTTTTGTGACGAAAAATACAAAATCGTCCCAAAAAATATGCATTATTTTCATGATTTCTTTGATAAAAAAAACGTAAATTTTAATGTTTCCGACTCGTAATCATCCATTTTCGGGGTTCTCAAGTTGTCACGCAATAATTATTTTCATAATTTCAATTATTATTGTTCGGGTTTGTAATATTGGAGAGAGAATTTTCAGTTTTTTTATCAAAATTATGAGAATGGCAAAAAAAAAGTTCAAATGGTTCGTTGGCCTCCAACTTGATAGTAATATATATTATAATTTATCCAAAAAAAATCTTATTTAAATCACGTGAATTTAATGGATTAATCAATGCCATTTTAAATAAGTTTAGATGTAATGTCTATTCGAACTTGACTTGTTGATTGTATTGAACTCCTGAAATAAGATAGAAGAATAATCAGAGTAGGGACCGGAGTTCCGCATCCATGCTCTAATGATGAAGTCAGTGAAGATATTGTTAGTGAAATAACTAATAAGTAAGAAATTTAGAGTAATTGAGAAAGTGTTACATCCTTATTTTTATTTGGGCCGATTTTATAATTAATTACTATTTATGGTTTAAATTGTGTAACATGTACAGATTCGAACCGAATTGGTAAATTACCAAAATTTATGGCTCAAACTTGTAATTATGAAAAACTAGTTAATAATTATTTTTCTAATTAACTATTAAGTACATTAGTTAATAAATAATTTTTTAATTAATTGTGTGAGATTGGTCTATGTGAACTTAGTGTGAAAATGGCAGCAGGTTTATTTACGTGAAGCAGTTAGTTGGGAGTAGTTTAGTGGATCATGGAGCATTCCTTATAGACATAGGGAAAGAAGTTAAAAGCTGTTGTGAGCAGAACATTTACCGTATACAATAAAACCTCTATAAATTAATAATATTGAGACTATGAAATTTTATTAATTTATCGAGTATTAATTTATTGAATTGGCCCAAATTGGGACGAGACGAAATTATTATTTTAAAAAAATTATTAATTTATCGATTATTAATTTATGAAGGTTACACACAAAGAAAAAAATAAGACCCAACCAAATCAACACAAATTCAACAACAATAAAGTCAATTCTCTGCAATTTTCCTTTACGCTAATTTCACATAGTTTTCAGTTCTAGTTCTATAGAATTCTTAGTTTCTTTCAAGTTTTAGTTTACAATTTTCATTTTAATTCCAAGTCCTACAATTTTAAATCCTATGTTTCTAAGCTTTCAATTCAATTTCAATTCTAATTTCTCAAGCATTTATTTTCAATTCGGTATTGTTTCCTTCAATTAATCCCATTTCCGTAGATTTAATTATGAACCCTTTAGCTTGTTCATCCTTTTAGCTTTCTACAATTGTCTCTTAGAAGTTATTTCTTTAGATTTTTAGGAGTTTTCATAAAACTTTCAGGCACGCTCACAATCTACTCAAAACGACAAGAAAGAGTTTTTGACACGCTCGGTGGAACAGAAACAATGCTATTAAGAAATCATAAATTCAATAAAGAAAGAAAATTCAATTGTCTCGCAAGATACAGAGAATATGTCTGTTAACATAGGGCAAGTTGCTCTGGTCAAACGAGCTACAGAAAAAGTGCAGATGAAAAATGTTCCTTATGCTAGTATGGTTGGTAGTCTAATGTACGCTATGTTGTGTACGAGACCCGATATTTGTCATGTCATTAGGATGGTAAACATATATTAGTCCAATCCAAAGAAAATTGGAAAGATATTAAAAGGATATTAAGGTATCTTAAAGCAACTGCAAACTTTGTTGATGCATGAAAATGTAACTAGATAATAAGTTTAATATTACAGTAACTTAGATTTATATTTATTTTACAAAACCAAAATTCATGCATCAACAAAGTTACAACCTTAAACTTGTCATCTAAGTTAAATAATAATCAATCTAATTAATCATTTTCTTAAAACAATAATCGATCATAATCCAGTCTCTCGATTTAAAATTAAGAAACTTAAACAAGAACAACATCAAATCCAACTATTCGAACTATCGTAATGATTGAAAGTGAAACTGAATTTGTGTAAGTTGATTATCAAAGTTTATCTTCTTCAATCACTAAATTTTCTTACGTTAATTGAATAAGATAAACACCACGAAAATAAACTTAAAAGCTTTCGCTAGAATAAACTTTAAATAGAAATCATGAAAGAAAAACAGGAACTATATAAATCAAATGAGTCAAACAAGATACTTAGATAAATGAGTTTAACAAGAACGATACAATCGAATAACATAAACAAATAAGGGTTCGGGGTTGTGAATCCTTTCACTCTTCTTCGAAAGGGTTGTCAATCCTCGGCGCATCTTCGATTTGTACTCTCGTTGTTTCTTTGCGATAAGTTGTCTCTCGATCAACTTTGATGCATTACATGAATTGAGATAATTTCTCTTTTTGATTCTCTAAGATGTAAAATGTATTCTCTCGTATATATTCTATATATTTAAATGCTGGAGAATCACTCTATTTATAGGCTTCAAGCAGATAGGCACGTCCATAGGAGGAATGGTGTGTTGGTTCGGTGAAAGGTCGCGTCGTTTCGCCAAAAGCTGAAGAAATTCAAAGTGCATAAGCAAGGCAGGTGGCGCCCGTGATTCCTTCTGGACATTCTTTCACGCCCGTGAGTTACTCATTCACGCCCATGATTCTGATTGTCTTCCAAACCTGGGTTTCGTCCGTTTTTCATCCGAATGTGCTCCAATCATCCCGAATCACCAAGTATCAACTCCTAACACGAAAACATAAAATATAGAAGTAAAATCTTCCCAAAACAACAATAAAACACACAAAACAAAAAAAAACAATCAAAGTAAAATGCATGCTCAAAAAAAGTAAATTTCGGACTTATCACCTGGATGAGAGAAAGTCCATGTCAGGCTATATATTCTTGCTAGAGAATGATGCCATCTGATGGAGTAGCAAGAAACTGACATGTGTAGTTTTATCCACCATAGAAACCGTGTATGTATCATACTTATTAGCAGTTCAAGAGGCTGTTTGGTTGAATAGTTTCTTAAACTTTCTAAATATTACCAATTCTAATACTTTAGTCATAGTTAACAGTGGTAGTCGATCTGCTATTGTTTTTTCTAAGGACCATAGATACCATAGCAAGACAAATCATATAAGAGATTAAGTACCACTTTCTTAGGGACCTAATTACATGCAAAGAAGTTAGTATAAAGTAAGTGTCAACTCATTACATGGTTGCGGATCCCCCGGTCAAACCTATCAAGAGAGATAAATGTTTTATATTAAACATTTACATCCCAATAATTGCATAGGATATAGGCATACTTCTCTTTTTATGTATTTTGATAACATGATTTATTAATAAAGGTTTCATGAATTTTTTTCCAATACACGAGTGCGTATATTTTTTTTGTTAATGTTCGTCGTTATATGTTACAATGCATGCCAGGCAGAAAATGAGCTCACTCACACGAGCGTTTACCTTGGTTTGTCACATGGTGACAAATAAAAGGATGAGGATGTTTTTGAACAATTCGAGAGCATGTTCAATAACAGAAGCCACCTTGCAGAAGATTCAAAAGCAATTTTATCATGGTGCAAGATGATAATATACACTACATGTGTATGAAATAGATTAAGTATAATCTGAAAGGAAAAGTTTGAGACAACCTAAAGACTTCTATCTATATAGTCAAAAGCAATCAATATATGTAGTGAACTAAAGGTAGATGTTTTGGTACATCCGAATCTATGCTTCTATATGGTGTTAAGATGAGAGACATGCTCATCTTTCCAGGAAAGAATTGAACACCATAACACATGTTTCATACCATGTGTGCTTTAGCGACCACAAGATGGAAAAGAGACGATCTCGTCTTTTTCCTAGTGTGAGACTTACATCGTGAAATCACAATTTATCGACATTACTTATCCTAAAGACCTTTAACTTATTCTGTAAGTATAATCTGATAGGGTCATCTTTAGGTTGTTTTGGTAATTCCAACTAAAAAGAACCCAACTGGATAAGCGAGTTAGACTACGATGGAAGGAATAAAGTAGGAGGGGAAGATATCTATGAAGTTGACATCTTAATAGTTTCTGTATTTCACTATTTGGATACTTATGCATACGTGTATATTTGTGAAAATAGAGGAGTTTTAGAGATCAAAGTTATTACAGTGGACGATCCATGTTCAAATCAAAAGACTATATTCTCCAATGAGTGTATAGTCTCAAGTTTGATACATGCTCATCGAGCAGCTATATGTTACAACAACTATATAGCACAAGTCTTGATAGTATGTCGGTCACACGAACTATTTGCAATAATATGGATGATATTGATATGAGGATTGGAATATGTTCCATTATGTGCCGAATAATTAATCCGCCCGAAATGGAATCAGGTCAAACCCATTAGGGGATGACAATGGGGCGGGGCGGGACAGGGATGCACTCCCCATTTCACCCCGAATACTTACGGGGACAGTTTCAGGGAATTCTCATAAAAAAAGATTCGGGGATTTTTTCATCCCCACCCCGTCCAAGCACGGGTGCCCACCCATCACCTAAAAAAATAAATTTAAAAATTATTCATGTTTATTAATTTGAAGCATGAAAACTAAATAAATATTATGTGAAATAATCAAACTTTGAGCTTCTATTAAATTAAAAATTACCCTTTACCCATTATACATTTAGAATCCCTTCAAATCATAAGAAAGAGTAGAACCTCAAATAATATTAAGTACATAAACACACTTAAACTACTACAACAGAGCTTATATCAAAACAACTAAAAACTTAAAAATAACCAAAACCCGAAAATAAGTCCATAATGCAAGCTGGATAGAGGAGTTAAAGGCACTTTACGTTTTCAGTGATTCTGTCAGAGATTAATTTAAAATCTATGATTGGGTCTTAACTATCAGCTTGAACTTTTAGTTAAATCGGTTCCATGATATGGTATCAGAGCCTTTTGTGCCAAATGGTCGAGGGTTTGAGTCCTGACAATCCCATTAATTTATAAAAGTAAGACACACAGTGAGATGAGCCAAATCAATAACAAGCTTAAGTTTTTTATGTTTATTTTTAGTGCTATAAATTAAATAATGTTAATGTTGTGAGCTAAAAATTAACCTTTCATACCTCATTCTGCATATTGTTTGACTTGTTAGAGAAAAAATTTGGTTGAAAATGGTTTAGGGGTATGGGTATCTCTAGTCCAGGCCAAAGAAAAAGTCCAAGTCTTCAAGGTTATGAGAAGGCTTGGTTATTAATTTATTTAGAGTATATATATTATCTTATATATAATATAGGGTAAATTCTAAAAAAAACCCATGTGGTTTCACCGATTTCCAAATAAACCCTTGTGGTTTGTTTTTACCAAAAAAAAGGAGCGTGGTTTACGCCGTTACCCGAAAAACGGAAAATGGGTTAACAGTGTTAAAAATGAGGGGTAAAATTGGAAATTCCGAATTTTTTTAATTTTTTTAATTTTCTCTTTTTTCTTTTTTTCTTTCCTTCTTCTTTTTCTTCTTCTTCTTTCTTTCTTTTCTTTTTCTTCTTCTTCCTTCCTTCCTTCCTTCCTTCCTTCCTTCTTCTTCTTCTTCTTCTTCTTCTTCTCTCCTTCTTCTTCCTCTCTCTCTTCTCCTTCCTCTTTTTCTTCTTTTTTTTAATCGGAAATCTCAGATTTCTGATTTTGGAAATCTGAAATTTCCAGATTTCTGGAATTCCAGAAATCTGGAAATTCTAGATTTCCAAAATCGGAAATCTGGGAATTTCCAGAACCCAGAAATCTGGAAATTCCAGATTTCCAGAATCGGAAATCTGAAATCGAAACAAAAAAACAAAAAAAAAAGAAGAATGGAAGAGAGAGAGGAAGAAAAAGAGAAGAGTGAGAGAGAGGGGAAGAAGAAGAAGAAGGGGAGGAGGAGGAGGAAGAAGAAGAAGAAGAAGAGGAGGAGGAGGAGGAGGAGGAGGAAGAAGAAGAAGAAGAAGAAGAAAGAAAAAATAAAAAATAAAAATAAAAAATAAAAAAAAATCGTTTTTCCAACTTTACCCTTTGCCACGTCAGCATTTTTAACACTGTTAACCCATTTTCTGTTTTTCGGGTAACGGCGTAAACCACGCTCCTTTTTTTTTGGTAAAAACAAACCACGGGGGTTTATTTGGAAATCGGTGAAACCACAGGGGTTTTTTTTGGAATTTACCCTATAATATATTATTTTATTTTTTTGATATGCTCACGGGCCGGTTTTCAAGGGCGGGGCGGGGCGGGGATCCCCACGGTTGGGGTAGTAACACACACCCCATCAAAATTTAGTCTTCAGGGGTAAAACTTTCTGCATCTCAGCTCTGCGTCTAAAAAGTTTCGAATCCTCACGGTTTTCAATTTTTTCCTGCCACATTGCCACCCCTAAAGCTTATCTAAAAGATTGTGGATTAGGGTTAGCGTTTTATAGTCTAATTATAGGCTATATATAGAAAGTTGACTAACCCTAATGATATAAGAGAATAAGAATTAAGATTCTCTCTTGAACCTCCATCCCCTCCTCACACTCTCTGTCTCTAACGTTCACTTTAGTTTATGGATTCTTCGTTTTAAATCTATGTGGGTGATTCGCGATCGGTGATACAAGATCGTGATTGATCCGATTCTTTCACTATTTATCTTCCTAATAGGTTCTGCTCTACAAGAGGTAAACCTTAACCCCATATTTGTATCCAGATTATTTGTTTATAATCCCTTCCGAATTCAAATACAAGAAAAAGGAAACGTAAGAAAAACTTAATAAGTTCAAATTAACATAATTCAAATTTTATTTAGCTTCGATAAATATAAATAAAGGATCCAAAATTAATTATCTATAAATAGTTGAAAAGTAATGTTCATTATGTAATTATGTTTGTATAATATTTAGGGGTTAATAAAAGTAAGGGAAAAATACAAATAAAATATATGTGGTTTGCACAATTTGTACATAGAGGTTCGTGGTTTAAAAATTTGTAAATAGAGGTATGTGGTATATTTTATTTACAAAATAAAGTATTACAATTTCACAATTAAGTTCTAATTACAACCGAAAATATTTTTATCTCAAAAAATTATTTTACGTTTTTTACTAATTTGACAATTTATAAAGTAAATTGATATTTAAGTTCATTTTACACAATTGCAATTTAATTTTTGGGTCTGTGTTTTGTTAACTTATAAATGTAATTTATTTATTTTTTAAAATACCATTGGTTGTGATCAGAACTTTCAAATACTTTATTTTGTAAAAAAACATACTACATACCTTTATTTGCGAACTTTTGAACCACAAACCTCTATTTATAAATATGACAAACCACGACATTTTATTTGTACTTTGCCCTAAAAGTAATGTTCATTGTGTAATTATTTTTTTAACATAATTTAAGACATTTTCTTTAATAGGATACTTTTTTTTTCTTTTTAGAAAATATGGTAAATAATTTTTCCCTCCCTTCCCTTATATAAGTCATTCTAGGGGGTGTTTCACACAAATTAAAAATAGAATTAATATAGAATCAAATTAATAAATTTACATTGGTTAACTAAAAAACAATTCTCTCTCGTATCATTGTTAGAGAATAAGTCTTGAAGTTTTAAAAAATACATGGACTAAGACAAAAAAAAATCAATACTTGGAGTGAAAAACTAAACTAAAAGTTCTTAGAATATTAGAATGATTTATATTTGAAAAAAAAAACTAATTTGCTAGAATAACTTATATAAGTAAATGGAGGGAGTGTTAGTTTACCTATTATATTAATCAATTCTCATATTACTTAAAATACATGATAAAGATTCTAAATTTTTATTTTCGTAGTACGAAATTAATTTACTCTTACTTATAAACTTCTCTATTTTCACACTCCTAATTATTATTATAAGGCTTTTCAAAAAAAAATATTAGTATAAGGAAAAATATAAATATTTAAAAATAATGTATGAAAATATTAATTCAGTGATTAATTATTTGAAAATGTGAAGATCTAATAAAGAAAAGATAAAAGAAAAGAATGGAATTTTGTAATATGATAAAATAAGGAAAGGGGTAAATTTATTTTTTATTTTTATTTATTTCTATTTTGATTAGTAAAAAGTTTTGACTATATTGGACAAAACAAGATGAGGTACACATATTGTTTATAGTTTAATTACAACTCAGTAGCGTTTAGACATTGTTCCAGTTTTAGTTTGCATCATGGTAGTGGCCGACCGAATCCCTATTACGAAGTTACAGCGAGAAGATTGAGTAAAGTGTTCGCCCCCGAGCCTGACAACCTCCTAGGAAACCCAAGGAAGCGGAACCGATCAAGCCCTTCACTTGCACGCCCTCGAAGAACTCGATGCTCCTTATTCTCTGTAAACTTGTATCAATTTATATTTCATCTAATAAAGTCCGTTCTATTCGACAAATCGTTATGCAGCACTTATGGTAACCAATCCAATATAAGTGAGGCTGGTGTTTTCATTAATATGCACTTGAATTCAAAATCATTACAAGGAAACTTTGTTGAACACTTAGGCAAATTATCATCTCGAAAGAGTGTTAATTTGAGTAAGGGCAACTATCCCGAAAGGGTTTTGTCGCGTTCAAAGCCAATTAATTAGAGGTTCCATCATTTATTTCATCATCATAATAATACAAAGTTTAAGTTGTTTTCTTTGCTTAATGCAAATGAACAAATTCATTCCTTTTTCTAATAAGTTCTAAATGTTCCTGTTTTGTAAAATTCATCCTTAAAATCAGAAGATCTTTCTAACAATCGATTTATTCTAAATATATAATCTTATTCCAGCATTTTCAAATACTCAAAGTTTTCAAATTCAATCAAATAAATTTCCTAAATTCAATTAATCCAATTTTCACTTTTATTTACATTTTATAAATCTAACAAGTTCGAAATTAAAGATTCAAAAATAAGTTTTTCGTTAAAAAAACGTATCTCTGTGGGATAGATATTTTTATTACTACAAGCGAAACCGTGCACTTGCGGAAATCGCTCAACAAGTTTTTGGCGCCGTTGCCGGGGATACGCCAAAATTTTTGACAAAATTTTTATTTTTCGCATTTTATTTTCGAATCTAGGTTTATATATTATTTTTATACAACTTTTATATTTTATTTATTTTCAGTTTTCTAATATATTTGCTTTCAATTTTGTTTTGAAGGTAGTTTGGCTCGTGTTACAATTTCAAGTTGATGCGCAGTTCACGAAATTCGGGCACGCCACCAGATCCTTTTGATCCAGAAATTGAAAGAACACTTAAGAAAAACAAGAAAAACAACAAAAACAAAGACAAAACACCCTTAAAAGCTAAAGTAGTCCAGCCAGAAATCATGGCCGATCCACCGACACTTATGGATTACGCTAGGCCAGGAATGGCCGGTGTAACTAATAGTGTAGTTAGACCCCGTATAAACGCAAATCAATTTGAAATTAAGCCTGCTTTGCTTAATATGTTGCAGAACAACGTAACGTTTTACGGATTGCCTAACGAAAACCCTAATGCACATTTGACAAATTTCTTAGAAATTTGTGACACTTTTAAAATTACTGATGTAACAGCAGAAGCAATCAAACTTCGCCTCTTTCCTTTCACTTTGAAGGATAAGGCAAAAATTTGGTTAACTTCTATGCCTGCTGCAACATTTGAAACTTGGGACCAATTAGCCCAAGCATTTTTAGAAAAATATTTTCCCTTAGCAAAAACCGCAAGAGTCATCAAAGAGTTGACATCTTTCACACAAAATGATAATGAAACTCTTTATGAAGCTTGGGAACGTTTTAAAGAACTTCAACGTTTATGCCCACACCACCAATTGCCAGATGCACTTTTAATGCAGACATTCTATAATGGATTAAATCCTACGACTAGAGGTTCATTAGATGCTATGTCTGGAGGGTTATTTATGAAAAAGACATCCGCCCAAGCAAGAGAACTTTTGGAGGAAATGGCAATCAACAGCAGTATGTGGCCCGCAGAGCGTGGACATATACCAACGGCGAAACCATCATCCTCATGTACATCATCGGTTAAAGGTATAATGAATCTTGATCCTGTAGCAATGTTACAAGTCCAATTTTCTGCCTTATCGCACAAAATTGATAAATTTATGGCACCATGCGATCCTAATGATCCGATCCAGAGAGACATTGAATACGAAGGTATGAACGAGATAGAACATGTAAATTTTGTCCAAGGACAAAACCAAACTACTAATCCTTATTCTAACACTTATAATCCTGGATGGAGAAATCATCCTAACTTTAACTGGAAAGATGGTAATAATAATAATGCAAATGCTAATCAATATCGTATAAATAATTATCAAAATCAAACAAGAGATACGATTAGCACTTTATCTTCAAAAATCGACAAATTTATAGATGCTATGAATGGAAAGGTAAGTAATCAAGACGATGGTTTTAAACGGATCGAAAATAAATTCGATCAGCTTATCAAAAACCAATCATCTAGCATCCATAATTTGGAGGTTCAAATTGGACAACTTGCTAAATCAATTCCATCTCGCAAAGAGGGAAGTCTTCCCAGCCAAACGGAAGAAAATTCGAAAGAGCATGTTAAGGCTATCACTCTTCGTTCGGGGAAAAACTACTTAGGTCCGGAAATGCCCGGAATTTCAACTTTACCTGGAAATGATTTACCAAAATCCAAAGAAGATACATTAAAACAAAAAGATACACCAATTGACTCTAATCCGAAACCCTTTGTACCAAAGCCACCTTTTCCACACAAGGTCCGAAATAAGGACCATGATAAACAACTGTTATCATTTTTAGATAAACTTAAAAATTTACATATAAATTTAACATTCATGGATGCAATTACACAAATTCCTAACTATGGAAAATTCTTGAAAGATTTAATTTCAAAAAAGATTAGTTGGGAAGGAATTTCATCCATTTCACTTCCTGAAGAATGTAGTTCGATAGTATCAAGCAAATTACCTACTAAACTCAAAGATCCCGGATGCTTTACCATTCCATGTACTTTGGGAAATATGGAATTCCCAAGTTGTCTTTGTGATTTAGGAGCTAGTATAAACTTGATGCCATTGTCTATTTTTGAAAAATTAGGTTTAAAAGAAGACATCAAGCGTACCAATATGGTTTTGCAATTAGCGGATCAATCCACTAAAAGACCATATGGTATAATTGAAGACGTTTTAGTAAAAGTTGACAAATTTATTTTTCCTACTGATTTTGTTATCTTAGATTTTGCTTATGATGATAATTGTCCGCTAATCTTTGGTAGACCATTCATGAACACGGGACGTGCTCTAGTTGATGTGTCGGAAGGAAAAGTAGTTTTACGAATAGGTGACGATAAGATCGAGTTCGATATGAATCAAGCGATGAAATATCCTATGGAGGATTTCGCTTGTATGAAGCTTGATTTAATTGAAGAATGTGTTAATGACATTGTTCAAAGAGAAGAAATAATAGAACCTATAATGGGTGAAGAATTAGAAGATAAGGACCCAGAGCCTTTGATTCGAGAAGATGGACCAGTTCCGCCTTCAGTAGTAGTTCCACCTAAATTAGAACTTAAAGAACTACCAAACCACCTGAGATACACTTTCCTAGGCGGAAGTGATACTCTACCTATAATCATCTCTAACAAATTAACAGAAAATCAAGAAGAAAAATTGAAAGAAGTTGTTAGAAATAGAATAGGAAGTATGGGATGGCAGATTTCAGATTTAAAAGGGATTAATCCTAGTATTGTAATGCATAGGATTCACTTAGAAGAAGATAAGCCACCTAAAGCGGATAGACAAAGACGTTTAAATCCGAACATGAAAGAAGTAGTCAAAAATGAGATTACTAAACTTTTAGACAATGGAATCATTTATCCTATTTCGGATAGTGAATGGGTTAGTCCAATCCATTGTGTACCCAAAAAGGGAGGTATAACTGTAGTAAGGAATGATGAAGGTGAATTAATACCTACGCGAACCACCACCAGTTGGAGGGTTTGTATAGATTATAGGAACCTAAATAAGGCAACTAGGAAAGATCATTTTCCTTTACCTAATGATCGAAAGGATAGCCGGTCATGCATTTTATTGTTTTCTCGATGGTTATTTCGGATTCTTTCAAATATATATTTACCCGGATGACCAAGATAAAACAACCTTCACATGTCCTTATGGAACATTTGCATATAGAAGAATGCCTTTTGGTTTATGTAATGCACCAGCAACTTTTCAACGTTGCATGACTGCAATTTTTAATGATTTCATCGAAGATATCATGGAAGTATTTATGGATGATTTTTCGATTTATGGAGATTCTTTTGATGCATGTTTAAAAAACTTAGATAGAGTTCTTTCTAAATGCGAAGAAACGAATTTGGTATTAAATTGGGGAAAATGTCATTTCATGGTCGACGAAGGAATTGTTTTAGGTCATAAAATATCTGAAAAGGGATTAGAAGTGGATAGAGCAAAAACTTCAGTAATAGAAAAATTACCCCCACCAACAACTGTCAAGGGAGTAAGATCTTTTCTAGGACATGCAGGTTTTTACAGAAGATTTATAAAAAACTTTTCTGTGATTTCCAAACCACTTACTAATTTACTTATGAAGGATTCAACCTTCGACTTTAATGAAGATTGTATTAAAGCTTTTGAAACATTGAAAACAGCCTTAATCAGTGCGCCCATAATTGCTAAACCCGATTGGGATTTGCCTTTTGAAATCATGTGTGATGCAAGTGACCTAGCAGTAGGATGTGTTTTAGGTCAAAAAAAGGATAAAAAATTACATGTTATTTATTATGCAAGTCATACATTGTCCGGTGCACAGTTAAATTACACAACAACAGAAAAAGAGATGTTAGCCGTAGTATTTGCATGTGATAAGTTTAGGTCATACTTGTTAGGATCTAAAGTTATTATTTATACAGATCATGCAGCTTTACGTTATCTGTTTACTAAGAAAGATGCAAAACCGTGTCTGATTAGATGGGTTTTGTTGTTACAAGAATTTGATATAGAAATTAAAGACAAAAAAGGGGTAGAAAACCTTGTCGCCGATCATCTATCAAGACTAGAAGATGAAAACGGTCCTATAGGTGAAACTATCGGTATACGAGATGATTTCCCCGATGAACATCTCTATCATGTAGAAAGTATCATGTCACCATTGTATGCAGATTTTGCTAATTATCTTGCAACCGATATCGTTCCGGAAGGATTATCTCCCCAACAGAGGAAGAAATTTTTCTTCGATATTAAACAATATTATTGGGAAGATCCCTTTCTATTTAAATCATGTGGTGACGGGATAATTAGGAGATGTGTTGGAGAAAATGAATATGAATCTATAATAACAGAATGTCATTCCAGCTCGTATGGAGGACATAATGGAGTTAATAAAACGGTAGCTAAAATATTAGAATGTGGTTTCTTTTGGCCTACAATGTTTAAGGACGTTGGTTCATTTATTACTCGTTGTGATAAATGCCAAAGAACGGGAAATTTAGGAAGGAAAGATGAGATGCCCCTCAAAAACGTGTTGGAAGTTGAAATCTTCGACATGTGGGGAATTGATTTCATGGGACCTTTTCCGCCTTCCAATGGTAAAACTTACATATTAGTAGCCGTTGACTATGTTTCGAAGTGGGTTGAAGCAATTGCAACCCCTACGAATGATTCTAAAGTAGTTATTACTTTTCTTGACGATATATTTTGTAGATTCGGTTGTCCTAGGTACGTTGTTAGTGATGGCGGTACCCATTTCATAAATCGGAATTTCGATATGCTTATGAAAAAATATGGAGTACGCCACCGCGTGTCAACGCCATACCATCCTCAGTCGAATGGTCAGGCGGAGATCTCAAATAGAGAACTCAAATGGATTCTAGAGAAAACTGTTTCGTCATCAAGAAAAGATTGGTCACAAAAACTCAATAATGCGCTATGGGCATACCGTACTGCATTTAAATCACCAATAGGAATGACTCCGTACCGTTTGGTGTATGGAAAAGCATGTCATTTACCAGTTGAATTAGAACATAAAGCCTATTGGGCTATTAGAAAACTTAATTTTGATTTACAACAAGCAGGAAAGAAACGTTTGCTCGATTTAAATGAGTTAGATGAGTTACGTCATCTAGCGTATGAAAATGCGAGGATTTATAAAGAAAAAGTGAAAAAATGGCACGATGCCAAGATTAAAGTCAAACACTTTAATGTTGGAGATAAGGTGCTGTTATTCAATTCACGGCTTCGTATATTTCCGGGAAAACTTAAGTCTAGATGGGACGGACCGTATTTAGTCGTCAAAACGTTCGACTATGGTGCTTTGGAACTTGAGGAAACTAATGGTAAGCGTTTCAAAGTTAACGGTAATCGATGTAAAATCTATTACGAAAATATTTCCGAAATAGGAACTAGTTTCGTAACAAGATTTCCTGACATATAAATCATTTTATTTTTCTAATAGTTAGTTTTTATTTTTATTTTTATTTATTTATTTATTATTTTTTTTATTTTTTATTTTGTTTTGTTTTAGATTATATCATTTTTTTAGAATTTTAGATATAAAAAATATATTCGAGTCATGATTAATTTTTAGGAATTTCATAAAAATTAGAAAATTCAGTGATTCTCAGTTGAGAATTTCAGATTCTCAGTTGAGAATTCACATATATGAAATTCTTAATGAGGTAGAAATATTTCTGGACTTATAGAGAATTTCAAATTCTCAGTTGAGAATTTAGGCATGGCTAGAAGTCAGGAAAATTTCTGGACTTGTAGAGGATTTCAGATTCTCAGTTGAGAATTCTGATTGAAAATTGAAGGGAAAAATTTCTGAACTTACCGAGGATGAAGATTCTCGGTAGAGGATCAGGAGTTTAGAGTTTTGACAACTGATTTTCGCAGGAAAATCAGCGTGCCGCGACCGCGGGTCAGCATCCTCGGTCGCGACACGGGGGGAATTTTGCCCAGATTGAACCTTTTCTCAGCAGTTGTAACTATTCAGAATGAAACACTAAGTTTTTCTCATTTCTAAAAGGTTTGTTTCATGCCTTTTCACTTCGAAACAACACCTCTTTTCGTCCTAGGATCTTATATATAGGTACTAGAGGTCCAGTTTTCTGTCACTTTCTTTTTCATCTCTATCAGAACTATCTCTGATTTTCTTACCATTCATAAAATCCAAACCCTAAGTTCAGAACTTTTCTTCCTTACACTTCCAAAAATCATGGCTTCCTCAAACACTTCATCTAAGAAAGTTATTACTTCACGCAATAAACATGTGGATATATCAGAGCGTTATGGATGTAACTTTCCTATCTTCAATCACGATGAGGGAAGGCGCTTCCTGAAACTTCGATACACTTTCTTTGTCGGAATGCTATACATGGATGACTTTCTTAATGATCAATTAGGAATTAAGGAAGATATGAGTCGTTACATGGAGCGACTAGGATGGACCAGATTTGTCGATATGAAGTTTCCTATAATTGGAGACTGGGTGTTAGAGTTTTTCTGCACTGTGCGTTTTGTTAACAAGCGTCATGTGCATCTCAGTTTTCGTCGGGATGGCAAAACTTTCACTTTTGGATATCCTGAATTGCATGCTTGGTTTGGTTTTCCTTTGAAGGATGCTACCAAACGCCATCATGGAAGAGATATGACGTCCACTGATATTTGGCGAATGCTCACCGGTATCTGGCCTTTCCACCCAAAACTTGCCTATAATAAGTCTTTCTATTCCAACTCTATACTATATTTTCATAAGTTTCTGAGTCACAGCCTGTTCGGTCGCACATTCAGTAGTGTCGTCCAAGAATCTGATCTTTATGTCCTTGGCGATATATTTCAAGGCAACGTGGTTGATTCTTCAAAAATTCTGATGGAGGGTCTTGTTGGCGCATCTAGATCCAAGGCTAAGAAGGTTGGGTTCGGGAATATTATATGTGGAATAATACTAGGGACCAAGGGAAGTATTTCTGTTCCTTGGAGTGATGCTGAATCTTTCCCGATGCTAGACTATGAATTTTTAGAATTTGAAGGTCTAGTGAAGCGAGTTTTTCGATCAGGACCACATTTTCTTTCTGCACCCGAACGACAAGCCTTCGTGCAGTTGAAAATAGAACGATATAGGGCTAAGAAAATCCCGATTAAAAGGGACCAATTTTTAGCATAGTTTGTGTTTTATATTGTTTGTAAATATATGTACATAAATGTTAATAAATAAAATTTCTTTTTGCACTATATTTCGATTTTGGTTATATGGTTGCATTTTAATTTCATGAATTTAGACCATTGAATCAATTAATTGCAAACTTAATCTATTCATGACTAATTAAATGTTAATAATTGCATTTTAAGTTCCTTAAATAAGATTCATTTAACTTCAATTAATAAATGCACATTAATGCTTCATTTAATTTTAATTCCAAACCTTTCCTATTCATAATTTTAACATTCATTAATTAATGCAATTTTTATTTTAATTTTCCATTAATAAGGATAAACCTTTGGTTTTCCTTATCATTTAATGTTTTACATTTATGTTTTCAGTACAGATGACATTTTTAAGGAGTTCAGGATAGGATTTATCAAGAAAATGCACGAAATAAAGTAAATAAGCTGAATTTGGGTAGCCACGAGGTGATCCGCGACCGCGGATGCGCTTCCACGGTAACATCAGAAAAAATCCAGAAAATTTCAGACACAAGATTCGCTGCCCAGCGCGATTCGCGGCCGCGAATGTTGGATTCTCGGTAACTTCAGATTTTTCTTCTCAAATTTCAGAGGATATGTTGGTTGACAAACGCGATCCGCGACCGCGGATATACATCCAGACCGCGACACGCGTAATTCAGGCACTCCAGGTCCGGTTTTAGACCTATTTTTCCATTCTTCCTATACCTTTTCCTTTTCTATTTAACCTATACCTATTCTTCTTCCTATTCATCCTCTATTTACACATTTTCCTATTCAACCTCTAACTATATTAATTACTCTTCCTATTTCAACTCTACCTATTCCAATTCCTATTTCTACTCTAACTATTTACCTTGTTATTCAAACCCTATATACACCTATTACCTACACACACCTTACATCACCTCCAATTTAACCAATCCCCTACTCTTACCTCTTCCCAATACCTTACTTTTACTCTTCCCAATTTCATCATTACCCTTTTCAATCACCTACACCTTTCAATTCCAAGAATTCACAACCATTCTACTTCATCTTCAACCTCAAGCTTTTCTCTCTTTTCATCTTTTTCTCTAAACCCTAACATTCATAACACATAAACACCACAACCATGCCTAGAGCAAAGCGTGTTGGACACAAGCCGGCTGTCACTGAGGCTACTCGCCTTAGGGTTAGTTGCGGAGCTTATTTCGACATTCATTCTGAAGAAGAAGTTGGACGTTTCAAGCACTTTTCACACGCCAATCGTAAGTTCGTGGATATGCAGTTTCTTGACTTTGATTCGGTAAGAAAGTTGAACTTCTCTACACAAATTACTGCTTTTATTGAAACTTTGGGATAGGAAACTTTTGCTTCTATGCGTTTTCCACAAATTCAAGAGTATGTGGTTGAGTTTTTGGTTACTTTGACGATGAACAAAAAGAGGACAGAAATTTCTTTTCGGAATAAGGGTATTACCTATACAGTTGATTATGAGGCTATGGGTAATATGTTTGGTTTCCCTACTAGTGACTTTTATGATAAGCCTCGGGATTTTGATAATAACTCTTTTTGGCAAACTCTGTCTGACCAAACTTCTTTTGATTCTAAGAACACTTCAAGCAAGTTGATTAAGGATAATTGTGTGTTCTTCTTTCACAAGTATTTGAGTTTTTCACTTTTTGGTCGTGTTGAGAGTTCGAAGATTCAAGTCCGGGATTTGTTTGTTTGGGATTGTTTGTTCAAGGGTTTACGGGTTGATAGCATTGGAATGATTTTTGACAATTTGTATCGTGCTTCGAGGGCTCACACCACTCAAGTCCCTCTCGGTAATTTGATCACCGCTATTGTTTTGGGGGCACGGGATGAATTGGCTACTTTTGATATGTCCACCTACCATGGATATGTTCCAGTTTTGGACATTGCGGCACTTGAGCGGGCTCATTTATTGGTTTCTGCGGCTCCTCCTGTTTTTATTTCGTATGCTACCCGTATTGCACATCTTCGTGGCACTATGGGTGGAGGTGCTTCTAGTTCTCATAATGTAGGTACCGATGAAGAAGGAGCGGAGGACGGAGGAGATGCTGCACCACAAGCCCAAGCAACACAAGATAATGATCCGGTGGATTTAAGGCGGATTTTGAACCAAATCAATGCAAATAATCGACAAATGAATTTGCGAATTGATGATTTGGTGGAGAACAATATGGTGATGAATGACAACCTCAATACTTTGAGGCGTGCGCATCGTTCAACTCGGCATCGGATGCTTTCATTTTTCCGACGCCGAAATGTGAAAACTTCACCAACACCTCCGGATTCCCCGCCACATGCTTAGGTTTTATCTTTTCTTTTTATCTTATCTTATTTCAATTTCAGTTTCGTACATTTTTATTTTCTTATGTTTCGTACAATTTCAGTTTTTATTAATTTTCTGATGAATGTTTTTGCTATATCTTTCGTTTATTTCCGTTTGTTTTATCTTTAGTGTTTTATCTCCATTTTTGCACCAATGAGAACATGGTCCAATTTAAGTGTGGGAGGAGATATATACATATATCATTTTATGCAAACGAATGAATGAATGTATGCAAATGAATGCATGAATGTATGCATCACTTGTTTTTCAAAATATATTGCAACATATATTGCAACACTTTTTAACTATATTGCAACAAATTTTTAAAACTTTTTACATTAAACATAAGTTAAAATTTTTATGATTATGTTTAGGTTATCATTATCGATAGAAATAAATATTTCTATACGGGTAATATTTTTCAAAATATTTTTCACAAATTTTCGACACGATTTTAAGTAAAATTGTCTCGAGTGAATGTATTTAAGTAAAAATTCTTTATTTTTAATCTCTATTTTATATCATGAAATTCATGATACAATAAATCTTATTTTAAATTTTCAATTAGGTTTATAGGCATTAATTTGAACTAACAATTTTTAGCTCGGTTTTGATTTTGTCTTACAATAACACCAATTGAAGTTTTTAAGGAAACTATAGCCATAATACATGTTGAATTTTAAGTCAATATAGGATGAATGTGCTAATTTTCTTTTTCCCAAGTTATAATCAATAAATCGTATTCTTAACTTTTGGCCACGATTGAGACCAACCTTATCACAGTCGAGGTATGAAAGGGAAGAAATAAAAAAGTAAAGCGTACTTTTGGCCACGGTTGCGACCACCCTTATCACAATCGAGGTATGGAAGGAACGTTTAAATAAGAAAAATTAAGCGTGTTTAAAGTTTAAAGTAACGATTGCGTCCACCCATGGCATGGTCGGTACCTCTTAAGCGAACACAAAACAAATACATATAAAGTTACGATCGAGACCACCCTTATCACGGGCGTAACTAAGCAAATAAATTAAAACTTAATAAATTCAAGTTTGGGAAAGGAAGTTTGGTGCTTTGAAATGCCTTGAGATGGAAAACTCAATAACATGCGTGCTTACATCGTCCCGAATACTTCAATTTAAAAATTGAAATACAAGACGAATGATATATCGTATTTATACTAAGTTAGTTTGATATTTTGCGTATAAATTTGCGATACGAAGTTAGTCTTTTCGGCTTAACTAATTTAAAAGGTAAACACAAAGATATATGTTTTATTTTCATAAAGAGATTAGTTAAAGAATAAGTTCAGTGAAATTTTGCTCGGGACTAGCAAAAGATTAAGTGTGGAGATTTGTTAAGCCCAAAATATACCTAAAATATCATTAACATTTACATCATTTTTATTACGAATTTGTGTTATTTATATCTGTTTAGATTACTTTTACTTTCGAATATCTTTCTTTCTTGCAAGGTACTTGAATATTTGGTAAAATCCAAATAGGAACGAAAAAGGATCAAAAACAGAAGAAAAACCCTTCAAAAGGAGTCAAAGACGACGTAAATCGAAAGCGCCAAGTCGAGGACACGAACGAAAGCAAGAAGTAAGAAAACCTACCGGGCCGCGACAGTGGATCCCAGACCCGCGACCGCGACACGTGCGGTACAACCAATTCTCCCCTTCGTCCGTCGCTCAAGCTCAGTGCTACGTCATTCACGGCCGCGGATTACTATCCTCGGTAAGTGCAGAAATTCACCAAGAGCATCCAAGAAACGCGTTCGTTCAAGTGGATAAAGACGTCCTTTCACAACGGACACGACTCTTAACCAACGGATACATCACTTCAAACACAACCCTTCAACATCTATAAATAAAAAGTTGATGTTGAGAAAAAATGTAATGAAATGCTATAATATAGATATAGAAATCAGAGCGTAGAACTTATGTCGAAGTTCTAAGTAAAAACATTTCGAGAGTTAGAAATTAGATTCTGTACAAAACAAGATGAGATACACATATTGTTTATAGTTTAATTACAACTCAGTAGCGTTTAGACATTGTTCCAGTTTTAGTTTGCATCATGGTAGTGGCCGACCGAATCCCTATTACGAAGCTACAGCGATAAGATTGAGTAAAGTGTTCGCCCCCGAGCCTGATAACCTCCTAGGAAACCCAAGGAAGCGGAACCGATCAAGCCCTTCACTTGCACGCCCTCGAAGAACTCGATGCTCCTTATTCTCTGTAAACTTGTATCAATTTATATTTCATCTAATAAAGTCCGTTCTATTCGACAAATCGTTATGCAGCACTTATGGTAACCAATCCAATATAAGTGAGGCTGGTGTTTTCATTAATATGCACTTGAATTCAAAATCATTACAAGGAAACTTTGTTGAACACTTAGGCAAATTATCATCTCGAAAGAGTGTTAATTTGAGTAAGGGCAACTATCCCGAAAGGGTTTTGTCGCGTTCAAAGCCAATTACTTAGAGGTTCCGTCATTTATTTCATCATCATAATAATACAAAGTTTAAGTTGTTTTCTTTGCTTAATGCAAATGAACAAATTCATTCCTTTTTCTAATAAGTTCTAAATGTTCCTGTTTTGTAAAATTCATCCTTAAAATCAGAAGATCTTTCTAACAATCGATTTATTCTAAATATATAATCTTATTCCAGCATTTTCAAATACTCAAAGTTTTCAAATTCAATCAAATAAATTTCCTAAATTCAATTAATCCAATTTTCACTTTTATTTACATTTTATAAATCTAACAAGTTCGAAATTAAAGATTCAAAAATAAGTTTTTCGTTAAAAAACGTATCTCTGTGGGATCGATATTTTTATTACTACAAGCGAAACCGTGCACTTGCGGAAATCGCTCAACAAGTATTGAATATTATAAAAATATTTAAATTATTAAATGATATAACTTTTTGGCCTAAACCATACGCAGCCCTCTGAACTTGTCACTTTTAGTCATTTTGCCCCCTGAACTTATGGGACGACCTAAAATGAGCTGCAAATGAGATTAGTATAGACAGTACACAAATGAGTATTTGAAAATGAGCTGCAAATGAGATTAGTATAGACAGTACACAAGTTCTCTTGTAAAAATTGCAAATATGGTTATGTACTACTAAAACAAGCTGCAAATGAGGTTACATATATGCATGTTGGTTCCAATACTTCCATGAACACTTGTACTAATGTTGAAATTTCATTTTGTTTCCGTTATAATGAAAATAGGGGGTTGCTAATACCACTTTTAAATAGTTGAGGAGGCAAATAGGTCGTCCCGTAAGTTTAGGGGGCAAAATGACCAAAATTGACAAGTTCAGGGGGCTGTGTATGGTTTAGGCCTAACTTTTTTTGATAAATAACAAAAGTAAATACTGAATTCAAAAATATTAGCCGATGATATTCAACTTAAAATATTAAATTAAATATTTTGATTTTATTAAATTTTAACTTAATTGAACAATTTAAATAACTAATAAAAAACAGTTATTAAATATGCTTAAATTAAATAAGTATTTTTTTAGAGAATTAAATAAGTATTTAATATAGTAATTTAAGTAATTTTATTTGATATTAAACGAGGCCTAACTAATACAATAGATAACAGATTAATCCGCCCCTAAAGAAATATCATCATAACATATGAAATCATATACAAATTGAAAGGTATTCGATAGGGTAAAATTGGCACTGTCGCGCTGAAGGTGGATATGAGTAAAGCGTATAATAGAATTGAGTGGGTTTTTCTGAGAAATATGTTGGGTAAGATGGGATTCCATTCGAGATGGGTACAGTGGATGCTGATGTATGTAACCTCAGTATCATACAAAATCGCACATGGGGATCGGGAATTGGGTCCCATTACCTTGACCTGTGGCCTCCGCCAAGGTGACCTTTTGTCCCCATTTTTGTTTCTTATATGTGCAGAAGGATTTTCGGTACTTCTGTCTAACAAAGTACGTTTGGGTCTTTTGCACGGATGTAAGGTAGCAAGATCAACACCAATTATTTCACACTTATTCTTCGTTGATGGCAGCTTCCTCTTCTTCAGGGCCTTAATAGCACAAGCAAAGATAGTCAAAAAATGCCTTTCTGTTTATAAAAAAGCTTCAGGTCAGTGTATCAATTTTCAGAAATCTTCGATTTTCTATAGTAGCAATAAAAGCAGCTATACTTGTCTTTCGATCAATTCTGAACTCCGTCTCAATGAGGTTTCTTATTTGGGAATTTATTTGAGGACACCGATTACTGTTGGGAGGAGTAAGATTCAAACGTTCAGTTATCTGAAGGATCGTATCTGGCACATGATCAACAGTTGGAAGGAAAAATTCCTATCTCGAGCAGGTAAAGAAAATCTTATTAAGTCAGTTATGCAGTCCATCCCAACTTATATGATGAGTATCTTCCTAATTCCTTTAGAGTTCTATGATGATATTCACAAGATCCTCAATCAATTCTGGTGGAGATCCACAAGCCTCTCTAATTCATGTATTCATTAGAAGGAATGAGGGAAGCTCCGTCTCTCGAAATCTGAAGAAGGTATGAGCTTTCGTAATTTACACTTATTTAATTTGGCTTTGCTAGCTAAACAAGGATGTAGACTGATGCAAGACTCGAGTTCGTTGGTTTCTTGAGTGCTAAGAGCAAGATATTTCCAATATTCCACGTTTGAAGAGGCTTCACTAGGGCATAATCCATCATTCATTTGGGGTAGCATCCTCGCGGGTAAGGATCTGTTACTGAAATGTTTGATTCGCAAGGTCGGTACTGGTACAACCATTCACATTTAAGATAGCCCCTGGCTACTAGACATTCAAAATCCATTTCCAACTTCCCCCCATCAATCTTAATCTTCCCTCAGGTAAGGTATGTGATCTGCTTGATGCGGAAGGGAATTGGATTCCTCAAATCATCGACACCACTATCTCTAAGAGGGGAACGCACTTAACCTACTCCATCCCTAAACGATCTCGTATGGGGGAGGACTCTTGGTTGTGGTTACAAGACAGATCAAGCTCATATACAATCAAAAGCAGGTATGTTTTTGCACTAAAATCATCTTCTCTACCCTCTTCTTTAAATGTTATCCCTTGGAGTTCAGTCTGGCGAATTACTACTGTCCTGAAAGTCTGAAATTGTATTTGGCGCATCTTGTCTAAGTGTTTACCAACACTGAAAAACCTTACTACTCGTAGGAGTTTACTACCTAATGTCTGCCCGATTTTTCATATGTATAGAGAGGACGAAACCCATATTTTTGTCTCTTGCATTTTTGCGTAGAAGGTATGGGAGCTCTTCTTTGGTGATAGTTGTATGAGTGATTGTTTTGACTTTTCTAGTTGGTTTTGCACCCATTTAAACCAGTCCGGGTCATCTCAGATATCAGATGTAGCTAGTATTGTTTGGGGCATATGGAAAAATCGCAACATTATGGTTTAGGATAAAAAAGGGTTGCTACCTCCCGTAATGCTCGCAGCTGCTACTCGTGATGAGGCCCTCTGGACTGCAGCTCAGATGTTACTCCAGACTGTTTAGCTCATCCATGTGACAGGAATCTCCCAATGACGGAAACCTGCTCTTGGTCTCTATGTTTGCAATATCGACGTTGGTCGGTTCGAGGAGAGAGGTTACAACTCCTACGGTTTTTTGTTACAGGATCAGAGGGGTGAGTGCTTATTCGCATCACATGATGCTCTTTCGGGTCTCTTTGATCCTGCTCTATTCGAGGCTATTGCATTCAAATAAGCCCTCAGTTGGATCAAGTCTACATATCGAAGCGGTATCAAATTCCAATCGGATTGTTTATCACTTGTGCGAGCCATCTGACAGCATGTGGTAACCGGTTCCTATCTCTCAGATACAATATCCGAATGTGTGGATTTATTTAGAGTCTGGAAAATTTCTCTACCTCCTTTGTTCGACGTAACGAATATGGCAACTCACCCCTTAGCGAGAGCGGTCACATCTAAATCTGTTCACAGGATGTCCACCTCCTTTTATTATTGATGTTCTTTCTTCTAATTCTTTTTAATAAAAGTTTGTTTATTTAAAAAAACGGATTAAGATATATACAAATATTAATGTAATTTCGTTTTGGCATAGCTACAAAGAATTCAAAATTACTAATATAACTAATTAAGATTGACTTAAATGATTAAATATCTCAAGTCGTTTGAATTAGATATTAAGTTCGAGTTGTAACGCCAGACAGAAAGCTTCAAAAAATTTGATTATATATATTAATTTTTTTATTAATGTAATGTAAAAGAGAATTAGTAATGCAATTTTTGTCCGATTAGTGCAACATGTGACCACAATTCCACATGGCAACAGAAATAGCTACAGAAAGAGCCAAAAAGAAAAAGTACGTGTCCACATATTAGATGAGGTGGCAAAAAACGAAAGCGAGTCCATGAAATTAGCGTACGCACGAGAGTACCAAACCCACAACTAGAATCGGTTTCAATGCAAGTGTGGTGCCATTCGCTGTCTTCTTGGTAAAAACCGTAATCTCGTTTTCTTAATTTTCTGCCTCTATCTCTCTCTCTGCCTTTGCTCTCCCAAGAAGAAATATCGATCCTCTCTATCTCCTAAATCTCCATTTCCTTTCAATTCTATTTCCTTCTTCTCGTCTCTGGTTATTTATATTGTTCAAAGCGGCTGATACTTTTCAACGTGAATCTGCTGTTTTTTCTTCGGGGATTTTTCATAGGTATGCAATTCTGTGTTCTCTTTCATTTTACGTCTTCCTATTGAGGATTTAAGGGAACAATTTTGATTACTATATGTTCATAACATCTTCGTTGTTGTTTTTTTCGTTGTTATTCTGTTATTTTTATTTTAATGTGTTTCCTTTTTATTGCTTCTTGACTTTTGATTGATTCTTGGTGTTATTAATGAGAACTAGCTATTAAAGGATGAATTTTGGTAACAGTTTTTCGGTTTTTTTATTTCCATTATGGGCCTTAATTTTTTACCAATGATTTAATTTTCAGGGGATAGAGAGCCCAGTTTTTGGCAATCCACGGAAGCTGAAGCAACTGCAAGGGTAATCTGATTGTGGATTTGATGTTAATTGTACATAAATAGGATCTGACATTTGAATCTTTGATTCTGGCACTCGTTTTTTGGATTCCTGGTTTCAACGATTCTTATACTTCTTTGCCTATTTGGATAATCTTAAAGATCAAGTTTGAGATTAGTTAGTGTTCTCTGCGCTCGCAATAGGCAGAGATGTCGAAGCCCAAGGCAAAGTTTTTGAGCGTTCACGCCCCTGATCAATCGATCCAGAGTCAGTTCACACAGGTTGAGCTTCGCAGCCTCACAACTAAAGTGAGTTCATCTGATTCTTTTTGCATTTTAGCTATCTTGTATTATTATAATTTTGTCAACATTTGATTTTATACTGGAACGAGTGAATGGGAAT
This sequence comes from Euphorbia lathyris, assembly GCF_963576675.1. Lineage (NCBI taxonomy): Eukaryota > Viridiplantae > Streptophyta > Magnoliopsida > Malpighiales > Euphorbiaceae > Euphorbia > Euphorbia lathyris. Next base: position 101,119,286 of record NC_088911.1, on the reverse strand, counting down.
TTTACTTAGCTTGCTTTCTTATTCTTGGTGGATCCTAGTATTTGGCAGCACGGACTCAAAATGGCAAAGTGACAGGTGCAGATTTGCCTCCGTTTATGGTGAGATTAAAAGCTTTTAATTCAGTATTTGATGAAGAGGAGATTGAAGGAATCCTGAGTGAGTCATTTTCTGACATGAGCAGTGAGATTGATTTTGAAGGCTTCCTCAAGGTGAGTCCTAACTTTCAGATTCTTCCAAGTTTTTTGAATTATTGGAAGTTGGGAGGGTGACATGTTGAAAAAATTATGTTAAGGACAGGCATACCTGAATTTGCAAAGTCGAGTTACAGAAAAATCAGGCCAACCAAAGCAGACGTCATCATTCCTTAAGGCCACAACCAACTCCATTATTCAATCAATTAATGTATCAGAGAGAGCATGTTATGTTGCTCACATAAACAGCTATCTTGGAGATGATCCATTTCTGAAGCAGTTTCTTCCCTTAGATCCATCCACAAATGATTTATTCAATCTTGTCAGAGATGGAGTACTTTTATGGTATATTTAAGCTAATTTTGCTTCAACCTTTTCTGATTTGTTTCGACAATAAAAACTGATAATAGTTGGAAGTTCTGATTTTATCTTTTATATCGATTCAGCAAGCTTATTAATGTTGCTGTGGCCGGTACAATAGATGAACGAGCTATCAACACAAAGCGGGTTCTTAATCCATGGGAGAGAAATGAAAATCATACTCTTTGCCTGAATTCTGCTAAGGCTATTGGTTGCACTGTGGTCAACACTGGTCCTCAGGACTTGGTGGAAGGAAGAGTAAGTTTTATCTTATTGTCATGCTCGTGCGCTGTCATTCAATTATGTTCGTCTTGTCTGAAGAATTTTGTTTCTGATTTACTCTATGCTTGTTTGTTTTGCAGCCTCATTTGGTACTTGGGTTGATTTCTCAAATTATAAAGGTGATTAATCTCTATGTATATTTGTGATATCCATTTCTTTTGCTTGTAATATTCTAGAAAGAGTGCGAGAGGGCGAGCCTTGGCGCAACGGTAAAACGTTGTTGCCGTGTGACCTGAGGTCACGGGTTCGAGTCTTAGGAGCGGCCTCTTGCCAATTAATTTGGCAAGGGAAGGCTTGCCCCCAATACACCCTTGTGGTGGGACCCCTCCCCGGACCCTCGCTCAGCGGGGACGCGTAATGCGACCGGGCCGCCCTTTTTTTTTTTTTTTATTCTAGAAAGAGTGCGATGTACCTAAAATGATCCACTTTCATAATCCCTTTGCTTGAAATTAAATGCTCTTTAATCTCATACTTGTTTATTTTTTCCTTCGCATCAACTAACTACTAGTATAATATCAGATTCAACTGTTAGCAGATCTCAGCCTTAAGAAGACGCCTCAGCTTGTGGAATTGGTGGAGGATAACAATGTAGTGAATGTTTATTTATTGCATAATACAAGAATTGATAAGTGTATTCTACTTTGAACAAAATAGGTGCTGACTTGATATGGCTTTCAGGATGTTGAGGAGCTTATGTCATTGGCTCCTGAAAAGCTTTTATTGAAATGGATGAATTTCCACTTGAAAAAAGGAGGATATGAGAAAACAGTTTCAAATTTTTCATCTGATCTGAAGGTAGTATCTTTTTCAATTGTATAGCTTTTAGTTTAGCTATGGCACGTATTATCTCTTTCATTTTTGCCGGGGATTGAATTAGGGTATGAATATTTCATGCCAAATCATTGGCTAATTTTACATTACCATTTTACCTCATATGAACTATATGTGAGTTGAGTAGTTTTATTACTCATGCAGAGTTGGATTATGAAATTATGCAAAGGTGATTCTGATTATTTTCTGGATTATTCTTCATGCATAGAGAGAACGAAATTTTATATATTAAAATTTGTATCCTTGAAATCAGGTCCAGTAGTACAGGTGTAATGTGCTGTCTAATGAAAAAAAGAGTGTTATGTGTATATGTAGATCTTTGTATTAATTTCTTTTGGTTATGGATTTGTAGGATGGAAAGGCTTATTCCTTCCTGCTTAATGTTCTTGCTCCAGAACACTGCAATCCAGCAGCATTGGATGTTAAGGACTCCAAGGATAGGGCTAAACTTGTTATTGACCATGCAGAGAAGATGAACTGCAAGAGATATCTAAAACCAGAGGATATAATGGAGGGCTCACCAAATCTGAATCTCGCGTTTGTGGCACAAATATTTCATCATAGGTGAGAAATGAAGATTTTTGTATTGTATTGCAAATTCTGGTCAAGGATTCAAGGTCCATTAGCTCTTTCCTTAATTTGATAGGTGAAAGTTACAGTCTTATAGTTATATGATAGTTGTAAAATTTGCTCTTGGGGTCTTATGCACCTCATTTGGCCATTATCCGGATTCAGGTAGAATGAGTTTCTTTCAGAATTTACACCCAAGTTCTTCGAGTTTTGGCTTCTATTTCATAAGAAGTATGGTTTTCATTTTGTTCCTGCCTCACAGTGTTATTCATATATCAATCTCTCCATCAAAGAAAAGATTAAGTTGACTCCATTGATGTATTAAGTAACAGTTCTTGAAATTTTCATTATTCTATGAGCGAAAATTCCATTGCAAGCTGCTCTATGGGCTGCCTATGTATGTCATAGTGGGATGGGGAGATTGAAAGATGAAACAAATTAAGTTGAAAGTTTATTGTGAGAAGACAAGCTGTTGACAAGTAAGAATTGTTTTTATAAGGAAAGAAGGAAGGATTTCCTGAAACTAAATGCGTGTTCCTTGCTTATTCATAGACAACCTAAATCTTATTTTCATGAATATTATCAGTTTATTTCTCTCATTTTAAGGTTTAAAAGTGGTGTTTGAACATCAAAAATTGATATGAATGGCCTTGTCTCCATGATCATATTTTGCCAACAAGCAATCCTTTCAAATTCTGATTTATTTTGGTTCGTATTTCCCCCCCTAGAGCACTTTGTGATTTTGGGGTTTAGGTTGTCCAGCAGTCTTCCATTGTATCTTGGTCTTGCTCTGGTTGTGGTTTAATTTTGTAACTGAGAGCAATGAATTTTTGCAGGAATGGTCTTTCTACAGATAGCAGTAAGTATTCCTTTGCAGAGAGAATGACGGAAGATGTGCAAACATCTAGAGAAGAGAGATGCTTCCGACTATGGATCAACAGTCTTGGTATTGGTACTTATGTCAACAATGTGTTTGAGGATGTTAGAAATGGGTGAGTCTTCTTTGTCCAAGCAATTAAAGCTTATATTGAATGCGCTTGTTGAATTGGTTACAAAATTTTGTCTTGCCAACAGAAAATATATTAACTTTTGAATTTCAAGCTATTTTCTTGAGTTTCTGATCATTAAGCTCGCATTTGTCGGTTGCAATTTATTCATGAAACTATCTCATAAATGGTTTCTGTATCTGTGGGTTATAACTTATACTGCTCCATTAGTTACTTTAATATATTTCTATTTTTTTGTTATGTTATAATACACCTTTTGTTTCCCTAGTAAAAAAAAGAAGAAATAGAAAAAACTACTGACCAAAATATAATAAATGACTTGCCAAGATTATGACTAATTTTAGTACTCGGACAAAATTGCAACTAATAATGAAATCTAGGAACACTCCTCAAAATTAAGAAGTTTGGAGAAAATTACAAACTAAGAAAGTGTTTGGATGAACTTAAATTCTTGACTCTACTATTGTAACTTTAAATCACAAACATGACTGTTAAATGTGTGCAGTTGGATACTCCTAGAAGTACTTGATAAAGTCTCTCCTGGATCTGTGAACTGGAAGCAGGCGTCAAAGCCTCCAATTAAGATGCCGTTTAGAAAAGTAGAAAACTGCAATCAAGCTGTAAAGCTTGGAAGGCAACTGAAATTTTCTCTCGTTAATGTTGGTGGAAATGATATTGTACAAGGAAATAAGAAGCTCATTCTTGGTAATGTCTATTTTGTTTTAATATCTTCCTTTTTTTATCTGATCATACTGTCTTGTTGGATTCTTGGTGGTAAAGTAGGCTTGCTAAGGAATCTAGTAAAAACTTACAATGTTGTGCAAGTATCATTTTGTTGTTAGTATGTAAATATACTATTGCAGCATGGTCATAATGAATTGAGCATTTATAAATGAAAGACGCTGAGAGAATTTGCTTTGGAATTCCTTTATACAATTTAGTTTTTTGGACTTGTGGAGATGATTTTGTTAACATTTTAAATACAAGGTGGACTGGGTAATATACCTTTAAGGATCAGCTTCAGGTGTGTTTCCTCTTCTGCTAGGAGGAGCTTTTTGCACATGTTCTATACTTTGGCATGGCAGAACTTATTGTGTTCTGATAGTATTTTGACAAAAAAGTTGCTTTGCCCATATTTTTCAAAGGTTATGCTTATTCAAATATATCTACAAATTTCAGTTTCTCATTAAAAATTTAATAACGGAATAGAGTGAGACAAAATTTTCATTTATTATATAATGTCCATCCTATTACGTCTTCCCTTTTCGTGGGCATTCATCAATTGACTGTAGATACGCATTAGAAATTTAGGCATAAGAAAGAGGTGACAACTTTCATAGGCACTGTTAGGTTTCTGCTAAATTTAGCAAGATCTTTGTTTTTCTGTTGCATCTCTTCACTTGTGCAATATCTTCTTCTTCGGTAAAGTCTCTCCTCCAGTTATACAAGTATTTATAAACTGATGAGTGTTGTTACAGCTTTTTTATGGCAGTTGATGAGATATAATATGCTTCAACTCCTGAATAACTTGAGAGCTCACTCTCAAGGGAAAGAAGTAACTGATACAGATATTTTGAAGTGGGTGAACAGGAAGGTTAGAAGTTCGGGCAGAACTTCTCAAACTGAGTCTTTTAAGGTTGGTTATTGTGGTACTTATATTTATGTCAAATTTTGTATCCTGAATCTGCATGTTATAATTGCTGCTAAACAAAAAAAAAAAAAAAATCCGCAAAATTTCAGGACAGGAGCTTATCAAATGGGATTTTCTTCCTCGAACTTCTTAGTGCAGTAGAGCCTAGGGTGGTAAATTGGAACCTTGTTACCAAGGGTGAAATTGGTATGTGAGGTGCAAAAATTACTTATTAATTGAGCTGTGAAGATTGAGTAGTCGTGTTTATTTATTTTTACCTTTTGCTAGTTACACTGTTGAACTTCCCCAACCTTCCTCAGAATAATTTTGAAAATTACTGATCGTCTATACTCTTTTTTTTTTTCAATATAGACGATGAGAAGAGATTGAACGCTACATATATAATCAGTGTTGCAAGGAAACTTGGCTGTTCCATTTTCTTACTGCCTGAGGATATCATGGAGGTATGGATGATTTAAGTTCATAATTTTGTTATTACTTATCTGGGAGAGCACGGAAACGACATTTTGACCAACTTTGGCAAGTCTTGTGGTTTGTGAAGAATGTGGCAATAATTTTTAGAAACTAATTGAATAATCTCCCAAGAATTCTGTGTTTAAATGTTTCAACATTCCAGAGAAAGATCATGTGGTTCTTTTTTGTAAAGAACAAGCCTTTCTAAACTCGATTATCTTTTGTCATATGGTGGCAGGTAAACCAGAAGATGATTCTGACTTTGGCAGCTAGCATAATGTACTGGAGCCTGCAAAAGGCAATAGAAGAGGGAGTTTCGTCTCCAATTCACTCAAATGGCGTTGCAACACCTGAGGCATCTCCAGCACCCTCTGTTTCTGGTGAAGATGAGAGCCCTTCCATTGGGACTGAACTTTCGAATTTAAGCATGGATGATGCTGCCTCGGATACTACAGTGTCCTCGCTTATTGAAAACGAGGAAGCACTGACAGGAGAATAAATGGTGATAGAAGCAGAAGAAGAAAGTGAATATAAATGTGCAGTTAATAGTTTATCTCCAAATATGAAGAAGCTAAAAAGATTGTTAAAAGAGGAAATGCAAAACGAAAACCATAGGACGGGAAGAAAAAAGAAAAGAAAATCTGTAAACACGATCCAGGGAAAGAAAAAGAAGTTTTGACTTCAAAATGTTATTTTCCCATGCATTCATTAGTAGGAAGTTCTAATTGTTAGATATATTCATATTCTTTAGACATGATCACGATCACGATCTTGGCAATAATTGAGTTGATGAAGAAAAATTAAGTCCTAAATGTGGCCTTTACCAGTTCGGTTCTGATGAGATGTATCCTGAGTTATTTCTTAAAGAATAATTCCCCTATTGCGTAGCCAGGATTTTGAAGATTTGCTCTCTAATTTAGGGAGTGTTTGGTTTCATCTTTCAAAATTAAAACTATATGATAATAAAAAACACAAATGTATATCATCAATTGGAAGAACTGAACATTGTATTTTAGTTCTTTCGTTTAACCTAATTTTAATTTTAATTAAATTGCAATTTTTTTCGAACATTGCAAGGCTTTTTTTTATGTTATTTTTGCACTTGACTATTTTTTCTTATATCTACTTTTTCTTATATTTGTTTTCCTCGTTAAATGAAAGCAAACGAAAGAGATAGCCATGCGTTCAGGAAATTTTTATTTTTTTTTATTTTTTTTTATTTTTTTTTTTGCTAAATCAAACTTGTTTATATATATATATATATATATATATGCGTGCTATAATTTGAATGGTCAAGAATCAATTTAAATATTAATATATAATTTCTCAAAATTAAATTAGATTTTGTTTGATAGTCCTAACATGTAAAAACAATTTGGATTTAGGAAGGACTGAATATATAAAAAAAATTAAAAATTTTGATTTTAGATGGCCTACCAAATCCAAAAAAAATAATAATTTGGATTTAAGGAGGTTTAAGAGACCAAAAAAATTAGAAATTTCAATTTAGAGAGGTCTAATAAGCCTAAAAAATTAGAAATTTGGATTTAAGGAGTTCCTAATAGATCCAAAATATTGAAATTCTGAATTTTGGACAAATCTAACACGTAATTGGATATATTTAATTTTTTTATTAGTTCAATGCTAGTTTCTAAAAAAATTATAACATTTTTTTTATTTTTTTATTTTTAGTTTTAAAATTTTAAAATTTAATTTAGAAATTAAGTTGTTTGAGTCTCAAAAATAAGAAATTAATTTTTTTTAATGAAAAAGACATAATAAAAACGAGTTCAAAAGTGTTATGAAAATAAATAATTTAATTAATAATGGTAACGTAGTTTTATTTTTATTTTTTTGGTAGGAAAGGGAAAGAAAAAACAACAAAACCAACACCTAACCCGGGATTAGCCTAGGGAAGCTAACCCCCACCCGATCATCCGACAGGATCGAACAAAGGAAGTTCAGAGGAGAAGAGAAGGTTGAAATTCCCGGCATCCTTTCATGGCGCTCCGCAGCAAGGCGATCAGCCACTCTATTCTGCTCCCTGTACACATGACAAAAGGAGATGATATCGAATGAAGAACACAATCTTCTGATCTCTTTAACAAGGTTTTGGCTACTCAAGCACATAGCCTTGTTGTTAGCAATCATATTAACTGCTTCAAGGTTGGTAACATAGTTTTATAACTAGATTTAGGCTCGTACAATGCACAGATTACATGATCTTACTATATTAAGCAAATATAATTTTGATATTAAATATTAACTAAAGTTATAAACACATATAGATGCCACCTATTGTGTCATTCTTCGACTTGTGAGAAATTTTTTATAATCAAATAATCTTTGGTGTAATTTTTCAGTTACATTTTGTAGCACTAATTTCTTCAATGTAGTTATATTTGGAGACATGTTTTTCTAATTTTTTGAGTGGTAAAAATAATAAGAATATAAACTTGTGCTGAACGGTTACATATGTGAGATTCTACTTATTCTCTTTTTAATGTGTGATATTTGAGTTTAACTCAAACTAAAAAGTTAGATTGGAATTGACAAATTATGCTTATCTATTGTAATTATAATTGAATTAAATGTCAATTTGGGACCTAAAGTTGGCTCACATTCAGTTTTGCCCAAAATTTAAGTATCAACTCAGCCTTGAAGTTAGCAATATTTAACAAATTAGTTCAAATTTAATAAGTTTTTAGGAATTAAAATTGATTGTATTTGGGATAATTTGTTAAATATTACCAACTTCAAATCTAAACTTTAATTTAGACTAAATTGAACATGTCAATCAACTTTAGATGTCAAACTGACCCTTAATTCGATTATAATTTGACAAACAAATAAACTCATTTGTATTTTTATGTATATCTAATAAAATGGATATATTAAATTATTCTCATATAGTTTAGTAATTTTATATTTGAAATAAATAAAAAAACCTATTTTCTTTTTGATATGGTTTTGTAAATATTATTTGAAAAGAATCTTTTTGTTTGGGGAAAGGAAACTATGAAATTATAGAAACAAATTCATTGCAACTACATGAAAACAGAGAAAATAAGAAAATAGAACATATTTCTGGAAGTAAAGCTACAATAACTTTTTCAGGAAGCAACAATTTCTATTGTTGCATATTTAATTTTCTATGTACAAATTATTACGGGTGCAAAAAAGAAAAAATAAGACAGAAAGGGAGAGAAGAACAAAAGCTTCAGGAAGGTTGGCTTGGGTAATTATTCAAATAAACATTGCTAAGTGTAAGGGTAACATCTAATTTATTAAGAACAAATAAACATAGCAATAGCAACAAATGAAAGCATCAAATATGAAAATCTACAGTAATAAACCAAAATAAAAAAGAGTAAAACATGTTGAAGACCATCCATATAATAAATTAATAAAATAAATATGCAGTTTACCTATATTTCTGTTAATTGAGAATTGAGAGGAGATAATAATCTGTATATTATATTTGCTTAGTTTGTGTTACAGTATACTTGTGTATAAATAGTAAAGAGATGCTAGCCCTAATTAGTTACAGAGAAACCTAATCAGAGTAGACTTGTGAGAGATGTATTCTAAGTGTACTAGGAAAGGTAAGGATAAGTGCAACTATGTGCTGTATGGATATATACGGTTAAATACAAAGTATATCACTAATACCCCCCCTTAAGCCGAGGACGAGAGCAAAGCGTAAGTCGTTGGCGAAGTATGTTGAACCGCGAACTGGAAAGTGGTTTGGTAAGTATATCGGCGACTTGATCCTCAGTAGGAATGAAGTGAACTGATAAAAATCCGGAGGCCACTTGTTCTCGGACGAAGTGATAATCAAGTTCAATGTGTTTGGTGCGAGCATGAAATACTGGGTTAACAGTGAGATAAATCGCACCGACATTGTCACACCACAATCGAACCGGTCGCGGGATTGGGAAGCGAAGCTCAAGCAGAAGGGATTTGATCCAAAGAAGTTCGGCAGTGGCATTTGCAACAGCTTTGTATTCACTTTCGGTGGATGATCGTGCAATGGTTGGTTGCTTGCGAGTGTTCCATGAGATAAGGCTTTTGCCTAAGAAGATGCAGAAGGCTCCCGTGGAGCGACGGTCATCGGGGCAGCCACGCCAATCACTGTCTGAATAACAGTGAATAGCTGTGATTGGTTAACTAGAGAATTTTATACCGCAGTCCTGAGATCCGTGAATGTATCGTAGTACTCGTTTGACCCCTTTCCAATGTTCGTCTGTTGGACAATGTAGGAATTGACACAGCTTGTTGATGGAGAAGGCAATGTCAGGACGAGTGAGAGTGAGGTACTGTAGAGCTCCAACAATACTCCTGTATTCTTCTCCGGATTGCAGACGAGTTCCCTGTTCACGAGATAGGTTGGGAGTTGTGGCCATGGGTGTGGAATAGGGCTTGCAATCGAGCATTTTGACTCGGGCAAGGATATCGCGAGCATATTTAGTTTGGGAAAGATGAATGCCATATGCAGAATACACAATTTCAAGGCCAAGAAAATAGGAAGCACGCCCTAGATTCCGTATTGGGAATTCCTGTTCAATCTGTAATATAGTTTTCTGAATCAAAGATGGATTAGTGCCAGTAACCAATATGTCATCGACATAACACAGGATGAATGTTTTGTCATGTGAAGTGTGATTAATAAACAAAGAGTTGTCAGCTCCAGACATAGTAAAACCAATGTTACCCAAAAAGTTTTGAGACGCAAGAACCATTCTCGAGGTGCTTGTTTGAGACCGTATAGGGATTTACGGAGTAAACACACATCATTTGGTCTGTCTTTATCGCGGAATCCTTGTGGTTGTTCCATATAAATTGTTTCTGTCAGATTGCCATGAAGGAAGGCATTGGACACATCCAATTGGTTAATGGTCCAGTTGTGAGCAGCTGCAAGAGTAAAGACAAGATGAACAGTGGTGGCTTTAACAACAGGACTAAAAGTTTCCTTATAGTCCAGTCCAGATTGTTGGCTGAATCCTCTAGCCACAAGTCGCGCCTTGTGACTGTTGAGCGATTTCCGCAAGTACACGGTATACGCTTGTAGTAATAAAAGATATCGATCCCATAGGGAACGTTTTTTTAACAAAACTTATTTATAATCGGTTAAATTTACTTTTAAGGTTTATAATATGGGAAAATCGTTTAATCGGTTTTGGTTTTGAAATTGCTAGAATGAGAATTAAATTAGAGTATGAAAACGTTAGAAAATATTCTGACTTAAGAATGAATTTGCAAGATAGGAACTTTTAGTACTTTTTAGAAAAGTAAACGAATGTATTCGTTTGCATTAAGCAAAGAAAACAACTTTAAACTTTGTACGAATTATAAAGATGAAATAAATGACGGAACCTCTAATTAATTGGCTTTGAACATGACAAAACCCTTTCGGGATAGTTGCCCTTAATCAAATTAAAACTCTTTCGAGATAATAATTTGCCTAAGTGTTCAACAAAGTTTCCTTGTAAAGATTTTGAATTAAACTACGTTTTAATGAAAACACCAGAATCAATCCACTTCGGCTCATTTACCAAAGTGCTGCATAAGAATCTATCGAATAGAACAGACTTTATTAGATGAAATATAAATTGATACAAGTTTACAGAGAACATGGAGCATTGAATTCTTCGACGGCGTGCAAGTGAACGGGTTGTCAATCCTTTCCTTGGGTTTCGTTAGAGTTTGTCAGGCTCAGGGGCGAATCCTCTACTCAATCTTCTCGCTGAATCTTCGTAATAGAGACTGGGTTGGTCCACTACCAAAATGAAAACTAAACTGGAACAATGTCTAAACGCTACTAAACTTGTTATTATTGAATAAACAATATGTGTACATCATATTGCTTTGAACAGAATCAAACTTCTAATCTCTGACTCATTTCCGAGTCAGAGTTTCTGCATAACTCTTGCACTAATCTTAAATTCTAACTCTCTCATTAATCATTTTTCAACTCTCAATCAACTCTTTATTTATAGATGTTGAAGAGTCGTGAATGAAGTGTCGTGTCCGTTGTGAAGAGTCGTGTCCACTGTGAAGGATCGTGTCCGTTGCGAAAGGACGTCTTTATCCACCCGAACGATCGCGTTTCTTGGAATTAAACATGTGTTCATTGTACTTGGCAGAATTTCTGCTCTTACCGAGAATGGAAATTCTCTGCCGAGAATGGGGGAGCATCAATTTGTACTTCGGACGAAGGGAAGGAGGGGCTGAGGGACGCATGTCGCGACCGAGAATGTGGAGGCCGCGGTCGCGGCATGGAGAATTTTTCATTTCTTCGCTCTCGTTCGTGTCCTCGACTTGGCGTTATTAATTTTCGTCGTCTTCGACTCCTTTTGTAGGGCTTTTCTTCTATTTTTGAGCTCTTTTTACTCCTATTTGGATTTTACCAAATATTTATGTACCTTGCATGAAAGAAACATATTCGAGAGTAAAAGCTTTCTAAATGGTTATAAATATCATAAATTCATAGCAATATTGATGTAATTATTGATGATATTTTAGGTATATTTTGGGCTTAACAAATCTCCACACTTAATCTTTTGCTAGTCCCGAGCAAAATTTCTCTGAATTTATTCTTAAACTAATCTCTTTATGAAAATAAAACATATATCTCTGTATTACCTTTTGAATTAGTTAAGCCGAAAAGACTAACTTCGCATGGCAAATTTATACGCAAAACATCAAACTAACTGAGTATAAATACGATATATCATTCGTCTTGTATTTCTAATTTTGAATTGAAGCATTCGGGACGATATAAGCATGCATGTTATTGAGTCTTTCGTCTCAAGGCATTTCAAAGCACAAAATTTTCTTTCCCAAACCTAAACTAATATATGAGATATATTAAATTTAAATAAGTACTTGGGTTAATTATTTACTTAGTTACGCCCGAGATAAGGGTGGTCTTGATCGTAACCTTATACGTATTTTATTGCTTGGTGTTTGCTTAAGAGGTACCGACTATGCCATGGGTGGACGCAATCGTTACTTTAAACTTATACACGCTTATAATTTTTGCTTTAAACGTTCCTTCCATACCTCGATTGTGATAAGGGTGGTCGCAACCGTGGCAAAAAGTAAACGGTACTTAATTTTCTTCCCTTTCATACCTCGATTGTGATAAGGTTGGTCTCAATCGTGGCCAAAAGTTAAGAATTCAACTAATTGATTAATTAATATGAATTATAAAATTAAAATTGAGAAAAAGAAAGATAGCACATTCATCCTATATTGACTTAAAATTCAACATGTATTATGGCTAAAGTTTCCTTAAAAACTTCAATTGGTGTTAATGTAAGACGAAATCAAACCGAGCTAAAAATTGTTAGTTCAATTTAATGTCTATAAACCTAATTGAAAATTTAAAATAAGATTTATTGTATCATGAATTGCATGATAAAAAATAGAGATTGAAATAAAGAATTTATTAACTTAAATACATTCACCCGTATACGTATAGAAATTGCCCAAAATAGGAGGTGAAAAAATTTGAAAAATATTACCCGTATACGTATAGAAATATTCTTTCTAACGATAATGATAACCTAAAAATAATCATATTAACTTATGATTAATTTTAAAAATATATGAAAATGTTAAGTTAATAAAAATAGTGTTAAATACATTGTGTTGCAATATATGTTGCATTTGCATAAAACAAGTGTTGCATTTATAAATGTTGCTTAAAAATTTATTCGTTGCATTTATTCGTAATAAAAATAAAATGATATATGCAATATCTCCTCCCACACTTAAATTGGACCATGTCCTCATTGGTGCAAAAATTGATAAAATACGAAAAATTGTACGAAATAAAGTATACGAAAAGAAAATAGATAAATATGAAATGGATTTTATCAAAATAGAAACTGAAATTATAAACTCCGCCTGTGAGGGTCACTTGGTGGCCTTTACAGCCGGTCCCAAGCCCGGACAAAGGAGGAGGGTTGCGGTAGGTTTGTGGCGGCCAGCGTAAAACTTAGCCACATCTTATGACATGAACCATAATATAAATACCGTTGGGGCGTTCCCTACTCAGCGACGCGCTGCACTTCCTAGACCCGGGTGTAGTGATAAATGTGCAAGGGTTGCTAGGTCGTCGCCCCGAAGCGGCGCGCCACCCCAGGACCCGGGGGTGGTGTCAAATATGCAAGGGTTGCGGGTAAATAAGCTAGTCCACGGTAATGGTAGGGGTAGGGGTAAGGGTACTAGGTTACGCTTTGGGACATGGAACATAGGTTCTTTGACAGGAAGATTAGCTGAAATTGTAGATGTTATGAAGAGGAGGAGAATAAATATATTATGCCTACAAGAAACCAAGTGGGTTGGAGCCAAGGCTAGAGAGATAGCTCCTTGGGGTTATAAGCTTTGGTACTCAGGAAAGGATAAGGGTAGAAATGGAGTAGGTATTCTTATTGATAGGGAGTATATTGATGAGGTAGTAGCGGTGTCTAGGAAGAGCGATAGAATTATGAGTGTTAAGCTAGTGATAGGGGATGAGGTTGTGAATGTCATTAGTGCATATGCGCCACAAATAGGATTAGATGTGTCTATAAGACAAGCTTTTTGGGATGACTTAGAGGAACTGGTGCAACAGGTTCCTAGGGATGAAAAAATGGTACTAGGGGGTGATCTCAATGGACACGTGGGTTCTAGGCGAGATGGGTTTGAGAGTGTTCATGGAGGGTATGGCTTTGGAGATAAGAATGAAGCAGGAAATGATATTTTGGAATTCGCATCAGCCTATGACTTGAGTATCATGAACACATGGTTTATGAAGAGAACATCCCACTTAGTGACTTATCGGAGTGGCGGTAATGCGAGCCAAATTGACTTCTTCTTAGTAAGGAGTGCTTGGAGAAAGAGTTATATTGATTGTAAGGTGATCCCTGGTGAGAGTACGACAACCCAACATAGAGTAGTGGTGCTAGATTTTCGAAGTAGGAAATGTATAAGAAAACAAACACCTCAAGTAGAGACTAAGATTAAGTGGTGGAAATTGCAAGGGGAGAATCAACAAAAATTTGTGGATGAGATGACCAAAAAAGATATTTGGACTTGCAATATGGATTCAGATATAGATTCGATATGGAATAAGATGGAGCATAGTATAAGGGAAGTAGCGAAGGAAGTTCTAGGGGAATCTAAAGGTAGCATGCCACCGGGTAAGGACACATCTTGGTGGACAGAAGAAGTACGACAAGCAGTAAAGAGTAAGAGAGAATCCTATAAACTATTGGGGAAATGTAGGAGTGACGAGAACTACGAAAAATACAAAGAGGCTAAAAGGGAAGTAAAGAAGGTCATACGAGATGCTAGAGCAAAGGTGAATCGGGATCTGTATACAAGATTGGATACGAAAGAAGGGGAAAGAGACATATATAGAATTGCTCGGATGAGAGATAGGAAGACGCGAGATCTCGGAAAAGTTAAATGTGTGAAGGATGTGGACCAGAAAGTCCTAGTTGGAGATAAGGATATCAAGGAACGATGGAGGTCCTATTTTGATGACTAATTTAATGGAGATCGCCAACAAGATGTTGGAGATATAAGTATCCATCACGATATGATAAATCATGAATGCCTGCGGAGAATTCAAAAGGGTGAAGTCAAAATGACATTAAGTAAGATGAAGTTGAAGAAAGCAGTAGGAGCATCCCTATTGAGATTTGGAGATGTTTGGGAGAAAGAGGAATCGAATGGTTGACGACGTTCTTCAACAAAATTTGGAGAAACAATAAGATGCCATCAGAATGGAGGAAAAGTACCTTAATCCCTTTGTATAAGAACAAAGGCGATGTCCAAGATTGTGCCAACTATCGGGGAATCAAATTAATGAGTCACACTATGAAACTTTGGGAGCGAGTGATTGAACAAAGGCTAAGGAGGACGGTGAAGATCTCGGAAAACCAGTTTGGCTTTATGCCGGGAAGATCAACTATGGAAGCCATCCATCTAATGAGACAATTAATGGAGCACTATCGAAATAAGAAGAAAGACTTGCATATGGTTTTCATTGACTTGGAGAAAGCATATGATAAGGTACCAAGGGAAGTACTTTGGTGGGCCTTGACAAGGAAAGGCATTTCGCGGAAATATATTGACATCATAAAGGACATGTATGAGGGAGTATGCACGAGTGTACGTACTAGTGTTGGGAAGACTGAAGAGTTTCCTATTACGATTGGAGTGCATCAAGGTTCCGCACTAAGCCCATTTCTTTTTGCCATCGTTATGGATGAACTAACAAGTTCACTTCAAGATGGTATACCATGGTGCATGCTGTTTGCAGATGATATTGTGTTGGTTGATGAGACGAAAGAAGGAGTGGAGATGAAGTTGGAACTATGGAGGCAAACTCTAGAATCTAGAGGCTTTAAGTTGAGTCGAAGTAAGACAGAATATTTGGAGTGTAAGTTTAGCGGCCGTAGGAGTAGGGAGGTAGGGACAATCACCCTAAATGGGAGAGTTGTTCAGGCCTCGGATTGCTTCCGGTATTTAGGATCTATTATCCAAACGGATGGAGAAGTAGATGGAGATGTTGCTCATAGGATTAAAGCTGGTTGGTCGAAGTGGAAGAGTGCTACGGGTTTCCTTTGTGATCCCGGCATGCCTAATAGATTGAAGGGAAAATTCTACCGGACGGCAATTAGACCAGCATTGTTATATGGTACGGAGTGTTGGGCAGTGAAACACTGCCACATCCATAAGATGTCGGTGGCGGAGATGCGTATGTTGAGATGGATGTGTGGTCACACGAGAAAAGACCGGGTGCGTAATGAAATAATTAGGACAAAAGTAGGGGTCACATCTATTGAGAATAAAATGAGAGAAAACCGACTAAGGTGGTTTGGCCATGTGAGACGTAGAGCGCTTGATGCGCCGGTTAGGAGAACCGAATAGTGGCAAAGGGATGTAGTGGTGAGAGGTAGGGGAAGACCTAAGCAAACTTGGAGGAGGGTGATCGAGAGTGATATGATTTTATTGGGAATTGAGGAAAATATGGTAGTGGATAGGACGGAGTGGAGGGAGCGAATCTGTGTCGCTGACACGACTTGATTTTCACGGTTTTATATGATGGTTCATGTTAGCCGACCCCGAATCATTTCGGGACTAAGGCTTTGTTGTTGTTGTTGTAGAAACTGAAATTATACCAAACGTTAATTAAAAACAACAATTTAAGATAAATGAGTGGAGGAAAGATAAGATAAAACCTATTCTTGTGAAAGTGAACCCAGTGGAGACGGAGTGGTCATAATGTCCTGACGATGAAAAAAATGATAATAACCGGCGTCATGGTTGACGTGTGTTCGCTCCGCAAAGTATGTATATAGGCATCCACCGCGTTTAATTGTGAACTCATCTCTTGATTGTTCTCCATAATATCATCAAACCGCAAATTCATTTGGTTCAAACTTTGTTGAAAATTAACTTGATCATTGACATTGTGCTCATCATCAACAACCCCTTGTGCTTGTGCTTAGGCATCAACATGCTCATCTGTCTCACCTTTTTCTTCATCATCATAATGCATATCGTCATCCCCACCAAAATTTGTCTGCTCATTACCATCCTTTGTAATACCATTACCATGTGAACTTGGACTTCCAACATCGAATTCCATAATACTCGTAGCATCCAAAACAATACCCATAATCAAAGGACACGAAATCCTTGAAGATGTAATCCAGAATAAACAAATAAATCTTGACTTCAAATCCTTTACCCTTTTTAATATGCCCAAAAAGAAAATAGGATAAAAATTTATTGAAAATAGAAATTACTATTATCCTTAATGAGCTTGCTAAAAGTGTACTTGGAAGTAAATTCATCTAAACTAGGCAAGATTTGTCCAAACCGGATTGGTTTGAAAATTGATGGCTTAACAATAAATTGTTTTTGTATGATATCCAAACCAAATACTCATCTTGTCATCCCCAACTTCATATATTAACCGAAATCCTAAATGTAATCCGCACATTCTTTTTAGAGTAGGAAAGAGTAACCAATACAATAATGTCTGTTTCACTATGCACGATGTCCATAATAGTGCTTGTACCACGTGCCTAACCCCATCTGAAATAATGCTGAATGGATCCATATTCAACATGCAAACAATTATTAGATGTAGAGGAAACCTGGTTAGTAACCTACTGATGTTTAGGCATTGTTGTAAAAAGAGTTATGTTATGGATGTGGTGTTTGGGAAAGATGTATTTTGGAGAAGGAAAAATTGGTAAAAAGTAAAGGTGATATGGTGTGGAATTAATTGTACTGGGAAGAGTTTGGATTGTGTAATTTGGGAAAAATAGGAGGTGATGTAAAGTTTGTGTAAGGGATAGGTAAATAGAGTTATGAATATAGGTGTGAGGAAGTAGTGTAGGAATAGGAAAAGGTTGCAAAATTGGATAAATTTGTGCCTATACCCGTCCTACAGGTCGCGTGTCGCGATCGAGAATTGCCTAGCCGCGGTCACGGCACGCGAAATTTAGAGAATTTTTCACTCTGATTTCGGCCTGTTTTCGCTGGACTTACTGAGAATATATAATTCTCGGCCGCGGATAGGTCCAAAGTGGCTGTTTATATCCATGTTGACTTGGTTTGTGTAATTTAATTGGTTAAATGTGTCCTGAATTTAATGTAAACTGTACCTGCACTTAAGAACACAAATTTAAAACATTAAATTCAAGGTAAACCATAGGTTTAGCCTTGATAAATACGGAATTAATGAATCAATTAAATGACCGAACTGAATTAAATGAATCATAAATTATCATTAACACTGTTAGAGAATTGAATTTAATCATGAATGTGCATTAATTCACATAAGGTAAATTAATCTGCTAAAAGATAATCAATGTAAGTTTATGTAGGTATTTATTCCTTCTTAAAACTTAAACATGAACCGTTTTCAAATTAAATCAGTATTAAAATAACGAAACATTTAACTGCATTCTATCTGATACAGATTCATATGAAAAATTGTATGTTTCATAATAATAAGTTCATACTGATATATGTAATAATCAACACGATATAAGTTAAAATTAAACTAAATAATGAAAATTTAATATAGTTAATAATGATCATAACTTATTAGCATTAAAGCGGTTCATACAGATTCATGTGATAATTGTGTAGAAATCTGAACAGACATAATGAAAAATTAAAAGTATGAAATCAAATGAAGTTTTATTGCATAACACATGTGTACATAAATGAACAAGAACATATGTACTAGAAAAATTAAAAACGATCCTATATACAATAACAAACAAATGAACAATTAAACAAATCAAATTTATTAATCACTTATGCATATTAATTCCGAAGCATTGAAACTGATACAGAGTAAAATTAATGGCAGATTCATGTTATTCTGGAGGTGTGCTTAGAGATGCAGGGGGCGCCTGGCTTTCTGGGTTCTCCCAGAATTTAGGGTTAGGTTCTTCCTTTTCTGCGGAGCTCTGGGTTATTCTTACTGGAATCAATCTTGCTAAAAGGCTGGGTGTTAAGAGGCTCTCTGTGGAGTCTGATAATTTGGAAGCAATCAAAATGATTTCTGAGAATCATTTTATGGGTCTTAACAGTCGCAACCTCATCAAAGCTATTAAAAGGCTTTGCTCCTCCTTTGAGTTCGTAGAGTTCAGACACATTTTTAGAGAGCAGAATCGTGTTGCTGATCGCTTGGCGGCGGCAGGCCATGAAGGGACGTTAGGCGTTACTACCCTTCCTGTTTCCCCTAGTTTCATCTCTCCTCTTCTCTTAGAAGATAGAATTGGGGTTAGCTTCCCTAGGCTAATTCCTGGGTAGTTTGTTGTTGTTCGTTTTTCTTTTCCTTTTCTACCAAAAAAAAAAAATTATAGACAAAATCATGGTGAAGGTTATATTGTTCCATATCAACATATATATATATTTAGTCAAATAATTTGCATAGTTAACATATACTAATAAAAATAACCAAAGAATCAAAAGTGGATATGTTTATCAAAATTGAAAAACATATGTGCAGAAACAGACTCAGATTTATCATATAAAATGAATGTTCATGAACTTGTTCAATAGTTATGAATGATTATACCGTATTAGTATGTAAAATATATGAAAAGTCAGATGTTCAGAAACATTTCTGAAATGAATACAGATTTATGAAAAATAATTACAGATTCTTGGACAAGGTTCAACTGTTTTAAGCAAAAAGAATTAAAGAATCAAACTTGACAGTTTTATTAAAATTAGAAGAACATATATACAAAGAACAGAAAGAACAAATACAAAAATAAACCTATATACAAACTATATACAACAATTAGTTTTATAATATCTTCGTTCTTCATTATGTGTGTAAATGGGAAATGGTGCATCATAGCATTCTAAAAAATCAGGACGCTTGTTGCGTGCAGCAGTAATCTTCTTGGAAGATTTATGCTTGGAATTCATGGTTTTGAGAAAAGGAAAAAGGCTCTGGAACTTTTTGAAAGGTTTGAATAACTGGAGAAGAATATCAGATTTTGTCTGAAAGAGATGAAAAAGTATGGAAATCTGATCATCTCTAATTATTTAATGATGTTAGGATGAAATAAAGAGAAATCAGATTCTGTCTGATAGAGATGAATAAAAAAATGTAAGAACAGAAGTCTGAACTTTGTCAATTACTTTATAATCAATCCAGGACAAATCAAGGTGTCTGTTGGGATTAAAAAGGTGTAAATTCACACCATTTGAACATGAACAAACTTAATTTTTCGAAATGTAAAGCAAAGTTTCACGAATTTAAAGAAGAAAGAAGGATACAGGTCTGATAGACGCCCGTGTCGCGACCGTGAATGGCGATTCGCGATCGCGGCTTTTTTTTTTTTTTACTCGCTGAAGTTACCGAGAATTTTAAATTCTCGGCAGAGAATTTCGATTCTCGGTAAGTTAAGAATTTTTTTTTAACTTCCTTTCCCTTGAAATTTTAAAAATCCTGAATTCTCTACTGAGAATTCACATTCTCAGTAAGTTCAGAAATTTTCAAAACATCAAACAAAAGTCACAATAGAGATTTTAATTATGAAACTTAAATTTTGTGTAACTTTTAAAATATAAACTAAACAAAAACGAAATGTAGGAAATTAAAATTTGAAAAACTAAAAATGTGATAATCCTTAAGAATTCCCAAGGAGAATCTAAATCGTGGACAGAATCAATTACTTAGACCGATTTTAAATAATGGTCATGTCCATGTAACTTACCTGGAACAATAATAATTTTTTTTACTAGCATTTTTTAGCGCTTTTTTTAAGCGTTTTCTCAATTTAAGAATCTAATGATTTCGGTTGAATGTCCGAACTTCTGGTTCAGGCCTCGAACAAAAAACTACGCAGATGAACCGAAACTTTCAAAACAATATTAAAAGTATACAATTCCTTCCTGGCGGATAAGGTAATTTCATCCTCCTTTTGATATATCTTTCTTTGATTAGCTATTTCTTAGAGAGATAAATGTAGGTGTTTGTAAGGAAATGATAAAAAAAAAGGAAATTATTTGGGTTTAGTGTATGAATTGATATCTTCTTAACAAAGAGATATGATGTTTTGGTGAAGGATTAAGTGTATAGAAAAGAGGTAAAGGTGTTTGGGAAAAGGTAAATTTTCTGGAAAAAATTATATGTCACGTCTGACATGTTGCTTCAAAATTTTTGCTTTCCCTTCGGATGTATCTGCATGCTTAATTTCTTTTCTGTAGACTCCTTCTGTGAATTTCATTAATAATCAAATCTCCAGGTTATCTGTGAAAAAACTTGAAATTTTTTTTTATCTGCAAACATCTAATTGCAAACGTTAAATAACAACGAGGATTTAGTCCTAGTGACCATCCTCAATAAATAAAATAAATACATAAAATAAATAAATACATAAAATATTATAAACCAAGGTTCGAAATAAAACACGAAAAATATAAATTTTTGTTAAAAATTTGGCGTTCCCCGGCAACGGCGCCAAAAACTTGTTGAGCGATTTCCGCAAGTGCACGGTATACGCTTGTAGTAATAAAAGATATCGATCTCACAGGGAACATTTTTCAACAAAACTTATTTACAATCGGTTAAATTTACTTTAAGGTTTATACTATGGAAAAATCGTTTAATCGGTTTTGGTTTTAAAATTGCTAGAATGAGAATTAGATTAGAGTATGAAAACGTTAGAAAATATTCTGATTTAAGAATGAATTTGCAAGATAGGAAAGTTTAGTACTTTTAGAAAAGTAAACAGATGTATTTGTTTGCATTAAGCAAAGAAAACAACTTTAAACTTTGTACGAATTATAAAGATGAAATAAATGACGGAACCTCTAATTAATTGGCTTTGAACGCGACAAAACCCTTTCGGGATAGTTGCCCTTAATCAAATTAAAACTCTTTCGAGATGATAATTTGCCTAAGTGTTCAACAAAGTTTCCTTGTAAAGATTTGAATTAAATACATTTTAATGAAAACACCAGCATCAATCCACTTCGGCTCATTTACCAAAGTGCTGCATAAGAATCTATCGAATAGAACGGACTTTATTAGATGAAATATAAATTGATACAAGTTTACAGAGAACATGGAGCATTGAATTCTTCGACGGCGTGCAAGTGAACGGGTTGTCAATCCTTTCCTTGGGTTTCGTTAGAGTTTGTCAGGTTCAGGGGCGAATCCTCTACTCAATCTTCTCGCTGAATCTTCGTAATAGAGACTAGGTCGGTCCACTACCAAAATGAAAACTAAACTGGAACAATGTCTAAACGCTACTAAACTTGTTATTATTGAATAAACAATGTGTCTACAGTATATTGCTTTGAACAGAATCAAACTTCTAATCTCTGACTCATTTCTGAGTCAGAGTTTCTGCATAACTCTTGCACTAATCTTAAATTCTAACTCTCTCATTAATCATTTTTCAACTCTCAATCAACTCTTTATTTATAGATGTTGAAGAGTCGTGAATGAAGTGTCGTGTCCGTTGTGAAGAGTCGTGTCCGCTGTGAAGGATCGTGTCCGTTGCGAAAGGACGTCTTTATCCACCCGAACGAGAATTAGATTAGAGTATGAAAACGTTAGAAAATATTCTGACTTAAGAATGAATTTGCAAGATAGGAACTTTTAGTACTTTTTAGAAAAGTAAACGAATGTATTCGTTTGCATTAAGCAAAGAAAACAACTTTAAACTTTGTACGAATTATAAAGATGAAATAAATGACGGAACCTCTAATTAATTGGCTTTGAACGCGACAAAACCCTTTCGGGATAGTTGCCCTTAATCAAATTAAAACTCTTTCGAGATGATAATTTGCCTAAGTGTTCAACAAAGTTTCCTTGTAAAGATTTGAATTAAATACGTTTTAATGAATACACCAGCATCAATCCACTTCGGCTCATTTACCAAAGTGCTGCATAAGAATCTATCGAATAGAACAGACTTTATTAGATGAAATATAAATTGATACAAGTTTACAGAGAACATGGAGCATTGAATTCTTCGACGGCGTGCAAGTGAACGGGTTGTCAATCCTTTCCTTGGGTTTCGTTAGAGTTTGTCAGGTTCAGGGGCGAATCCTCTACTCAATCTTCTCGCTGAATCTTCGTAATAAAGACTGGGTCGGTCCACTACCAAAATGAAAACTAAACTGGAACAATGTCTAAACGCTACTAAACTTGTTATTATTGAATAAACAATGTGAACTAATATGTGTGTACATCATATTAGTTCACATTGTTTATTCAATAATAACAAGTTTAGTAGCGTTTAGACATTGTTCCAGTTTAGTTTTCATTTTGGTAGTGGACCGACCCAGTCTTTATTACGAAGATTCAGCGAGAAGATTGAGTAGAGGATTCGCCCCTGAACCTGACAAACTCTAACGAAACCCAAGGAAAGGATTGGCAACCCGTTCACTTGCACGCCGTCGAAGAATTCAATGCTCCATGTTCTCTGTAAACTTGTATCAATTTATATTTCATCTAATAAAGTCTGTTCTATTCGTAGATTCTTATGCAGCACTTTGGTAAATGAGCCGAAGTGGATTGATGCTGGTGTATTCATTAAAACGTATTTAATTCAAATCTTTACAAGGAAACTTTGTTGAACACTTAGGCAAATTATCATCTCGAAAGAGTTTTAATTTGATTAAGGGCAACTATCCCGAAAGGGTTTTGTCGCGTTCAAAGCCAATTAATTAGAGGTTCCGTCATTTATTTCATCTTTATAATTCGTACAAAGTTTAAAGTTGTTTTCTTTGCTTAATGCAAACAAATATACCTGTTTACTTTTCTAAAGTACTAAAACGTTCATGTTTTGCAAATTCAATCTTAAATCAGATATTTTCTAACATCTTCATATTCTAATCTAATTCTTATTCTAGCAATTTCAAAACCAAAACCGATTAAACGATTTTCTATACTATAAACCTTAAAAGTAAATTTAACCGATTCAGAATAAGTTGTTGTTGAAAAACGTTCCCTGTGGGATCGATATCTTTTTTTGCATGATATTTTCCCCGGCAACGGCGCCAAAAACTTGTTGAGCGATTTCCGCAAGTGCACGGTATACGCTTGTAGTAATAAAAGATATTGATCCCACAGGGAACGTTTTTTTAACAAAACTTATTTATAATCGGTTAAATTTACTTTTAAGGTTTATAATATGGGAAAATCGTTTAATCGGTTTTGGTTTTGAAATTGCTAGAATGAGAATTAGATTAGAGTATGAAAACGTTAGAAAATATTCTGACTTAAGAATGAATTTGCAAGATAGGAACTTTTAGTACTTTTTAGAAAAGTAAACGAATGTATTCGTTTGCATTAAGCAAAGAAAACAACTTTAAACTTTGTACGAATTATAAAGATGAAATAAATGACGGAACCTCTAATTAATTGGCTTTGAACATGACAAAACCCTTTCGGGATAGTTGCCCTTAATCAAATTAAAACTCTTTCGAGATAATAATTTGCCTAAGTGTTCAACAAAGTTTCCTTGTAAAGATTTTGAATTAAACTACGTTTTAATGAAAACACCAGCATCAATCCACTTCGGCTCATTTACCAAAGTGCTGCATAAGAATCTATCGAATAGAACGGACTTTATTAGATGAAATATAAATTGATACAAGTTTACAGAGAACATGGAGCATTGAATTCTTCGACGGCGTGTAAGTGAACGGGTTGTCAATCCTTTCCTTGGGTTTCGTTAGAGTTTGTCAGGCTCAGGGGCGAATCCTCTACTCAATCTTCTCGCTGAATCTTCGTAATAGAGACTGGGTTGGTCCACTACCAAAATGAAAACTAAACTGGAACAATGTCTAAACGCTACTAAACTTGTTATTATTGAATAAACAATGTGTGTACATCATATTGCTTTGAACAGAATCAAACTTCTAATCTCTGACTCATTTCTGAGTCAGAGTTTCTGCATAACTCTTGCACTAATCTTAAATTCTAACTCTCTCATTAATCATTTTTCAACTCTCAATCAACTCTTTATTTATAGATGTTGAAGAGTCGTGAATGAAGTGTCGTGTCCGTTGTGAAGAGTCGTGTCCGCTGTGAAGGATCGTGTCCATTGCAAAAGGACGTCTTTATCCACCCGAACGATCGCGTTTCTTGGAATTAAACATGTGTTCATTGTACTTGGCAGAATTTCTGCTCTTACCGAGAATGGGGGAGCATCAATTTGTACTTCGGACGAAGGGAAGGAGGGGCTGAGGGACGCGTGTCGCGACCGAGAATGTGGAGGCCGCGGTCGCGGCACGGAGCATTTTTCAGTTCTTCACTCTCGTTCGTGTCCTCGACTTGGCGTTATTAATTTTCGTCGTCTTCGACTCCTTTCGTAGGGCTTTTCTTCTATTTTTGAGCTCTTTTTACTCCTATTTGGATTTTACCAAATATTTATGTACCTTGCATGAAAGAAACATATTCGAGAGTAAAAGCTTTCTAAATGGTTATAAATATCATAAATTCGTAGCAATATTGATGTAATTATTGATGATATTTTAGGTATATTTTGGGCTTAATAGTGACGTTCAATGGTTCCATCTGCTTTTAACTTCGTGCGAAACAGCCATCACGAGGTGATGATATTTCTGTCTGTTGGACGCGGAACCAGATCCCAAATGCGATTGGTGATTAATGCTTGTATTTCGGATGCCATAGCATCCCGCCATTCTGCTTTTTGATTAGCAGACGTAAAACAATTGGGAGTAGAATTTTTAGATGAGACATTAGTTTGAAGAGCCATAAATTTTCCTCTAGATTGAAGCGAGGAAAGCCGAATTTACATTGGATAACGTCGGACAGGTTCCGAGGTTCCCGGGGCAGTGCATAAATTTATAGGAGAGGAAGAAGGGAGTGATGTCGTGACCTGAAGTTGTGGGCTGGAATTTTATGCTGATGAGTTTGGCAAAGAGATTGGAGAGGAGAGGATGTTAATTGGTGAAATGGGTTCAGGGATAGGTTGAATGTTATTTGATGAAGAAATAGGCATGGTGAGGTGATGGTGAGAGTTTGATGAGGTGTCTAGCGGGTTAAGGCATGGTGATTGGTGAGTGGCATGATCAGGAGAAGAAGTGGAGGGAGATTCAGTGGCTGTTGGCTGAGATGGTGATGAGGGCGAGATTGTGGGAGAGTGGGAGAGGTGGTTATTGGGTAGTGTTGTGATAGTGGGAACCAAATCAGGAAAGGTAGAGGAAGGATTTGTTGTGGGAGTTAAGGTGGAATTTATGTGAGCAGGTAAATTAGTATTGGTGGATTTTTGGTGATGTGCAGGAATTGTATTAAGTGGTATTGAGGAATGTAAAAAGATGTTACCTGGATAAGGCCCGAGTAGAGAAGGAACCGAGACAGCAGCATTTGTGTCAGGAGAAGCGAATTCTGGTGTATGCACAGTGGTCGAGGCAGCTTGAAGAGGAAAAAGACTCTCACGAAACACAGCGTGTTTGCAAATGTAAATGCGATTGGAGTTGAGATCAAGACAAATGTGACCATTGTGATTGGGGGAGTCCCCGAGATAAACACATAAGCGAGATCAGAAGTCAAACTTATGTTTATTATATGGACGAAGTAAAGGCAGAATACCACATCCAAAGACACGTAATTTTGAGAAATTCGGTGTTTTGTTGAATGCTTTGGTGAATGGAGACACAGACCCAAGGACTGAAGTGGGTAGAAGATTAATTAAGTAAACATTGTGTATGACGGCATAATTCCAAAATTTTAAAGGTAGTGAAGCATGAGCTAAAAGCATTGAAGCTGTGTCGACAACGTGTCGAATTTTCCGTTCGGAAATACCATTTTGTTCGTGAGTATAAGGACACGCTAATTTATGCAAAATTCCTTCTTTAGCAAAAAAAGATTTTAGTTTTTGGAATTCACCACCAAAGTCTTAGTAAAAGTTCTTAACCCTAGCCTTATATTGACGAACAATCATTGCATAGAATTCAAGAAATAGGGAATAAACATCACTCTTATTTTTCAAACAATAAATCCAACTAAAACGAGTAAATTCATCAATGAAGATAACAAAATAACGATGTCCAAAATTTGATAAAATAGGGGAGGGTCCCCACACATCTGAATGTATAGATTCAAACATGTAAGTACTTGAACGAATAACAGACTTTAAATGAGATTTGGATAGTTTGCCCATTGGACAAGAAGAACACGCCTGAGTACTCTTGGATGAAGGAAGCTGATGTTGACAAATGATCTGAGATGCAGTTTGTGAATGACAGTGACCAAAATGAGCATGCCATTGTGCAAACGGAATCCGTTCTCCAACCAAAGCTTGCTTCAAAGCAGGAGGCATGATGTACAGTCCGTCTCTACTCGGTCCTCGCAAGAGGATTTCCTTGCTGGCCTGGTCCTTGATAAGAAAATAAGATGGCCAAAATTCAAAATAACATGAGTTGTCACGTGAGAATTGTTGAACAGAAATTAAGGATTTAGTTAAACGAGGCACAAGTAAAACATCTTTAAGATTGAAGTTGTGGAGAGAAGAAGACCCCATATGGGATATAGGCAAACCTTGTCCGTTACCAAACCGAATATTATCATGACCCTGGAATGGAATCATATTTCGAATATGTTGAGCATCATTGGTCATATGGTGAGTGGCTCCTGTATCAGGGTACCATGGCTGTTCCTGACCCATTCCATCATCCAAGGGAGGATATCCCTGAAAGTCCATACATGTGATGTGTGCCTGAGGACGAGAAGCTCTGTTTGGTGGCGCGCCAGGATGAAGTGTCCCCCGATTTTTCTTCTGAGGACATTTGTCAGCCTAGTGTCGAGTATCATTACATATGAAGCAGTGTCCCCGCTTGCGTTTAGGTTTGAGCATGGAGGCAGAAGAATCTGTTTTGACAGTGAAGTTCGCCATGGGAGATGGATCAGGACTGTGCTGAAGTAGTTCTTCTCTAATCAGTTCATCATATAACTCATACCAGTGAACAGGTTCTCCACGTCTGACATTGAGAGCCATTAAGACGGAGTGATACTCCTTGCCAATGTTTTTGTAAATGGTGGCAATTAACTGAGTGATAGACGGTGGACTGTCGGCTGATGTAAGTTCATCGGCAAGAGCTTTGATTTTCTAAAGATATGCGGAGACACTCATATCATGGCGTTGAAGTGAATTAAGCTCAATAGTGAGTTGGATACGTCTATTTTCTGAGACGGCACCATATGTGCGTTCTAATGCATACCAAACTGCACGAGCAGAGGTGAGATTGAAAATGGTGGAGACGACCTCCTCACTAAGAGAGGCCAAGATAGTGGCACAAGCAATACGGTCACGCTGTTCCCAGTTAACATAGGCCGGATTGAGCATGAAATCATCGGACTGAGTTGGATTTGCACTAGCAAACCGAGGAACATATTTAGGAGGTGAGGGAATCGCACCAGTGTAATTTTCATCGAAGACCCGCATTGCATCAAGGGTTGCCACAAGGTAAGTATGCCAAGTGCGATAGTTACGAGATGTCAGTTTGACACTCATGACAGGGATTGATGTTAAGGATGATATGGGATAAGAAAGCTGACTTGCAGGAGGTACAGAATCAGTATAGGTACCAATTGGGGGAGGGAATGGTGGTTCATGGGTTGTATGAGAAGGGAGATGGGGCTGGAATGGCTGGTAGCCACCCCTAGAGGTAGGAGGAAGCATTTGGTGATGATTTTGTGGGATTGGAGCAGGTCCATGTTGATGAGGAAGGCCAAAATTATTGCTGGTTGGAATAGAGGAGAAAGGAACAGGTGCACCAATGATATTTTGGGGTGGAAGATAAGATGAAGAATAATCGTATGGGATATACGAGGATTGAAGGAAACTTTGATTTTGGACAGGAAACAGATACGAATCAGTTACGGATTGTATCGGTGTAGTCGAAGGTGGTAGTGTCGTGGTGGCTGCCGGAATTGACTGAACCAGACCAGACATGGGGTGAGATAGGAAGGAGGATGTCGTATCAGTAATAAGAGTAAATTGGGTATCTGTTTGCATAGACGATAGGGAAAGAGAGGTCGTGGGATTCTGAAGAGAAGCAGCCGCAGTGATTGTTGCTGCCGGAATTGAATCAGAGGGGGCAGCGGAATTATACGGCGGGGAGGCGAAAGAAGAGGGACTTGCCGTGGCGACTGATACCATGTTAATTGAGAATTGAGAGGAGATAATAATCTGTATATTATATTTGCTTAGTTTGTGTTACAGTATACTTGTGTATAAATAGTAAAGAGATGCTAGCCCTAATTAGTTATAGAGAAACCTAATCAGAGTAGACTTGTGAGAGATGTATTCTAAGTGTACTAGGAAAGGTAAGGATAAGTGCAACTATGTGCTGTATGGATATATACGGTTAAATACAAAGTATATCACTAATAATTTCCCCCTACACCACTTCACCTGTTTAGTATAGTAAAAAACTGAATACACTTGCAGCTGAAAATTAACAAAAATGAAGGATAAGTAGAAGGAAATAGGATCTGACAGTGAGTGAAAAAAAAAATCTGTAGATTTGATGCAGGTAAACCAATCGTTTCCATTGAATGTCGAAGGCTCTCTCTAAAAATCTATCAAAATATTGATGTTGTTAAGTCTTACGCCAGGGTTTACTTCGACTTGTGGTTCACAGAATCTAACAGATACAATATATAGTGGAGAGGTGAAGGATAATTTAGAGAGATTGTTTTAGGGAAGGATTCTAAGAGTCGGTTTTGCTTAAATGTAGCTTATGGATAGAGAGGAAGTTACTTCCGTCGTAAATGTAGCTTATGGATAGAGAAGGAGTTACCTCCATTGGTTTTAAATATATGCTGGAGAGAAAAATCTAGCTTATGATTCAATAAACTATAATTTTCGGTTAATAATAAATAACAGTTTTAAAAATTAAAAAAATCTAAAAATTACATTTTAACCAAAACTCTAATATCACGACACATCAGCTAAAACTTTAATATTGCGCCAAGTGTGCTTTTTGTTTCCACGTTTTATATATATAATAGATATAATAGATAATAGATTATTGAAAAGTAAAATTTAAATAAATAAATACTTTCTAAAGTAAATTGAAGTTGTGGGGAATTGAACCTATGACCTTTTAAAAAAATACAAGTGTTTTTAACCATCTCATCTACCTTTAAATAATGAAATATTACTACATAGAGTCTGATTCGGGATATGAATCATGGGCCCAAAGGGCCAGGAAGGCCCAAAAGGCAGAAGGGCCCAGGGCCCAAGCACCCTCTATAAATACACAGCTCACATTGGAAGCTGGGGGCGGGTAAATCTTTCTATCACTTGCACATTCAGTTAATAGATTTTCTCGAGCCACTAACTGTCTTGCTCGTCGGAGTATCCGTAGGGACCCTTCCCGGCGCAGGGACGAGCCGTCGGCAAGCCAGACGACATCACCGAAGACCAGGATCACTGTGTTCGCATACCTGATTATTTGGTGCGGTGAACGTGGACTACGAGTGACTCCAGATCTTCAAACGAGATGCAAACCCCTAATGACTCGGCTCCAACTATAGTACCCGAAGCTGGAGCGACCAGCTCCATGACACACGCCGGAGGCGTGATCCAAAACCTTCCGATCTCCCCCAGAAACCTTGGGCCTTTGATGGAGGAGGTAGGCCCAGAAGAGGAAGAAGCCTTTAACACCACTCAACTCCTCAGCGCAATCCAAGGTTTTCAAACTACGCAGGCCGTACACACGGCAGCTCAGATGAAGATCATTGACCAGCAGAGAAGCCTGCAGGAGGAGAATGCCAAAATTTGGCAATACCTCAAGGAGGCGGCAGAGTTATAGAGGGAGGGAGCCTTCCCAAAGAAGGCCCCGGAAGCAGCGATCATCACGGGAAGAGGAGCCGGAGCCGGAGCCACCAGAGAAGGCGAGGAGCGGCGAGCGGGAACTACAGCCGCGGATAGCGAGGAGTTGCTGGAACTGAAAATTCAACGTTTTCTCGACAAAAGGGCACTCGGGGGTGTAATGGGAGGGAGCATCACCTCCAGCAAAACGCCACTGATGCAAAGGATTATCGAGAAAAGGTTCCCACGTGACTGGAAAGCTCCTCGACTGGCCCAGTACTCAGGGACCGAGGATCCTAACGATCATGTGGCGTCATTCATGAGCACCATAAATTTATACTCAAAGGACGAAGACATCATGTGCAAGGTCTTCCCCACCACTCTCTCATCCAGCGCGCAGGAATGGTATCGGGGACTTGCCCCGGAGTCCATCGATTCTTTTGATCTCCTGAAGGACCTTTTTCTCTCCCGCTTTGCCGCAGCGGCAAAGGTCAGGAAAATCAGTTCGGACCTCAACGGTCTTAAGCAGCGAACAACCGAGCCTCTGCGCAATTTCCTATCAAGGTTTCATCATATGGCCTCGCAAGTCAAAGGCCTCAACCTGGAGGTGGCCCACGACGCCTTAGAAAAGGGGACCACTTGCGAGCCTCTAAAGCAGAAGTGTTTCCGAAAGATGCCTAAATCTTTCGAAGAACTGATGACCATGGCACAAACGTTTGTCCGATACGATGACTGTGACCGACCCGCCGGATACGAGGAGACAGAGAAGGACAAGGCCAAAGGTGACACGCATAAACAAGATAGAAGCAGAACGGCCCCGGAATCGCGAGAGGAGGTCCGAGTTCGCAAGGAGGCTCCGATGCCCTTTCCAGCTCGGGCTGAGCGTGCCAACCCGGAGCGAAGGGGGGATCGATCCCGGGGCAAGGAAGTGCATTACGCCACTCAGCATCAGCCTCGTCGGTTCACACAGCAGGTTCCGGTCGGAGACAAGGGCAAAACCCGGGCAGAAAAGGAATACTGCAAGTATCACAGATCCTCTGGACACTCCATGGAGAACTGCTATCAACTACAGAAAGAGGTCGAGCGAATCACGGAGCAGGGGGCGCCATCAAAGGCGAGCAGGCAAAGAGAGCAGAGCCCGAAGCAGAGGGAGGCGGGGCGAGCAGAGGAGCCAAAGAGGCCAAGGTACCATGGGGAAATACACGTCATAAGGGAAGGAGCACCGGCACTTTCCGCACCGCCCGACTGCTCCCGAAAGAGAAAGGCGATCGGACAGACGTTAACAGTGCAGCCTCCACTCCGAACTAGCCACTCGGAGGCCCTTGTTGTCACCATTAGCATCGCAGGTTTTAAAACTCACCGAGTGCTTGTTGACACCGGAAGTTCGGTGAACCTACTCACCTGGGCGGCTCTCCGTGCAATGAAGAATACTCGCACCGCCCTCCGGGCCGGGACTTTCCCTCTGGTCGGCCTCTCTGAAATCGAAGTGCCGGTAAAGGGAGTTATTACACTACCGACTATCTTGGCCGAAGGGGTAGAAGAGGTCGAGGATACCGCGGAATGGGTGGTGGTCGATATCCCCCTGGCTTACAATGCCATTATCGGAAGGCCTCTCCTGGCCGCCCTGAGGGCCACGGTGGATATCTCCGAATTGTGCTTGACGTTGCCCTCTCCGCGTGGGAAGATCACCGTCCAGGGTGATCGTATGCTGGCCAAAAAGTTACAGTGGGAGGCAACTCAACCTCGAACAGCGCTCTACTTAGAGGACGGTCTGATGGACATGAGGGGTTACAATCCCGTGCCCATTGAACCAGTCGACGACTGTATCCTTGGGGATAGCAAGATAGTGAAAATAGGAACGAAACTCGCTTCCCCGCTGGCCGAGGAAATCAAGGCTGTCCTAACGGAGCATTCAGATGTTTTCGCCTGGTGCACCGAAGACATCACGGGGGTCTCACCTGAGAGAGCAATGCACAAGCTGAATATCGACCCCTCTGTCGAACCAATGAAGCAAAACATGAGAGTGCAGGCAAAAGACAAGCAGGCGGCAGTAAAAGCAGAAATCGACAAACTCCTAGCTGTAAAATTTATCCGCGAGGTCAACTATCCGGACTGGCTTTCTAACGTTGTACTTGTAAAGAAAGCCAGCGGAAAGTACCGTATGTGTGTAGATTTCACGAATGTCAATAAAGCTTGCCCCAAGGATTCTTATCCGCTGCCTAACATAGATTAACTCCTCGATCAAACGGTTGGTCGAAAGATCTTGTCTCAGTTTGACGCCATCGCCGGTTTCCAGCAGATCCCTTTGGACCCTGCCGACGCCGAAAAGACCTCTTTCATTACGCATGAAGGGACATATTGCTATAACGTCATGCCTTTCGGGTTAAAGAATGCAGGGGCCACGTACCAGCATTTGGTAGATAGGATGTTCGCCCATCTCATCGATAAGACGGTACAGGTGTACATCGACGACATGGTGGTCCTAAGCACCGAAGAGAGTGACCATTCGCGAGATTTAGCAGAAGTATTTAAAATCTTCAGAGCCTATAACTCAAGCTGAACCCGGAAAAATGTTTCTTCGGAATTCGCAGTGGGAAATTTCTAGGTTGCGTAGTGTCGGAAAAAGGCATCGAGCCTAACCCCGCGAAAGTCGAAGCCATTTTAGCAATGGAGCCACCGCGCGACCTGCAAGGGGTGCAAAGGCTCAATGGAAGAATCATCGCTCTGGGACGTTTCATCTCCTGCTCGGCTCAGTGATGTCTCCCATTCTATAAAGCAATCAAGAAAGAGCACCCCTTTAGGTGGTCGACTGATTGCCAGGCCGCGTTCAACGCCATAAAAACTTTCCTCGCAACCCCCCATCTGCTCTCGGTGCCGAAGCCAGAACGGGACATTCACTTATATTTCACCATCACGGATGAAACAATAGGGGTCGTTTTAACTCAGGAGGAGGGGACAGAGCTTTTTCTGATTTATTTCCTGAGCAGAGTGCTGAAGGGAGCCGAAATCCGATACTCCGAGGTGGAAAAAGCCCTTTTCGCCATCACACAAGCTTCAGAACGTCTGAGACCATATTTCCAAGCGCACACGATCATCGTCAGGACCAACTATCCGCTAAAAAAGGTCGTCCAAAGGCCAGAGGTTTCCGGGCGTATCACCAACTAGTCTGTTCGTCTCTCCCAGTTTGACGTCCGTTT
The DNA here is from genome assembly GCF_963576675.1 of Euphorbia lathyris. Lineage (NCBI taxonomy): Eukaryota > Viridiplantae > Streptophyta > Magnoliopsida > Malpighiales > Euphorbiaceae > Euphorbia > Euphorbia lathyris. The sequence continues at coordinate 101,085,398 of NC_088911.1, read as the reverse complement.
TGAGCCCCGCACGACAATCAAGGCTCAGGCTTTATCCGATTTCATTGTCGAGTTTACCGGCCGTGCTAACACCGAACTTACGGCAACGCCAGCCCACACGGATGATGTCTGGACGATGAGCATCGACGGGTCTTGCGCTCCCGGACGGGCAGGCGCCGGTATAGCTATTCAAGGACCCAACAATCTCCACTTACGGTACGCCGTCCGATTGAATTTCCCGACCACCAATAATCAGGCCGAATATGAGGCCTTGATCGCCGCCCTCCGGCTATCAAAAACAATAGTCACTGGCCGGTTGACAATATGCTCGGACTCGAAGCTGGTCGTTAGCCATGTCAGTGGAGCTTATCAAGCAAAGGACCCGACGATGTGTCAATACCTGACCCTCGCCACGTCCCTACTCAATGATCTCAAAAACAAAGGAATAACCCTTGATCTGGTGTTAGTCCCGCGAGAAGAGAACGAGGAGGCAGACGCTATCGCTGCTCTTGCAGCAGGCGAACAGTCTAGTGACCCGCTCACCTTGATCGAGGTTACGAGTGCCCCAGCTTTTCGCACCGAGAATTCACTACAGATTGACTCGGCAGACGCCGCGGTAGGAGGATGGAGAAGCCCAATTATCGGGTACCTTCGGGATGGGACGCTTCCAGCAGATCGGACAGCGGCATCCCTAGTGGTCCAGCGTTCTTGGCGTTATGCATTACAGGATGGCTTACTTTACCGCAAATCAGCCACGCATCCCTGGTTGCGTTGTATATCTGACGAAGAGGGAGATCACTGTCTTAAGGAAATTCACCAGGGTGTATGTAGCTCGCATCAGGGAGCTCGAACAATTACGAAGAAGGCCCGGCTCCAGGGGTTCTACTGGCAGACTATGGATTCCGACGCAACGCGCCTAGTCCGCAGTTGTCAGGCATGTCAACTACACGCCAATACCCATCACGCCCCGGCGGCCCCATTCAAGGGTATCATCACACCATGGCCATTCGCAGTATGGGGGTATTGACCTGCTCGACCCTTTTCCAATGGCTTTAGCACAAAAGCGTTTCGTGGTTGTGGCAGTCGATCATTTTACCAAATGGATCGAAGCTGAAGCCCTTGCCAAGATAACCGCTGACAACGTCATCAGTTTTCTCAAGCGAGCTATTATTTACCGTTTTGGGGTCCCCCATTCCTTCATCACTGACAATGGGAAGCAGTTCGACTGTAATCAGTTTCGCGATTTCTGCACGGACTGGGGTATCAAAGGCCGATACACATCGGTAGCTCACCCTCAGAGCAACGGCCTCACGGAAGTAAGCAACCGAACGCTCCTTCGAGGGATCAAAGCACGGTTAACCGACCAAGGCAGGGCATGGACCGATCATATTGCGGCAATCTTATGGTCATACCGCACCACCCCGTATACGGGAACAGGCCGTACCCCCTTTTTCCTTGCCTATGGGTCAGAAGCAATGGCACCATCTGAAGTCATTCTTCGCTCCCCCCGACAGACCAATTTTGAAGAGATCGACAACAGTGTAGAGCTCAAGGAAGCTGGCGATCGACTCGAAGAAGAGCGCCTTGATGCTCTGTTACATATCACGACCCATAAGCAGAATATCGCGCGCTATCACGATAGAAGAGTTCGCCCCCACACTTTTCAGGTCGGGGACCTTGTGCTCAGAGACGCCGCAGCTGTGCAGTCCCCTTTAGCTCAAGGAAAGCTCGACCAATCATGGGAGGGTCCGTACAAAATCGACACTGTTCTCCACAACGGAGCTTACAAAATTGCCTCTCTGGACGGATTGGTTTACGACAATAGCTGGAATGTCCAAACGTTAAAAAGATATTATCAATGACATACGCAAATCATGTTTCACAATATTTTGGTTGCATCGTCTAACTATCATTTGGTTAATGATTTTGGGCGAATAGAACCCTATCACGTTCTCCGCCAACTAAGCATTCAAATGCTAAACGTTAAGGCTCTTCGATCATATCGAACGCCTCCTACATCGTCTAACTATCATTTGGTTAACGATTTTGGGCGAACAGAACCCTATCGCGTTCTCCGCCAACTAAGCATTCAAATGCTAAACGTTAAGGCTCTTTGATCATATCGAATGCCTCCTACATCGTCTAACTATCATTTGGTTAACGATTTTGGGCGAACAGAACCCTATCGCGTTCTCCGCCAACTAAGCATTCAAATGCTAAACGTTAAGGCTCTTCGATCATATCGAATGCCTCCTACATCGTCTAACTATCATTTGGTTAACGATTTTGGGCGAACAGAACCCTATCGCGTTCTCCGCCAACTAAGCATTCAAATGCTAAACGTTAAGGCTCTTCGATCATATCGAACGCCTCCTACATCGTCTAACTATCATTTGGTTAACGATTTTGGGCGAACAGAACCCTATCGCGTTCTCCGCCAACTAAGCATTCAAATGCTAAACGTTAAGGCTTTTCGATCATATCGAACGCCTCCTACATCGTCTAACTATCATTTGGTTAACGATTTTGGGCGAACAGAACCCTATCGCGTTCTCCGCCAACTAAGCATTCAAATGCTAAACGTTAAGGCTTTTCGATCATATCGAACGCCTCCTACATCGTCTAACTATCATTTGGTTAACGATTTTGGGCGAACAGAACCCTATCGCGTTCTTCGCCAACTAAGCATTCAAATGCTAAACGTTAAGGCTCTTCGATCATATCGAACGCCTCCTACATCGTCTAACTATCATTTGGTTAACGATTTTGGGCGAACAGAACCCTATCGCGTTCTCCGCCAACTAAGCATTCAAATGCTAAACATTAAGGCTCTTCGATCATATCGAACGCCTCCTACATCGTCTAACTATCATTTGGTTAACGATTTTGGGCGAGCAGAACCCTATCGTGTTCTCCGCCAACCAAGCATTTAGGTGCTGACCTTTACGGCTTTTCGATCATATCGAACGCCTAATACAAACGAGTTGGAATACGCCTAATCCAAGCATAAACATAAAAAACTCTCAACTTTCAGGTCATCTCACATGACGCATAGATTGAAATAAAATGGCAAATTACAAAGACAACGACGATCTTACACCACAAACAAAGGCACTACTACATAGAGCCATTACAGAAACTACTAGGGCAACACCAAACCGGATAAACAACACTAAAACATTCAGATGGGTTTAGGACGATCAGGGTCCGGGATTGCCTCCTCATCCATCAAATCTTGATGCATCGCTCTCCAGTCCACGCACTCATCGGTATTATGGCCGTTTTGCCTATGATACAAACAAGCTTTGCCCACATGGGTCACGCGATGGTTAGGGTTAGCAGGAACGGGACCCAGGCTACCCTGCCTCGCAAACTCTAGGAAAACCACGCTTCGCGATTTGATGGGATCGACGAACGTCGGTCCATATGGACGCGTTGGTGAAGCATGACGCCCTACCCGACGGTACTCCACCTCATAGGGCAAGTTCATCACCCTTTCCATCTCATCGGCTAGAAGCCTTTTGATCCAGGAAGGATGCGGATTGAGCACTGGAGCGATGGTCTCATCGGGGAGGAGATACCCGATGCCCTCATGAGACCATATTTTCTTTTCTGTTGTAGAAAGTGCGCTGACAACAACCTCACAGGAATCGGTGACAGATCCGGTATAAGGAACGGAATTCTCACTCTCCACTTTTCTCCTTTGTGAGGCCCATTCCCGGTTCATCCAGACAGGGGACGAGTACCTCACCTTCCTCTCCGCATCATTCTCCTCAGACGGGGGGCAATAAACATAAGGATGCGGCATTGCCGATATTGCCTTCTGCACCTCCAACACTCGGGCTGGATCGACGACGTCCCGAAGCGACATTCTCCCAAAGAAATTATCTAAAGAAGGAAGCGAAGGGGTGAAAGACGAGTTGCAAGTCCATAACGAAAAATCCGGCTCCTATTTATAGAACAACGAAGAAAAGACATGAAAGACATCACAATGAACTACAATCACATCAACAGGCAGAACATAATTAGGAGCAATACAATATCATAAAAAAGATTCAGATTGTACGAATCATCATTACATCTTGGAAAAGCAAAATCAACAAAGTACAGACTGCCTACTGCTTCTTGAAACGACCACAAAACTCAACAGCCTTCGCCTGGGCAGCCTTATCATAGACGTCCGGAGCAAAAATCACCTCCGGAGGAACGTTGTAACCCACAGAGTGAGCTACGATGATCAGCATCATGCGGTCCAGTTCTATGAGTTTCTCCTCGCGCTGACCAGCGAGAGCGCGAAGATCAGCAGCTTCTTTGCTCACAGCTTCCAGTTGTCGCTTAAGAGAGTCGTTCTCCTCGGCCAGCACTGCTGCCCGTCCCGTTTTCTCTTTCAAAATCTCCGCTACTCGACGAGTCCACCCAACTGCCATCCTGAGTAACACCCGGTATGCACAAATCTCCTCGACATCTTGTTTCAACCTCTGAGAAAGCTCCACTCGACCAGCCGTCTCTACTTTCAGCTTCTCAGACAAAACGGTATTCTCAGCCTCGCGACGATCCAGAAGCTCCCGCGCAGCCGCCAAGTTCTTATTCGCTTCCTCGAGATCACCAACAGATCTCCGCAAACCCTCTTCTATATCACGAAAAACTTGTTCGTCATTAACGCACATGTCGAAAACTCGGGTTGCGTTCTGGATAGACTGCATATGAGAACAAAAATTAGAAGACAAAAAGCTTGCAAGAAATAAAACAAGGCTGAAAGTGCGAATAGGAGAACTCACCACACCAAGGGCCGATAAGGTCTCCAGGCCCAAGTTCATTTTTGAAGCCCCCTCCATCCGCTGATGCTCCCCGGGAACCCTGGCCACACGGGCCATCGCGCGAGCCAGATCGGAAGTCATTATATCGGAATGCACTGACAAGTTCATAACATAATCTCTGAACTTGGAAATTTTCATTTCCATCCTCTTGACCATTTTCGGATGATCCCCTACTCGATCCGGCACATCAGCGGATAGCTCAGTCCCACCATCAGAACAGGGTTTCTTGACACCCTCGCTGGCCCCGGCAACATCTTCCCCAGCGGACTTCTCCCCAGCCACATATTCATCAACGGCTTTCCCCATATCCTTCTTTCTTTTCCGAGCAAGCACCCCATGGGTCGGACTACCACCTGTCTCTTCTTCAAGAGTGATCATCCCCACATTGCCCTCAGGTTCTTGGGCAACTGGATCAGCCACAGGCTTTCCTTGCGAGACATCAACTACCCCGTCAGCATCTTCCCGCGCATCGAGAACCCCTCCCATGCTTTGCACAACTTGGTTCGCATCCTCGAGTGAGGAATACGAAACCAATGAACTTGAAGCTCCTCCGAATGCCTCATCAGCGGTCTCCAGACCGACACTGAATTTGTTAGGGTCAAAATCCATACTGACACGGGGATCTCCTGGACCTGCACGCACAAAAAGGGAAAAGCATCAGATTTCCGAATAACAAACAACATATTATATACGACATAATTCACAAGGCAGAATAAGATCCCAGCCCCTCACCTACAACGGCAACATTTACGGAGATCGCCTCCAATTCCACCAACTCCCCAGCTTTGAAGTTGTAGCCCCGTTTCCATTTCTCAAAATCCGCAGCCGACCACCCTCTGAGTTCGGCCATCCGCCATTTATTCCAAATGTAGTAACCAGCGGCCAGAAAATGACGAACTAACTCATCTATGTCCTGCTTATGATCTTTGTCCGTCGGAAGACCTTTCAAATGCGTCACCAAATTCTCCTCGAATGGGAGCTTCGGTCGGGTTTTCAGCCACCGACTGGAATCCATGGGGTCGTCGTTCCACACAACCCGAAAGGGAAAATCCCCATCAAGCTTCCTCACCAAAAAGAAGCGGTGACGGTATTCGGATAGTTTATCCTTCAACCCACCCATCACTTTGAATTTCTGGTGGGAGAACGTGACATGTTGAGATCTTTGCCCTTTGCTCGGATTAAAAAACTCACGGAAGACTAGACCTGTTGCCCGATACCCGGCAGATCGACATAACGAATAGAAGGCGACCATCATTCTCCAGCCATTCGGATGTATTTGCCCAGGACACAAATCATATTCCTTCAATACCTCCATAAAAAAGGGCAGGAGCGGCAGCCGCATCCCCGATTCTAATTGCTCTTCGTAAATGATGAGCTCATTCGCGCTACCCGCAGAATGGGCTCTATTCTCTTCACCCAAAGCTACTAATTCATAGGGCTCTCCGAGTCGGTACACCGCAGATATCGCGCGGCAGATCTGCTGCGACGATTATACTATAGACATCTTCGACCGAAAGGGACTCCGGCCTCTTAGGACGCTCGGCTCTCTCAAAACGTTTACCCTCGCTACTGGAAGTACCAGGAGATCGCATCCACACTCTCTCACGCATTTCCTTGTAAATCGCGGCAAGGGGCCGCTCTGCAGTAATTAAACCCTCCAGCACAACCACCACCACCTCTAGAACGCCGGTGGCAACGCCTCCGGCTGGACGAATGATGGTAGGCAGCGGGCGAACAACGGATTTCTTCCTTTTCTTAGCCGCACCGGCTGCTGCGATATCTCCACTATCCTTTTCAGCTCGCCTTTTTCGCGATACCATTCGCGTCTGCAAAGAATCTCGAAGCGTGAAGTCACCAGGGGCAACCGGCGGCAGTCTGCTTAGGGCTCCCCGTGAAGAACCCTCTAACATAATACCCCTCCCCATAAGTCAAAATAAAGCAAAGAAAAACGCAAAAACCAAGGCTAAGGGATTATACGACTAACCTCAGCAAAAGATACGACAAACTCTGACGCAAGAAAACTCCCAACGAGCAACAGGTATCGGATAACCACCGGATGCTTACCGCGCGAACAAGTAGGGACAGACTGACACGATCACAGGAGAAAGAGAGCGCAGAAAATGAAAGCAAGCAGAGTTTTTTTTCCTCTCAAACAAATTTGAAAAATGAAATAAAGAGATTTCGTCTCATCCCTCCTAGTATTTATAGTTGGGGGAAGGAAAAAGGCGCCGGCACAACTCTAATTTTGCAATAAATTCTTACGGCGCACGAGTGATTAAAGTACAGGCGCAATCAATGCGGCACTATAAATAAGAAACGCATGCAGTAATCCCAAAGGTTTTTCCCACATTAATCCGAGGAGCCCTCTTTACGGCTGACCACCATTTATCCCTACGGGAAACGGATGCACAACCCTATCTTCTCGCATTAAATACTCGACTTAGCTCTTCGGTGGGGGGGACTACTTGATTCGGGATATGAATCATGGGCCCAAAGGCCCAGGAAGGCCCAAAAGGCAGAAGGGCCCATGGCCCAAGCACCCTCTCTAAATACACAGCTCACATTGGAAGCTGGGGGGTGGGTAAATCTTTCTATCACTTGCACATTCAGTTAATAGATTTTCTCGAGCCACTAACTGTCTTGCTCGTCGGAGTATCCGCAGGGACCCTTCCCGGCACAGGGACGAGCCGTCGGCAAGCCAGACGACATCACCGAAGACCAGGATCACTGTGTTCGCATACCTGATTAGAGTCTATATAGACTAATCTTAGGGGGAGTCGAAACTACTCGTGACCATGATGGTTCCGGCGGTCGGAGGGGCCTGGTCCCCCCCCCCCCTCGGGCCCCTCCCTATCCCTGCCCCTACCCTAGTTCTCCTAATCCTAGCCATTTAGAAATCTTAACTCATAAGTCTCGTCTTTATTTTGTTTTGCTTTATCTTTACTAAATAAACTTTTTGATTGATTTACTACTATGGTAAATTTGTTCGTACTCTTTATTATTTGGATTGTATTGTTGTTTCTTTTTATATGAGAAGATTTGTTTGTACTCTTTTATTATTTGCATTGTATTGTTCTTTCTTTTTATATGAGAAGTTTTATGGTCTTTTGTCTTTATATTTGGTTATCCAAATGTCGTGGTTTGCTATCCTAGATCAACTTCGTCGATCCTCAATCCCTCTCAGCCAAAGTCTAGAAATAGGCTTTTGAGTACTAAAAACTTAATCTCTATCCATGCCTCTATGAAGGATAAACTGGGAATAGAACGAAAGTTAGGTAGCGCAACGCACTTCAACCTTAACCGGAGGAGAATCTCATCGTTTAAGAGTATCCGCTATCCAAAATAAAGAAACCTTTTGAGTTGTAGCTTTACAACGCCACACCAATCCTTAGATAGAGCCTTATTAGTATCGACCTTGGATAGCTTGAGTACATAACAAGCACAAATGTTCTTTGCTCATAAGAAAGATTGAATAGGGATTTGAAACATATAAAGATGCTTCGCCAATTTGACGGGAAAACACACTGAGTATTGCATACTACTTGTTGGACAGAGACATGATAGAGTCGAGCCTCTTTCAAACCATTGCCCGCAGGACAGAGTCGAGCCTTTTATCGACTTATTCACCCTTTCCCTAGCCCACTTTCCACCTATGGATTTCCATTTTTCCTTCCCAGCTTAAGCCTTCTTTCGCTTAGGAACCCTATATTTTCTTTGACCGGCTTTAGGCCTTCTTTCCCTTATTTACCATTTCTTCTATGCAATGTGCCTTTGAACCATTATTGTATTCCTCCGGGGGTTGAGCAGAGGAAGATCTACAAATAAGAGTCAAGCCCAGGGTAGGGGTACTAGAGTTTGCTAAGGAGAGACTCCATCACTCATAGCAGACCACTAACGAAAACCTCTAAAAAGCAGCTACATATATATAAATGAATATCGTTCCCTCATGAAAGGCCAGTTCAAGACGTAGAAGTTTACGTTGAAAGAACACCAAGCAATGGACACGTGAATAGGCTGCTTGCAATCATTCAAGTGAGTCAGTGACTCACCGAGTTACCATGGTCCATCCGGGTCCCGATTCCGGACACTGAGCGAGCTTTAAATGAAGTAGGGGCTGCGTCAGCGACATAGAGGAAATAGTTTTTTTTGGCAGAAAGCACTATTTGGTCTCTCACCTATCCAAAATTTGCCTCTCACATATTATTTTGTCACATTTGATCATTGACTTATCCTAACTCATGACAATTTATCCAAATTGAGAGAGTTAACAGCTCCGTTAACTCCTTTCATGTGGCAAATTTTTACCTCCTGGACATGACACGTTAACTTTAATTTTTTTTGACACATGGTTTTTTTATCTGTAAAATATCATTTATTTAAAAAAAATAAAAAATAAAATCAATTCTAAACAAAACCTAGAACGCAAAGATGGAGAAACCTAAATTGTTTCAAATCCCTAAATTAGTTCAAAATTCTTCCTCCCCAATTTAGTATTTTTCCTCACCGATTGAAAAAAGCCTAAATCGCTCTCTTCAAAGAAACCCAAACGCCACAACTAAAGTCTCATTTGAAGTCAGGAGTAATACGGAAGTCAACTACATGTTTCAACCTAGTTAGGACTCTATATATATTGTCTCCTAACACTATGCCATTTTCTCTTTCACACAAGATACATGACAAACATTTATTTTCGTATCGTTTGAATTTTTTCATGACAGTATTTTAACATTATGTCATCTGAAGGCGTAATTAAAAACACGCTCGATTCACATGTGGCCTTCCGATGACACAATCCTGTCATCCAAAGAAAATGCACGTTTTCGTTAAATTTCACTTGCTCATCAGATGACACCTGCAATAAATGATTGTCATTGTATGCGGAAAACAAAAAAAGCGGCAAATGAAATTTCACTTACGCGGCCATATACCAAATTTAGGCGCTCGATCGTTTGACTGAAATTTCAACTCATATATAAACCCTTTCTCTCATCCCAAACCCCATTTTAGGTTACACAATCTTCATCCTTCTCATCCATCTTTATCTCCAAGGTTGCTTTCTACATGCAATCACTAGGAGTGAGCTCGAAATACGGTACTGGTAAGTCATATTTTCTTCATTTCTGGATGTATTAGAGTTTCATTGTTCCTTACTCTATCTTTTCCTCATCCAATTTACTTTTGTGTATGTCGATTTTAGCAGCTGGAATAAGGATCTATTGATTTTCAGACCTATCGTTAAAAGGATTAGATCTCTCGCTTAGATACACCGATTTTATTGTATTCATTGTTAGATTCACTGCTGAAAAGCTTGGGTCTTTATCTTTTTTAACCTAGGGCAATACAGTGCCTAATGCTGAAGATGTTATGAACTCATCTGATTCCTTTTTATTTGAACATAATATTTGCAGGGATAGTAAGAATGCTTAAGTACATGGGAAGACTGACTGAAGAGATTGTCAATCAGTTCATGTCTTTAGCATATGGGAAGATTTTTTTAACTTATTGAGTATATATTATTGTTATGTTGGTTTGAACTGATTGGTTGCATGTATGATGTTGTTGTGGGTGGTGCTGCTGAGATAGGTTTACAATATATCTTCCACTTGGCTTGTTATATGATTGAGTATGTGTATGTGTATGAAGCATGCTGGATTGTTTATGCTTGATGTTCTATTTAGGAAGCTAGAATTGTTTTGAGTATGTGTAGGTGTATGAAGCATGTTTATGTTTGATGTTCTGTTTAGGAAACTAGAACTCATTGAGTATATATATTGTTATGTGGGTTTGAACTGAACGATTACATGTATGATGTTGTGGGTGATGCTGAAATAGGTTTACTATATATCTTCCACTTGGCTTGTTATCTGATTGAAACCATCTAGAATGGTGATGGGTTTTCGATGCTATCAGCATAAGTTATGAACTTGTGGTTAGAGCATCGCAAACTTCATCACCGTGCTCACATTTCAACGAGTACAATCCAAGTGGCAAGTATATTGTAAAGGGTTAAGTATGTGCATTGCTATTAACTAATTGGTTGAATACCTTAACCATGCATGAAGTGATTGGTATGAATGTGAGTTATATTGCTATTGGTATGAACTGATTGGTTAGATAGAACTGTTTAGGAAGCTAGAACTCATTGAGTTTGTGTATGAATGATCATTGAGCATGTGGCTAATTAGGCATACTTTTAAGCTTTGAATGTTCATTGTGATTGGCAGTACTCTTATACCTATGAGTTATACTGCTAGAACTGATTGAGTATGTGTATGTGTATGAAGCATGTTTATGTTTGATGCTCTGTTTAGGAAGCTAGACTGATTGAGTATGTGTATGAATGTTCATTGGGCCTGTAGCTGATTAGGCATAGTCTAAAGCTGAAAATGTTATGAACTCACCTGATTCCTTTTTATTTGAACATGAGTTATGATGCTGAGATAAGTTTATAATATATCTTCTATTTGGCTTGTTATCTGATTGAAACCATTCAGAATGGTGATGGGTTTTCGATGCTATCAGCATAAGTTATGAACTTGTGGTTAGAGCATCGCAAACTTCATCACCGCACTCACTTTTCAACGAGTACAATCTAAGTGGCAAGTATATTGTAAAGGGTTATGTATGCGCATTGCTATGAATGTTCATTAGGCATGTAGCTAATTAGGCATAGTCTAAAGCTATGAATGTTCATTGTGATATGGGAATACTGTTATACCTACGAGCTATACTACTAGAACTGATTGAGTATGTGTATGCGTATGTGTATGAAGCATGAAGCATGTTTATGTTTTATGTTATGTTTAGGAAGCTAGAACTGATTGAGTTTGTGTATGAATGTTCATTGGGCATGTAGCTGATTAGGCATAGTCTAAAGCTATGAATGTTCATTGTGATATGTGAATACTCTTATACCTATGAACTATACTGCTATAACTGATTGAGTATGTGTATGCGTATGTGTATGAAGCATGAAGCATGTTTATGTTTTATGTTCTGTTTAGGAAGCTAGAACTGATTGAGTTTGTGTATGAATGTTCATTGGGCATGTAGATGATTAGTTACATGTATGATGTTGTTATGGTTGATGTTGAGATAGGTTTACGATATATCTTCCACTTGGCTTGTTATCTGATTGAAACCATTCATAATGGCGATAGGTTTTCGATGCTATTAGCATAAGTTATGAACTTGTGGTTAGAGCATCGCAAACTTCATCACCGTGCTCACTTTTCAACGAGTAAAATCCAAGTGGCAAGTATATTGTAAAGGGTTGTGTATGTCCATTGCTATGAATGTTCATTGGTTGAATACCTTAACCATGCATGAAAGCTATAACTGATTATGTGCATGCATCCTTAATGTTCATTGGGATTGGCCATACTCTTATGATGTTCCTTTTCACTTGGCTTTTTAACGTAAAAAAAGCATTCAACATGGTGATAAGTTTATGATGCATTCAGCACAAACAGAGTCCCTTGTGGTGATAGCATCATAAACCTTATTCCCAAGTTCATTGTTCAACGAGTACAATCCAAGTGGGAGGAACATTGTAAAAGGGTCAATTTAGGCTACTTGCATGTTATGATATGCCTTGCAAACGATAATATGTCTTTTGATATGACTTGAATATACATATACATACGAACTGAACAGCAAGCTCTACGTTATATTACAAAGGGGGGGGGGGGGTTAAGTGTGGCCTTTCGGTTCTCCTTCAAATTCCAAATTTCCTTTACTATCTCTTAGTCAAGATAGTTTAGGAAATTTGGATTTTAAAGGAGAACCACATTTGGAGCCCCTTATATCCACATTGCATACTCCTCAGTCCATCTCCAGGCGAGCCCCTCATAATCTTCCCTGTTGCTGAGGTATTGCTCAACAACTGCTTCTTGCCCAGGAAATGGCGCCTCAATGTGGGGCTGTAGTACTAGATCATATATATGCCACATCAGCTACAAAATGCATAGAATAATTAAATAAAAAAACATGATTAAGTGTTTATCAAATGAACTATATAAATGGTGGCATATCTATACCGTGGCAGTGGGAAAGGGAGAATGAGTAAGGAGATGGGGAAGATAAATCATCCGCTCAAGAGCGACGTTGAGATGATAGATCTTATTCCAGAAGCGAAATTGAGAATAAGAGGAGCCATTGATTAGTGTATGTGTATATAATGTCATGTAGGTTCATATATCTTAATGAGATAATTAAGTTAATATTACTGTTGGAGGTCTGTTTGGGAACTCCGGAGGGTAGCTGATTCTGATTTCAAATACACCCCTTTCATATGGGGTGTATTGGGGGCCTTTTATTCTGACCGTCCATTTGAAGAAGTTATCATCCAGAGGACCTGTTATCATCCAAGATAAGAAGAATCATTACAAGTAGAAAGAAGAAACTAGGAAGAGTTAAAGAACAAAATATGGATTGACATACCATCGATGGCCAGAAGCCACCCTGGGTTCTCCACATACAATTTCTCCATGTCAGCGATTACTTGTTCCCGAACAAGCGCAAGGGGATCCATTGTACAATGTAAGTTTTCTGGGTTGAATGCATGTACACTGAACGATTGTGATGTTTATTATTTATAATGATATGATATTGGTGGCAAAGTGAAAGGTCGTGAAAGGGGAAAGGTCTTTAGTGCGTTTAGGGTTTTGTATAATGATGCTAGTGTGTTAATGATCTGCTTTGGGTTTTGCAGATATCAAGACTTTGGGATTATAGGCTTAATAATGACTCCAAGATATGGAGATACATTAAGATCGATTTGTTTCAGAATTTGGATATGTATTGGTTATTTTTTTAGTTTTAAATAAAAAATGTATGTGTACAAATGTAAACAGATTATGATCATTGGTCTCCAATAAAATTAAAACCATTGATATACAGAATTTCATGTTCATATTTGAGTATGTTTTATTATTCAGGTAAAAACCAGAAATTCATACGAAGAAGAAGGCAAAAAGTGACATTTTAATTTTAAAAAATGTCATCTAAACAACAATAAAAAAGACAAAAAAAATAAAATAAACGAATCTATCATCTGAAAATAAATCCTTTGACATGATTGATTAAGACGTATGCCATCTAAAACAAGCTATAACAGCAGAAATTATTATACGAACTGTCATCACAAATTCAATATACCAATTTCCCACATGTCAACTTAACGGTTTTAATTATTAGTACGTCATGTAATGACATTAAAGGTGACAGTAGTAATAAATAAGGTGCATCGTAACAAGAGTAAGATGACAGTACACAAATAGGCTAATGTCATGTGTCGTGTCGTAACATGATAGAACCTAACCGTCGTCTGAAGGTGCAACAGAAGGTAGCGAGTCTCGTGACAGTTTTATATCTCGCGGGACGACGATTTTTAACCGTCGTCTGAGAGGCTATTTGGCGTAGTGTAAGTAGGAGTTCTTATATGAAGCATCGGGTCTTCCATTTCACTCGGAGGACCTCCAATTCACATTTGGACACGTTTATTATGACCCCACGTAATAATTAAAATAGTGGGTGCTTCTAATAATTTGCCCCTAAGTAGAGTTAGTTTAGGTTTGGTTTCTGTTTATATGTTGGTTTAGGTTTCAGACTCTCTGTCCTCGCTAAACCAAAACTCTATTGTATTTATATTAGGGTATTTCCATGGTTGAATAACAAGTAAATATTATTACAAAGATCAATACTTGTCATAGTATCAGAGCCATAAGATTTAAAAATCAAACCTAAACTAACTCTAACTAGGAGACATAATATATACAGAGTCCTAACTAGGTTGAAACATGTAGTCAACTTCCTTATCAAGGAGATCGATGGAAGATTGAAAATCCCCAACTATTCGTCCTCCTAAAATCGCAATTGAAGTGGTATTCGAAGTCGGATAACGATCTCGCCTATCGACAATTCAAGAAACGCATCCAAAATTCTCAATTCAAGGTATACATTCAAAATACCTTCTTAAGACACATTCGGCCTTTTAAAGGCAAATGCTATGAAACTAGGGCTGAGCGTGGATCTCGGAGATTCTTGAACCAGATCGCATACTCGTAAAAAAATCCAGAATTGGATTGAACCGCTGACTTTTTCTATAAGATCCAACTAAAGTACTATTGATTTAATTAAATACATTTATGGAGATTTTCAAATTCCTAATGTTAGTGAATAAATATATGGAAGATTCTAGAACCAGACCGAATATAAAAAAAAAGATCCAAAATCAGATTGAACTATTGACCTTTTATTTTAAACTGAACCGAATTGTACCGTTGATTTTATTGGATAAAATTCTGGAGATTTTCTAATCTCCGAATTATACCGAACCGTATTCATCCCATGTGAAACCGCAAATCAAGAACCCATTATTCCAAAGGAATGCGAAGATTCTTATCCACTGTGTTAAGAAAAAAAAAGTTGCGCCATGTTAATTTTGGGTGACAAATTTTTTCCACGTGCCATTAAGTTAACAGACTGTTAACTTTTCATCTAATTTGGGTGAAATATCGCAGATGATAATAGGTGGAGTGCCAACTATACTAATAATTAATAGGTCAGGATTAAGTGCACAAATTTTGATAGGTCAGGGTTAGATCTGGGCATGGACCGGCAACCCGCCCACCCGGCCCACCTAGACCCATATCCATTTAGTCGGACTTGGACACATGAAAATGCTGTCAGGTCCGATCCGGTCCAAGCCCGCATAAGCCCGCAAAAAATTAGACGGGTTTGGGCTTTACTAATTTTACATCGATCCGGCCCAATATACTATATATACTATATATTTATATAAATTATATTATATAAATATAAATTATAATATATTTTTATAATCATAAATTATATTATGATAAATATAAATACTTAAAGTTTTGTGCTGTAATTATGTTAAAAGAATTCATACTTCCAGGAAAAAAATGATGTGATCATTAGTTTTTTTTTTGGTTTAATTGCTTTTTGGATTCAATTAGGAATTTTATGATTTTAATTTCCTTTTAATATACAGATGAGTTTGGACGGGCGAGCTTAGGATTCGGATATTAGGCCCGAGCCTAATCCGAACCCAAAACTGACTAAATTTCTTGCGGACTGGACTAGGCTGGGCTTGGACTCCTCAGGATTTATTAAAAGCCCGACAGGTCCGGCCCCGAACCCGGCCCATGCCCAGGTCTAGTCAGGGTCAAGCAGTGCTTTTAGCCATTTTTTTTCAAAAACAAAAAAATTGAAATATCTCAGCAAGTGCAGAATAAAAGGGAAAATGTTGAGCGGTGCTTCCCAAATTATCAAGAAATCTAATAGAGCAAGATTTTGACTGTATCTCTGCTTCTGTTTCTGGTACACAATCTAACCAACTCCTTTTTCTGATTTTGCTTTTAATCGCTCGTGTTGTTCGTGATATTGATTTTTACTTTCTGTAACTGATCATACGTCCTCATCGTCCCTTCCTTGGAAGAACGTAAGAAAGAAAGAAAGAGTCAGTTACTTTTTCTTTGCACTGAAACAGATTGAAGTGATTGTTTTAGGTTTGAATTTATGGTTTAATTCTTCAGTTTGCGTTATTCTTATGCGGCTAAGAAATTTAATTCTCATGTCTTGACCTAATATTAGTGCAATGTTTATAGATTTCCCTTAGTGTCTGCTTGGATGGATGTTAACTAAAGGGAGATTGTTGTGAAGAAGTTTATTAAGTGGGAAGGTTTTTTGAGGGTTAAATGAAGATTAAAAAACCCTTTAAAAACCTCTAATTTCAGTCACTCCAAATTGGTGGATCTGAAGGTTAACTGAAATTACTTTCCAAATTTATCTTTGTCTTCTCTTCCTGCAAAAGGACATTGTCTTCCTTTTCTCATGGGGTGTTCTTCTGCCATTTATTTGTTTCTTAAAGTTTTCTTTTTGAAACAGAACAGACGAATGAAAAAAAATAAAAGATCAAGGAAAAGTTTTCTCAAAGTTTTCTTTTTAAAACAATACCTTAAGTTTGTATCCCAATTATAATTCCCACGTTTCCTATCCATTCCCATACACATCAATTGTAATTCCTTTTGCCAATTATTTGTTTTTCTTCTACAAATTGTTTGAAAGGGTCAGTGGTATGATTTTCTCTAATAACTCAAAATTGAAGACTAAGTACAGCAAAGAAGAACTGACAATAAGAGTGAGTTGCTGGGATGATGGAGTTTTAATAATAATTAAGGGTGGTTTAATAATATATGAATTCAACCTCCTTTTATGAAACCTCCAAAATAAGCAGGGTATATTATTTAACTTCATAACTCCATCCCCTCTATCCAGGCATAGTTAGTTTAATAACTTCATCTTACCTTACCTCACCCTCCCTCCCCATCCATTATTTAACCTCATCTAACCTTCATCTAACCAGACCCTTAATTTCCGAGTTAATGATAATCTGGTCTTGTCTAGTCGTCTGCAGTTGTACTATTTTCTTTGCTGGTTATTGGAATGAATCTACATGTTGCGAAGACAAATTTGAGTTTTGACTGCACTGTTAAATCCCTTCTCATATTTTTGGTGTTGCTAATATTTGTTTTTGGAACTTCTGTATCAGGGATGGCATCATCAGATGACGAGGCTGAGACTGTCCCGCAATCTGTATCAAACTACCATTTTGTTGATGATGATGATGCACCAACTTCCTTTTCAGATTTGCCACTTTATGGTAGTGAAAGTAAGAACGACGATAGTAAGAAAAAGGAACAGATATTTGTGCATGGGTCTGTTGACAATGGACTTCAGACAATACACAAGGAAGTTATAGCATGGAAGTTTGATTTATCCAATGCAAAGCCTGAAATATCGGTGCTCACCAAGGAGACAAATTGGATCAAATTGCATAAACCAAGGAAGAGTTTTGAGGAAATAATTAGGACAGTCTTGATTACAGTTCAATGTCTTCATTTTGCAAGAAGAAATCCAAATGCATTTGATAAATCTGTTTGGGATCACTTATCTAAAGTTTTCAGGTGTACTTTTGGAGGTTACCTGTCTCTTTTAGTTTTGATTTTGTTATGATGACAAGTTATGCTGATTATTGTTGAATTTGTAGCTTGTATGTGGTTAAACCTTCTCAGAATGACTTGGTGGACCACATGGATTTAATATCTGAAGCTCTTAAACAGGATAAGTCCTTAGAAAAGTCCAAGGTTAGTATTCTTCTCATTGTAAATCTTTTTTGAAGCTTGAAATCCCACTATACTCTGTGAAAGCCTATTTTAACTAGCATGATGATTTACCTAAATCCATATTGACATAATCTTATGATTTTTGGAATATAAAGAATGCAAAGATCAAAATGTAAAATCAATAGGCATGCTGCAAATTGAGCATGCCATTCAACACATAAATAGTTATTGCATGAGAACATTATTGCAATTAGTAAGACGAAAAAGTAGTTATGTTTTGCTGTATGTGGAATTAGTCGCCCTGGCTTTCACCCTTAAATCCTGCATTGCTTTCAATTTGGCAAGTGGGCTGTGGCAGGACAATTTATTATCTTTATTGATTATGTTAGAGTCCAGCCAGATCTATGAAGTTCTTAGTGGATGGTTAAGTAGTAAACTCCTCTTCATTGAAATTATGATAACCAATGACTCGTGACCTGGATGAATATGATGTTTGTGAACTTGTTGTTGTCAATGTTATCAATCAATAAAATAGAGGGTTGGTCCTTCTATTGGTTTTGTGGTTTTCCAATTAATGCCTGGATGATTATGCAATCTGCTCGTCGCTTGTGTCTTGTGTTCCCTTCTGGTTTTTATTCAAATAATTATTTATGGTTTTAGTTCTGTGATAATCATACATAAAAGATAGCATTGCATCTTTGAACAATAAACTTGTGTTGGTTTTGATGGTTTACTTGATTTCTTGAGTTTAAAGTGTCATACAATATGTTACAAAATTTTCTTTTTAGAATTATATGGTACAATAGTTATCTACTGATTTGTCAAATACGTATGATATTAACGACAATGTAATTAAATTATTGTGATTTGATAGTAGAATATAATAATTGTAACTAGCAAGAAAAAGCCTATAACAAAAGTTTATCAACTTACATCCACAGTTTATGTTGAGAAAGTCAACGTGAAAGGTAATGAAACAGTGATTTGCCAAACAGAATAATAGAAAAATAGAACAAGATGAAGATCTGATATATTGATTAAAACAAATACTGAAAGGAGAATAATGAAACGAAGATTTCCAGGGACTATCCCTCTTTCAAAGCTGAAAAGCTAAGAGCCACAATTGGAGATCAACATTCCATGCATCCTACCTACACACCCTACATAATATATAACTAATTTCTCTCCTCCTAAGGTCTAACTAACTTTGCCTGCACACGCCCCCTTTTCCCCCATTGCCCTTGGTCCTTCTTGTATATACCCTCCATACTTTACAACCATAAGTCACTTGGACCAACATAGGTGTAGCACTGACTTGTTCTTTATCAGCTTGATATATTCATATTTCTTGGGGCTTTAGCTGACTGCATGAGCTTCAGCTGTACTGACAATTCTTTACAAAAACCTATTTAATGCTAGATCACTTTGTGTATTTCAAAATTATTTCTGCATACCCATACACACTGAATAACTGGAGTGCTCATAAAGAGTGGTTCTAGGACCTCGTGATTGCCTCAAGTTTCTTGGTGTATTTCTTCCCTCTGTTTGACGACGGATGGCCTCTTTAATTTTTTTTTTTTTTTTTTTTTTTTATGTCCTCACACGTTCATAAGCTTACATGAGCAGAACATCACTGTAATTGAGAATATAAAAAAGCTTATTACTGTGTTTCTTTAGCTTGCTGCTGATTGCTCTATGGCATTTGGTGCTCAACGTAATTTATACGACTTACCTATTAAATTCAAATAGGTTAAAACAACCGGGAGCCTGCTTGAAGCCTTGTTAATTAGTTTTAAAAAATGGAATTTCAAATTGGTCGATCCATGCTAGCATTTGAGTCCTCTTTTTTCAGTTTCAGAACACAAGTCAGATGGCTGATTGAATTTAACTAGCTCTCCTCATACTTGCTGGACTACAAACAATCATGTCGTCTGAGAAGAACCGTTTTCCTCTCTTTTTGTAGCTTATGGTTATGGCTTATTGAAAATATAAGTTTAGGTTTCATATGTACATATGGAAAATTCTGTTTATTATATAATAATAATATTATTAGGATCGTGGTTGAACTTGATGTTCAAAGTGTGTTATGGAGTTCAGCATGCAGAATTCATCTTTAGTTAGCTTGTTGGTTTTATGACCAATTCATGCTTGTGATAGTGATCCTTTCTGTGGTATGTCTGATTGTGGAACATGGAGGAATATTATTATCAAAAGGTGGAACTCCTTGGGTTTACTTGTGGGAATTTAATCTTCTCTAAGTTCCTGGATCTGTATATGCTATGTGGTTTCCATAACTTTTTGTTCAGGCTTGCTTTGAAACACATCTATGCCTCTCTAGTCTCTACTTTCTCCTTATTCTCATTTCTTTCTCCTGAAGGTTAGTTGTTAAGAAATATGTAACCTAATTGATAATTTTTTTTTTTAAATTATTCGATGCAAGTCTTGCCTGGTTCTACTTGTGGAGTTTTATATTTTTTTTCCCTCAGTTGATTTGATCTTGGTTTCAGTGTTGCCAAAACAATTTTGGCTATCAGATAATTTTGATTTCTTGTTACTTATTTTTGTGATACAATGGTGTCCTTGTATTGTTTCCCAATCTGAGTATATAAGCCTTGTAATTTGTTATTAAATGAATGCATTGTTTGTTCAAAGACTAATAGTGATATTTATGTGTGCAACTACCATTTCAATGAACAGTTTCTACTCACATTTCTCAATAAAAAGCCAAGGAAGAGAAAACTTTCTAACGAGGTAGTGCTTTCATTGCCTTCATATTGTGTTCTCCTGCAATTGCTTTTTATTCAATATTACAATTTTGTTTTAAGCTAGCAGCTCATGTATTTCAGGATGTTAAATCTGGGACTATGTCTGGATTTATAGTTAACGACGTGGATGATGACATGCTTGAAGATAGTGAGGATGCTGATCAGGAAGAGGATATTTTTGATTCCGTTTGTGCATTTTGTGACAATGGTGGCACTCTTCTATGGTATGCTGCTATTTTGCTAGTTCTGTGCACAAAAACAGAGGCTTATTTTGAAGATTGCATATAATATACACACACATTGCATGCACACACACATTGCTTGCCTTATTTATGAGCATCTCTTTTGGTGGACGTATTACTTTTGAATGATTCTTTGATTGTTTCATTCGCAAACCTGCTATTTTTATCATCATATAACTTTTCATTTTCTTGTTTGATTTAATTATAATGTTACATTTTGCCATATATCATCAGGGGACCCATTTTGCCTCATGGTTCAACAGATACTAGGATGCTGGATGACATCCTAGCTTTTTGGAAGGCTTTGAATAAGCCTTTGCTGAATTTTTATTTATTTTTTGCATGTTAAAGCTAACTGAAATGAGAAAATAGTTTCCGAAGGTATCTTTTGAGTTTATGTCTTAGAATGTGTATCGAATCGTTATTTTGTTACATAACTACCTTTTTCTTTAAGCTGCATCTTTGAAAATTTTATATGGTAAAATACCTGTCTACAAGTTGTATATTGTAATCAAATTTGTATGGTGCTTCCTTTTTGAAGTTCAGTTTCTTGGCCGGTAGCTCTTTGTTTTTCCTACCTCAATTTTTATTTTTTATCTTTCTTTCTGGCTTAGAACTTGTTTGATTCAGCTGAGTGATAAAATTGTATTGAATTCTTGTTGTTAGAATATAAATTGACCAATACATATATATATATATATATATATATATATATATAAACAATTAATAAAAGTAAAAAATTGTTGTACAAATATTAACCTTAAATAAAACAATGGTAGCAACTATCAGTATATATAATTATATACGAACAAATAAATTATTTGTACTATGCATAATCACTGTTATCTGAATCGTACAATTCGAGTTGAGTCAGCTCACTTCGAGCTGACTCTATAGGCTGAATCTAAACTGATCAGGAATTGGACGATTCACTGGTGCATCGGCCGAGCCTTCCGATTCCACCGATTCAAGAATTATGAGATTTTTTTTTTGCAGTAATTATGTCTTTTAATTATTTAGGAATCTGTTGAGTTCTATTAAAGGAAGGAGAGGATTTTTCGTTGCATGCTACATCAAAACAACCAATAAGATAAAATAAAAAGAATAGAAAATTAAAAAAATTATAATCAATATTCAAAACAGATTACAATTTACAACAATTGTTGTGACTTTCCAATTCCATATTTGTCTACAGATGAAAATTGAAATACATTACCAACAGTTGGTGAAAAGGATATAAAATTGAGTTGATGGAATCAGCTGTAATTGGGATTAGAATCAGTTATAGGTGCGAAACAGCTATCAGCTGCCTCAGATCTCCAAATAAAGCATCCTTTTAGCTCTCTCTAATCTATATTTGGCTTTGCTTTTATCTTATAATGTAGTTGCGACGGAAGTTGCATGAGGTCATTTCATCCAACAGTAGAGGATGGTGTGGACTCTCAATGTGTATCTCTTGGTTTTTCAAGGAGGGAATATGATGTATGTAACTGCTGTCTATGTGTGTTGTTATCATTTTACTAATCTTTATTATCCTACAACTGTAGTATTCTTAGTCTTCCTTTTGCTGCAGGCGATAAATAATTTTTATTGCAAGAACTGTGAATATAAACAGCATCAGTGCTTTGCTTGTGGAGAGTTAGGCTCCTCTGATAAATCATCTGGTGCTGAGGTATGAGGTTGCTACATGAAATTGAATACTCCCTTTATCTATTTTTTCATTCTACTTTACATTGTTGCCATACAAAATGCCGCTTGGTGTATGATATTATCCTGCCGTGACATTCTGTGGAAATCAGTTTCAGAAGTTGGGAGATTTTATCTTACTATTTTGCTTGTTGATGGAACGAAGATTTGAAGCATATAATTTTCCTTTTCTCCTGATATTGAAGTTAATTTAACTCAGATTAGTGGATAATGCTTATGGCCAAGTGGTTGGTGGTTACTTGATATATAGCTCTTTGAAGCTATAGTTTTTATAGGATGCTATTCATGTGCTCTTTCTCCTGATTAGAGGGGTAGACCGATGTTGAATTGAGTCTTTCGAACCTATTCTTTAATATCTAGCCTTTGTTTGCATTTATTTTCTCCTTTTCTCCCATTCTGTTCTTGAGTTTTCTGGATCTTCTGCTACATATGGTTAATCTAAATTTGTTGCCCCTTTCCTGTCTGGTATATGTCCAATTTTTCGAAGTATCATTTTCTTTCATATTGCTAACTATACTTAGGTGAATCAAATAGGTGGCTCTGCATGTTAATATGCATTGTGATTTGATTGCACACAGATGCATTTAGTTTTGAGTCTCAAGCTTAGTTTGGCTATGCGATGGTTACTCAACTTATGTCAGATTAGAGCAACTATGAAGTTTGAACCAGGAATTTGCAGTTTTCTTCAAAATATCTTGTTCTTCTTTTCTTATTGTCTGTTTTGGCCTCTAGTTCTGGTTGTCTAGTTGGATATCTCTTTTATGAGGGAAATTAAAATGATGCATTGATCAGTTTTTGCCCTAGATCTCTGTTCGCGTGGATGTTCTGGAAAATATATATATATGCTTAGGTCCCTTGAAACTTTAAATGGCGTCGTCTCATAACCTTAGAGATTGAGTTACATGGTTTAGAATAGTTATTTTATGAGGTAATTATTTTGCTGCAATAGTTCATATTTGATAGAATTTGATAGTGTTTCTTAATTTTGCTTGAAAGATTTTATGTCATTGTATTCTTGAATTATTTAGAAAATCTACATTTATAAAAGAGAAAAGTACAAAAATAAACCTTGTGGTTTGTCTAATTTGCAAAGACTGTACTGTGGTTTAAAAATTTGCTAAGTGGGGTCTGTGCTTTGTGAAGTTTACAAACTCTGGCGTTCCATCAATAATTTTTTGTCGTGATTATTTACCCCAAAAGGGAGCAATTTGGACCAATTAAAAAAACGGACTTTGCAAATTAACTAAACCACGAGTATTATTTGACCGAGAAATTGACTGATAGATCCTTTAACTGCAAACTTCACAAACCTCAGACCCTGTCTGCGAACTTTTAAACCACGAGATTGTCTTTGCAAATCGGCCAAACCACGTGATTTATTTTTGCACTTTTCCCTTCATAAATTGTAAAAATAAATCTGGATTGTTTTATTGCCACAATTGCTGCTGTATCTTAAAGCAGAGTCTATAATTTAGACTGAGTTTCTGATTCTTTTATTTATTTATTTTGCAATGACATTACAGAAGCTAAGAATTGTTATCTGGATTTTCTTTTGAACTTCCACACTTTGGTAGTGAAATATTTCTCAATCAATTGGACTTCAGGTATTTCAATGTGCTAGTGCCACCTGTGGTCATTTTTATCACCCACATTGCATTGCAAAGTTACTCTACCAAGACAATAAAGTTGCTGCTAAGGAGCTTGAGAAAAACATTGCTGCAGGTCATGGTTTTTTTACTTGTCCTATGCATAAGTGCTGTGTTTGCAGACAAGGAGAGGATAAGCAGATAAAGGAACTACAGTTTGCTGTGTGCAGGCGATGTCCTACATCATACCATCGAAAATGCTTGCCAAAGTACCTAGCTCTCCTATCACTTGCAAGTGCCATATACTGATATTATTGTATCTTTTTCTTCTTAGTCAATGGTTACAATCTTTATCAGGGGTATTGCTATTCAAAAGAAAGAAGAAGAAGAAGAAGCTGAAGAAGAAGAAGATGATGATGAAGATGACGATGATGTTGAAATAAGGGCGTGGGAGGGTCTATTGCCTGGCCGTTTACTATTATATTGCTTGTGAGTATCACATTTGGGTTATAATTTTTCTGTCTCACATAGATAATTACATTATTTGCAATTTCTGTGTTCCTAAATTTGGGTTTTTTTCGCTCATCCCTTCCCTGTTACTAGTAAGCATGAGATCGACGATGAGCTTTCAACTCCAATCAGGGATATTAGGTTCCCTGGTGTAGTAAAGAAGAAAGAAGAACATATACCAGAATTGCCTGGAAGCTCAGGAAAAGTTTTATCAAATAAAAAAAAGCTTATCTCAAAAGACTCTTTTTCAGAAAGAACTAGTATGAAAGAAGAATGGGAACCACCAGCGAAAAAGGTTGCAAACTTGAAAAGAAGTGAAAATATATCATCTGGATTAAAACCATCGAAGCAAGTGAAAGAAAATGACGCATCCAGAAAATCCATGAAAGGAAGTATTACATCTGATGCAACAGAGGTGAAGAAGTTTGGGAAAGATAATGTGAGAAAAACTTCTCTGGGTGATAGGTTATTTGCCTTGGTGAGTGAAAGTTCTGAAGTTAAGCTTGGGAAACATGAAATGCTGACTAGTGAACCTGATAATACCATGACACTTAAGGCTTCTACAAAGAAGTTGAGCATTGAATTACCTTCTTTAGATGCTGACACAGAAAGAAGGTGATGAATAGAAGCTATCTCCTTCATGATAACTGTACCATTTAATGATTTGTGTTTTCTATGTGTGTACTACTCATGTCTTATTATGCAGTAATAGATATATTTATTTCTTTTGTTGTATAGAATGTTGGCTTTAATGAAGGAGGTTGAATCTTCAATAACTTTGGAAGATGTTATCAGAAAGCGTAAAGCACCATCTACTCATACTTCCTCATTAAAACAAACAGTTGAGAAGACAATTACAGCAGGAAGAGTGGAGGGTGCTGTTCAGGTACATGCTTCTTATTTGTTTAGCTTCTTTTATAACCGTAGACCATAAAAGTCAATGATTTCAAATACTTCCAGTTTTTTATTTGTTCAGCATCATTTTCTCTAGAAATGATAGTTCATTCCAATAAATATGCAGGCTATTAGGACAGCTTTAGAGAAACTAGAGGCTGGATGTAGCCCAGAAGATGCAAAAGCTATTTGTGAACCAGAGGTTTTAAATCAGATTTTTAAGTGGAAGGTGTCCATTCTCGCCAATTACTAATTTCTATAGAATACCTCAATTTATAGGATTCTATTTGTTGCATTTTTCTTCAAATAAAACATGCTCACACACGCGCACCATAGTAGTATTTATGTGATCGGTTAACATCATGGTTGAATTTTATGTACCTTATACTCACATGAGGATTCTGTTTGTTGCATATTATGCCCCATTGTTGGTGTTCATATGGTTGATGAACATAATGGTTGGATCTTATATTCCACATTTCAAAGTTATTCAATTTTAGGGCTATCAATTGCTATTACGTATATAGGGCAATTTAGAGGAACTTATGTTTGTTGCATGTTCCTCAAATAAAGCAAATACATATACATGTGCTTGAGGCACTAGTTGAAGCAACTCAAAGCAGATAATAACTGAAATACTTGGCAATGCGTTGAGTTTTTTGGTGTTAAAGCAACTTATTTCTCAATGTTATTAACCTGTGCGATTGGTTGATTGTCTCTAGAACAAACTTTCAGTTTATCTTGCACCATTTCTTCGTGGGAAGCGTTATACCTCCTTTGGCCGCCATTTTACAAAAATAGAAAAACTTGAAAAGGTAATCATATTCTCTTTACTTTTAGTTATCTACCTCCGGTTGCTCATGTGTAATACTATGATGTTTGTTAATTTTACATTTCTTATATGAAAAAAATCAATTTGTTATCCTGATTCTTTACTGCCATGCATTACTTGCCTTCAACTTAAGTTTCCTTTACTCTCTCTGTGGCAACTGTATTTATTGCTTAGGTACATTAGAAAGTTTGTGGAATTCCTAGGTTTATGTGCTAGTTGATACATGCTGTATTGGACTTTCTGTTCCTTTATCTGGTTGAGTTTTCAACAGTCTCACATGCAAATGTACTATTTTGCTCTGATTTTACTTCCACTTCTTTATTGCAACTTGCAAGCCTTCTCAAGCTCATTTTTAAACCAGGGTTTTATGGCTCATGGTATATATATATATATAGTCCATGAGTTGATTTAAATGTTGTATGTCAGTTAAGTTTATGTTAAGATTTTTTTTTTGTTAGATAAACAAGGGACATAATGATTTCCATCGATAAACCGATTAGAAATCAGGATGTATGGAACAAAACCAAACTGATGAAGGGTATGCAAATAGTTGTTAAAAGCTCGCCTAATGCCTCAGATGTGCAAGGCACTAGGCCGGGCACCTTAGCACCCCCAAAGGCGTGCACTGTTGCCAAGGCGGTGGAAAAGTGTGCTTTTGTGTGCCAGGCCGTGGTAATAAGAGGCGAGGCGAGGCGCATCCATATATTACATGGGTTTTCTTTAGGGTTTTTTTAGGATTTTAATCTCCACTATTGGATTAGAAACATCCAGTGTCCAAATAAACAACAAAAAAAGAAAAATAGACTTTGAAGAGAGGCCTAATACACAATAGGAAACTGAACTTTGTAGATGAGAATTGTCAGAGAGATTAATATAAGGTCTATGATTGGGCCTTAACTATAAGCTTGAGCTTTTAGTTCAATTGGTTCCATGACATGGTATCAGAGCCAGTTTGACCAAGTGTTCTAGGGTTCGATTCCTGGCAGCCCCATTTGTTGATTTAATTGCAGGGCATGGTAATATGGGCCTGTGTTGTACACGGTGCAAGCCCAAGGGGCATTTGCCTATGATTGGCCCTTAACTATAAGCTTGAGCTTTTAGTTCAATTGGTTCCATGACTAGAATGAAGATTATTAGATCCTTGAAGAAGAATTTGATGATAGAAGAGAGTGATGATGGCCCTTGCACCTTAGTTCGCCATGGGCCTTTAATAACTATGGGTAGGGGTCGGTTCTAGTCAAAGCGAATATTATTGGGGTGGTTCAATTTGGATCAATTGAACACTTAACCTATTTTCCTGGGGTTTTTCTTCCTCTTCCCACAAACAAAATTCAAAACCTTTTCTCTGTTTTTTTTTTAATCTTTTTTTTTTTCTGTAAATAACAGTCTTTCTTTGCCCTAGCCAAAAAAAAGGAACGAGAAAGTTTGGTAGCAATAAAAGATGAAAAGAATAGCTCCTTTTTTTAATTTATTCATGGCTAATAAATCATTACACACCTAAACTTGTCACTTTTTTCCTTTTGGCACCCTGAACTTCATAGTTATTAAAGGCGCAAGGGGTCCTGGAGCCTTGGCGCATGGCGCACGGCGATGGCGCGCGCCATAGCGAGACAAGGCGCACTTACAAAAATAAAAATTATAAAACTATAAAACTAACATAAAAATGCAATGAATACTAAATCATGAAAATATCTTAAGCATAAATAAAATGACTCTGTTTCTCACTCTTCAAATGACTCTGTCTCTTCCTCTTCAAAGAGTCTCTTCATCTTCTAGTTAGTTAAAACGTATAATCTCTCTCCTTTTTAATACTTTTTGTTAATAGAACACGTGTTCCATTCCAGACATATAAAAATAAATGCCAAAAATTCCAAAAAACAGCCCATAACTGCCAAGGCGCGCCTTGGTGCGCCTTTGGCAACTGCCTCTTGGCGCAAAATGGCGCACCAGGCGCGCGCCATGGCAGTTGCGCCTCGCCATGGGGCTGCCATGGCGCTGAGGCCTGCGCCTGGTGCGCCATGCGCCATAGGCGCGCCTTTAATAACTATAACTTGTACTTGGACTTATCACTCACAAACTTGTCAATTTTGGACCTTCGACACTCTTATTTGCTTACTTGGGAAACTTCAAAGTTGACATGGCACCAATATGTTAAACTTCCTCACGAACCTATTCCATTTCATGTCAGCAAATAAGTGTCGATGGTCCAAAATTAACAAGTTTAGGCGTGTAATAGAGTAAAATACAAGTTCATCCTATTGTGTTTCATCCACCTTCACATGTAACATTGTGCATTGAATAAATGGCTTAATGTATAATAAATAAGAACCGTATTAGCAGTGGCATAAAGTTCTATTAAAAACATAGAAGAATCAAAAGACACAGATTTGAAGTTCGGTGAATATACCCAACGATTTTAATCTTTAAACTGAACTTAACCAAATCTCAATCTTCTTGAACTGTGTAATGCTTGTAACTGGCTGAACCGAAATGCATGTTTTGGTTCTAGTTGGTTTTTTGGATTGGTTTGCTTGCTCGGGGTTATTCTAGATCTCACCATTAACTTTGCTAAACCTAGTTCATTAGATATGGTGCACAAAGAGATTCCGAACAACAAAACATTTTATATTTGAGTATTTTATATTTGGGTGTATGGAATTCGTATTTTATTTAATAGAATGGGGTGTATGAGCTGTTATATGCAATTTGTGTACCTATTAAGTTTGTTTAGAAAAGTCACGTTGTTGTGCTTACTTTGATGTTGCTAGATTAATTCAATGCAATATTTTCTGATGTGCAGATTGTTGATATGTTACATTGGTACATAAAAGATGAGGATATGGTAAGAATACAAACTAATTTGCTACTTATATTTGGAAGTTCCAAATGTTAGATTGGGCACTATTTTTTGCACGAAATATTATGCTTAGTATTTTTTTTTTATGCTTTTTGTGTAATTTTAGGCTAGAAAGGTTGGTGATTGGACTATATTTAAAAGGCAAATTGATCTATATCGGCATAAATCCATTAGTCTACCTACCAGATTAGTTTGTAGTTGTTGGCATTCATAGGCCACCATATTATTCGCCTTTTCACCTTAACTTCTTTTCATTTGGATAAAGACTAGGTAAAATTATAAGATCCTTTTAACAATGTTTTTACTAAATCAGTGGAAATAGTTCAGTGTACCTGAGCATAATTGTTAGAGGGCGTGGACAAAAGCTCTAATTTTAACTCATGAGAAACACTGAAACTCCAGTTTTATTTTCTCCCCTGATCCTTCAAAATATATATGATGGGTAGTTTTTTTTTTCTTTTCCGGAAGATGATTAGGTAGGAGGCACGTTTTTGTCTCTTATGTTTTCTCCACGTTTATAAAATTCCTTCTCTTTTAATACACCGGTAGTTGCTACACTGTTCAACATGATGAATAGTTTGCAGCCTTCTCTACAGTCCAACTAGAGAACTAAAGTTCCAAAATTCGTACCTATGATCATTTTTTTATTCCATTGAAGTATTCCGGATAACTAACAGGGACAATCTTCCAACAACTACGATAGAAAAGTTTCTTTTTCAGATAATTTCACAGTTATTGGAATTTCTAGTCAGGTAAAATTACGATTTACATAACATTAGGAGCTTATTAAGGGAATTTAGTTCATTTCTCGTGTAATGCTATATAAAAACCCTTGTACTTGGTTATGATACAGCACGTTCATCCGCTCATTTTTACTCATGTATCAGAAACTCCTTTCTGTGGAAATTTTGATATAAGAATTATCTATTCTAATGTTCTACCACTTACAGATGTCTAAATAAATCCTACAGTCTCTACTAGGGACAAAATGTCATTTTTAAGTCTTAGTCAACCCTTCCTTAGAGGGACTTCTGGAGTGGAGTTAGGCATAGCTTTTTAAATTTATACAATTTTAAAATATCTACTTTTGAATTTTGATAGTTCCCACTCAACTTAATTAAGTGTGATTTATTATTCCATTTTATTTGGCAATCCAAATTTTGTTTGATCAATGATGTCCAATTCCCTTTGGTTCTTAATGGTGCTGCCTTTCTGTATCATTAGAACTCCTTTTCTTCTCCAGGAAGTTGGTTTTGTCAAAAATGATTTGAGAGTTTTTGAATAGGATCTTGATGTCGTGGATGGAAAATATGTCCTAAGTGAATGAATTTGCGGTTTAGCTTTATTTTGGATGTTCTAAAGAACTACTTGGGTGCTTAAGAATCAGACTTTGTCTTTGCAATCACTCTCTTGTCTCCTTGCCTATTTCTATTTCTACTTCAGGTAGTTCTAATGGAGTGTCTTTGGCTGATGTTCAATGGAGTGTTGGCAGTTGTGTGCTTCTCTTTTCTCTTCATTGATACAATCAAAGTACCTTGTCAACCAAACCTTGATCCCAACATCTTTGAAATTCCTTGTCAACTGAACAGCATAAAATAGTTAACTTCCTTGTCATAGTGTCCTTTCTATAATATTAACAAGGTCAACTGAACAGCATAAAATAGTTAACTTCCTTGTCATAGTGTCCTTTCTATAATATTAACAAGGACAGTTTCACTCTATGCAAGTTGTTATCTCCAGTCCTTACCAAAGATTTCTCTTGACTATGTTCTTTGGTTCCAAAGAACATTCGAGGAACCTTGTGTTTTTGGTTCTATTATGAAGATATTTCACATATAATTTTGTATGTTTTTTGCTACTTGGCAAAGAGAGTTGTTTGTTTATATGGAATAAGGTGCAATTGCAACCTTAACATAATTTGGTACTCAGTTTTTCCCCTGAATTTTTTTTAAATGTTTTTCCACTGATGTTAAAAATCTAATTAATTAAAGGCTTTTTGTTCCTATTGTTTGTGTTTTGAGGCCACCAGAATTTTACTGACATTACACTTGTGGTAAAATATCTTTCATGCCAAATACATGGTTACTGATCATTTTTGTCAACAGATTGTCGACTTCTGTTGTGGTGCCAATGATTTTAGTTGCCTGATGAAAAAGAAGCTTGAAGAAACAGGGAAGAAATGCTCATACAAAAATTATGATCTTATTCAACCAAAGGTAACTTCACCTGGTAAAGGAATTATTATGAATCTATATTGATTGCTGAATTCATTTCACTGACAAATGATGCAACTATGTGTAAAAAATCTGTGACGACCCCTGAGGCACATTTTGGCGCTGTCTGATGTGGTTTAAGGAATTCTCTAGTCTCTTGCCTTGCCTGTTAGAAAGCAAAGCTTTATTTCCGAAAGCAAAGAATTAAAAACTGTTAAAAGTTAGGTTTACAAATGAATGTACCTTCCCAAATAGCTTCCACCTAGTAACTTTGGAATATCTGCTGCTTGTAATTTGCAGAGAATAAATAATATACATTGTTTTTGAACTCTGAAAGCTACACCTGTATATATGCATACATAACTACTTTTCAATGATTAAGGCTATAATAAAGAGATTCCTATAATTAAGGGATTTTAGATCATCTACAGCAGCCCTCTACATTTATTACAGCAACGGATAGTTACAGTAGCATGTAGACCTATACAACAGCTATATCCACTCTTTTTTTTTTGGTAATACTGTTATTCAAAATCAGTGATTGACAATTGCTATAACTATGATGTATTACCGTCTTGAGTGCAGGGTTTATGTACTTGCATCTTTGCATGCATTTTTTTCTATTTGATTGTTAGATTTTTTGTTTCTTGTCTTCGTAGATTGACTTTAATTTCGAGAAGAGAGATTGGATGACTGTTAATCCAGATGAGCTGCCAAAAAGGGGTTCTCAGTTGGTAAGGAGTCATCTTCCATTTTAAAGAATCGGAAAACTGGTTTGATGTGATGTTTTGTCTGACTATAAGGTATTCTGAACTTGAGCAGATCATGGGACTAAATCCTCCCTTTGGTGTTAAAGCAGCTTTGGCCAACAAGTTCATTAATCAAGCTCTTAAATTTAAGCCGAAACTCCTTATTCTGATTGTTCCTCCAGAAACAGAAAGGTGTTTGCTGGCACTTGCTCTTTCTCTCTCTCCTTCCTTTTTTTTTTTCTCTGTGTCTCACATGCATGCTCATGTTACTCTTTTCTAGGTTAGATAAAAAGAATCCTCCCTATGACCTTATTTGGGAGGATAATCAGTGTTTATCAGGGAAGGTAAATTTTGAATATGATGATGCTTTTTGCATTTCAGCATTGGCTGAATGTATATTGTTCTTGATGGTTTCACCCTTAAAATGATCCTTTTCAGTCATTTTATCTGCCTGGATCTGTTGATGAGAATGACAAACAAATGGATCAGTGGAATTTGACTACTCCGCCTCTCTATCTTTGGAGTCGTCGTGACTGGAGTGCAAGACACATGGCCATTGCTCAAAAGCATGGTCATTTACCAGTGCAGCAGGAGGGATCAAATTTGAAAAATTGTTTATATGATAGTAATGCTTCAGAATTGACAGATCATCTTCACATGCAGAATAAAGAACCAAGTCACAAGGAAAGTGTGGCTGAAGGTCATAGAGAATGCTCCCCTCGTGGTGATGTTGTCAAAGAAAACCATGATAGTCATGTTCCCGAGAGAAAGCAGTCTAAGGAGACTTCAGGGAAGAGAAAGCATGATGAATATAAGCTTGGCGGAAGAATAAATGAAAAATTGTCAGATGGTAAGAAGTCTCCTCGTAGCGATTCATATCGTTCCTCAGCTAAAGTGTTTGATGGTAGATCCTCAAAGGAAGGCACAAGATCCAAGTCTCCTGAAATGCAAAAGCATGCTAAGGCTGTTGAAAATAGACTGCTTGATTCGGAGCATAGGAAATCTAGTTCGCATATGTCTCCTAGAAGCGATTCATACAAGGGAATGCCTCATGGTGCCTCATCGAAGTCTCCTGAAATGCTTTTGGATGCTGATGCTGTTGAGAATGAATTGCGCAATCCAGAGCATAGAAAGTCTAGTTCAGATATGTCTCTTGGAAGTGATTTAAGCAAGGGAGTGCCTCATCCTTCCTCATCCAAAGGGGTCGATGGTAGATCCTCATGGGAAAGTACTGCAACCAAGTCGGCTGTTGCAAATAGATTTCGCAATTCGGACCGTAGAAAGTCTAATTCACGTAAGTCTCGTAGAAGGAATTCATACAAGGGAATGCCTCATCGTTTCTCACCTGAAGTGGACCAAGGTAAATCCTCATGGGAATCGAAGTCTTCTGAAATGCTTTCGTATGCTGAGGCTGTTGAAGATAGATTGCCGAATTTGGAGCATAGAAAATCTAGTTCACGTATGCCGTCTGGAAGAGCTTATGGTGACAGTATTCATGATGATGCGAGTAGGAACTACAGCATGAACTACTATGAGAATTCACGGGATTTCCATGGATCTTCTCGTTCCGACATGGACTATCATTCTAGTGGAGCCATGAGAGAGGATACAGAGAGTGTTGGCCGTAGATCCTACCCTACAGAATTGGAAAGGGATTTGGATGCACTGTCACAAGTGCCACGTTATGGCCAAGATCCTGATTACTCTGCTGAAAGAAATTATATAGGTGTTGGACATGAGCCAGCATATGGCCAGATGGGAACACTTCCATCAATCCCTTCCAGGCATTTGGGTTCGGTTTCCGAGTCCTACAGGATGAACATACCTGCTATGCAACCGGCTACAGAGTCGTATAGGATGAACATGTCTGCAACGCAAAAGTATGCACCGCGATTGGATGAATTAAATAGTACAAGGATGAATAACATGGGTCCTGATCCATCCATGTTGAATACAAGTAGTATGTACAACCCTCTACAACCTCAAGCTGTGTATCATCATGTTGATTCAATGGGCTTTGCTCCAGGGCCTTGTCGCCCCTACTCGCACCAGAACTCGTCAGGCTGGATCGACGAGTAAATTTAGAATTTATGGTTTCATGTTTTGAATATGTTAAGAGGTTCGATTTTATTTGAATCAGGTTTGATAAGTGGTGCATAGTGCACTCATTCAATTCTGCCCGGGTGTGATTCAGAAATAAGTATTCTTAGTTTCTTATCCCCTGTTTGAATGAAATATTTTTGGGGAAGTATCAATTTAGGTTTTGTGTCCAAAATATTACTAATATAAACTTAATGTTTACAAAATAGTATCAATTTAATCCTTTTAATGGAATGTAAAATTCCATCCGTTAAGTTCTGAAAAGTTACTATGTTCACAATTTTAATATGCCACGTTGGATAAGTTACTAAAATA
Source organism: Euphorbia lathyris (assembly GCF_963576675.1). NCBI lineage: Eukaryota > Viridiplantae > Streptophyta > Magnoliopsida > Malpighiales > Euphorbiaceae > Euphorbia > Euphorbia lathyris. The sequence goes on along the minus strand of NC_088911.1, from coordinate 101,050,681 downwards.
GATGTATCAATTTAGGTTCCATTGAGACTTTATGTTAACATTGCTTTAACATGAGACCATCAATTTATGCAGAACATCGGTGATGTTTATACATGGAGTCTAAATTGATACTCCCTTAAAAATCTTAAGCTTATTTTGGTACCTTATCTAACGTGGCATGTTAAAATTGTAATGTAGTGTTGAGTTGAAAGAACATAATGGATAATGTGACACGTTCTGTTTGTGAGGTCTAAATTAGTGCAATTTTCTAAACGTTAAGCTTATATTGGTACTATTTTGGATGTGAAGTCTAAATTGATACTTTCTCAAAAACTTTAGGTCTATTTTGATACCTTATCTCCATAAAAAAATGGTTTTCGAATTTTTACAGTAGAAAATGAAAAATTGAACGTACGTGAAATGAATACGCTATGTTAATCGAGTTTTATGTTAAAAATTGACTTTTATAATTATCAAAGGTTTAATGTGAACAAAAATAAATGTCAGAGATTTAGTGTTTAAATAAAATATATATTTGAATAATCTAATCATTTCTCTTTTAGTTAACTCTTATTTACTATATTGTACCACTCATTTGTTGGTCCCATATAACGTGACAAGGTTAGTTCCAAGGGGGGGATAGGAACTAATTAAAATTTTGTCCGTTAAGGCTGACTTCTTTTCTTAAGAAAAGGTTTACACAGCGGCGCTAAGTAGTTTTAAGACACAAGCTTAGTCAACTGGTGACTAAGACTGTTTCTTTCTGTGAGTCAGGAGATAGCACTTTGAGTCTATTCCTGAACTCAGCTTCTTAGTGCACTCAACTCAGCGTGAGTTCGTTACTTAGTTTTATAGCAAGCAATATATAAAGGAGTTTAAGTGTTAGAAATATGTTACTCAGTAGACATATCCTGGTTCGGCCTCTCCGCCTACGTCCAGTCCCCTGAACGCGTTCCGAGCTTTTTGAATTCTCTACTGAGCTCTTTAAAGGTAGAGCACGAAACTTTTTACAATAGAAGCTGAGTATACAAAAGTACCTTCCTCTATACCTCTACTCACTCTTATAACTGCCGCTGAGTACTATAACCGAGTACTCAACTTCTCCTTTCTATTCTTCTAGAAATGATAAAGTGTTTGTCCTAAACAACAATTGCTAAGACACTTTAGATGAATGAAATCACTCTAGACTTTTACACAATGATTGGAAATTGGTGTAAGATTTTGCTTTTCTTTTCTCATAGAACTTCAAGTATGAATTTGGTCAGCGTTTCGACTAATTGAAGATCTGCCTCGAATGAAGCAATTGAGAGGCCTTTATATAGTGACACTTCAAGCACCGGTAATTTCGAATTTCGAAATAACCGTTGGAGGCTAACGGCTTCCTGTCGTTGTCACTCAGGACGTGCTCAGTGTCATTGGCCAATGAGATTCTTGCATCTTCTGTCTACGGCAGTGCTCAGCAGCTTTTCGTCAGATAAACAGAATGTTTCGACATTTACGGCAAAGTCTTCCAGACAGCTTCCTGCGCCTTCTGAACTTTACCCAAAGTAGAAATACTTTGTCTATAAGTTGGTTCTGTTCTGCCGCTGACCTGACTGCATTGTCGCTTAACTCAACAGCTTCCTCTTGAAGCTTTTGTTAGAAGGCTTCTCGATCCTTCTTCATGCTGAGTCGTCGTTTCACTTAATACGACTGCGTTTTATCTTCTTGGGCCGTGAGGTCTTGATCTGTTGACTTGGGCTTGACTTACACTTGTGGGCCTTTAGGCTTTTTATCTTGATGTCTTATAAATTAATAAACTCAACATTGAACAAACACATTAGTGTGAATAAGTCAAAACATTTAAATTTAATGTGTTAGAATATTTTTTTATCATTTACTTAAATAATTTTGTCAAATCAAAATCATGTGGAAAGGTGTTTCAACAAACTCCCCCATTTTGATGTTGGCAAAAATATTCAGTGAAAAACTCAGTGTTGAGCTCCCCCATGATAGTTGACCTTATATTACTCAAGATACTCCCCCGTAAGGGTTGAGCTACTGACTTAGTTTTACTTTAAACATTTCAAAGGTTTAATCAAGTAAGTCTAAGGTCAGTTTTCAGAAATAGGTCAGCTCATGGAACATATTCTTTTTAACTCAGTTTATGTGGAAGATTTAGATATCAGAGAGTGCTGAGTCTATCTTTGTTCAATGTGTTTTAGTTAAGAAGACATATAAAAGAGGTCAACTTATAGATCAACACAGCAGACAATCATAAAGCAATGTAGACAATTAACATAGTTGATTTAATGAAGATGCGTTAACTATTCAGCACAAAACATAAGTAAGCATCACATAAAATTGGTCAATTTTGAAAAAGGTAGATGCATGCATAGTTTTGTATTCAGGATCAGCACAACAAAATACATAAGGGAAAGACTATAAGTTTAACAAAATTAAATCTAGCAATCCTAGTCAAGTTATTTTTTCTTGTAGTTAATTTGGACATCATGCTCTTTAGCTTTTCCCTTTCCCTTGGATTTCTGCTGACTTCCTGAAGCTTCTCCTGATTGTTGAGTTCTTTGAGCTTGTTCTTTCTCCCCCGTTTTGTCAGCATCAGGAGGAGGAGGAATGAAGGTGTCGTTGAGGGCAGCATGAGTTAATCGGCCAGAGAATGCCTTAAGCCTGCGCGTGCTTTCATTGATGCCATCAAAAACAGGAACACCCTCATCCAAGACAGAACGTGGAATCCTGATAGCCGAGGCACTGAGCATACTCAGGATGTATGCTTGAGACTTTCCAACCCAAGTTATACTGTCAGTCAGCATGGCATAGGCTTGATGAAACATCTTTAGCAAAGCCGAGTCATAATAATGACGTTGAACATTTGAGTGACGCACATGGTTGAAAGTGACTCGAGAGTACCTCAGAATTTCATTCGTCTTGAGTTGGTCAGTTTCCATCTCTTCCTTACTCAAGTTGAGTAGACGGACAACCTCGCTAATTTGCTCAATGGAGCATTGGGAGGAGGAAGAGAGTTGCTCGTTGGTTCTGGCTTGCTCAGTGTGAAGCTGGTTGAAGAGTTGATGAACTTCAGCAGAAGTTGCATACATTGTGTTCGTAGCTGACAGATTATGAAGTTGACCCTGAAGAGAGTTCATGTGATTGAACATTGTCAGCTGGAGTTCGGCCAGCTTTGTTATTGATTCATGTCTGGGCTGTTGAGACTGAAGTGAAGTCATGACACTCAGAAGATCCTTAAGACCTTTGATTTCTGTGAGAAGCTGAGTGACAGACGAAAGTTGAGTTGGCTCAACAGGAACTGACCCAACGGCATCGACATTGGTTTGATGGAGGTCCTGGAGTAGAGCTTGAGCTGAGTCAATGATTCTTCGACCAGACTCAGAAGCATTCAAATAAGAGTAGGATCCATCATTATTTGGCTCAGTTGCCGGAGTACGAGTAGAACCGGATGGTAGAGGTGTTTGGTTCTGCTCAATATTAGAAGTGCCAGCATGATCAGTGGCTGGTCTTGAGTTGATATTGCCAGCAGGAGCTGACTGGTTAATATTCTGCACTTGTGTTTGTGGAAGAGGATGATCGGCAGAATTATCTACTTGCTCAGAGTCAGGCTGAAGCTGACTGGTTTGAAGAGTAGGAACTTCGAGCACTTGCTCGGTATCACCTTGGCTTAAAGGAGCAGTTGAGTCGGCATGTTCCTTAGGCTGAGAAACAGAGGCTTGCTTTTCCTGTTGCTCTGGTGGAGACTCAGTGGGATTTGAGAAGAACTTAAACTGCATATCTGAAAGGTCGGTGATCTGATCCCGCAAGGGTGAGTCACTCATAAGGTCAATGACAGGGGATTTATGTGCCTTCTTCTTAAGTCTCCTTAATCTCTTAGTCTTTTGAGGAGAGGGGTCAGCAGGAATGGACTCAATTGAGTCAGTAGGTGAAGTTGCCCCTTGATCAGTGTGATCCTTTGCTGCTGGCTCAGCTTCTTCTTCAACCTACTCAGTGTAGGTTGTTTCATATTGGTCAACATCTGATGGCTCATGTTGTTCAACATTTGCTGTCTCCTCAGCATCAAACTGACCACCCAATTCTTCTTGATCTTGGTCAGTGGGATTTTTCTTAAGAACAATGCCCTGACTTCGCACATAATGAGAGTCTTCAGAAATGATGACTCCAAGTGGGGCTACGTTAATAGGACTTAACCCAGAAGAGATTTTCTTCTTCTTCTTCCTAAGTGGTTGCTCATCAGTAGTGTCCTCTTTTTCTCCTTCTTCCTCAGGCTCAGCTTGCCTTTTGAGGTTTTCTGCTGACTTAGGCTCAGCTTGTCCTTGTGCCACTTGAGGCTTTGTTCCTCTGGACACAAACCGAACCTTCTTCGGTGGAGAAGCAGCATCTTTTAAAGAGGTCTGAACAGCTTTTCTCTTTCTGTCCTGTTTGTCAGCTTGAACTTGCTTTCCCTTCTTCCCTTTTCGGGTCTGCATCCCCTCGGTTTCCTGATAAGCGGCCCCTTTTCCTTTCTTGGGCACAATTGGTTAATCGTAGAATAGACCAAATAATGCAGCTGCAGTAATTTCTGTATCCTCGGTGTGGATTTCCTCTACCAAGCTCACCCGGTGATCTTTGAGGATTCTGGTGATAATGGAGCCTAACCTAAGGGTTCCAGTACTTCTTTGAAACCCACCGATTATAAAGACTGGCATGTTGATCGGCTTATAGGTCAACATGTGCCAGATGAAGCACTGCTCAAAGTTTGACGTTGAGTTGGTGGAGTTGACCTTTGGAAAGAGGAAATTGGTCAGTATGTAGTGGGCCATCTTTTGATGTTGACCCATGGAGGTACTCGAAATTTCCCCTATATGACCAGGAGGTTTACAAAAATCAGCGGAATACTCAACTATATCTTGGTCACCTGATTTGTGAAGTTTTGCTCATTCGTTTTTTAGTTTTAGCAGTGAGGCAAGGTAAGCAGGGTTGATGAAGATATCCTTCCCTCGAACCTTGGTGACCATGTAGTCCCGGTTATCATCAGCGGCTCTAAGGTTAGCATAGAACTCCTTCACTAACTCAGGATAGGTGGCTTCTCGAACCAAGAACAGCTCGGTCCAGCCGTTCTTTGAGATCCACTCACAGAAGGGTTGCTCAGCTTCCACAAATCCCTTCGAAAACCAGTGAGAGTGGTCAACCTTATACCTCCTTACGCTCTCGTAGACTAGGGAGTAGGTGCGTTCCACCGGTTTCTTTGCCTTGTCCTGCTTTTGTTTCCCTTTCGAGGAGGTAGCTTGGTCAGCCTTGGTTTTCTTCCTCGGTGTAGTGACCTTAGAGTGGTCACGCTGACTAGTTTCTTGAGACTTGGTGGGAGTCTCTATATTCCTGCTGAGCAGGAGATGGAGGGTTTTCATCGGAGCGGTTATCGTCGTTGTAACAGCCTCCGGAGAGATTCTGAGAATCCGACATGATTTTCAGAGAAATTTGAGAAGTTTGGGAATTTTAGAGAGAAGAGGATTTGAATACCAGAAATTTCTAAACGTAAAGAGGTAAAAGTGGGAAATCGTCCACTATTTATAGAGGTGTCGAGTTGATCTGAAGCGTTGAGGTGGCCATTTGACCTCGAGATACTCAATCGACAAAGATTCTGGCATTTATGGCACATTCGGCATATGTATTTTCTAATTATTGCGCATACATCATCCTAGGTGGCTATTTAATTCGCGTGTTTCGCATTAATTTTGCAACGGATCTTTACTCAGTGTTAAGGATTTCAAACGTTTAAAGTTCTGAGTAGTCAGTGTTACGCAAAGGAATTATTCGTGTGCTTAGTAGCTCAGCTTAAGATAACCACTCAGCATGTATATCTACTCAGCATGTAATAGTTATTGATTTAGCACAAATCATTTAGCATGGTAATTCACTTAGCATGCACATATAACATATTATACTTGGAATTTATTGAAGAGGATTAAACATACCAATGGCTTCTCTAAGTATGTTGAATTGCTCTCGAGCTAGTGGCTTTGTGAAGATATCAGCAAGCTGCTCATCCGTTGGGACATAGGTCAGCTTGATCTCTCCCTTGAATACATGATCTCTGATGAAGTGATGTCTTATACTGACATGCTTCATCCTGCTGTGCTGGATTGGGTTCTTTGATAGGTCAATGGCACTCTTGTTGTCACATTTGACTTCAATTGTTTTAGTCTGAACGCCATAATCTTCAAGCTGTTGCTTAATCCATAGAACTTGAGCAACACAGCTTCCAGCAGCAATGTACTCAGCTTCAGTGGTTGACAGGGCTACTGACGCCTGCTTCTTACTGAACCAGGACACAAGACAGCTTCCAAGGAAATGACATCCTCCTGAGGTGCTTTTTCGTTCAAGTTTGTCTCGTCCGTAGTCAGCGTCAATGTATCCAATGAGTGTGAAATCATGAGTATTAGGATACCATAAACCTGCATTCACTGAGCCTTGCAAATATCTAAGGATTCTTTTTACAGCTATGTAATGATATTCCTTAGGGTTAGATTGATATCTAGCACAATAACATACTGAGAACTGAATGTCTGGCCTACTAGCAGTTAAGTAGAGTAGAGAGCCAATCATACCTCGATACAATCTGCTGTCTACTGACTTACCATTTTCGTCAGCGCAGTGGACAGTGTCAGTGCCCATAGGGGTAGATATTGACTTGCAATTCTCAAGTTCATACTTCTTCAATATCTCCTTAGCATACTTAGTTTGACTGATGAAGATGCCATTTTTCCCTTGTTTGATTTGAAGTCCAAGGAAGAAGTTGAGTTCTCCCATCATTGACATTTCAAACTCAGTCTGCATCTTCTTACTAAATTCCTTGCACATTGACTCGTTAGTGGCACCAAAAATAATGTCATCAACATATATCTGAGCCAGTAGGGTATCTTTACCCTTCCTCTTAATGAATAAGGTTGTATCAGCTTTACCTCTGACATAATTTCTAGTCAGCAGGAAACTGGTCAGCCTCTCATACCAAGCACGTGGTGCTTGCTTGAGACCATACAGAGCCTTTTTGAGTTTATAAACGTGGTTTGGGAACTTGGGATCCTCAAACCTTGGAGGCTGATTAACATAAACTTCCTTGTTTACAACTCCATTAAGGAATGCACTCTTAACATCCATTTGAAATAATTTAAAGTTCATATAACTTGCATATGCACATAAAATTCTTATAGCCTTTAGCCTTGCCACTGGGGCGAAGGTCTCACCGTAGTCAATACCTTCTTGCTGACTGTAGCCTTGAGCTACAAGTCTTGCTTTGTTCCTGACCACGTTTCCTTGTTCATCCAGCTTGTTGCGGAAGACCCATATTGTTCCTATGGTCTTCTGGCTTCTTGGATTTGGCACTAAGTCCCATACTTCATTTCTTCTGAACTGATCAAGTTCTTCTTGCATTGCACTCATCCAGAACTCATCGTGCTCAGCTTCAGCGAAGTTCTTTGGTTCTTGAACTGAGACGAATGCTACGTTGCTGAGGTATCTTTTGAGTTGATTTCTTATCATCAGGGTGTTTTCAGCAGCATCAAGAATGACACTCTCTGAGTGACCTCTTGGTATTCTAATCTCTTTTGGTAGAGTGATGTCTTGAGTTGGTTGTGTTTCAACAATCTCTGCAGGTATAGATTGGTCAGTGAAAACAATTTGGGTTTCACTTTTACCTTTGGTCAGCCCTTGAGGTAGTGACTCAGCGGCTGTTTCTTGGTCAGCGGGTGCTGAGTATGGATCATCCTCAGTCAGCTGCTTGTCTTTTCCTACAGGGTTAGTTTCATCGAACTCAACGTGTACTGACTCTTCTAAGACCTGAGTTCGTTTATTAAAAACTCTATATGCTTTGCTGTTTGTTAAGTAGCCTAAAAAGATAGCTTCATCAGCTTTTGAATCAAACTTAGCAAGGCTGTCTTTAGTATTTAGAATGAAACATTTACAGCCGAAGGCACGAAAGTATCCAATGTTGGGCTTTCGTCCTTTCCAATAGGGGTGCACATAAAAATCCGCAAAACCGAAAAACCGAAAAACCAAACCGAAACCAAACCGAAAAGAAGGTTAACCGAAACCGATGGACTAGTGTACAGTTTTTAATTTTAAAAATAGTGGTTAATGGTTACAGTTACGGTTTTCATATTCTAAAAACCGCGGTTAACCGAAACCGACCGAATTCAATTAAATATATAAAAATATATTTATTTATATTTATATTTATACATATAATTATACATATAATTATACATATAATTATACATATAATTATACATTATCCCACTTAAAATAAATATAGGGATCAATAGCAAAATTTAATAAGAAACACTAATTATTTTTGGTGATTAAAACTCAATGATGGAATATTTCATCCCAAATGTCGTGTACTATCAAATTTGTCATAAAGTAGATAATTTGTGAAATTAATATAAATGGATATGGCTTAGTTGGTAAAGCACGGATGATAAGAATTTTAATCCAACAAACATAGTAATTTAATTCCTTAAAGAGTTGCTATAAGGGAAAAATCTAGTGTCCAATCCATAGTCCACACATATCTCTCTCTGTTGTTAATCTCTTCAATTCATCATTAACCTGTCGTTCCACTCATAATAAAAATTAAAAGTTTTATTATTATTATTATTATTATTATTTTATTTACTAATGGTTAGAAACCGAAATAAAAGGTTAACCGACCGAAATAATTGGTTAACCGATTAGTGGTTAACCGAATTTAGTGGACTAGTGTATGGTTAGTGTTTTCAAAAAACCGATAAAATGGTTAACCGACCGAATTAACCTTAATGGACTGGTTAACCGACCACGTGCACCCCTACTTTCCAAAGTTCGTAGGGAGTCTTCTTTAATATGGGTCTGACTAGAGCCCTATTAAGTATGTAACAAGCTGTGTTGATAGCTTCTCCCTAAAAGTACTTTGGAAGCCTATGCTCACTCAGCATTGTCCTGGCTATTTCAACCAAGGTTCTGTTTTTCCTTTCAACAACCCCATTCTGTTGAGGCGTTCTAGGAGCAGAAAAATTATGGTCAATGCCATTGGCTTCACAGAATTCAACAAACTGTTGGTTTTTGAATTCTCCACCATTATCACTTCGGATGTGAGCTAACTTAAGGTCTTTATCATTTTCAAGTTTTCTTACTAAAGTTGAAAACGTCTCAAAGGTTTCATCTTTGCTACTCAGCAAGATGATCCAAGTGTACCGAGAAAAGTCATCTACAATGACCAAGAAAAATCTCCTACCACCCAAGCTCAGTGGCTGGACTGGTCCGAAGAGATCCAAGTGTAGCAACTCTAATGGACGCTTAGTTGAGACGATGTTTTTACTATGAAAAGATGGTTTGGTTTGTTTTCCAGCTTGACAAGCGTTGCATAATTGATCTTTTTCGAACTTAAGCTTTGGCAATCCCTCAACTAATTGCTTTCTTGCTAATTTGGCCAGGAGGTCCATGCTTACATGACCAAGTCTCCTGTGCCATAGCCAAGAATTTTCTTCATTTGACACTAAGCATACAGTTTTTGAAAATTTCTTTTCTAAATTCAGCATAAAGACATTATCAATACGAGGAGCAGTTAAAATCAACTCATTTGTTTTACCCTCGAATATTTTACATCCAGTGTTATCAAATATAACTTTTCTCCCATTATCACATAGCTGAGCTACGCTGAGTAAGTTATATTTGAGTCTGCTGACTAGGGAGACCGACTCAATAGTAGGATTACCACCAACGGTTCATGCCCCTACTATCTTACCCTTTTTGTTGTCTCCGAAACTTACGCTTCCACCTCGTTTACGCACAAATATGATGAACTGAGTTTCATCACCAGTCATATGCCTCGAGCATGCGCTGTCAATGTACCACATCTTTGACTTCTCAACACACCTCAGGCTTACCTGCAATATAGCTAGTTATCTTTAGGTACCCAAGTCTTTTTGGGTCCTTGTTTGTTAGGCTCAGCAGGTAAAGCATCATATTTAATCTTATGACGACACACTTGGACAGTGTGTCCATTTTTCCCACAGAAGTCACAGCTGACCTTCTGTTTAGGATATCTCACTGACTGGTCAGCACCCTAGTGCTGAGCATGCCAGCACACCTTTGTGGTGTGTCCTTTCTTCCCACAGAAGTCACACTGGACATTCCGCTGAGGATTCCATCTCTGCTGACTAGTACTTCGGTACTGAGTGTTCAGAGGAATGTTTCTTTTATTCGAAACCTTGAGTTGATTCTGAATAGATGTGACATCCTTTCTCAGTTTCTTAGAATCTGATTGGACCTCAGAGAGAAACTTTTGCATAATTTCTACGTTGTTATGCAGAGTTGAGTTGTCTTGGAGAAGATATCGAAGGTCACTCAGTTTGATCTCCTCAATCTCGTCACATCGCCTGCTGAGTGCTCTAACCTTATTGTTACACTTTTTGATAAGTGTGTAGAGGTCACTCAGGGCATTTATCATTTCATTTCTGAGCAGGGGTAGTGATATTACCTCAGTTGAGTGTGCCTCATCGTCAGATGCAACGGAGGGGTCAGCATGCTCAGAAACACAAGGCTCAGCAAGCTCATCTGCCATGAAGCAGATCTTTGCTGACTCAGTGGCATCGTCTCCTGATGATGATGACTCATCACTATCACTCCAGGTTGCCACCATTGCCTTCTTGCTGTTCTTCTTTTCCTTCCTCAAGGTAGGACAACTTGATTTGATATGGCCAGTTTGATGACATTCAAAGCATGTGATTGGCTTTGAGCTGTCCTTCTTGTACTTGCTGTCGCTGGACTCAACTTTGTACTTGTCAAACTTCTTGTAAGGCTTCTTTGAATACTTATCATTCTTTCTGAACAGCCTTTTCATTTTTCTAGTGAACATGGCCATTTCTTCATCGTTTGTTGAGATCCCATCAGTGGAGTCAGCTTTCATGACAAGAGACTTTTTCTTCTTGTCCTCAGACTTCTCCTTCACCTCAAAATTCTTCATTGAGATCTCATGGGTCAGCAGTGAGCCAATGAGTTCATCATACTTGTAGGTGGTTAAGTCTTGAGCTTCCTCAACAATAGTTTTCTTGGCTTGCCAGCTTTTAGGAAGACTCCTCAGTATCTTCTTGACTTGCTCTTCCTCAGTAAAGATCTTGCCAAGTCTCTTGAGCTTGTTGATTATGTTTGTGAATCTTGAGTTCATGTCAGAGATTCCTGTTGGTCCCTTGTAAGGTTGCAAGTATAGTTCCAAGGGGGGGGGGGGTTAGGAACTATTTAAACTTTTTGCAATTAGGGCAGACTTCTTTTTCTAAGGAAAAAGGTTTTAACAGCGGTGCTGAGTAAACAGTAAGATACTGGCTTAGTCAACTGGTGACTAGGTCAGTTTCTTAGCTTGAGTCAGGAGATAGCACTTAGAGTCTATTCCTGAGCTCAGACGTTCAACGCGCACAACTCAACTTGACCTCTTTACTTGGTCAGTTTTTGGTTATTTTAAGCAAGCAATATATATAAGGAGTTAAAGGTAAGAAATACTTCACTCAGCAGATTTATCCAGGTTCGGCTTCTTCTAAGCCTACGTCCTGTCCCCGGAACACGTTCCGAGATTTCGAATCCTCTACTGAGCTCTTTAAAGGTAGAGCCTCAAACCTTTTACAATCTTAGCAACTGAGTATGACAAGAGTACCTTCCTCTATACCTCTACTCAATCCTAATCTCTCGCTGAGTACTAAAACCGAGTACTCAGCCTCTCCTTTCTATCTCTAGAAATGATAAGTGTTTTGTCCTATACAAAGATTTGCTAAGACACTTTAGACGATTGAAACAATCACTCTAGACTTTTACACAGATATAAGAATTGTAGTGTAAGATTTTTCTTTGCTTCTTTGCTTGCAGAACTTGTGTAGAAATTTGGTCAGCGTAATGGCTTGATCAAGTTCTGTGTTGAGTGAAGCTTCTGATGGCACTATTTATAGAGACGTCTGGGCATCGGTCATTTCGAATTTCGAAATAACCGTTGGAGGGAAACGACTACATATCGTTGTCATCCTGACTTGCTCAGAGCTCTCGGCCAATCAGAATTGTGTATCTTCTATCCTCGGTCAGCTCAGCAGACTGTCTCTCCTTTTATGGTAAAGTCAACTGGACAGCATACTGTGTCGTCTGAACTTTACCCAAAGTAGAAATACTTTGTCTGGAAGTTTTCATTTGGCAGCTGCTGTCTTGTACGCTTTGTCGAGACTACTCAGCAGCTTCATCTTGAAGTTGTTCCCGAAGGTCTTCTAGATCCTTCTTTTGCTGAGTTGCGTTTTGTTCAAAACGGCAACGTCTTGACAAACGCGGGCCGAGTTGTACTGAGTTGTTTGACTTGGGCCTTGACTTCCGTATTGGGCTTGGGCCTTTTAATTCTTGTGTCTTATAAACAATTTTAACTCAACATTGAACAAACACATTAGTAGAATAAATCAAAGCATTTAAGCTTAGTGTGTTTAGAATATGTATATCAATTATACTTAAACAATTTTGTCAAATCAAAATTTATGTGGAAAGGTGTTTAAATAAACTCCCCCATTTTGATGTTGGCAAAACTATTCAGCGAGGAACTGAGTATGAGCTCCCCCATGATAGTTGACCTTTTATAACTTGGCAAACTCCCCCGTAAGGGTTGAGCTACTGACTTAGTTTTACTCTAAACATTTAAGGTTTAATCGAGTAAGTCTAAGGTCAGTTTTCAGATAGGTCAGCTAATTCAACATATTCTATTTACTCAGTATTAAGCGGAAGGTTTGATCATATAGAGTGCGCTGAGTAATTTGTTGTTCAATGGATTCTTAACAGACAATGTTTTATAAGCACATAGGACAATGTCAAACATGTTATCAGCATTTGATTTAGTCAATAAAATTTATAAGTATAAAAGCTTATTTAATTGAAGATACGTAATGACTCAGTACACAGTAACATGTATTAACATATATCATAGCTCAAGAATAAGAATAAAAAATGCAGATATGATATATTGATGGAAGTCGGTGTTTACACAGCAAAATTCATAGATAAGGCATAAAGATTACATCTAACTTAGTCTATACTGAGCTAGCCTATCTATTTCTTTTTCTTGTGTTGAGACTGACTTCGCTCATGCTGAGCTCTAGCTGTTTTATCTTTCTCCCCCGTTTTGTCAGCATCAGGAGGAGGAAGTTTGAAAGCATCAGTTAAGACAGCTCGAGTCAGTTCTTTAGATAGCTCCTTAAGTTTGTCAGCGCTTTCATTGACGCCGTCAAAGATGGCAACTCCATCAGTTGATACCTCTGCGGGTATGTTGAAGTCAGCCGCACTGAGCATATTGATGCTAAACGCTTGAGCTTTGCCTTGCCAGATGAGAGCTTCAGTAAGACCAGCAAAGATTTGGTGAAAGGTCTTCAAAAGAGCTGTGTCATAATACTGACGTTGAATGTTGTTATGACGAATGTGGTTGAAATTTTGTTGTGCGAGAGTCAGCATCTCATTCTGCTTCATTGCGTCAGTATCCATCTCTTGCTTATTCAGATTAAGCAACCGTATAGCCTCACCAATTTGCTCTACCGAGCACTGATTGTAAGAAACCATTTGCTCATTTGTCTTAAGTTGCTCGGTGTGAAGCTGAGCAAAAAGCATCTTTACTTCAGATGAGGTGGCATAGTCGGTGTGCACAGCTGACAATTTCTGAACTTGTTCTTGTAAAGAGTTCAAGTGTTGCACGGTTGTCAGCTGAATCTCAGCCAGCTTGGCTATTGAATCCTGCTTAGCTTGCTGTGCTTGAAAAGATATGCTGATGTTCAGCAAGTCCTTGAGTCCCTTAACTTCGTTGAGAAGCTGAGTGACCTGGGAGAGCTGAGTAGTCTCAATAGATGAAGACCCAGTAGCAGGAGGAGTAGATTGGTGAAGGTCTCGGATTAATGCTTGCACGGAGTCAATGATCTTTTTGCCGGACTCAGTGGCATTCAGATAGCTTTGTGAGCCTTCAGGGACATCAGTGTGACCGGAAGGAAAAGGAGTGAAAGGAGTGACCTGGTCAGTGACTGGAATAGCATTTTCAATCTGCACTTGAGTTTTAGGTATAGTTGATTGATCGGCAGAGAGTTGAGTTGGAGAAGTGGTAATCCGAATACTGTCTATGCTGACGGCAGAAGTGTGTGGAGCCAGCACCATGCTTGAAGAAGTAGCATTCACAGTAATCGGTTCAACCTGACTGGTTGAAGTGGAGGAAGCATTTTGGTCGGCATGTTCCTGTTGAGAAGAAACAGAGGCTTGCTTTTCTAATGGCGCCGATACAGTAGAGGAAGTTGATGGACGTTTGAAAAACTTGAGTTTGACGGTAGAAGGGTCCTTAGTTGTCTTTGAGAGGACAAAGTCAGGAAGAGTTGGTGGTTGCACAGGAGGTTCACTGACTAGCTTCTCACTGGCCTTGACCAACTTTCGCCTTCTACGAGGTGGAGTGACAGTATGATCAGGTTCTCCTGAGTGAGAAGGGGAAGATTCTTGTTGCTCAGTATGAGGCTGGTCAGCTTGCTCTTCAGCTGGATCAACATTGTGTTGGTCGAGTACTTGCTCAACTCCAGCAGCCAACTCAGTATCGGCATGCTCAACCTCATTCTCACTGGCTGTTTCCTCAGAGTCATCAGCGTCATCCTGACCGCTGGCTTCTTCTTCTTCTTCTTCCTCTGAGCTATCACCATCAAGTTCTTCTTCAACTTGGGAGATAAAATGATCATCCAGTTGTACATCGTGCTCATCATGCTCAGCTACAGTACCTTGACACTGGGTGAAATGAGAGTCACCCGGTACAATGAAATCAGTTGGTATAGCGTTGAGGGGAGTCGGTGTAGAAGGTTTCTGCTTCTTCTGAGGTTGCTCAGCAGCTTCCTCAGTTCCAGGCTCACCTTGCCTGCTTCGTTTCTCAGCTGACTTTCCAGCTGACTTCTGCCTTTTTGCTGGAGACTCAACGTTTTTGGAAGGAGTCTCAGCAGTTTTCCTTTTGCGGGAAGCTGGGGCCTTAGTCCTTCGCCCTTTCTTTGGCTCAGCAGTTCCCTCAGCTTGGCCAGCAGCAGCAGCAGCAGCTTTACCTTTCTTCAAAGGCTGTCCAAACTTTAATGCTCTCAGCGAGGAAGCTGTGATCTCAGTTCCTCGAGTCATCTCCTCACCTTCGAGGTCAATTTTATGGTCGATGAGGATTCTGGTGATGAGTGATCCAAGCCGCATCGTGCCAGTGCTTCGAAGGAAACCAGCAACGAGAAAGACTGGCATGTTGATGAGAGTGTACATCATCATGTGCCATATAAAGCACTGCTTGAAATTTGTTGCTGATGTGGTGCAGTTGATCTTTGGGTAGATGAAGTAGGTCAGCAGGTAATGAGCCATTTTCTGGTGCTGACCCATAGAGGAAGCCGAGACTTCTCCTGAGTGACCCTCAGGTTTGCAGAAGTTTTGTTCATACCCAGTGCCATCCTGATCTCCCGATCTCCTCAGCCTTGCTCCCTCAGTTTTCAACTTGAGCAGATTTCCTATGTAGAGAGGGTTGATGAAGATGGTTTTCTCTTTAACCACAGTGCACAGGTAGTCAGTGTTGTCATTTGCAACTTTGAGGTTGTGGTAGAATTCCCTCACAAGGTCAGGGTAAGTATAATCCCTAACTGAAAATAGTCCAGTCCATCCATTCTGTGAAATCCACTCGCAGAACGGTTGTTCATTTTGCATGAAGTTTTCAGAGACCTATCTTGAGGGCTCAACTTTCCATTCGCGGACATTCTCAAAGACCTTGGAGTAGGTCCTGACCTTTACGGGTTTTCCCTGACCAGAGGTTTGGCCAGCTTGTCCTTTGCTGGGTGTTGGAGGATTCCTTGTAGGTTCATCGGAGCTGGACTTTTGGTGGCCGGCATCGGAGGTATTGTAGGAAACCTTAGTCATGGTTTTAGGATGGGAAAGCTTAGATGGATTTTTAGAGAGAGATAAATTCTTTGCTTGAGAATTCGCTACTCGTAAAGAATAAAAATGGGGAATTTCCCATTATTTATAGAGGTAATGTGTGGTGTGGATTTAATCGAATCCATGTGTCAGTTTTGCCTCGGGATTTTGAACCAACAAAGATCCTGGCATTTATGACACATACGGCGTATACGTCATCCTAGGGCTATACGCGTGCTATTGCATTTATTCTAACGGATCTAACACTCAGCGTTTAGAATACTAATCGTTTGATATTTTGAGTGGTCAGTATTGCATAAAGAGATGATTTTTTAAGTTTAAGTTTACACTAATTTACTCAGTGTGCAAGTTTACTCAGTATTTGATTGTTCAGTCAGTTTCGATGAGTTAATTAGCAAACAATCAATCATTCAGCATAGTAATTCACTCAGCATGCATATTCATTTAGTTCAGGAATTTACTGAAGAGGATTAAACATACCAATAGCTTCTCTCAGTATGCTGAACTTCTCACGGGCCAGTGGCTTCGTGAAGATATCCGCAAGCTGTTCGTCCGTTGGGACAAAGGTCAGCTTGATCTCACCCTTGAGTACATGGTCTCTAATGAAGTGATGTCTGATGCTGACATGCTTCATTCTGTTGTGTTGAATTGGGTTCTTTGAAAGATCAATTGCACTTTTGTTGTCACATTTGACTTCAATTGTCTTCGTTTGAACACCATAGTCTTCAAGCTGTTGCTTAATCCATAGGACTTGAGCAACACAGTGACCAGCAGCAATGTACTCAGCTTCAGTGGTAGACAAGGCTACTGACGCCTGCTTTTTGCTGAACCAGGATACAAGACAACTTCCTAAGAAGTGACATCCTCTAGAGGTGCTTTTACGTTCCAGCTTATCCCGTCCATACTCAGCGTCAGTGTATCCGATGAGTGTAAAATCATGAGTATTTGGATACCATAAACCTGCGTTCACTGAGCTTTGCAAATATCTAAGGATTCTTTTTACAGCAATGTAATGAGATTCCTTAGGGTTAGATTGGTATCTAGCACAGTAGCATACTGAAAACTGAATGTCTGGTCTACTGGCTGTTAAGTAAAGTAGAGAGCCTATCATACCTCGATATAATTTGCTGTCTACTGACTTACCATTCTCGTCAGCGCTGAGGACAGTGTCAGTGCCCATAGGAGTGGATATTGGCTTGCAATTTTCCAAATCATATTTCTTTAATATCTCCTTGGCATATTTGGCTTGACTGATGAATATGCCATTCTTTCCTTGTTTAATTTGAAGACCGAGGAAGAAGTTGAGTTCTCCCATCATGGACATTTCAAACTCAGTCTGCATTTGTTTGCTAAACTCCTTGCACATTGATTCGTTAGTTGCACCAAATATTATATCATCAACATAAATTTGGGCCAGCAGGTATCTTTACCCTTTTTCTTAATGAATAAGGTTGTATCAGCTTTGCCCCTGACGTAATTTCTAGTCAGCAGGAAACTGGCCAGCCTCTCATACCAAGCACGTGGTGCTTGCTTGAGGCAGTACAGAGCCTTTTTGAGTTTATAAACGTGGTTAGGGAATTTAGGGTCCTCAAAACCTGGAGGTTGATTAACATAAACCTCCTCGTTTATAACTCCATTAAGAAATGCACTTTTGACATCCATTTGGAATAATTTAAAGTTCATGTAAGATGCATATGCACATAGAATTCTAATTGCCTCTAGCCTTGCCACTGGGGCATAGGTCTCACCGTAGTCAATACCTTCTTGCTGACTGTAGCCCTGAGCTACAAGCCTTGCTTTGTTCCTGACTACATTCCTTTGTTCATCCATCTTGTTCTTAAAGACCCATCTTGTTCCGATGGTCTTTTGACTCTTTGGATGAGGCACTAGCTCCCATACATCGTTTCTTCTGAATTGATCGAGCTCCTCTTGCATTGCGTTCATCCAGAATTCATCGTACTCAGCTTCAGCAAAATTCTTCGGTTCTTGAACTGAGACGAAAGCAACATTGCTGAGGTACTTCCTGAGTTGATTCCTCGTCATCAGGGTATTCCCAGCAGAATCAAGGATCGCACTCTCTGAGTGCCCTCTTGGAATCCTTATCTCTTTAGGTAGATTTATGTCTTGTGCTATTTCTGTTTCAACAATCTCTGCAGAAGTAGATGGGTCAGTAAAAGTAATCTTAGGTTCACTCTTACTCTTGGTCAGCCTTTTCGTGAATGACTCAGTAGCTGGTTCTTGGTCAGCGGTGGTTACTGAGTGTGGATCATCTTCGGTCTGTGGCTGGTATCTACCTGCAGGGGCAGTTTCGTCGAACTCTACATGTACTGACTCTTCTAAAACTTGAGTTCGCTTATTAAAAACTCTGTATGCTTTGCTGTTTGTTGAGTAGCCCTAAAAGATAGCCTCATCAGCTTTTGAATCAAACTTTGCTAAGCTATCTTTAGTATTTAAAATAAAACATCTACAGCCAAAGGCACGAAAGTATCCAATATTGGGCTTTCGTCCTTTCCAAAGTTCATAGGGGGTTTTCTTGAGTATAGGTCTAACTAGAGCCCTATTAAGAATATAGCACGCTGTGTTAACAGCCTCTCCCCAAAAATACTTTGGAAGCCTATGCTCATCCAGCATTGTCCTGGCTATTTCAACCAGAGTTCTGTTCTTCCTTTCTACAACCCCATTTTGCTGAGGTGTTCTAGGAGCAGAAAAATTATGGTCAATGCCGCTGGCTTCACAGAATTCAACAAACTTTTGGTTTTTGAATTCTCCACCATTATCGCTACGGATGTGAGGTAATTTTAGGTCTTTTTCATTTTAAATTTTTCTAACTAAATTTGAAAATGTCTCAAAGGTTTCATCCTTGCTGGTCAGTAAGATGACCCACGTATACCGAGAGAAGTCATCTACAATGACCAAGGAAAATCTTCTTCCACCCAGACTCAGCGGCTGGACTGGACCGAAGAGATCCAAGTGTAGTAACTCTAACGGTCGTTTAGTTGAGACAATATTTTTGCTATGAAAAGATTGTTTGGTTTGTTTTCCAGCTTGGCAAGCGTGGCATAGTTGATCTTTTTCAAATTTAAGTTCGGGCAGTCCCTCAACCAATTGCTTTCTTGCTAATTTGGCCAGGAGGTCCATGCTTACATGACCAAGTCTCCTGTGCCATAGCCAGGAATTCTCTTCCTTTGATACTAAGCACACAGTTTTTGAAAACTTTTTCTCTAAGTCTAGCATAAAGACATTATCTATGCGAGGGGCAATCAAAATTAACTCATTTGTATTACCCTCGTATATTTTACATCCAGTAGCATCAAATATAACTTTTCTCCCATTGTCACATAGCTGAGCTACGCTGAGTAAGTTATATTTGAGTCCGCTGACTAGGGAGACAGATTCAATAGTAGGATTACCTCCGATGGTTCCTGACCCTACTATCTTACCCTTCTTGTTGTCTCCAAAACTTACACTCCCTCCTCGTTTACGCTCAACCGTGATGAACTGAGTTTCATCACCCGTCATATGCCTTGAGCATGCGCTGTCAATATACCACATCTTTGACTTCTCGGCACATCTCAGGCGTACCTGCATTGTAAGTAGTTACTTTTAGGTACCCAATTCTTTTTGGGTCCTTGCTTGTTAGGTGCAACAGGTAAAGCATCATATTTTATTTTATGGCGACATACATGGACAGTATGGCCATTCTTTCCACAGAAGTCACAACTGACCTTCTGTTTAGGATGTTTCACTGACTTGTCAGCACCCCAGTGCTGAGCGTGCCAGCACACCTTAGTGGTGTGTCCTAACTTCCCACAAAAGTCACACTGGACTTTTCGCTGGGGATTCCATCTCTGCTGAGTACCTTGGTACTGAGTTCTCAGAGGACTGCTTCTTTTATTTGGAACCTTTAGTTGGTTCTGGATAGCTGTGACGTCCTTACTCAGTTTCTTTGAAACTGACTGGACTTCAGAGACAGACTCATGTATGATCTTCATGTTATCATGCAGAGTTGTATTGTCCTGAAGAAGGAATCTGAGGTCACTCAGTTTGACCTCTTCCACTTCGTCACAGCGCCTGCTGAGTGCTCTAACTTTCTTATTACACTTCTTGACAAGTGTATAGAGATCACTCAGGGCATTAACCATATCATTTCTGAGCTGGGGAAGAGAAATTACCTCATTTGATTGCTCATCGTCATCTGATAGGTCAGCATGCTCAGAGACGCATGGCTCAGCAAGTTCGTCAGCCATGAAGCATATCTTCGCTGACTCGGTGGCCTCAGTTTCTGTAGATGAAGACTCATCGCTGTCGCTCCAAGTAGCCACCATTTCCTTCTTCCCACTCTTCTTGTCTTTCCTCAGCGTGGGGCAGTTTGACTTAATATGGCCAGTTTGATGGCACTCAAAGCATGTAATGGGCTTTGAGCTGTCCTTCTTGTATTTGCTGTCACTTGAGTCAGCCTTATACTTATCAAACTTTATGAAAGGCTTTTTAGAGTATTTGTCACTCTTCCTGAATAGCCTTTTCATCTTCCTTGTGAACATAGCCATCTCCTCATCGTCAGTTGAACTCCCGTCAGTGGAGTCAGCTTTCATGACAAGGGATTTCTCCTTCTTGTCTTCAGATTTTTCCTTCACCTTAAAGTTTTTCATGGATATCTCATGGGTCAGCAATGAACCGATGAGTTCGTCATATTTGTAGGTGGTTAAATCCTGAGCTTCCTCAACTGCTGTCTTCTTTGCTTGCCAGTCTTTAGGAAGACTCCTGAGTATCTTTTTGACTTGTTCTTCCTCAGTGAAGATTTTCCCAAGTCTCTTGAGCTCATTAATGATGTTGGTAAACCTTGCATTCATGTCTGAAATGCCCTCATCATTGTTCATCTCGAACAGCTCGTACAGTCTCATCTGCTGATTCACCTTGGACTCCTTTACTTTATTGGTTCCCTCGTAGGTGACTTCCAGCTTTTTCCAGATCTCTTGTGCCGACTCACAACCTGAGATTTTATTATATTCTGCAGCATCGAGCGCACAGTGAAGCATATTGATAGCCGAAGCGTGATTTTGAAGCTTCTTAAGATCATCCTCTGTCCATTTGGCCTCAGCTTTTACAACTGTTTGGCCAGCCACAACCTCGACAGGTACAAATGGGCCTTGGACTATAGATAGCCAGGCACTCATGTTTGTAGCCTGAATGAAGTTTTTCATCCTATTCTTCCAGAAGGTATAGTTTGACCCGAAGAATAGGGGAGGCCTAGTAATGGATAGCCCCTCAGGCAGTATTTGAGTTGTTTGGTTTCCAGGGAGAAACCGAGTGCTGTTTTCGCCCATGGTAGGGATCAGCTCAAGGTTGTTAGATCTTTTAAAGTGAGCTTTTAAGCTCTGATACCACTGGTTGGTCCCTTGTAAGGTTGCAAGTATAGTTCCAAGGGGGGGTTATGAACTATTTAAACTTTTTGCAATTAGGGCAGACTTCTTTTTCTAAGGAAAAAGGTTTTAACAGCGGCGCTGAGTAAACAGTAAGATACTGGCTTAGTCAACTGGTGACTAGGTCAGTTTCTTAGCTTGAGTCAGGAGATAGCACTTAGAGTCTATTCCTGAGCTCAGACGTTCAACGCGCACAACTCAACTTGACCTCTTTACTTGGTCAGTTTTTGGTTATTTTAAGCAAGCAATATATATAAGGAGTTAAAGGTAAGAAATACTTCACTCAGTAGATTTATCCAGGTTCAGCTTCTTCTAAGCCTACGTCCTGTCCCCGGAACACGTTCCGAGATTTCGAATCCTCTACTGAGCTCTTTAAAGGTAGACCCTCAAACCTTTTACAATCTTAGCAACTGAGTATGACAAGAGTACCTTCCTCTATACCTCTACTCAATCCTAATCTCTCGCTGAGTACTAAAACCGAGTACTTAGCCTCTCCTTTCTATCTCTAGAAATGATAAGTGTTTTGTCCTATACAAAGATTTGCTAAGACACTTTAGACGATTGAAACAATCACTCTAGACTTTTGCACAGATATAAGAATTGTAGTGTAAGATTTTGCTTTGCCTCTTTGCTTGCAGAACTTGTGTAGAAATTTGGTCAGCGTAATGGCTTGATCAAGTTCTGTGTTGAGTGAAGCTTCTGATGGCACTATTTATAGAGACGTCTAGGCATCGGTCATTTCGAATTTCGAAATAACCGTTGGAGGGAAACGACTACATGTCGTTGTCATCCTGACTTGCTCAGAGCTCTCGGCCAATCAGAATTGTGTATCTTCTGTCCTCGGTCAACTCAGCAGACTGTCTCTCCTTTTATGGTAAAGTCAACTGGACAGCATACTGTGTCGTCTGAACTTTACCCAAAGTAGAAATACTTTGTCTGGAAGTTTTCATTTGCCAGCTGCTGTCTTGTACGCTTTGTCGAGACTACTCAGCAGCTTCATCTTGAAGTTGTTCCCGAAGGTCTTCTAGATCCTTCTTTTGCTGAGTTGCGTTTTGTTCAAAACGGCAACGTCTTGACAAACACGGGCCGAGTTGTACTGAGTTGTTTGACTTGGGCCTTGACTTCCGTATTGGGCTTGGGCCTTTTAATTCTTGTGTCTTATAAACAATTTTAACTCAACATTGAACAAACACATTAGTAGAATAAATCAAAGCATTTAAACTTAGTGTGTTTAGAATATGTATATCAATTATACTTAAACAATTTTGTCAAATCAAAATTTATGTGGAAAGGTGTTTCAACAAACTCCCCCATTTTGATGTTGGCAAAACTATTCAGCGAGGAACTCAGTATGAGCTCCCCCATGATAGTTGACCTTTTATAACTTGGAAAACTCCCCCGTAAGGGTTGAGCTACTGACTTAGTTTTACTCTAAACATTTAAAGTTTAATCGAGTAAGTCTAAGGTCAGTTTTCAGATAGGTCAGCTAATTCAACATATTCTATTTACTCAGTATTAAGCGGAAGGTTTGATCATATAGAGTGTGCTGAGTAATTTTTTGTTCAATGGATTCTTAACAGACAATGTTTTATAAGCACATAGGACAATGTCAAACATGTTATCAGCATTTGATTTAGTCAATAAAATTTATAAGTATAAAAGCTTATTTAATTGAAGATACGTAATGACTCAGTACACAGTAACATGTATTAACATATATCATAGCTCAAGAATAAGAATAAAAAATGCAGATATGATATATTGATGGAAGTCGGTGTTTACACAGCAAAATTCATAGATAAGGCATAAAGATTACATCTAACTTAGTCTATACTGAGCTAGCCTATCTATTTCTTTTTCTTGTGTTGAGACTAACTTCGCTCATGCTGAGCTCTAGCTGTTTTATCTTTCTCCCCCGTTTTGTCAGCATCAGGAGGAGGAAGTTTGAAAGCATCAGTTAAGACAGCTCGAGTCAGTTCTTTAGACAGCTCCTTAAGTTTGTCAGCTCTTTCATTGACGCCGTCAAAGATGGCAACTCCATCAGTTGATACCTCTGCGGGTATGTTGAGGTCAGCCGCACTGAGCATATTGACGCTAAACGCTTGAGCTTTGCCTTACCAGATGAGAGCTTCAGTAAGACCAGCAAAGATTTGGTGAAAGGTCTTCAAAAGAGCTGTGTCATAATACTGACGTTGAATGTTGTTATGACGAATGTGGTTGAAAGTTTGTTGTGCGAGAGTCAGCATCTCATTCTGCTTCATTGCATTAGTATCCATCTCTTGCTTATTCAGATTAAGCAACCGTATAGCCTCACCAATTTGCTCTACCGAGCACTGATTGTAAGAAACCATTTGCTCATTTGTCTTAAGTTGCTCGGTGTGAAGCTGAGCAAAAAGCATCTTTACTTCAGATGAGGTGGCATAGTCGGTGTGCACAGCTGACAATTTCTGAACTTGTTCTTGTAAAGAGTTCAAGTGTTGCACGGTTGTCAGCTGAATCTCAGCCAGCTTGGCTATTGAATCCTGCTTAGCTTGTTGTGCTTGAAAAGATATGATGACGTTCAGCAAGTCCTTGAGTCCCTTAACTTCGTTGAGAAGCTGAGTGACCTGGGAGAGCTGAGTAGTCTCAATAGATGAAGACCCAGCAGTAGGAGGAGTAGATTGGTGAAGGTCTCGGATTAATGCTTGCACAGAGTCAATGATCTTTTTGCCGGACTCAGTGGCATTCAGATAGCTTTGTGAGCCTTCAGGGACATCAGTGTGACCGGAAGGAAAAGGAGTGAAAGGAGTGACCTGGTCAGTGACTGGAATAGCATTCTCAATCTGCACTTGAGTTTTAGGTATAGTTGATTGATCGGCAGAGAGTTGAGTGGGAGAAGTGGTAATCCGAATACTGTCTGTGCTGACGGTAGAAGTGTGTGGAGCCAGCACCATGCTTGAAGAAGTAGCATTCACAAGAGTACCTTCCTCTATACCTCTACTCAATCCTAATCTCTCGCTGAGTACTAAAACCGAGTACTCAGCCTCTCCTTTCTATCTCTAGAAATGATAAGTGTTTTGTCCTATACAAAGATTTGCTAAGACACTTTAGACGATTGAAACAATCACTCTAGACTTTTACACAGATATAAGAATTGTAGTGTAAGATTTTGCTTTGCTTCTTTGCTTGCAGAACTTGTGTAGAAATTTGGTCAGCGTAATGGCTTGATCAAGTTCTGTGTTGAGTGAAGCTTCTGATGACACTATTTATAGAGACGTCTGGGCATCGATCATTTCGAATTTCGAAATAACCGTTGGAGGGAAACGGCTACATGTCGTTGTCATCCTGACTTGCTCAGAGCTCTCGGCCAATCAGAATTGTGTATCTTCTGTCCTCGGTCAGCTCAACAGACTGTCTCTCCTTTTATGGTAAAGTCAACTGGACAGCATACTATGTCGTCTGAACTTTACCCAAAGTAGAAATACTTTGTCTGAAAGTTTTCATTTGCCAGCTGCTGTCTTGTACGCTTTGTCGAGACTACTCAGCAGCTTCATCTTGAAGTTGTTCCCGAAGGTCTTCTAGATCCTTCTTTTGCTGAGTTGCGTTTTGTTCAAAACGGCAACATCTTGACAAACGCGGGCCGAGTTGTACTGAGTTGTTTGACTTGGGCCTTGACTTCCGTATTGGGCTTGGGCCTTTTAATTCTTGTGTCTTATAAACAATTTTAACTCAACATTGAACAAACACATTAGTAGAATAAATCAAAGCATTTAAACTTAGTGTGTTTAGAATATGTATATCAATTATACTTAAACAATTTTGTCAAATCTAAATTTATGTGGAAAGGTGTTTCAACAATTCCTTCATCATCATTCATTTCAAATAGCTCGTACAACCTCATGTGCTTGTTCACCTTGGACTCTTTAACTTTGTTGGTTCCTTCGTAGGTGACCTCCAGTTTCTTCCAGATCTCCTGCGCTGACTCACAACCTGAAATCTTGTTGTACTCTGCAACATCTAACGCACAGTGAAGCATGTTTATAGCCGAAGCATGATTTTGTAGCTTCTTGAGATCATCTTCTGCCCACTTAGTCTCAGCTTTAACAACCGTTTGGCCGTCAATAGTTTCAACAGGAACAAATGGCCCTTGGACTATAGAAAGCCATGCACTCATATTTGTTGCCTGAATGAAATTTTTCATTCTGTTCTTCCAAAAGGTATAGTTAGACCCGAAGAACAGAGGAGGCCGAGTAATGGACAGTCCCTCAGGTAAAATCTGAGTTGTCTGATTTCCTGGGAGGAAACGAGTGCTGTTCTCAGCCATTGTGGGGATCAACTCAAGATAGTTATATCTTCCTCAGTGAGCTTTTAAGCTCTGATACCACTTGTTGGTCCCGTATAACGTGATAAGGTTAGTTCCAAGGGGGGGGATAGGAACTAATTAAAATTTTGTCCATTAAGGCTGACTTCTTTTCTCAAGAAAAGGTTTACACAGCGGCGCTAAGTAGTTTTAAGACACAAGCTTAGTCAACTAGTGACTAAGACTGTTTCTTTCTGTGAGTCAGGAGATAGCACTTTGAGTCTATTCCTGAACTCAGCTTCTTAGTGCACTCAACTCAGCGTGAGTTCGTTACTTAGTCAGTTTTATAGCAAGCAATATATAAAGGAGTTTAAGGGTTAGAAATATGTTACTCAGCAGACATATCCTGGTTCGGCCTCTCCGCCTACGTCTAGTCCCCGGAACGCGTTCCGAGCTTTTTGAATTCTCTACTGAGCTCTTTAAAGGTAGAGCACGAAACCTTTTACAATAGAAGCTGAGTATACAAGAGTACCTTCCTCTATACCTCTACTCACTCCTATAACTGCCGCTGAGTACTATAACCGACTACTCAGCTTC
This sequence comes from Euphorbia lathyris, assembly GCF_963576675.1. Taxonomy (NCBI): domain Eukaryota; kingdom Viridiplantae; phylum Streptophyta; class Magnoliopsida; order Malpighiales; family Euphorbiaceae; genus Euphorbia; species Euphorbia lathyris. Next base: position 101,024,461 of record NC_088911.1, on the reverse strand, counting down.
TCCTTTCTATTCTTCTAGAAATGATAAAGTGTTTGTCCTAAACAACAATTGCTAAGACACTTTAGATGAATGAAATCACTCTAGACTTTTACACAATGATTGGAAATTGGTGTAAGATTTTGCTTTGCTTTTCTCATAGAACTTCAAGTATGAATTTGGTCAGCGTTTCGACTAATTGAAGATCTGCCTCGAATGAAGCAATTGAGGGGCCTTTATATAGTGACACTTCAAGCACCGGTAATTTCGAATTTCGAAATAACCGTTGGAGGCTAACGGCTTCTTGTCGTTGTTACTCAGGACGTGCTCAGTGTCGTTGGCCAATGAGATTCTTGCATCTTCTGTCTACGACAGTGCTCAACAGCTTTTCGTCAGATAAACAGAATGTTTCGACATTTACGGCAAAGTCTTCCAGACAGCTTCCTGCGCCTTCTGAACTTTACCCAAAGTAGAAATACTTTGTCTATAAGTTGGTTTTGTTGTGCCGCTGACCTGACTGCATTGTCGCTTAACTCAGCAGCTTCCTCTTAAAGCTTTTGTTAGAAGGCTTCTCGATCCTTCTTCATGTTGAGTCGTCGTTTCACTTAATACGACTGTGTTTTATCTTCTTGAGCCGTGAGGTCTTGATCTGTTGACTTGGGCTTGACTTACACTTGTGGGCCTTTAGGCTTTTTATCTTGATGTCTTATAAATTAATAAACTCAACATTGAACAAACACATTAGTGTGAATAAGTCAAAACATTTAAATTTAATGTGTTAGAATATTTTTTATCATTTACTTAAATAATTTTATCAAATCAAAATCATGTGGAAAGGTGTTTCAACATCATTTAGGGTATTGCTATTTACCACCTCCAAATTACTTATCACCGCCTCCATTGGACAATTTTGCCCTTGGTATAAAAGATTTTTCGAAATTGGGAATTTTTTTTGAGAGAAAATTCAAAATTTAGCCTAAACGGATGCGGCATAACGGTCGATCCATGGCGGGAACGGATGCCGCATCCGTTCTGACCATGGGTCGAGCGGTATGTTGCATCCGTTCTCGCCATGGGTCGAACGGTATGCCGCATCCATTCCCACCATGGGTCGGGTGGTACGCCGCATCCGTTCCCGCCATGGGTCGAACGATATGTTGCATTCGTTCCCACTATGGGTCGGACGGTATGCCACATCCGTTCCCGCCATGGGATGGGTGGTATGCCGCATCCGTTTAGGGCAAATTTTGAAATATGCAAAATCGTAAAATTTTTAGTGACGAAAAATATTAAATCATTCAATTTTTTGTGACGAAAAATGAAAAATTCTCCTATTTTTTGTGACGAAAAATGCAAAATCGTAATAAAAAATATGTATTATTTTCATGAATTCTTTGATAAAAAGATGTAAATCTTAATGTTTCCGACTCGTAATCATCCATTTTCGGGGTTCAGATTGTCACACATCAATTATTTTCATAATTTCAATTATTGTTGTTCGGGTTTATGATTTTGGAGAGAGAATTTTCAGTTTTTGATCAAAATTATGAGAAGGGCAAAAAAAAAAAATTCCAAAAGAGGCGGTGATAAGTAATTTGAAGACGGTATTTAGCAGTTGACCTCATTTAAGGATCGAACTTACTTTTATAGTAAAATTAAAGGACGGTATAGTTAAACGGTATTTAGCAGTTGACCTCATTTAAGGATCGAACTTACTTTTACAGTAAATTTAAAGGACGGTATAGTTAAGTATAAAATCAAACTCAAAAAAGTGATAAAATTAAAATAACTCAAAAGGGGAGAGAGGGTGGAACTGCGATATTTGACTATTGTTCACCTTATCTTATCCCTGCACCTGAACTTCTCGACTGTTACACTGGCTCACCCCCCAACCTTATCTTCTCGACGGCTCCTCCTCCACCGCCGGCCGGTGCTCCGTTCGCCATTCATCCGGTTTCTGCCGCCCGGTCCTCTCCTCGCTGAAGACTGGACACGAGTAGAGGAGATACATAAATATCGGCTCACCCAACCACTTCTTTCCGCCTGTTACTTCCTCCACCGCCGGCCGGTGCTCCATCCGCCGTTCATCCGATCTGCTACCGCCGTCCGTGCGTCTGCTCCACTGCGTCGTCTGCTGATGCTTCCGTCTGCTCTTCCGCACTGTTGGGCTGCCGTTCGGTAACCCCTGTTCATGATTTTACTCTGTGTGATTTCAGAAGTTTTACTTGGTTGGACAAATGAGGGAACAATGGTGATAGTGCTTATGGAAGCTGATTTCTGAAGTTTTATTTAGTTGGATAAATGAGGGAACAAAGGTGTTAGTGCTTATGAAAGCTTGGGTTGTTATCTCTTCGATTGAATCTTCCTCACCGGAATGTTGATGCCGATGAATTTGGAGTTCCGGGGTTTCCAGATGGGTATCGGATTGATTGAATCTTCCTCATCAATGCTATGAATCTTCCTCAATTTATCTATGCTAAACAATGCTTCTGGAAAAGTTCCAATTGAGGAATTTTTACGGAAGAAAAGTTGAAGCCATGGATGAGCCCGTCGGTCACGCGGCTCTTTTTTCCTTTGCTGCCCCTTGCAAAACGACACCAAAAGCGTTTGTTAATGCTTTGAAATCCGACTCGAATACCACAGAAAATGTTCACCCTTGCCCTTCTGCACATGTTATTCAAGACATTGGCGGGTTTAAAGCAATCAAAATCTCACAGCAACTCTATGATAATCGTGTGGAAGCCTGTAAACATTCGGTTATCGGCAGAATAACCTTGGCTAAAGGTGATTTACCTTGGAAACATCCCAACCTTAAACTGAAACTCAATACTATATGGGGATTGAATATGAAGTGGAAATTGATCTCTCTAGGAAAAGGGTTTTTCCATATAATTCTCAACACTGCAGATGATTTGAATATAGTTTGGAGCAAATGTGCTTTGGTTTTGAAGCCGGGAATTCTACGTCTCTCTCCGTGGCAACCAGGTTTCGATCCTGTAAATCATAGAACAACGAGCGTGCAAATTTGGGTTCGACTTTACAATCTCCCATGGGAATTCTGGGATAAACAAATTATTGCTGACATTGCAAGAGTAATTGGAGTGCTGCTCCGTTTTGACAAGAACACAATTGACGGGGAGTTCGGTCACTTTGCAAGGATCCTGGTTGATATAGATCTTTCCAAGCCTTTGCAGAAGGAGATTAGAGTAGACACTGATAATCTAATGGTTTGGGCACATGTATTTTATGAAAACTTGCCGGGTTTTTGCTCGGAATGCAATTCTGTGGGACATGTCACGGCCAATTGTAGAAGAGTGAAGGACAAAGGGAAGCCGGATAGCAAAGCACCTCTTGATAAAGGCAAAGCAATAGCACGACAGGAAACTAGGAAGGATCCACCTAGACGCCACACTTGGCAACGTATAGAAGGGGTCGAGTGTTCCAAAAATCGTGCCTTGGATAATACGGAACCGAATGCCTTGATGGAGCAGCCGATGCCGCCGTTTTCTCTTTCAAAGGAGAGTGAACTTTCTACTCCTCCAATTAACCCAAACAAACCTCCTAAAATCGACCCTATTCAGCAGCAGACAAATGATAATGATTCCTCGAATTGCGATGGGATGGAAGCGGCGTATGAAGGAGCAATAGCTAATGATGGGCAAATGGTTATTTTCGAGCCTCCGAAAGCCATGGAGCATACAATGCCTTTACAATCAATTCATAGCACTGATGAACTTCCACTTCAGGTGATGACCGCGACTGCAAAATCCAACTGGGCAGATGAATGTGATTCTGAAGAGGAGTCAACAAAATCTGATAAAGATGATAATGTTTGGACCCCGGTTACTTCTAAAAAGAAGAAGCGCAACAAGAATAAGAAACAGCAGCAGCAGTTGGTTTCTCTGCGGACTTCAAGTAGAATTACCCAGTTACCTCTTCGTCTTCGATGATTGCTCTTTTCTGGAACTGCAGGGGCATTGCTAATGCCTCCACTCAGCGACGGCTGCGTAACATTTGTTTTGCTCACAAACCTGATGTTCTGTGTCTTGTGGAACCAATGGTTAGTTTTTGTTCTCTTCCTCCTACCTTATAGATGAATTTGAATATGGATTTAGTTTTTACTAATCCACAGAATTCTTTGTGGATCTTTGTCACATGTGATACTCCTGTTTCTTTAATTGTTAGACATGCACAACATATCACTTTTAATGTTACGGTTGATGATATGGAAGTTTCTCTCTCTGTTGTTTATGCTGCTAATTTCCCTATTGCTCGACGTGATCTTTGGGATAGTTTGATTTCAGTTGCTCAAGTTTGTTCTGGCCCTTGGGTAATGATTGGTGACTTCAATGTGGTGCGTGGTTCCCATGAGAAATTAGGGCTGCCCCCTAACCGGTCTGCTTGTGACGATTTTAATAATTGCATTGCTAACTGTGATATGTCTGATATTGTTACTAGAGGTGCTTTTTATACTTGGTCCAATAGTAGAAGAGGCGACCAATGTGTTGAATGTAAGCTTGACAGGGCGGTTGGAAACTTTAATTTTTCAATGTTTGGACTTCTGTGCATTGTGTTGCTCTCCCTCGACACTGTTCCGATCACACACCTTTGCTCCTGGATTGTGCGGTCAACACTAATATTATCCTTTGATTTCGATTTCTTCGAATGTGGATCACTGACCCGTCTTTACAGGATATTCTGATTTCTAGTTGGGCCGAACACACCCCTCCTTTGCATCCCATGCAGCGTTTGAGCTATAAGCTTCGGTGACTTAGACCGATTATTCAGGATTGGAACAAAAACAGCTTTGGACATTTGGGCATCAAAATTGAATCTGCTGCTAGGGTTCTTTCTGAGGTTCAGGAGCAAATAGCCAGAGAAGGTTTTTCTGATTTACTTCATCAGCAGGAGCTGCAAGCTCATGCTAACTATGAAGCGTCCCTTTTACAACATGAAATTTTCTATAAGGAGCAAAGTAGAACCAAATGGCTTAAGGAAGGAGACCGTAACACGAATTTTTTTCATCAGAAAGCAGCTAGACGCAAATCCAAGATGGGGATTCGGCATCTGAGGATCAACGATGAGCTTTGTTCTGATAGTAGTCTAATCGAACAACATATCCTGGGGTACTATTCGGATCTATTTGCTGCCCCTGATATGGGGAATTGGGATTTTACTATTGTTAGGGACATTATACCTAATTTGGTGTCTGCTGCTGATAATGATATGCTTACAGCTATTCCTAATCCTGAGGAAGTTAAAGCTATTGTTTTTCAGATGGATGATCAGAGTGCACCTGGTCCTGATGGTTTCACTGGGGCTTTCTTTAAAACTTATTGGAATATTGTCGGTGCTGATGTTTCTGCTGCAGTTCATAGTTTTTTCTGTTTTGGTTGGATGTCTACAGGCTGGAATTCTAATCTCATGGTGCTTTTACCTAAGGTGTCCGTTGCAATTACAATTGACCAGTTCCGTCCCATTGTCTTGAGCAATTTCTGCTTTAAGATTGTGACTAAAATCCTTGCTGATAGACTTGCTATCATCGCTGAATACATTGTTTCTCCTCAACAATTCGGGTTTATTAGAGGCCGCTCTATTACTGATTGCATCTCTGGAGCCTCTGAAGGGGTTAACCTTTTAAACAAATCCACGTTTGGTGGCAATATGGCTGTTAAAGTGGACATCAGAAAAGCGTTTGATACTATTGATTGGGATTTCTTGATGGAGGTTCTGGGTTCTTATGGCTTCAGTGATAAATTCAGAAATTGGGTGCGGAACATTTTTAACTCTTCTAGAATCTCTATCCTAATCAATGGGGCTGCCAAGGGTTATTTCTCGTGGTGTTCGACAGGAGGACCCTCTTTCTCCTTTGCTTTTCTGCATCGCAGAAGACTTTCTAAGCAGGCTTATCACGCAGAGAGTGGATATTGGGGCAATTCAGCCGTGTATGTATTCCAGGAATGTAAGTTTTCCTAGCCACCTTTTATATGCAGATGATATCATTTTGTTCCCGAGGGCCACTAAACGCAACGTTAGAGCAATGACGGATATTTTTCATATTTATTCTACTCTGTCCGGTCATAACATTAATGTGAATAAGTCCACTTTCTTTGTGGGGAACACTCTCTCCTCCTCTCGGGTTCTTGAGCTCCGGAATCTGATGGGGATTGTTGAAACACCTTTCCACATAAATTTTGATTTGACAAAATTGTTTAAGTATAATTGATATACATATTCTAAACACACTAAGTTTAAATGCTTTGATTTATTCTACTAATGTGTTTGTTCAATGTTGAGTTAAAATTGTTTATAAGACACAAGAATTAAAAGGCCCAAGCCCAATACGGAAGTCAAGGCCCAAGTCAAACAACTCAGTACAACTCGGCCCGCGTTTGTCAAGACGTTGCCGTTTTGAACAAAACGCAACTCAGCAAAAGAAGGATCTAGAAGACCTTCGGGAACAACTTCAAGATGAAGCTGCTGAGTAGTCTCGACAAAGCGTACAAGACAGCAGCTGGCAAATGAAAACTTCCAGACAAAGTATTTCTACTTTGGGTAAAGTTCAGACGACACAGTATGCTGTCCAGTTGACTTTACCATAAAAGGAGAGACAGTCTGCTGAGCTGACCGAGGATAGAAGATACACAATTCTGATTGGCCGAGAGCTCTAAGCAAGTCAGGATGACAACGACATGTAGTCGTTTCCCTCCAACGGTTATTTCGAAATTCGAAATGACCGATGCCCAGACGTCTCTATAAATAGTGCCATCAGAAGCTTCACTCAACACAGAACTTGATCAAGCCATTACGCTGACCAAATTTCTACACAAGTTCTGCAAGCAAAGAAGCAAAGAAAAATCTTACACTACAATTCTTATATCTGTGTAAAAGTCTAGAGTGATTGTTTCAATCGTCTAAAGTGTCTTAGCAAATCTTTGTATAGGACAAAACACTTATCATTTCTAGAGATAGAAAGGAGAGGCTGAGTACTCAGTTTTAGTACTCAGCGAGAGATTAGGATTGAGTAGAGGTATAGAGGAAGGTACTCTTGTCATACTCAGTTGCTAAGATTGTAAAAGGTTTGAGGGTCTACCTTTAAAGAGCTCAGTAGAGGATTCGAAATCTCGGAACGTGTTCCGGGGACAGGACGTAGGCTTAGAAGAAGCCGAACCTGGATAAATCTGCTGAGTGAAGTATTTCTTACCTTTAACTCCTTATATATATTGCTTGCTTAAAATAACCAAAAACTGACCAAGTAAAGAGGTCAAGTTGAGTTGTGCGCGTTGAACGTCTGAGCTCAGGAATAGACTCTAAGTGCTATCTCCTGACTCAAGCTAAGAAACTGACCTAGTCACCAGTTGACTAAGCCAGTATCTTACTGTTTACTCAGCGCCGCTGTTAAAACCTTTTTCCTTAGAAAAAGAAGTCTGCCCTAATTGCAAAAAGTTTAAATAGTTCCTAACCCCACCCCCCTTGGAACTATACTTGCAACCTTACAAGGGACCAACAAGTGGTATCAGAGCTTAAAAGCTCACTTTAAAAGGTCTAACAACCTTGAGCTGATCCCTACCATGGGCGAAAACAGCACTCGGTTTCTCCCTGGAAACCAAACAACTCAAATACTGCCTGAGGGGCTGTCCATTACTAGGCCTCCCCTATTCTTCGGGTCAAACTATACCTTCTGGAAGAATAGGATGAAAAACTTCATTCAGGCTACAAACATGAGTGCCTGGCTATCTATAGTCCAAGGCCATTTGTACCTGTCGAGGTTGTGGCTGGCCAAACAGTTGTAAAAGCTGAGGCCAAATGGACAGAGGATGATCTTAAGAAGCTTCAAAATCACGCTTCGGCTATCAATATGCTTCACTGTGCGCTCGATGCTGCAGAATATAATAAAATCTCAGGTTGTGAGTCGGCACAAGAGATCTGGATAAAGCTGGAAGTCACCTATGAGGGAACCAATAAAGTAAAGGAGTCCAAGGTGAATCAGCAGATGAGACTGTACGAGCTGTTCGAGATGAACAATGATGAGGGCATTTCAGACATGAATGCAAGGTTTACCAACATCATTAATGAGCTCAAGAGACTTGGAAAAATCTTCACTGAGGAAGAACAAGTCAAAAAGATACTCAGGAGTCTTCCTAAAGACTGGCAAGCAAAGAAGACAGCAGTTGAGGAAGCTCAGGATTTAACCACCTACAAATATGACGAACTCATCGGTTCATTGCTGACCCATGAGATATCCATGAAAAACTTTGAGGTGAAGGAAAAATCTAAAGACAAGAAGGAGAAATCCCTTGTCATGAAAGCTGACTCCACTGACGGGAGTTCAACTGACGATGAGGAGATGGCTATGTTCACAAGGAAGATGAAAAGGCTATTCAGGAAGAGTGACAAATACTCTAAAAAGCCTTACATAAAGTTTGATAAGTATAAGGCTGACTCAAGTGACAGCAAATACAAGAAGGACAGCTCAAAGCCCATTACATGCTTTGAGTGCCATCAAACTGGCCATATTAAGTCAAACTGCCCCACGCTGAGGAAAGACAAGAAGAGTGGGAAGAAGGCAATGGTGGCTATTTGGAGCGACAGCGATGAGTCTTCATCTACAGAAACTGAGGCCACCGAGTCAGCGAAGATATGCTTCATGGCTGACGAACTTGCTGAGCCATGCGTCTCTGAGCATGCTAACCTATCAGATGATGAGGAGCAATCAAATGAGGTAATTTCTCTTCCCCAGCTCAGAAACGATATGGTTAATGCCCTGAGTGATCTTTATACACTTGTCAAGAAGTGTAATAAGAAAGTTAGAGCACTCAGCAGGCGCTGTGACGAAGTGGAAGAGGTCAAACTGAGTGACCTCAGATTCCTTCTTCAGGACAATACAACTCTGCATGATAACATGAAGATCATACATGAGTGTGTCTCTGAAGTCCAGTCAGTTTCAAAGAAACTGAGTAAGGACGTCACAGCTATCCAGAACCAACTAAAGGTTCCAAATAAAAGAAGCAGTCCTCTGAGAACTCAGTACCAAGGTACTCAGCAGAGATGGAATCCCCAGCGAAAAGTCCAGTGTGACTTTTGTGGGAAGTTAGGACACACCACTAAGGTGTGCTGGCACGCTCAGCACTGGGGTGCTGACAAGTCAGTGAAACATCCTAAACAGAAGGTCAGTTGTGACTTCTGTGGAAAGAATGGCCATACTGTCCATGTATGTCGCCATAAAATAAAATATGATGCTTTACCTGTTGCACTTAGACCTGTCCACGGGCCCGGGTACCCGCCCGACCCGCCCAGGCCCGTGTCCCTTGGGTCGGGCTTGGACAATGAAATTTACTCTTAGGCCCAGGCCCGCTAAAGCCCGCCTATTTTTTGGGCGGGCTTGGGACATATGAAAATATCACGGGCCGGCCCAGCCCGGCCCGCCTTATTAATATTAATTAAAAAATTTATATATTTATAATTAAATATTAATTTTAAGTATAAATTTGATTTTTTATATTTAAAAAGTATGTATATTTTTTTAGGTGGGCTTATATGGGTTGGGCTTGGGATTTGATTTTTAAGCCCGAGCCCGGCCCGGCCCGAGCCCGCCTAAATTAATACTGGGCTGGGCTGGGCTTGGGACGAGCACTTTTACACAAAAACCCACCAGGCCCGGCCCGAACCCGGCCCAGCCCGGCCCATGGACAGGTCTAGTTGCACCTAACAAGCAAGGACCCAAAAAGAATTGGGTACCTAAAAGTAACTAGTTACAATGCAGGTAAGCCTGAGATGTGCCGAGAAGTCAAAGATGTGGTATATTGACAGCGCATGCTCAAGGCATATGACGGGTGATGAAACTCAGTTCATCACGGTTGAGCGTAAACGAGGAGGGAGTCTAAGTTTTGGAGACAACAAGAAGGGTAAGATAGTAGGGTCAGGAACCATCGGAGGTAATCCTACTATTGAATCTGTCTCCCTAGTCAGCGGACTCAAATATAACTTACTCAGTGTAGCTCGGCTATGTGACAATGGGAGAAAAGTTATATTTGATGCTACTGGATGTAAAATATACGAGGGTAATACAAATGAGTTAATTTTAACTGCCCCTCGCATAGATAATGTCTTTATGCTAGACTTAGAGAAAAAGTTTTCAAAAACTGTGTGCTTAGTATCAAAGGAAGAGAATTCCTGGCTATGGCACAGGAGACTTGGTCATGTAAGCATGGACCTCCTGGCCAAATTAGCAAGAAAGCAATTGGTTGAGGGACTGCCCGAACTTAAATTTGAAAAAGATCAACTATGCCACGCTTGCCAAGCTGGAAAACAAACCAAACTATCTTTTCATAGCAAAAGTATTGTCTCAACTAAACGACCGTTAGAGTTACTACACTTGGATCTCTTCGGTCCAGTCCAGCCGCTGAGTCTGGGTGGAAGAAGATTTTCCTTGGTCATTGTAGATGACTTCTCTCGGTATACGTGGGTCATCTTGCTGACCAGCAAGGATGAAACCTTTGAGACATTTTCAAATTTGGTTAGAAAAATTGAAAATGAAAAAGACCTAAAATTAGCTCACATCCGTAGCGATAATGGTGGGGAATTCAAAAACCAAAAGTTTGTTGAATTCTGTGAAGCCAACGGCATTGACCACAATTTTTCTGCTCCTAGAACACCTCAGCAAAATGGGGTTGTAGAAAGGAAGAACAAAACTCTGGTTGAAATAGCCAGGACAATGCTGGATGAGCATAGGCTTCCAAAGTATTTTTGGGGAGAGGCTGTTAACACAGCGTGCTATATTCTTAATAGGGCTCTAGTTAGACCTATACTCAAGAAAACCCCCTATGAACTTTGGAAAGGACGAAAGCCCAATATTGGATACTTTCGTGCCTTTGGCTGTAGATGTTTTATTTTAAATACCAAAGATAGCTTAGCAAAGTTTGATTCAAAAGCTGATGAGGCTATCTTTTTGGGCTACTCAACAAACAGCAAAGCATACAGAGTTTTTAATAAGCGAACTCAAGTTTTAGAAGAGTCAGTACATGTAGAGTTCGACGAAACTGACCCTGCAGGTAGATACCAGCCGCTGACCGAAGATGATCCACACTCAGTAACCACCGCTGACCAAGAACCAGCTACTGAGTCATTCACGAAAAGGCTGACCAAGAGTAAGAGTGAACCTAAGATTACTTTTACTGACCCATCTACTTCTGCAGAGATTGTTGAAACAAAAACAGCACAAGACATAAATCTACCTAAAGAGATAAGGATTCCAAGAGGGCACTCAGAGAGTGCGATCCTTGATTCTGCTGGGAATACCCTGATGACGAGGAATCAACTCAGGAAGTACCTCAGCAATGTTGCTTTCGTCTCAGTTCAAGAACCGAAGAATTTCGCTAAAGCTGAGTACGATGAATTCTGGATGAACGCAATGCAAGAGGAGCTCGATCAATTCAGAAGAAACGATGTATGGGAGCTAGTGCCTCATCCAAAGAGTCAAAAGACCATCGGAACAAGATGGGTCTTCAGGAACAAGATGGATGAACAAGGGAATGTAGTCAGGAACAAAGCAAGGCTTGTAGCTCAGGGCTACAGTCAGCAAGAATGTATTGACTACGGTGAGACCTTTGCCCCAGTGGCAAGGCTAGAGGCAATTAGAATTCTATGTGCATATGCATCTTACATGAACTTTAAATTATTCCAAATGGATGTCAAAAGTGCATTTCTTAATGGAGTTATAAACGAGGAGGTTTATGTTAATCAACCTCCAGGTTTTGAGGACCCTAAATTCCCTAACCACGTTTATAAACTCAAAAAGGCTCTGTACGGCCTCAAGCAAGCACCACGTGCTTGGTATGAGAGGCTGACCAGTTTCCTGCTGACTAGAAATTACGTCAGGGGCAAAGCTGATACAACCTTATTCATTAAGAAAAAGGGTAAAGATACCCTGTTGGCCCAAATTTATGTTGATGATATAATATTTGGTGCAACTAACGAATCAATGTGCAAGGAGTTTAGCAAACAAATGCAGACTGAGTTTGAAATGTCCATGATGGGAGAACTCAACTTCTTCCTCGGTCTTCAAATTAAACAAGGAAAGAATGGCATATTCATCAGTCAAGCCAAATATGCCAAGGAGATATTAAAGAAATATTATTTGGAAAATTGCAAGCCAATATCCACTCCTATGGGCACTGACACTGTCCTCTGCGCTGACGAGAATGGTAAGTCAGTAGACAGCAAATTATATCGAGGTATGATAGGCTCTCTACTTTACTTAACAGCCAGTAGACCGGACATTCAGTTTTCAGTATGCTACTGTGCTGGATATCAATCTAACCCTAAGGAATCTCATTACATTGCTGTAAAAAGAATCCTTAGATATTTGCAAAGCTCAGTGAACGCAGGTTTATGGTATCCAAATACTCATGATTTTACACTCATCGGATACACTGACGCTGACTATGGACGGGATAAGCTGGAACGTAAAAGCACCTCTGGAGGATGTCACTTCTTAGGAAGCTGTCTTGTATCCTGGTTCAGCAAAAAGCAGGCGTCAGTAGCCTTGTCTACCACTGAAGCTGAGTACATTGCTGCTGGTCACTGTGTTGCTCAAGTCCTATGGATTAAGCAACAGCTTGAAGACTATGGTGTTCAAACGAAGACAATTGAAGTCAAATGTGACAACAAAAGTGCAATTGATCTTTCAAAGAACCCAATTCAATACAGCAGAATGAAGCATGTCAGCATCAGACATCACTTCATTAGAGACCATGTACTCAAGGGTGAGATCAAGCTGACCTTTGTCCCAACGGACGAACAGCTTGCGGATATCTTCACGAAGCCACTGGCCCATGAGCAGTTTAGCATACTGAGAGAAGCTATTGGTATGTTTAATCCTCTTCAGTAAATTCCTGAACTAAATGAATATGCATGCTGAGTGAATTACTATGATGAATGATTGATTGTTTGCTAATTAACTCATCGAAACTGACTGAACAATCAAATACTGAGTAAACTTGCACACTGAGTAAATTAGTGTAAACTTAAACTTAAAAAATCATCTCTTTATGCAATACTGACCACTCAGAATATCAAACGATTAGTATTCTAAACGTTGAGTGTTAGATCCGATAGAATAAATGCAATAGCACGCGTATAGCCCTAGGATGACGTATACGCCGTATGTGTCATAAATGCCAGGATCTTTGTCGGTTCAAAATCCCGAGGCAAAACTGACACATGGATTCGATTAAATCCACACCACACATTACCTCTATAAATAATGGGAAATTCCCCATTTTTATTCTTTACGCTTATCGAATTCTCAAGCAAAGAATTTATCTCTCTCTAAAAATCCATCTAAGCTTTCCCATCCTAAAACCATGACTAAGGTTTCCTACAATACCTCCGGTGCCGGCCACCAAAAGTCCAGCTCCGATGAACCTATAAGGAATCCTCCAACACCCAGCAAAGGACAAGCTGGCCAAACCTCTGGTCAGGGAAAACCCGTAAAGGTCAGGACTTACTCCAAGGTCTTTGAGAATGTCCGCGAATGGAAAGTTGAGCCCTCAAGATGGGTCTCTTAAAACTTCGTGCAAAATGAACAACCGTTCTGCGAGTGGATTTCACATAATGGATGGACTGGACTATTTTCAGTTAGGGATTATACTTACCCTGACCTTATGAGGGAATTCTACCACAACCTCAAAGTTGCAAATGACAACACTGACTACCTGTGCACTGTGGTTAAAGAGAAAACCATCTTCATCAACCCTCTCTACATAGGAAATCTGCTCAAGTTGAAAACTGAGGGAGCAAGGCTGAGGAGATCGGGAGATCAGGATGGCACTGGGTATGAACAAAACTTCTGCAAACCTGAGGGTCACTCAGGAGAAGTCTCAGCTTCCTCTATGGGTCAGCACCAGAAAATGGCTCATTACCTGCTGACCTACTTCATTTACCCAAAGATCAACTGCACCACATCAGCAACAAATTTCGAGCAGTGCTTTATATGGCACATGCTGACGTACACTCCCATCAACATGCCAGTCTTTCTCGTTGCTGGTTTCCTTCGAAGCACTGGCACGATGCGGCTTGGATCACTCAACACCAGAATCCTCATCGACAATAAAATTGACCTCGAAGGTGAGGAGATGACTCGAGGAACTGAGATCACAGCTTCCTCGCTGAGAGCATTAAAGTTTAGACAGCCTTTGAAGAAAGGTAAAGCTGTTGCTGCTGCTGCTGGCCAAGCTGAGGGAACTGCTGAGCCAAAAAAAGGGCGAAGGACTAAGGCCCCAGCTTCCCGCAAAAGGAAAACTGCTGAGACTCCTTCCAAAAACGTTGAGTCTCCAGCAAAAAGGCAGAAGTCAGCTGGAAAGTCAGCTGAGAAACGAAGCAAGCAATGTGAGCCTGGAACTGAGGAAGCTGCTGAGCAACCTCAGAAGAAGCAGAAACCTTCTACACCGACTCCCCTCAACGCTATACCAACTGATTTCATTGTACCGGGTGACTCTCACTTCACCCAGTGTCAAGGGACTGTAGCTGAGCATGATGAGCACGATGTACAACTGGATGATCATTTTATCTCCCAAGTTGAAGAAGAACTTGATGGTGATAGCTCAGAGGAAGAAGAAGAAGAAGCCAGCGGTCAGGATGACGCTGAGGACTCTGAGGAAACAGCCAGTGAGAATGAGGTTGAGCATGCCGATACTGAGTTGGCTGCTGGAGTTGAGCAAGTACTCGACCAACACACTGTTGATCCAGCTGAAGAGCAAGCTGACCAGCCTCATACTAAGCAACAAGAATCTTCCCCTTCTCACTCAGGAGAACCTGATCATACTGTCACTCCACCTCGTAGAAGGTGAAAGTTGGTCAAGGCCAGTGAGAAGCTAGTCAGTGAACCTCCTGTGCAACCACCAACTCTTCCTGACTTTGTCCTCTCAAAGACAACTAAGGACCCTTCTACCGTCAAACTCAAGTTTTTCAAACGTCCATCAACTTCCTCTACTGTATCGGCGCCATTAGAAAAGCAAGCCTCTGTTTCTTCTCAACAGGAACATGCCGACCAAAATGCTTCCGCCACTTCAACCAGTCAGGTTGAACCGATTACTATGAATGCTACTTCTTCAAGCATGGTGCTGGCTCTACACACTTCTGCCGTCAGCACAGACAGTATTCGGATTACCACTTCTCCAACTCAACTCTCTGTCGATCAATCAACTATACCTAAAACTCAAGTGCAGATTGAGAATGCTATTCCAGTCACTGACCAGGTCACTCCTTTCACTCCTTTTCCTTCCGGTCACACTGATGTCCCTGAAGGCTCACAAAGCTATCTGAATGCCACTGAGTCCGGCAAAAATATCATTGACTCCGTGCAAGCATTAATCCGAGACCTTCACCAATCTACTCCTCCTGCTGCTGGGTCTTCATCTATTGAGACTACTCAGCTCTCCCAGGTCACTCAGCTTCTCAACGAATTTAAGGGACTCAATGACTTGCTGAACGTCATCATATCTTTTCAAGCACAGCAAGCTAAGCAGGATTCAATAGCCAAGCTGGCTGAGATTCAGCTGACAACCGTGCAACACTTGAACTCTTTACAAGAACAAGTTCAGAAATTGTCAGCTGTGCACACCGACTATGCCACCTCATCTGAAGTAAAGATGCTTTTTGCTCAGCTTCACACCGAGCAACTTAAGACAAATGAGCAAATAGTTTCTTACAATCAGTGCTCGGTAGAGCAAATTGGTGAGGCTATACGGTTGCTTAATCTGAATAAGCAAGAGATGGATACTGACACAATGAAGCAGAATGAGATGCTGACTCTCGCACAACAAACTTTCAACCACATTCGTCATAACAACATTCAACGTCAGTATTATGACACAGCTCTTTTGAAGACCTTTCACCAAATCTTTGCTGGTCTTACTGAAGCTCTCATCTGGCAAGGCAAAGCTCAAGCGTTTAGCGTCAATATGCTCAGTGCGGCTGACCTCAACATACCCGCAGAGGTATCAACTGATGGAGTTGCCATCTTTGACGGCGTCAATGAAAGCGCTGACAAACTTAAGGAGCTGTCTAAAGAACTGACTCGAGCTGTCTTAACTGATGCTTTCAAACTTCCTCCTCCTGATGCTGACAAAACGGGGGAGAAAGATAAAACAGCTAGAGCTCAGCATGAGCGAAGTCAGTCTCAACACAAGAAAAATAAATAGATAGGCTAGCTCAGTATAGACTAAGTTAGATGTAATCTTTATGCCTTATCTATGAATTTTGCTGTGTAAACACCGACTTCCATCAATATATCATATCTGCATTTTTTATTCTTATTCTTGAGCTATGATATATGTTAATACATGTTACTGTGTAGTGAGTCATTACGTATCTTCAATTAAATAAGCTTTTATACTTATAAATTTTATTGACTAAATCAAATGCTGATAACATGTTTGACATTGTCCTATGTGCTTATAAAACATTGTCTGTTAAGAATCCATTGAACAACAAATTACTCAGCGCACTCTATATGATCAAACCTTCCGCTTAATACTGAGTAAATAGAATATGTTGAATTAGCTGACCTATCTGAAAACTGACCTTAGACTTACTCGATTAAACCTTAAATGTTTAGAGTAAAACTAAGTCAGTAGCTCAACCCTTACGGGGGAGTTTGCCAAGTTATAAAAGGTCAACTATCATGGGGGAGCTCATACTGAGTTCCTCGCTGAATAGTTTTGCCAACATCAAAATGGGGGAGTTTGTTGAAACACCTTTCCACATAAATTTTGATTTGACAAAATTGTTTAAGTATAATTGATATACATATTCTAAACACACTAAGTTTAAATGCTTTGATTTATTCTACTAATGTGTTTGTTCAATGTTGAGTTAAAATTGTTTATAAGACACAAGAATTAAAAGGCTCAAGCCCAATACGGAAGTCAAGGCCCAAGTCAAACAACTCAGTACAACTCGGCCCGCGTTTGTCAAGACGTTGCCATTTTGAACAAAACGCAACTCAGCAAAAGAAGGATCTAGAAGACCTTCGGGAACAACTTCAAGATGAAGCTGCTGAGTAGTCTCGACAAAGCGTACAAGACAGCAGCTGGCAAATGAAAACTTCCAGACAAAGTATTTCTACTTTGGGTAAAGTTCAGACGACACAGTATGCTGTCCAGTTGACTTTACCATAAAAGGAGAGACAGTCTGCTGAGCTGGCCGAGGACAGAAGATACACAATTCTGATTGGCCGAGAGCTCTGAGCAAGTTAGGATGACAACGACATGTAGCCGTTTCCCTCCAACGGTTATTTCGAAATTCGAAATGACCGATGCCCAGACGTCTCTATAAATAGTGCCATCAGAAGCTTCACTCAACACAGAACTTGATCAAGCCATTACGCTGACCAATTTTCTACACAAGTTCTGCAAGCAAAGAAGCAAAGAAAAATCTTACATTACAATTCTTATATCTGTGTAAAAGTCTAGAGTGATTGTTTCAATCGTCTAAAGTGTCTTAGCAAATCTTTGTATAGGACAAAACACTTATCATTTCTAGAGATAGAAAGGAGAGGCTGAGTACTCGGTTTTAGTACTCAGCGAGAGATTAGGATTGAGTAGAGGTATAGAGGAAGGTACTCTTGTCATACTCAGTTGCTAAGATTGTAAAAGGTTTGAGGCTCTACCTTTAAAGAGCTCAGTAGAGGATTCGAAATCTCGGAACGTGTTCCGGGGACAGGACGTAGGCTTAGAAGAAGTCGAACCTAGATAAATCTGCTGAGTGAAGTATTTCTTACCTTTAACTCCTTATATATATTGCTTGCTTAAAATAACCAAAAACTGACCAAGTAAAGAGGTCAAGTTGAGTTGTGCGCGTTGAACGTCTGAGCTCAGGAATAGACTCTAAGTGCTATCTCCTGACTCAAGCTAAGAAACTGACCTAGTCACCAGTTGACTAAGCCAGTATCTTACTGTTTACTCAGTGCCGCTGTTAAAACCTTTTTCCTTAGAAAAAGAAGTCTTCCCTAATTGCAAAAAGTTTAAATAGTTCCTAACCCCCCCCCCTTGGAACTATACTTGCAACCTTACAAGGGACCAACAAGTGGTATCAGAGCTTAAAAGCTCACTTTAAAAGGTCTAACAACCTTGAGCCGATCCCTACCATGGGCGAAAACAGCACTCGGTTTCTCCCTGGAAACCAAACAACTCAAATACTGCCTGAGGGGCTGTCCATTACTAGGCCTCCCCTATTCTTCGGGTCAAACTATACCTTCTGGAAGAATAGGATGAAAAACTTCATTCAGGCTACAAACATGAGTGCCTCGCTATCTATAGTCCAAGGCCCATTTGTACCTATCGAGGTTGTGGCTGGCCAAACAGTTGTAAAAGCTGAGGCCAAATGGACAGAGGATGATCTTAAGAAGCTTCAAAATCACGCTTCGGCTATCAATATGCTTCACTGTGCGCTCGATGCTGCAGAATATAATAAAATCTCAGGTTGTGAGTCGGCACAAGAGATCTGGAAAAAGCTGGAAGTCACCTACGAGGGAACCAATAAAGTAAAGGAGTCCAAGGTGAATCAGCAGATGAGACTGTACGAGCTGTTCGAGATGAACAATGATGAGGGCATTTCAGACATGAATGCAAGGTTTACCAACATCATTAATGAGCTCAAGAGACTTGGGAAAATCTTCACTGAGGAAGAACAAGTCAAAAAGATACTCAGGAGTCTTCCTAAAGACTGGTAAGCAAAGAAGACAGCAGTTGAGGAAGCTCAGGATTTAACCACCTACAAATATGACGAACTCATCGGTTCATTGCTGACCCATGAGATATCCATGAAAAACTTTGAGGTGAAGGAAAAATCTGAAGACAAGAAGGAGAAATCCCTTGTCATGAAAGCTGACTCCACTGACGGGAGTTCAACTGACGATGAGGAGATGGCTATGTTCACAAGGAAGATGAAAAGGCTATTCAGGAAGAGTGACAAATACTCTAAAAAGCCTTACAGAAAGTTTGATAAGTATAAGGCTGACTCAAGTGACAGCAAATACAAGAAGGACAGCTCAAAGCCCATTACATGCTTTGAGTGCCATCAAACTGGCCATATTAAGTCAAACTGCCCCACGCTGAGGAAAGACAAGAAGAGTGGGAAGAAGGCAATGGTGGCTACTTGGAGCGACAGCGATGAGTCTTCATCTACAGAAACTGAGGCCACCGAGTCAGCGAAGATATGCTTCATGGCTGACGAACTTGCTGAGCCATGCGTCTCTGAGCATGCTGACCTATCAGATGACGAGGAGCAATCAAATGAGGTAATTTCTCTTCCCCAGCTCAGAAATGATATGGTTAATGCCCTGAGTGATCTCTATACACTTGTCAAGAAGTGTAATAAGAAAGTTAGAGCACTCAGCAGGCGCTGTGACGAAGTGGAAGAGGTCAAACTGAGTGACCTCAGATTCCTTCTTCAGGACAATACAACTCTGTATGATAACATGAAGATCATACATGAGTCTGTCTCTGAAGTCCAGTCAGTTTCAAAGAAACTGAGTAAGGACGTCACAGCTATCCAGAACCAACTAAAGGTTCCAAATAAAAGAAGCAGCCTCTGAGAACTCAGTACCAAGGTACTCAGCAGAGATGGAATCCCCAGCGAAAAGTCCAGTGTGACTTTTGTGGGAAGTTAGGACACACCACTAAGGTGTGCTGGCACGCTCAGCACTGGGGTGCTGACAAGTCAGTGAAACATCCTAAACAGAAGGTCAGTTGTGACTTCTGTGGAAAGAATGGCCATACTGTCCATGTATGTCGCCATAAAATAAAATATGATGCTTTACCTGTTGCACCTAACAAGCAAGGACCCAAAAAGAATTGGGTACCTAAAAGTAACTAGTTACAATGCAGGTAAGCCTGAGATGTGCCGAGAAGTCAAAGATGTGGTATTTTGACAGCGCATGCTCAAGGCATATGACGGGTGATGAAACTCAGTTCATCACGGTTGAGCGTAAACGAGGAGGGAGTGTAAGTTTTGGAGACAACAAGAAGGGTAAGATAGTAGGGTCAGGAACCATCGGAGGTAATCCTACTATTGAATCTGTCTCCCTAGTCAGCGGAGTCAAATATAACTTACTCAGCGTAGCTCAGCTATGTGACAATGGGAGAAAAGTTATATTTGATGCTACTGGATGTAAAATATACGAGGGTAATACAAATGAGTTAATTTTAACTGCCCCTCGCATAGATAATGTCTTTATGCTAGACTTAGAGAAAAAGTTTTCAAAAACTGTGTGCTTAGTATCAAAGGAAGAGAATTCCTGGCTATGGCACAGGAGACTTGGTCATGTAAGCATGGACCTCCTGGCCAAATTAGCAAGAAAGCAATTGGTTGAGGGACTGCCCGAACTTAAATTTGAAAAAGATCAACTATGCCACGCTTGCCAAGCTGGAAAACAAACCAAACAATCTTTTCATAGCAAAAATATTGTCTCAACTAAACGACCGTTAGAGTTACTACACTTGGATCTCTTCGGTCCAGTCCAGCCGCTGAGTCTGGGTGGAAGAAGATTTTCCTTGGTCATTGTAGATGACTTCTCTCGGTATACGTGGGTCATCTTACTGACCAGCAAGGATGAAACCTTTGAGACATTTTCAAATTTGGTTAGAAAAATTTAAAATGAAAAAGACCTAAAATTACCTCACATCCGTAGCGATAATGGTGGAGAATTCAAAAACCAAAAGTTTGTTGAATTCTATGAAGCCAGCGGCATTGACCATAATTTTTCTGCTCCTAGAACACCTCAGCAAAATGGGGTTGTAGAAAGGAAGAACAGAACTCTGGTTGAAATAGCCAGGACAATGCTGGATGAGCATAGGCTTCCAAAGTATTTTTGGGGAGAGGCTGTTAACACAACGTGCTATATTCTTAATAGGGCTCTAGTTAGACATATACTCAAGAAAACCCCCTATGAACTTTGGAAAGGACGAAAGCCCAATATTGGATACTTTCGTGCCTTTGGCTGTAGATGATTTATTTTAAATACCAAAGATAGCTTAGCAAAGTTTGATTCAAAAGCTGATGAGGCTATCTTTTTGGGCTACTCAACAAACAGCAAAGCATACAGAGTTTTTAATAAGCGAACTCAAGTTTTAGAAGAGTCAGTACATGTAGAGTTCGACGAAACTGACCCTGCAGGTAGATACCAGCCGCTGACCGAAGATGATCCACACTCAGTAACCACCGCTGACCAAGAACCAGCTACTGAGTCATTCACGAAAAGGCTGACCAAGAGTAAGAGTGAACCTAAGATTACTTTTACTGACCCATCTACTTCTGCAGAGATTGTTGAAACAAAAACAGCACAAGACATAAATCTACCTAAAGAGATAAGGATTCCAAGAGGGCACTCAGAGAGTGCGATCCTTGATTCTGCTGGGAATACCCTGATGACGAGGAATCAACTCAGGAAGTACCTCAGCAATGTTGCTTTCGTCTCAGTTCAAGAACCGAAGAATTTCGCTAAAGCTGAGTACGATGAATTCTGGATGAACGCAATGCAAGAGGAGCTCGATCAATTCAGAAGAAACGATGTATGGGAGCTAGTGCCTCATCCAAAGAGTCAAAAGACCATCGGAACAAGATGGGTCTTCAGGAACAAGATGGATGAACAAGGGAATGTAGTCAGGAACAAAGCAAGGCTTGTAGCTCAGGGCTACAGTCAGCAAGAATGTATTGACTACGGTGAGACCTTTGCCCCAGTGGCAAGGCTAGAGGCAATTAGAATTCTATGTGCATATGCATCTTACATGAACTTTAAATTATTCCAAATGGATGTCAAAAGTGCATTTCTTAATGGAGTTATAAACGAGGAGGTTTATGTTAATCAACCTCCAGGTTTTGAGGACCCTAAATTCCCTAACCACGTTTATAAACTCAAAAAGGCTCTGTACGGCCTCAAGCAAGCACCACGTGCTTGGTATGAGAGGCTGACCAGTTTCCTGCTGACTAGAAATTACGTCAGGGGCAAAGCTGATACAACCTTATTCATTAAGAAAAAGGGTAAAGATACCCTGTTGGCCCAAATTTATGTTGATGATATAATATTTGGTGCAACTAACGAATCAATGTGCAAGGAGTTTAGCAAACAAATGCAGACTGAGTTTGAAATGTCCATGATGGGAGAACTCAACTTCTTCCTCGGTCTTCAAATTAAACAAGGAAAGAATGGCATATTCATCAGTCAAGCCAAATATGCCAAGGAGATATTAAAGAAATATTATTTGGAAAATTGCAAGCCAATATCCACTCCTATGGGCACTGACACTGTCCTCTGCGCTGACGAGAATGGTAAGTCAGTAGACAGCAAATTATATCGAGGTATGATAGGCTCTCTACTTTACTTAACAGCCAGTAGACCGGACATTCAGTTTTCAGTATGCTACTGTGCTGGATATCAATCTAACCCTAAGGAATCTCATTACATTGCTGTAAAAAGAATCCTTAGATATTTGCAAAGCTCAGTGAACGCAGGTTTATGGTATCCAAATACTCATGATTTTACACTCATCGGATACACTGACGCTGACTATGGACGGGATAAGCTGGAACGTAAAAGCACCTCTGGAGGATGTCACTTCTTAGGAAGTTGTCTTGTATCCTGGTTCAGCAAAAAGCAGGCGTCAGTAGCCTTGTCTACCACTGAAGCTGAGTACATTGCTGCTGGTCACTGTGTTGCTCAAGTCCTATGGATTAAGCAACAGCTTGAAGACTATGGTGTTCAAACGAAGACAATTGAAGTCAAATGTGACAACAAAAGTGCAATTGATCTTTCAAAGAACCCAATTCAACACAGCAGAATGAAGCATGTCAGCATCAGACATCACTTCATTAGAGACCATGTACTCAAGGGTGAGATCAAGCTGACCTTTGTCCCAACGGACGAACAGCTTGCGGATATCTTCACGAAGCCACTGGCCCATGAGCAGTTCAGCATGCTGAGAGAAGCTATTGGTATGTTAATCCTCTTCAGTAAATTCCTGAACTAAATGAATATGCATGCTGAGTGAATTACTATGATGAATGATTGATTGTTTGCTAATTAACTCATCGAAACTGACTGAACAATCAAATACTGAGTAAACTTGCACACTGAGTAAATTAGTGTAAACTTAAACTTAAAAAATCATCTCTTTATGCAATACTGACCACTCAGAATATCAAACGATTAGTATTCTAAACGTTGAGTGTTAGATCCGTTAGAATAAATGCAATAGCACGTGTATAGCCCTAGGATGACGTATACGCCGTATGTGTCATAAATGCCAGGATCTTTGTCGGTTCAAAATCCCGAGGCAAAACTGACACATGGATTCGATTAAATCCACACCACACATTACCTCTATAAATAATGGGAAATTCCCCATTTTTATTCTTTACGCTTATCGAATTCTCAAGCAAAGAATTTATCTCTCTCTAAAAATCCATCTAAGCTTTCCCATCCTAAAACCATGACTAAGGTTTCCTACAATACCTCCGGTGCCGGCCACCAAAAGTCCAGCTCCGATGAACCTACAAGGAATCCTCCAACACCCAGCAAAGGACAAGCTGGGCAAACCTCTGGTCAGGGAAAACCCGTAAAGGTCAGGACCTACTCCAAGGTCTTTGAGAATGTCCGCGAATGGAAAGTTGAGCCCTCAAGATGGGTCTCTGAAAACTTCGTGCAAAATGAACAACCGTTCTGCGAGTGGATTTCACATAATGGATGGACTGGACTATTTTCAGTTAGGGATTATACTTACCCTGACCTTGTGAGGGAATTCTACCACAACCTCAAAGTTGCAAATGACAACACTGACTACCTGTGCACTGTGGTTAAAGAGAAAACCATCTTCATCAACCCTCTCTACATAGGAAATCTGCTCAAGTTGAAAACTGAGGGAGCAAGGCTGAGGAGATCGGGAGATCAGGATGGCACTGGGTATGAACAAAACTTCTGCAAACCTGAGGGTCACTCAGGAGAAGTCTCAGCTTCCTCTATGGGTCAGCACCGGAAAATGGCTCATTACCTGCTGACCTACTTCATCTACCCAAAGATCAACTGCACCACATCAGCAACAAATTTCGAGCAGTGCTTTATATGGCACATGCTGACGTACACTCCCATCAACATGCCAGTCTTTCTCGTTGCTGGTTTCCTTCGAAGCACTGGCACGATGCGGCTTGGATCACTCATCACCAGAATCCTCATCGACCATAAAATTAACCTCGAAGGTGAGGAGATGACTCGAGGAACTGAGATCACAGCTTCCTCGCTGAGAGCATTAAAGTTTGGACAGCCTTTGAAGAAAGGTAAAGCTGCTGCTGCTGCTGCTGGCCAAGCTGAGGGAACTGCTGAGCCAAAGAAAGGGCGAAGGACTAAGGCCCCAGCTTCCCGCAAAGGGAAAACTGCTGAGACTCCTTCCAAAAACGTTGAGTCTCCAGTAAAAAGGCAGAAGTCAGCTGGAAAGTCAGCTGAGAAACGAAGCAAGCAATGTGAGCCTGGAACTGAGGAAGCTGCTGAGCAACCTCAGAAGAAGTAGAAACCTTCTACACCGACTCCCCTCAACGCTATACCAACTGATTTTATTGTACCGGGTGACTCTCACTTCACCCAGTGTCAAGGTACTATAGCTGAGCATGATGAGCACGATGTAGAACTGGATGATCATTTTATCTCCCAAGTTGAAGAAGAACTTGATGGTGATAGCTCAGAGGAAGAAGAAGAAGAAGCCAGCGGTCAGGATGACGCTGAGGACTCTGAGGAAACAGCCAGTGAGAATGAGGTTGAGCATGCCGATACTGAGTTGGCTGCTGGAGTTGAGCAAGTACTCGACCAACACACTGTTGATCCAGCTGAAGAGCAAGCTGACCAGCCTCATACTAAGCAACAAGAATCTTCCCCTTCTCACTCAGGAGAACCTGATCATACTGTCACTCCACCTCGTAGAAGGTGAAAGTTGGTCAAGGCCAGTGAGAAGCTAGTCAGTGAACCTCCTGTGCAACCACCAACTCTTCCTGACTTTGTCCTCTCAAAGACAACTAAGGACCCTTCTACCGTCAAACTCAAGTTTTTCAAACGTCCATCAACTTCCTCTACTGTATCGGCGCCATTAGAAAAGCAAGCCTCTGTTTCTTCTCAACAGGAACATGCCGACCAAAATGCTTCCGCCACTTCAACCAGTCAGGTTGAACCGATTACTGTGAATGCTACTTCTTCAAGCATGGTGCTGGCTCCACACACTTCTGCCGTCAGCACAGACAGTATTCGGATTACCACTTCTCCAACTCAACTCTCTGCCGATCAATCAACTATACCTAAAACTCAAGTGCAGATTGAGAATGCTATTCCAGTCACTGACCAGGCCACTCCTTTCACTCCTTTTCCTTCCGGTCACACTGATGTCCCTGAAGGCTCACAAAGCTATCTGAATGCCACTGACTCCGTGCAAGCATTAATCCGAGACCTTCACCAATCTACTCCTCCTGCTGCTGGGTCTTCATCTATTAAGACTACTCAGCTCTCCCAGGTCACTCAGCTTCTCAACGAAGTTAAGGGACTTGCTGAACGTCATCATATCTTTTCAAGCACAGCAAGCTAAGCAGGATTCAATAGCCAAGCTGGCTGAGATTCAGCTGACAACCGTGCAACACTTGAACTTTTTACAAGAACAAGTTCAGAAATTGTCAGCTGTGCACACCGACTATACCACCTCATCTGAAGTAAAGATGCTTTTTGCTCAGCTTCACACCGAGCAACTTAAGACAAATGAGCAAATGGTTTCTTACAATCAGTGCTCGGTAGAGCAAATTGGTGAGGCTATACGGTTGCTTAATCTGAATAAGCAAGAGATGGATACTGACGCAATGAAGCAGAATGAGATGCTGACTCTCGCACAACAAACTTTCAACCACATTCGTCATCAGTATTATGACACATCTCTTTTAAAGACCTTTCACCAAATCTTTGCTGGTCTTACTGAAGCTCTCATCTGGCAAGGCAAAGCTCAAGCGTTTAGCGTCAATATGCTCAGTGCGGCTGACCTCAACATACCCGTAGAGGTATCAACTGATGGAGTTACCATCTTTGACGGCATCAATGAAAGCGCTGATAAACTTAAGGAGCTGTCTAAAGAACTGACTCGAGCTGTCTTAACTGATGCTTTCAAACTTCCTCCTCCTGATGCTGACAAAACGGGGGAGAAAGATAAAACAGCTAGAGCTCAGCATGAGCGAAGTCAGTCTCAACACAAGAAAAAGAAATAGATAGGCTAGCTCAGTATAGACTAAGTTAGATGTAATCTTTATGCCTTATCTATGAATTTTGCTGTGTAAACATCGACTTCCATCAATATATCATATCTGCATTTTTTATTCTTATTCTTGAGCTATGATATATGTTAATACATGTTACTGTGTACTGAGTCATTACGTATCTTCAATTAAATAAGCTTTTATACTTATAAATTTTATTGACTAAATCAAATGCTGATAACATGTTTGACATTGTCCTATGTGCTTATAAAACATTGTCTGTTAAGAATCCATTGAACAACAAATTACTCAGCGCACTCTATATGATCAAACCTTCCGCTTAATACTGAGTAAATAGAATATGTTGAATTAGCTGACCTATCTGAAAACTGACCTTAGACTTACTCGATTAAACCTTAAATGTTTAGAGTAAAACTAAGTCAGTAGCTCAACCCTTACGGGGGAGTTTGCCAAGTTATAAAAGGTCAACTATCATGGGGGAGCTCATACTGAGTTCCTCGCTGAATAGTTTTGCCAACATCAAAATGGGGGAGTTTGTTGAAACACCTTTCCACATAAATTTTGATTTGACAAAATTGTTTAAGTATAATTGATATACATATTCTAAACACACTAAGTTTAAATGCTTTGATTTATTCTACTAATGTGTTTGTTCAATGTTGAGTTAAAATTGTTTATAAGACACAAGAATTAAAAGGCCCAAGCTCAATACGGAAGTCAAGGCCTAAGTCAAACAACTCAGTACAACTCGGCCCGCGTTTGTCAAGACGTTGCCGTTTTGAACAAAACGCAACTCAGCAAAAGAAGGATCTAGAAGACCTTCGGGAACAACTTCAAGATGAAGCTGCTGAGTAGTCTCGACAAAGCGTACAAGACAGCAGCTGGCAAATGAAAACTTCCAGACAAATTATTTCTGCTTTGGGTAAAGTTCAGACGACACAGTATGCTGTCCAGTTGACTTTACCATAAAAGGAGAGACAGTCTGCTGAGCTGACCGAGGACAGAAGATACACAATTCTGATTGGCCGAGAGCTTTGAGCAAGTCAGGATGACAACGACATGTAGCCGTTTCCCTCCAACGGTTATTTCGAAATTCGAAATGACCGATGCCCAGACGTCTCTATAAATAGTGCCATCAGAAGCTTCACTCAACACAGAACTTGATCAAGCCATTACGCTGACCAAATTTCTACACAAGTTCTGCAAGCAAAGAAGCAAAGCAAAATCTTACACTACAATTCTTATATCTGTGTAAAAGTCTAGAGTGATTGTTTCAATCGTCTAAAGTGTCTTAGCAAATCTTTGTATAGGACAAAACACTTATCATTTCTAGAGATAGAAAGGAGAGGCTGAGTACTCGGTTTTAGTACTCAGCGAGAGATTAGGATTGAGTAGAGGTATAGAGGAAGGTACTCTTGTCATACTCAGTTGCTAAGATTGTAAAAGGTTTGAGGCTCTACCTTTAAAGAGCTCAGTAGAGGATTCGAAATCTCGGAACGTGTTCTGGGGACAGGACGTAGGCTTAGAAGAAGCCGAACCTGGATAAATCTGCTGAGTGAAGTATTTCTTACCTTTAACTCCTTATATATATTGCTTGCTTAAAATAACCAAAAACTGACCAAGTAAAGAGGTCAAGTTGAGTTGTGCGCGTTGAACGTCTGAGCTCAGGAATAGACTCTAAGTGCTATCTCCTGACTCAAGCTAAGAAACTGACCTAGTCACCAGTTGACTAAGCCAGTATCTTACTGTTTACTCAGCGCCGCTGTTAAAACCTTTTTCCTTAGAAAAAGAAGTCTGCCCTAATTGCAAAAAGTTTAAATAGTTCCTAACCCCCCCTTGGAACTATACTTGTAACCTTACAAGGGACCAACAGGGATGTCTCAAGGAAACTTTCAACTTAATTATCTGGGGGTCCCTCTTTTTCTAGGTGCACCTAAAAAGCGTTGGTTACAACCTACCACAGACAAAGTTATTTCTCGTTTTGGGAATTGGAAAGGTAAATCTCTCTCCATGGGTGGCAGGCTTGTTCTTATTAATTCGGTAGTCAGCAGCTCATTGCTCCATTCTTTTGCTGTCTATCGTTGGCCTCGTTCTCTTCTTAAGAGAATTAATCAGGCTATGCGGAATTTCTTGTGGCCTGGGGATATTCATTCTAAAAAGTTAATCTCGGTTGCTTGGAGTACGGTTTGCACTCCTCGGTCTGCCGGTGGTTTAAATGTCCCTAATATTGCCCACGTCAATACGGCTATACTCCATAAATTATCTTGGCGGGTTCTTCATGAGGACAACTTGATTCCTAAACTATTAAGGGGTCGGCTTCTTACTGGGAACAATATTCCTAAAAAAATCATTGGCCGCTCGTCCATTGGGGTTTCTCTTTGTTTCAGCCTCATTGCTGTACGAAATAATATTTTTTGGAGCATCGGTGTCAATTCCAGGCTTTGTTTCTAGACAGATAATTGGATTATCCCGAATATTTCTACTCAATTGCAAATTCCTCTCTCTGCGTAAAATGTTTTGAAAGACAAGGTCTCAGATTTTATTGTTGATGGTGCTTGGAGACCTAACCTACCGGTCAGCGCCAATATTGCTCTCTCTATTAACCAGGTTCGCATTGGTAGTCAGGAGGACGATGTCTGTGCCTAGAAACCGAGCTCAAATGGAATTTTTACAGTGAAATCTGCTATGTCTATCATCTGTCCTTCACGTTTAGTTGATTGGGCGCGTTTCATTTGGAAATAATTTTTGCCACCTTCAAGATCTATTGTTTGTTGGAAGGCGATATTAGGGAAGCTTAGCACCATTGATTTATTACGAGAAAAAGGTCTCATAATAGCTTCGCGTTGCCCTCTATACGAAAGGAGTGAGGAATCTAGCGCCCATATTTTTCTTCATAGCCCGTTTTCTTCACAGGTCTGGCGGAGTATTGGGGATGCTTTTGGGACCTCTATTAATTGCACCTCGACTATTAAAACTTTAATTATTTCGGTAGACCTAGCAAATTTCAGCAGTCAAATTTTTCAATTATGGAATGCGGCCATTATTAGCAGTTTCTGGACTCTTTGGAAGGTTAGAAATGATAGCGTCTTTAATAATGTTAAACCTTCTATTATTTTCACATTGAAGACTATTTGGAAGTGTGTGAAGGAGTCTAGCATTGGAATGAAAGGGTATATGCATAATACCGTTCTTGATAAGAAAATCCTGGACAATTTCGAAGTCAAGGGCATTGCTCGGCCGATTCTTACTGTATTCTCTCTGAAATGGCAGCCCCCTCCTCAACGGTGGATTAAAGTTAACACCGCCGGGGTAGCAGGCTTGACGGGAGCGGGCGCCGACGGAATTTTTCGGACTTGTCGTGGGTTTCCGTTAGCTTGTTTTGCGCATCCTTTGGGGCAACAACAAGCTTTTATGGCTGAGTTGAAAGCGTGGACCATTGCTATCCTCAAAGCAGCCGAGCGGAATTGGTTTCCTTTGTGCATTGAGAGTGACTCAATCTATGCGATTAAGTTACTGAAATCGGGATCGAGAAATCTTCATTGGAGCCTTCTTTCGGATTGGTTGATTTGTCTTGACATTATTCGTACTCGTGCAGTTCGAATTTCTCATGTGTTTAGGGAGGGGAATGCAGTTGCAGATTGTCTTTTCAAGTTTGCTGTCACAGCTACCTCTGACTGTTGGTGGAACTCATTTCCTTATTTTTGCTCTAATACTGTGTTTAGAGATGCAAATTGGACAGAGTATTTTCGCTTTGTTAAGTAGGTCATTGCCTTGATTGTATTGTACTTTTCTTTTTTCCTTTTAATAAAGTTTTTTGGTTTCTTGGTCGGGGTTTGGTTGTTTAGTTGGTGCCAACCTAGTTGGGATTAACCTTCTTCCTTCCCTCCCTGAAACTCAATTTCACTCAAAAAAAATAAAAATAAATCAAAGGGGTTGGGATGACCTTTGTGTGGCTGTTCAAAAGTTGAAGTGAAGCATTAACTACAATGAATTGACTTCTCTATTACTTTTTTATGGAAAAAGTATAAATAAATTTTGTAGTTTCAACCATTTTCAAAACTAAACTATATGGTTTAAAAGTTGATAAACAGATATTTTGAGATTGATTTCGTTAACAAACACAGTTCAATTTGACTAACGGTGTTTGCTAACAAAATCAACCTCAAGGTATCCGTTTGCCAACTTTTAAAACACATAGTATATATTTGAAAATGGGTCAAACTGCGAGATATATTTGTTTACTTTTTCCTACTTTTTATTTGTACCATTTCTAATAATTTTAAATACCTGTTTGATTGTAATTTTTTAAATTTTATTTTAGGATTTTTATGTTTTCTTTGTTTATGAATTTACACAACATGGTTCATTGTTTGCTTCTAAATAATTATTGTATGATAAATTGATTTCATTTTTAATTTATAGTGTATCAAAAACTCCGGTTGCTAAATATAATTATTGAAACTGTAGTATTTGATAGATTGATAAGGACAAAATTATCCACTTCGGACATATCTTTTAGCACTTACACTTGCTTATTCAAATACTCCACTTCAGCCGGTTGATTATTGTTCATTTCTGCTCAATGCTTCTGCCATTCCTTCTCGACCGCATGCACTCTAACAATGGCCTCAAGGGTAATAGAGGATTGGTCTGCAACTTGAGTGTTGACTTCCAATTTATACTGGCACCTCAGATTCAACCATCTCATCTGTCCTCCTCTGAGAGTCACGATCATGCTCCACCCTTTTGCTAGATCAATGGCCTGACGTGCCAACTCACTCTCCAACCCCGCCTTCTCGGCCTCAACAATGCCTTTAGTGGTCTCAACTCCCTTTTCTTAGCCATCAGTCTCTTGCATTGGATGAACTACACCATTTTCTCTTCGCCCACTGAATCTAAACTTTTTATCACAAAAATTACTTTTTTTTTCTTATATCCAACATCTTGTTAGGGTCCTCAAGATCCACTAGCTCCTCCCGACATGCCAACATTGCCTTGACCACACACCATACACTAAAACAAACAAAAAGGCAATCTTTTCCACCAATAAGGCAAGATAAGTATAAAGTAATGGCTAAAATAAAGGAAACTCATCCTTACCATAACGCTATAAACAAAATTTCGAACGTCCCTCACAGTTAGACTTCAGATCCGCCTTTTCTTCCCTCGGACCATAGCAATGCTACTGCCTCCCAAGTTAGTTGTTGGTTAGATTCTTCTTGGGCCCCATCTTCTTCGCAAAGTAGTAGTAATCCTACAATCAACCGACCATATCCTTCAGGAATGCTTCATCCACTTCAACAACGGGCTCTTTTCCTACAGTGAAACTAAATGCCACATTTGCATCCACCATTGGATCAGTCTTAGACTTCTTGGGTGTAAGTTCAGCTTCCTCCACATTGTCCTCTAGGTTAACGGTCTCTACCACTTTCTCAAGAAAAATTTCTTGACTACTTCGGAAGCTTGGCCACCAAACAAGCAAGGCAGCTTCCTGTTATCCTTCTTCGCCATCCGTTTAGTCCAGCACAAAATCCTACCCACCTCCACCATAGTTGGAACGGTAGATACACAATCAGTAGGAGGATCATCCTTAGGCGCCTCGAGCCTTGAAGAACCTGTGTTCACAGACTCTTAACCAACACTATTATCTAGTGTTTACCTGGACACCCTAGTGATCCCGGTCGAAACCTAGTTTCATGAAAAGAATGAATCAAGCTCAAGATCTAGAGGGACCGCATTTGCCCGTATGCCTCACCCGATGGTATCAAATCATAATCGAACTCAATCTGATAAAAATTAACCGAGTAACACGAGGTTGGTCCGGTCTCCATCATATCTGCAAAGTCAATAAGAGTAGTTTAAGTACGTGCCCTAAAAAGATAAAAGAAATATAACAATAATTAAAGACAACCTTGCCACCAAGGAAACCTGGGTGCTTTGCCAAAGTCACTTCTAAGGACACTGCAGTCAATTCCCCCAAAGTTAAGCCCTCACCAGCCAAATATTTCTGCATTCCGTTCAACTTCAATTAATAACGAACTTAAAACACGACCTTTAAAATTGAAACTTTTAAATTTAATTATTAACTCTTTCACTTCATTGTATGTTAAAAATTAAAGATAAGTATCAAAATGTGAAACGTTTTAAAAGTTTGCTATCGTAACTGTAATTTATTCATAATACAAGATAATATGTTTTTTAGGGTTAATTACATATAGATGCTTTGTGGTTTCGCTGATTTGCAGATTAGTACTTGTATATTTTTTTTTTTGCAAACGTAACATTGTGGTTTGCCAAATTTTGTTTGCCCTATAACGACATTGAAATGAAAATTTTCAAGAGTTAAATGATATTTCAAAAAACTTTAATTCTTCAACTTTTCAGGTTTGAGGTCATTTAGGTGTTGTTTTGTATGGAAAAGAATTAATGTTTAGAGGGAGAAAACTCAAAAAATGATGATTTTGAAAAATTAAAAATATGGTTCCATAGTAAATATGATACTAAAAAACTTTAATTCTTAAAAATTTCTATTTTGAGGTAGTTATGGACCAAATCTGGTAAAGTAAAAAAAAATACAAAGTTTTGCAACAACATGGTTGCATTTGTAAAAAAAAAAGATTACATGTACCAATCTGTAAATCCGTGTAACTACAGAGTAAAAAAAATAGTATTTACATTAATTATATATGCTTTTTTTTTGAAAAATTTAATAAATGTTATTAAATTTTTTTTGGGTAAATTTCAAATAAAACCTTTGTGGTTTCACTAATTTTCAGATAAAGGATTGTGGTTTACTTTTTGTCAAAACGATGATTGATGTTTTCAACTTTAGCAAAATAATGATTTTTTCGATTGATACTATTAAAATCACCATTGACGACTTCAAAAATGACATATTTTAAGAACTACTAATATTCTAAGCATCTTTAATTCTTCAACTTTTTTTATTTTGAGATTATTTAGATGAAGTTTGGTAAAAAGAGAGAAAGTTAATATTTAGAGAGAGAAAGTTGCAAAAAAGATGATTTTCGAAAATCGAAAATGTAGTTCCATAGAAAATATGACATTGAACAACTTTAATTCTTGAAAATTTTCATTTTCAGGTCGTTAAAGATGGTTTTAATAGCATTAATCCAAGTGCGAAACATCAATCATCGTTTTGACAAAAAGTAAACCACAGTCCTTTATTTGAAAATTAGTGAAATCACAGGAGTTTTATTTAAAATTTATCTTCTTTTTTTTTATGAAAATGCATATACCTTCATTAGATATGAAAAGGACAAATACAACAAGAAACGGAAAAGGTAAAAAACTTTACAAAATCCACAATGGAATGAAAATGACTACAAAGAGCACAAAAAACCATAAAAAGGTACAAAACACACAGAAAAACAATAAAACATATACATCATTAAAATCCAAATCCGCAGAAAAGCAACTGCAATCGAATCTTCATCAGTTAGGCCATTCCGAACATTCGGATCTGAATCCTTTTTTTTGTTGCAACCACATAGATATATTGATATACAGGGACGGAGCCAGAGGGGGCGGGGAGGGTCGGCCGACCCTCCGACCCCGCTAGAAAACCCCAGGAATGAGGTTTTCTACCCTGGCTCCGCCAAGAGCCGCCATGGCTGAAAAAAAAGACATGTAGGTCTTCTTCATTGAAAAAGAAAATAGATGGCGCTTTGGACATGTTCTATTAAAAAAAGAAACAGATGGAAAAGGCTAAAATGCCCTTCCATGTGTTTCTTTTCAACAGACTTTTCAATTTGGCCTCTTCTCTCTCTTTTTCTATGTGTGGTTCGAAGTATGCAGAAAGAAGAGAAGAGGCCAAATTATTATTTTCCTCCTAAGAAAAAGGGAAAATTCCCTAAATTACTTATTAATTATTTTTTATTTTCATCCAGCTTCTAACTTCCAACTTTCAATTAAAAGTTATGGGAAAAGTATAAAAATAAACCTTGTGGTTTAATCCATTTTCGAACTATATCCCTGTGGTTTAAAAATTTGCAAAGTGGTACCATGTACTTCATTCCGTTAGCAAAAATAGGCATTTCCGTGTAACGATGTTAAAAATGATGAGGTGACAGTCAAAGTCAAAAAGTAAGAAGGATATTTTTATCATTTCATTTATTTTCTATTTTCTATTTTATTATAATTTTTAAAATTTTAATGATGAGGTGGCCTTCATTTAGCAGCATCGTTCTTTTCCTCTCCTTCTTATCATCGTTTCTTTTTCTTGCCTCCTCTGTCGCCGTCGCCGACATCTTTCTTTATCTCCATCCTCCAATTCAGTCGACTCCTCACCCCTCCTCACTCACTCTATTGCCGATCACCTCCTCCGCAGCCGCCGTCTCTTGCGCCGTCATCCTCCTCACCTCTGTGGCGCTGCTGCCCGGCTTCTCCGCCATATTCCTTTGAAGAGATTAATAATCACAGACTTTCAACACAAGACCTTTCTTCTGCTGCCATGGAAATTCAGCTTCAGAATCACCTTGAAATGGCGGCTTTACTCCAAGATTCATCATCCAATAATCACCTTTTACCTTTACCAGTACCAGATCTCACCCTTTACCACTTATCCAAATGCTCTTCATTCCTACCCAATTCTTCAATCTCCTTCACCGGAGACCTTCCCATGCCGGATATTTCTTTTGACCCTATTTTGTACCTCCCCCAACCTCCTTTGATTAGGTATTTGTTTCAATCTCCACTTTACCAGGATTGCGACGGAGAACAACAGATTGATGATGGAGTAATGGAATTGAATTTTAATATGGGTACAGGAGGAGGAGGAATAAGGAAATCTGGAAAAATAAGCAAACAATTCGTGAATGAACGCCAAAGGAGAGTACACGTTAAGGATACTTACCAAATCCTAAGGTAGAAGAAGACGATGAAGACCTGATAAATTGGTAGAATCGATTTGAAAAAGTTGCAGTAAAAACCTGATAAATTGGTAGAAGAAGACGATGGATAGGAGAAAGAGGAGAGCTGAAGTGTCGGTTAGGGATTGGATAAATTTTTAAATCTAAAAATATAATAAAATTGAAAATAAATAAAATGATAAAAATATTCCTTTTACTTTTTGACTTTGACTGCCACCTCATCATTTTTAACACCGTTAGACGAAAATGTCTATGTTTGGTAACGGAATGAAGTCCATGGTACCATTTTGCAAACTTTTAAACCACATGGGTGTAGTTCGAAAATGGACCAAACCACAAGATTTATTTTTGTACTTTTCCCAATATTTTATTTACTCATTGTTTATTTTGTTTCTAGATTTAGTTTTATGATGTATATAGGGATTGCTAAATTTGAAATTTTTTTTGTGTGATTTTTAATTTTTAATTTTATTCGGAGATTATTAATATGTTGTTTTTGCTTAGAAGTTCTTTAGTTTCGGTTGTTTGAGATGTCTAATTTACTTTAGTTTCGGTTGTTTGTTTTTATTTTATTTAGGAACAAGATGCATAATTTTTTTTTTGAAACAGATATGCAATTAGTGTAGAATAACGAACAAAGTGTGTTTGTTGTATAATGATGTCTAAAATCGATCAAACTTGCCAACGTTAGGGATAAAATTGATATTGTCTACCAACGTTAGGGGTAAAATTGCACTATTTTAAATGTTAAGGATAAAATTGTTCCTGGATATAAATGTTATTTTTCATAGATATGTTGAAGTAGCATTAATTTTTTTTTTTGCTTACGGTATAGCCCCTCCGACCTTTAGCTCCTGGCTCTGCCACTGTTGATATACGTATAAAATAAATCGTTTATGCTCTTGCTAAATCCGAAAAAGGTATAAATAGTAGAATAATGGTGAACAGATACAGTTCAAACGGATAAAGAGATCCAATAAAATATATAAATACAAACACTGAATGAAAAGAAATACAATAAAAAAAATTACAGGTTGAGAGGAGGAAAGAAGGAACTTGGTATTTAGTTGTGTAATAATTATAGTCTAATAATTATCTCGTCGTATCGTATCAGACATAAGGGGCTTGGTATTCAGGGCCCGTTTATTTTACCTACTGTTTGCTGTTGCGGTTTGCTGTTACGGTTTGTTGTTGCTGTTTACTGTTGCTGTTACGGTTTGCGGTTGGAAAAAACTGCTTTTCCAAAAAGCAGAGATTCTTTGCTTTTGTAAAAGACTGTTTTTTAGGTGTAAAAAACAAACAGTAGATCGCTAACCAAACACATGATGTTTTTCAGATGTAAAAGGCAAATAAGAGGTCACTAACCAAACACCTAAAACTCTTTCTTTTGAAGTGAAAAGACAAAAAGGAGCATGAAAATGAGGAACCAAACACCCC
Organism: Euphorbia lathyris; assembly: GCF_963576675.1. Taxonomy (NCBI): domain Eukaryota; kingdom Viridiplantae; phylum Streptophyta; class Magnoliopsida; order Malpighiales; family Euphorbiaceae; genus Euphorbia; species Euphorbia lathyris. The sequence continues at coordinate 100,987,865 of NC_088911.1, read as the reverse complement.
CTTAGTTGTGTTAGGCATAACATCACATGCATGCAATGACGTTTAGATATTGGCTTAATACATCATTTGTCTCTGAACTTGTCCAAAAAGTTTAATTGCCCATCTGAACTTTCAAAGTATCTTGATAGCCCTCTGAACTTGTATAAAATATTCAGTTAGCCCTCTGAATTTGCGTAAAATGTACTCAATTAATCTCTCGGTCGCAAAAAAAAGTAAGTTAAATGCGGAAAATGTAATGTACGAGTCTTAAAAAAGTAAAACGACCAAAATCGGGCTATGCAATTCTAATATTAGAGAAGACAAGTTGTATAGTTGAGCAAGTGATAAATTCATTTTTAATTTATTTTTTAATTATATAATAACATTCTAAGATGCGTGAAATACATCTTCTATATTTAACTTACTTTTTCGCGACCGAGTGATTAATTGATTATATTTTATGCAAGTTCAGAAGGATAACTGAATATTTTATGCAAGTTCAAAGGACTATCAGGACACTTTGAAAGTTTAAGGGACCAATTAAGTTTTTTTGAACAAATTCAAGAGGGAAATGATATATTAAGCCTTTAGATACTTTTTATGTATTTAAAATTTAAAGGCAAAAAAAGTATTATGATAGTATCATTTTTTATTTTTGGTTTATTAAACATTTATTTATTTTATTTAAATACATTAATTGGTCTTTTATTTTTATTTTTATTTTGTTACATTAGGCTGATGCTTTTCATTGAGATGTTTATATATATAGTTATAGTTCTCGGATTAAGCTTAAGCTTCCGATGATAAAAAAAAAATTAGTGACAAATATAAAACTCAATTAACATAGTTTTTTTTTTATTATTATTATTATTTCACATGCCTTTAACACTTTTACATTTCACAATTTTTGAAAATAATTTTTTATATGTCTTATATAGTTATAGGAAACCGTAAAACTTTATTTTAAACTATAAAAAGTGTAATTTCAAACACATATTAAGTGAATAACGTATTTTTAATCGAATTAAATGTTCACAACTAACTATTTTTAGTTTTGCAAGTAAGAGCTTAATGCAAAAAAAAAAAAAAAAAAATCAAAGACTTAATGCATCCAAATAAAAGATTAAGAGCTTATGAATAAAAAAAAGGGTAAATTCCAAAAAAAACCCATGTGGTTTGATGTTGTTCCAAAAAAAACCCTTGTGGTTTGTTATTATAAAAAAAAGGACTGTGGTTTGCGCCGTTACCCCGAAAAACGGAAATGAGCTTAACGGTGTTAATTTGCTGACGTGGCACATGGGTAGAGTTGGAAATTCAATTTTTTTTTTATTTTTTATTTTTTCTCTCTCCTCTTCTTCTCCTTCCTCCTTCTCCTTCTTCTTCTTCTCATTCTTCTTCTTCCTTCTCCTTCTTCTCCTCCTTCTTCTCCTCCTTCCTTATTCTTCTTCCCCCTCCTTCTTCTTCTTCTTCTTCTTCCTCATCCTTCTTCTTCTACCTTTTTTTTTTCTTTTTTTTTAAGTTTCGGAAATTTCTAGATTTCTGGAAAATTTTCAGAAATCTGGAATTTTTCCAGATTTCTGGAAATTTTCCAGAAATCTGGAATTTTCCCAGATTTCCGAAAATCTGGATTTCCAGATTTCAGGAGAAATCTGGAAATTTCTGAAATCTGGATTCTAGATTTCGGAAATTTCCAGATTTCTTCGGAAATCGGAAATTAAAAAAAAAGAATGGAAGAAAAAAAAAGAAGAAGGAGGAGGAAGAAGAAGAAGGAAGAAGGAGGGGGAAGAAGAAGAAGAAGAAGAAGGAGGAGGAGGAGAAGAAGGATGAAGAAGAAGGAAGAAGGAGGAAGGAGAAGGAGGAAGGAGAAGAAGAGGAGAGAGAAAAAAATAAAAAAATTCGAATTTCCAACTCTACCCCTGTGCCACGTCAGCAAATTAACGGTGTTAAGTCCATTTCCGTTTTTCGGGTAACGGCGCAAACCACAGTCCTTTTTTTTTGTAATAACAAACCACAAGGGTTTTTTTGGAACAACATCAAACCACAAGGATTTTTTTTGGAATTTACCCTAAAAAAAATGAAAGATCATGAGTCTAATAATACTTTTTGCCCAATTTTAAAAAGTTAAATTGACTATTATTTAATCGTCAGATCAAACATTCAAAACAAGTTTGTCAATAAACTAGAGTAGTTTAGTAAAAAAAACTGGTTATTAGTAACTATATTTTTTTTGAATAAAAAAATCAAAGAATTATATTAATGAACCCGAAATTGGGCAATAATGTAGCATACTTGGTGTAACAAAACTCAGTAAAAAAAATTAAAGAATAGTGGACAAGTATTTAACCATGTCGCCTTAGCAAACGCATGAGCTGCACCATTAGCTTGTCGTCGAATCCATTTGACTTAGTAAGAGTCGTTGCCGTTTAAAATCTCCTTGCACTTGCCGATTATATCCCCAAACTCTGAAATGTCAATTGCTGATGGTTGAACAGCTTCAATCACTAACTTGGCATACGAACCCATTCCATAGCTCGTAGTAGTGCCTCTGCCTCACATTCCCTTACTGATGCACATCTTTGGAATCTTTATGACCCCCCAGCAGAAACGTCCTATAATTGTCCCGGATTACCGCTCCAGCTCCGGCGTACTCGTCCCCTACAGAAATCGCGGCATCGGTGCAGCACGAGAAGAAGGTCGAGGCCAGTAAGTGCCATTTCACGCACCTGCTAGCGTGATTTCTGCAATTCGCTCTTGCTGTAATTTTCTGTTTCATCTGTTTCGCACGACACTATTCCCCTAACACAGCCTGCGCTCTGAACACGATATCATCCACTGATGTTACTTCCGAATTCCATAGTCGATCGTTTCTGGCGTTCCATAAACTCCATTTATACATGAGGAAAGCATTACCCTCAGTATCATTCAGAACCGCCACCACTTTGTGTAACCAGTCCCCAATGCCATCTGCTCGACGAGCCTGCTCCTGCACGACAGCAAGCAGATTTACTTTGCGCCATACACAAACAACTGTCTCGCACTCCATGAAACAATGCCATTCATCCTCCCAGCAGCCGTTGCACATCACACAATTAATATTTAATTGGATTCCACGCCTCTGCAAATTAACCCGAACATGTAGGTTGTCCCGTGCCAGCTGCCAAATTAAATAACGGACCTTGTGAGGTTATTAGTAACTATATTAGTAACACAGTTGTTGGCGATATTTTCGTAATATTGTCAATTTCAACATTGTCATGTATGGATAGAGTGCGAGTGTGCCGGAGAAATTAATTCTCAAATGATTTGGATGGTTAAAGTGATTAAAAATGCGCACGAAAAACGATTGCCGAGGAACGTAAGGATTGAAAAAGTCCATATTGGGTTCTTAGTGCGCTATAAAAGTTTTACTAAATATTTAATGGCTACCATAAATTAAATAAAGAAAATTTAAATATGAAATTGAGACGATTGTTTGAGAAAAAGCCAGTTTTATTGACATGGAATGAGTTAATTACATAGTGTTATATATGAATTATGAGCAATTAAAGTCAAATTTATATCTATTACAAAATAATTAAATCTGTGGATATTGAATTTTAAAAAAATATGAACAAAAATGGAAATTGGCATACGGAATCGAAGAACAAAATTGAAATGACAAACTTAAAGCCAATAAATGGCTAGTTTTGACAGGTCTTGAATTGAAATCAGCCTAGATTCCACGAGCATAACGATTGGATGTATGAACGTTTGAGTGTGAAATTCCAATAACAATTTGATGATGAATGAACGTGGACGAATTAATTGTTTGGAGAATTAAAGTTTGAAATTGGGAACGATTCATAATGATTATTTCGAGTTTAATAACGAGGTTGAAAATATCGAAATGATGTTTAAAGAGGCAAAATTTGTTGGTCCCGTGTGATTAGTTCCAAGGGGGGGTTAGGAACTAATGTAACTTTTTCGCTTAATTATGCTGACTTAATCAATTCGTTAAGTTACTTAACTTAGTTTAGGTCAGCACGACCGAGAGATCTAAGACAGCTTTAGTCAGATGCTGACTAGAACTGTTTTACTTGTGAGTTGAGAATTAACACTTGAGGCCAGCTTCCAACTCAGCACCAAGATTACTCAGTGTCAGCTTTTACAATTTATATCCTGAGCAATTTAATCAAGCAACACATACATATATATATTGAGAGAGAGTTAGAAATTACTCAGCAAACTTATCCTGGTTCGGCCTCTCCGCCTACGTCCAGTCCCCAGAATCCCTCCGGGCTTTTTCAATCCAATACTGAGCTCTTTAAAGGTAGAGCACAACCCGTTTACAAGGCAGTTGAATATGCAAGAGTACTGTCCTCTATTCGTCTACTCAACTCCTACTGAGCGCTATAACCAAACACTCAGATTCTCTACCACTGAGTACTCAGCACCACTCTCTCAATTTTACAATTGATACAAACTTGTTCTTTCTAGATGAAGAACACTTTAGATGAATACAAATTCAATCTAGCTTTTACACAGAAATAGAAATTTGGTGTAAGATCTTCTTTCTTATTTGAATGTGCTTTGTATGTATGCTCTTTTCTTTTTGTATTTCGGCAAAGGATCCAAGAGATGGTCTTGTCCTTTTATAGTTGATTCTGAAGCTCTAATCATTTGAATCTGGAAGTATCCGTTGGATTCAAACGGCTCTCTTGCGTCACACGCTTGGTCAGCATTCAGAATTCGCAGGCCAATCCTGTCATCTGAATTTAGCAGGCGTCAGGCTTGTCTTCTTCCTACAGGTTCGTCTTCTAGCGCTAGTTTCGTCTTTTATCCAAATGCCAGTTGACTCATGCGTCTCGAAATTAACTCTGTGCGTAATTCCAAGGTTTCTGTATTGGCGCAGATGTTGTCAGATCTTGTCTTTTAGTAAACGGGTCATTCGCTCTGTCCTGACGAATACTCAGCTTGAACTTATAGACGTTGCTTTTGTTCTTTGTCTCTGGCGAGACTGAGTCATATTCTACTCAGCTTCCGTGGTCAGCTTCATCTGCAAGCTTTAGTTTACAGGAAGACTTCTCTTCTTAGATGTTGAGTTGTGTTTTCCTTGGTCAGCTTCGTCTGCAAGCTTTAGTTCTGAAGAAGACTTATCTTCTATAATGCTGAGTTACACTCCACTCAGCTTGTGCTGTGTTCTCATGTTGACTTCGTCCTGTCTTACTTTTGATTCCTGTTCTAATATATTCTTATACTTATCATTGAACAAACACATTAGTACAACTAAATCAAAGCACTTAAATTTAATTGTCTTAATCATGGATTAACTTAAACAATTTTGTCAAATCAAAATCATGTGGAAAGGTGTTTCAACAAGATTAACAACGCAAGATCGATTTGGTTTGGTAACAAAAACCAAAAGAAATCAGATTTTCAATTTTGTGGAAAGCAGTGAAAATCAAGATAGTAAAAGGGCTGTAAAATGAATTTTTGGACACATAATTGAGCAAAAAGAAAATCTAAAATCAAATTTCAAGACGTTAGGAATGAGTTTGTGTAAAAATTAAGGACATAAACAGGATGTAAGGAGTCTGAAATTTAAAAACAAAATTGCTAGGTAGAACGTATACAAACTGGGCATATTGTATAAAACGATTTGGGGTTCGAAGAAGCGCTTGTAGAATGGGTTTTCAGGCACAGATTGAGGCGAAACGAAAGTCTAGAATTAAATTTAGGATATTTGGAAACCATAATAAAGAAAAAATTTGGATTAAAACAGACTATAAAATCGAAATGAGGCTACAAAAATGGTTGGGAAAAATGTGTTGAATAAGAACAAAATGCAGAAATTATGAACTTTGAGCAATGAAAACTCTAAAATAGGACTCGAAATAGGCGAATTAATGAAAGAATGCTAAGAATTACTCATTTAGAGCTGGAGAAACTCGAAAATCAAGGCAAAAAATCAGAGGAAAAAAAACTCAAGAAGTTGAGAAGAGAGGAATGTGTTTGATATTGAAAGTGTGGGATGTGTGTTGAAATGAGAAGTAATGACCTTAATTTATAGTTGAAGAGACTTCTTATAGTTGCAATTACACCCTAATTTCGCTCCACTAGCTATCTAACTTCCCTTAATTTCAGTTTATAGTTGCTAGAAAGATGGGTAGTTAAGTTAGTTAGAGCTAGTTTACTTAACTAAAAACTGCACAATGTGCATATGCTCTAACTTTCAAATTTTATTTCTCCTTCCATATGGATCCGAATTAGGCCCATGAACATTCCTGAAAGATGTTTAGTTTTTGAAATTGTCGATCTCGTGAAAAAAACCGTCCATTTGACGCCCTGATTGGTTCGTTGAAGTGACGTTGACACTACAAATACGTGTTCTAACTTCCAAAGTTTATTTCTCATTCCATATGGATCCGAATCAGGCCCTAGAACATATTCCAGATTTCTCAAGATATCTGGTTTCTAAAACTTCCAATCCCATGAAAAATTTCATCCATTTGATGTGCCGAATGGTCAGTTAAAATGACGTTGGTACTGTTGAAAAATATAAGAAAATGGATCATTTTTTTTTGTTTTTCTTTTATACACTTTCTTTTTACTCTTTCTTGTGAGTAATAAATAATAAAAATATAATTCTTTATATGTTATTAGTCCACTAATTTAGAGCTTCCAAATTTTGACACCCTCCAAATTTGAGTAGCCACCAAATCTAATCTAAATACACGTATTTTTCTACATTCTAATTAGGGCTAGGCGCGGATCCTGGAGATACTGGACCGGACCGAATATCCGAGGAAAAAACTCTGGAATTGGACCGGACCGTTGATTTTTTTTGGAGAACCGAACTGGATTGGACCGTTGACTTTTCGTCAAAGAACTGGACCGAACTGTACCGAAATTTATCCAGGACCGGACTGATAACTGGATTGGATTGGACCGAACTGAAATAACTGAAAGTTTAGCAATAATAAATTTATATTTCATACATATAAAGAGAAATATTATATAATATATAGTTATATATTTTGTAAGGTTTGGTAAACTAATTACAATAATATTAATTTATAATTTATTAATAAGGTATAACATTATTATATAGTCATAAAAATTATCCCGATTAATTCCCGTTTATAAAATGAAATAAAAAAATATTTACCTAAAATGTAAACATGGAGAATCGAACACCTAACCAAATGAAACATTGTTAATCACCTTAACTATCTAAACCAATTCTACTTCTTGTTAACCATTTAATTAAGTAACAAATATTAGAAGTTTTAAATATTAAAATTTTTAAACATTTTATAAAATAGATTCGCGTGCTTCTTTTACCCATTCTCTCTGCTTCGATTTTTTTCTAGGGTTCTATCTCATCCACTGCACTCCATCACCGCTACCACCTCGCACACCGCTGCTACCACCTCGCACGCCACCACCTCCACCTTGCACAGCGCCACCTCCACCTTTTATCGATCTAAACTCTGGTAAGTTTTCTAAAACTTTTATATTTCAATTTCTAAACTATGTGTTATGTATATTGTGTAGATTTGAAGTTTTATATGTTCTGTGTTATATTTGAAGTTTTATATGTTAGGGTATTAGATATAGTTCTTAATTAATTCACAAAAGCTTCCTTTTACTTTGGTAAGCATATTTTTTTCCTTTTACTTTTTGCTAGTGTGTTGATTAATTTTATTGAAGTGAAAGCTAATTAATTTAACATTTGTTGATTCACTAATATGGTAAATTTTATATGTTTAGGTTGATGTTTGGCTTTTACTGCATTTGCTTTGGAAAACAATGAATTTGTTGCGTTAAGAAGATTCAATTACGAATTGGGATGATGTTTAGAGAGATCTTGTTAATGAAGTGTTGTCTTTTTTGAATTAAAGGTTGTTTGTTTTTATGGATTTGTTATTTTGTAACTTTGATTTTGTGAGTTTTTTTAGCCTTATTGTCTACCGTAACTTTTAATACTTTGATTTTGTGGGTTTTTTTTAGCCTTGTTGTCTACTGTAACTTTTAATGAATGTTATTTACTTCCTAAAAAAATATCATTTATTTCAAGTTATGTAAGATAATAAAATTTTATATTTTATTATCTTGTAAATTAAATTATTTTTTTTCATTTATTTTTTAGGATCTAAACTATTAGATATTTATCCGAATCACCGAAAAATTATATTGGATTGGACTGGAACCGAATCTCCGAACCCCCGAACTGGACTGGACTGAAATTTTGGGGCAATTCAATTCTGGAGATTTATTCTTTCAATCCAATTCTGGAGATTTCCTTTTATTAATCTCCAAATTTCAATCCAATACTGGAGATTCATGAATCCCCGACTTGGACCGAACTGTGCCCAGCCCTAATTCTAATGGTTAGACACAATCTTATAATATAAATAAATTTATACTGTTATTTATTTTATTTCAAAATAATTCTCATATTTAATTCATCTTTATTATAATTAATAAAAATGTCAATCATGAAATTGTGCCATTTTTAGCACATTTAAAATTTAAAATGACAAAAATATAGTAATTAATATTAAATTTATTAATAAAAATAAAATAGAAAAAAGTTACATTGGTTAGATAATTATTTTAAAACGAAAGGATGTATTTAATACGGTATCAACCAACTCAACCGATTCTTGATATAGCTCTTTAATATGTTTCTCCAATCTTCATTCCTAATTATTTCTAGGATAAAGTTCAAATAAAACCCCAGTGGTTTCACTAATTTTTAGATTCACTAATTTTTAGATAAAGGACTGTGGTTTACTTTTTATCAAAACGATGACTGAGGTTTTTAACTTTAGCAAAATAAGGACTTTTTCGATTGATACTATTAAAATCACCTTTGACGATTTCAAAAATAACATATTTTAAGAGCTACTAATATTCTAAGAAACTTTAATTCTTCAACTTTTTTATTTCGAGATTGTTTAGATGATGTTTGGTAAAGAGAGAGAAAGTTAATGTTTAGAGAGAGAGTTTCAAAAAAGATGATTTTTTAAAATCGAAAATATAGTTCCATAGAAAATATGACATTGAACAACTTTAATTCTTGAAAATTTTCATTTTCAGGTTGTTAAAGATAGTTTTAATAGCATTATTAAAAGTGTGAAACCTCAATCCTCGACAAAAAGTAAACCACAGTCCTTTATCTGAAAATTAGTGAAACCACGTGGATTTTATTTGAACTTTACCCTTATTTCTATAAACATCATCATCCTTTTCTACAAAAAGCAAGCAAAAGATTCCAAAAATGGAGGAAGAGCTCAACAACTTCATAAAGGTATGGATATTAGTACTAACATGTCTATCATACTCTTACTTCATAGCATCCAAAATCCCCAAAGGTATTCCAAGGCTACTTTCTCTCCTTCCGATCTTCTACCTCTTCTTCCGCCTCCCTTTCTCACTCTCCTCCTTCCATTTCGGCGGCCCTACTGCTTTCTTCCTCGTCTGGCTTTCCAATTCAAAGCTCCTCCTCTTCTCCTTCGATCAAGGTCCTTTATCTTCCCCTCCTCCTTCTAACCTCCTCCATTTCATCTCTCTCGCTTCTCTTCCGATCAAACTCGATCCAAACCGATCCGCATTTCCTAAATCTAATCGTTCTCTCATTCTGTTACCGATTAAATCACTGCTTCTTCTTCTTCTCTTTCACTCTTACGATTACAAGCATTTAATCCATCCTAATCTCATCTTGGCCTTGTACTGCTTGCATCTCTACTTAGAATTGGAGATCGTATTAGCCATCGCCGTCATCCCTGCTCGAGCGATTTTCGGATTCGAGCTTGAGCCGCAGTTCAACGAGCCGTATCTCTCTACTTCTCTGCAGGATTTTTGGGGCCGTAGATGGAATCTGATGGTTACGAGTATTCTACGACCGACTGTATACTATCCTGTACGGCGCTGCGTCACGCATTTTACTGGGCCTACTAAATGGGCCTCTTCTCTGGCTATTTTAGCGACGTTCGTTGTCTCCGGGTTGATGCACGAGTTGATGTATTTCTATCTCACGCGCGTAAGTCCGACGTGGGAGGTCACGTGGTTCTTTGTGCTACATGGGGTTTGTGTGGTTTTTGAGGTGGCGGTGAAAAGAGTGGTGAAGGATAAATGGCGGCTGAAGCCAGCAATATCTGGGCCTTTGACTGTCGTTTTTGTGGGTCTTACTGCCGTTTGGTTGTTTTTCCCTCAACTTATCAGAAATAAAATGGATGAAAAGGCGATAAGAGAGTACACTATTTTTGCTAATTTTGTGAAGGAGAAGTTGGTTAGCTGTCTATTCTTGTTTTCTTCATTGGTTGAGAATAAAACTTTAAACTAAAACAATTAAGTTAATTACTCAGTTCTCACTTGTATCAAATCAAATTATATTAACGGTAATGGACTAAATTGCTCCTTAATTAATTAAAGGAAGGGATAAAGCGTAAAAATATATATAATATTGATAATTATGAGCAATTTTATTATTAATGTTGGCAGTAAAGAGCAAATTTATCTTTAAACTTAGTCGATTTGAGAATAATTCATCAAACTATCTTCTCATACATGAATCGTATTATTTACACTTCATATATGCATTATTTTACTGCTCATTAGTAAATAAAAAAATTGTATTGTATCTTTTACAAGTTTGGAAAAAAAATCCATTTATGTCCTGGAATTTAAAAATATTAATCCTTAATTCTATAATTAAATTACAAAAATAAAATGTGAAAAAATGTTTTTTTTAAACCAGTAAATAAGCAACTGTGCAGAATAAAGAATAAAATATATGCGTTTTATATTAATATATGATATTTACACAATTTGCTAACGTTAGAGAAGAAGAAGAAGAAGAAGAAAGAGAAAGAAGAATGAAAATAAAAAATGAAAAAGAGATGGAAAAGATGGTATTTTTTATTTTTATTTTTGATTTTGGGGTTTATTTGTGATAATTAGATAATTAGGGGGGTTAATTTATAAAATAAATAAATATAAGGACCAAATTAACTCTTTTCTCTTTGAATTTTAACACCGTTAGTCAATTTAGCCTCTGTTTGTTAACGGTTTGTAACACAGACCTCTGTTTGAAAAAAAAATACCACAGGTTCGAGTTCGCAAAACCGATATACCACAGGCATTTTTTTTATACTTATCCCTACTATTAAGGCAAATGCCATAAAGACGCTTCGATCTGTTCCAAAAGAATTTTGGAGATAGGATGAGGCTCTGGAAATTATTTTTGCCAATAAACCTCTGGCGAAGTCATAGATGGGAATGTAACATGTTTCACTTACAACTCTTTCATCAAAGGTAATTTTCCTTTATTATTTTCTTTTATTTCTAATCAGATCTCGCTTATCCCTTTGCAGGATGACGATTGTCGAATCCACCAAAAATAATTAATACTTCACATCCCTTAGTAACAAGCTTGCATAAGGATAAGTAAAGGTCGTACCCAAATAATTAATACTGATCTAATTACAAATATAACGAAACAGATGATAAAAATAAAATAAGGGGGTTTGAATAGGTTGATTAACTAACTTAACAAAAGTAATAAAATAGAATTGAGATTGAATGTAATAATTAAATAGGATTTCAACTAAGGGATTCTCGGGTAAGGAATTCAGTTAGTCTTGATTATTGACAGAAAGGATTACTCTTCTAAATCACATATCATATTAGTTTGGGTTATGCTTCCGAATTACTAAATTAGCTAAGTAAGACTATAACTAATCCATAATTAACAAATAATCTTACCTCAACGGTTAAGGTTCAATCCGCTAACAACATTATGGAATAGAAGAACCTAATCTAAGCCAACTGATTCTCATCAATATCGAATCAGAAACCTAATTAATTATTCATTTAATATGATAAAATTGAACCTTAACGTATTAAAGTCACTTGGAGGAATTTCAGTTTGTCAATCTGATTATCTCCGAATACTATCTAAGGTTCGATTTTATATTATCAATTGCTACTTTTTTTGATTCAACTAAACAATGACTCATTGATTCTTTAGATAAAATTACATAATTTTAGACGTTAAAAGTAAAAATCATTAAGGACCTTTTTGTAATTTATCCCTTAATCTATTAACCTAAGGATAAGTTACTGTCGTTTAATAATTATTATTTAATTATTTAAATTATTTTTATTAATTTATATATTACGATTTTTATTTTTATAATCTATTTGTTGATTAATTTAAAACATGTTCATATTAGACAATTTACCATATTAACAACAACCATTAAAAGACAGGATTCAAAGACAGGATTCTTCAAGTATTGTGAGATTGTTTTACTTTTGTCTTTCTTCAAATCATTTATTTATACACTGTGCTTAGGGATTTCATCACAATTATTAGTTTACATTTGAATGATAACAACTGATTATTCATTGACTAAATTCTTCTTCTTCTTCTTCTTCTTCTTCTTTTCTTCTATTTTTTTTTTTTAAATTTTGGTTCCAGAATTCTGGAAAATTCCAGAAATTCTGGAATCAAAATTTTGAAAAAAAATAGAAGAAAAGAAGAAGAAAAAGAGGAGAGGGGGAAGAAGAAGAAGAAGAAGAAGAAGAAGAAGAAGAAGAAGAAGAAGAAGAAGAAGAGAGAGAGAAAGAAGAATGAAAATAAAAAATGAAAAAGAGATGGAAAAGATGGTATTTTTTATTTTTATTTTTGATTTTAGGGTTTATTTGTGATAATTAGATAATTAGGGGTTAATTTATAAAATAAATAAATATAAGGACCAAATTAACTCTTTTCTCTTTGAATTTTAACACCGTTAGTCAATTTAGTCTCTGTTTGCTAACGGTTTGTAACACAGACCTTTGTTTGCAAAAAAAAAAATACCACAGGTTCGAGTTCGCAAAACCGGTATACTACAGGCATTTTTTTTGTACTTATCCCTTAATAGTATTAGTAGTGTATGGTACAAGCCGCTTGTCATTGTACTTACGGGGCGTTTGGTATTCTATTGGGATAGGGACAATGATAAAGGTTGGGATAGGAATAAGGATAAATGGTTGGGATAAGAATAAAAATATGATAGTCGAAAATTATTATTCAATGTTTGGTACGTGGGATAGAGATAGGGATAAAATAATACATTTTACTATTTTAACCTTGTTTAAATTATATAACATTAATTTGAGGGATAAGATGGACTTTTCCATCCTATTAAAATCGCAGTAGCTTATCCCACCTCCTTATACCACCCCCCTCCTGGGTATAGGATTTGAGGGATAAGAGGCTTATCCCTCATCCGTCTCACTCTTTTATCTCCCAAACAAACACAGGATAACTTATCTCGTGTTTTTTTATCCATATCTCATCTCCTATATCCCTTCTAACAAACACACCGTTAGAGTAATTTATTGTTTTGATTTATTGGCTTTTTAAATTACAAAAATAATGGATAAACTACACCAATGGTACCTGAACTTTACATAGTTTACACTTTGATACCTAGATTACATTTTGTCCCAAAAATATACCTGAAGTAACGATTACCAGACAATTTAGTATATTTTTACCGGTTATGACCGGTCAACGCGAGTTTCATGAGTTAATTACATTAATGGTACCCGAACTTTACCATAATTCACACTTCGGTACCTGGATTTTATTTTATCCTAAAAACATAACACAAGTAAAGGTGGCTGAAAGGTTTAGTTCATTTGATCGGTTAGTGATCGGGTAACATGAACTAAACATTGGTACTCACTATACACTCAATTAACATAAAATTATAATATTATCATTTATGAGCTAAATTACAGTATTATAATTTTATGTTAATTGAGTGTATGATGAGTCTCAATTTTAAATTTAAAATGGTCAAACTCGGGTTGATCAATCACCGATCGGTTAAATATACTAAAATATTGAGTCATCTTTACTTGAAGTGTATTTTTTGGACAAAATGAAATCTAGGTACCAAAATGTGAATTCAGGTAAAGTTTAGGTACCATCATTGTAATTTACTCGTCAAAATCGCATTGACCGGTAAAATATACTTAATTGTCCGGTCATCGTTACTTCGGGTATATTTTTGAGACAAAATGTAATCTAGGTACCAAAGTGTGAATTATGATAAAGTTCAGGTACCATTGGTGTAATTTACTCCAAAAATAATTTATAAATATTAAAGAGGGTTTTTAGAGGTTTAAGGGAAGACCAAGTCAATATTCGAAGCCTAATTTTCAACTCCACATTTCTCTTAGAAGTTTGATTTTTCGGAGTAAACTTTGTCGTAATCCTGGTTCCTTGTTTCCTTACAATTTTTTTTTTTTTTTTTTGCAAGAGATCGCTTCTAAGACTCAAACCTTTGATCTATCGGTCACACGATAACAACGTTTATCATTGTTCTAAGACTCGCCCTCATTTCATATTTTTTATATATATAACCTATAATGATTCTCCTAATAAAAAAATTTCATCACAAAGAATAAAAATTACTTGAATTGATTTATTTTAGTCGTCATTGTTTAAACTAGTAAAGCTTTTTCATATGGTTTAATATATCACCAGCTCTCTGAACTTGTCCAAAATAATAGATTGGCTTCCTGAACTTTGCAAGTGTCTCATCAGCTCCCTAAACTTGCTTATTTCGTATCACCAGCTCCCTAAACTTGTCCAAAAAAGTAGATTAGCTCCTTGAACTTTGCAAGTGTCTCACCCACTCCCTAAACTTGCTTATTATGTAACAACTAAATACAAAAACTTATTAAACCTAAATTCTAAAAATATGTTTTCATCTATTCTAGAGGTAATTTTTTCGCTTCTCCTACCTTTCAACCTATTATAAGAGTTAGTGTTAGAAGTTTGAGAGATTGAATGGATGGGGATCAAGAGTTAGTATTATGGTTTTTGTATTTAGTTGTTACAAAATAAGCAAGTTTAGAGAGTTGGTGAGACACTTGCAAAGTTCATGAAGCTAATCTACTTTTTTGGACAAGTTTAGGGAGCTGGTGATACGAAATAAGCAAGTTTAGGGAGCTAATGAGACACTTGCAAAGTTCAGGAAGCCAATCTACTATTCTGGACAAGTTCAGGGAGCTGACGATGTATTAGGCCTTTTCATAATAAAAAAAACAGTAAACTTTTCTATAGTGGAACTATGACCTAATAATATTTTTAATATTTCGTTTAATCGTTTGTTTTTAGAAGTCAGAAAATTACAAAAGCATAAAATTAATTTGGAAATCAATTTCCCTTGCACACTCATAAAAACAACAAAATCAAGATTGAAATTGACATATTTCAAAAATATAGAGAAGACGAGGCAGGCTCACCTCTAACCATCACCGCCTCCCTTCTCTTTTCAGCGCCTCCTCTCTCTCGTCGTCGATCCGATCGGCTCTCCTCTCTCCTATCGTCCCGTCCTTCTGTGGGTGGTGTGGTTATTCCCTGTTTGTTCGCCGCGGTTCTCCTTCGCGAATCTGCGCCTGCCGCTCGTCGTCCGTCGCGGATCCTTGCTCTCCTTCGATCGCCGCCGGCGTCCGCCACGGATCCTTGCTCCCTTTTGGTCACCGCCGTCGTTCGCCGCTGCGCCGCCCCTCCCTGTTCGTTTGCCGCGTTCTCTCTTGCAAGGATCTACGGCTGTTGCATATTAAAGCTTTTTAATTTAATAAAATCAATAATAATAATAATATTAAAATTAGGTTATAAGAGCAATTAAGTCAGAAACAAGTGGATCAACAATTTGTCTTTAATTTTTGGCTTGGCGGCTTGATTTGTTTGCTAGGGTTTGTAAGGCTTGTTGATTGGTTGATTCTAGCAGATTTGATGGAGATTGATTGTTCCATTGCACACCTTTTTTCTAGAACCTCTTTTTTGAAAAATGCTTTGTCTGGATCTAGTAATGTTACGGTTAGCCCTAATTCGAGACCCGGGCCTTCTTCTGGATCTAGGTCCTATGCGACTACCCTTGTTGGTAATGTTTCTTCTGCGGCCATTTCTTCGGATGATCCTCCCACTGTGGATCGATCTTTTATAATCGAAGAAGGCGGATTTAAAGCCGTCAAAATACAGCAGGATATTTACAATGAAAGACTCAATCTTTGTAAGCATTCTATTATAGGGCATATCACTCTTGCTAAAGGAGAAACTCCTTGGAAACAGCCGGACTTGAAAGCCAAACTTTCATCTATTTGGGGTTGTTCTCCTAATTGGAAATTGATTTCTCTGGGTAGAGGTTTTTACCATATCATTCTTTCGTCCGCAGAGACTCTCCAATCTGTTTGGAATCGTGGTGCCATTGCACTTAGACCGGGGATTATGCGCTTCATTCCTTGGAGCCCGGGATTTAACCCGGACTCTCACAAATCCACTTCTGCTCAAGTCTGGGTAAGATTCTACAATCTTCCTTAGGAATTCTGGGATAAGCGGATCATGGTAAGCATTGCAAGAGCGATTGGGGTGCCCCTTCGTTTTGATAAGAATATTGTGGATGGTGAAATGGGTCACTATGCTCGTATCTTGATTGATGTGGAGCTTTCTAAGGAAATTCAATACAAACTTAGGGTGGATACTGACACCTCAATGCATTGGATTTCTCTTGAATATGAAAGACTTCCAGATTTATGCTCCATTTGCCATTCCATTGGTCATTCTGCTGGAGCTTGTAGGAGGAACATTCGGCGTGAAGAGCATGTTGAGCTAAAGCAAAGAAATGGAAAGCAGAAGATGGGATCTCCTGAGCCCCGAGGTAGGCTTGTTACTCGGATTTGGAAACATAAGCCAGGAGTTCACATGGATACTGGTGAATCCTCTAAAGGGGCTCCTACCAATGGGGAATCTGACAAACTTAATAACTGTGACTTGCAGATGGTACTTCACAGTTCGGTCAAGATTAATGAGTCGGTTCTTGACTCTGATTCTGGCACGGCCCCCGTCTCTCCTACTCTTGGCTTTCCATCTTATCAACTTGATAATGAGCGGGGAGTCTTGGGTTGGCAATCCTCTCACCCCAATATTCAGGTTTCTGATATTCCGAATTTGCAAATCATTGAGCATTCAGGAAACGGGGATTGTTTGCAGGTGGTTAATGTTGCAGAGGAAAAGACTTGGACTAAAGTCCAGAAAAGGAAGAAGCAAAAAGACAACAGCATCCCCCTTGAGGTTAGTGGTAAACGGCATAGCAAGCCGCCTATGCGGTTTCAATGATTGTGTTGTATTAGAATTGTAGGGGCATCGGTAATGATCGCACTCAACGAGCCCTGAAGCTTCTGTGCCTACAACATCGTCCTGATTTTTGTGTCTGGCAGAACCTCTTGTTTGTTTTAATGACACTAGTGATAGGTTTTGGAGATCTCTAGGTCTTTCTCTTTTTGCCTGGAATGATAAGGATTCACCGACTCTTTGGCTTCTTACTAAGGATGCTTCTTCTCTTTCTCTTCATTCTTCGCATGCTCAACATGTTACTATTCAACACTAGCTGGGTGATAAATCTTTTCTTCTCTCTTTTGTCTACGGTAGTAACCTGGCTTCGGAAAGAAGGGAGTTGTGGTCTTCACTTTATAGTTGTGCATTTCCAAATAATAATTGGTTGGTGCTTGGGGACTTCAATGCTATTACGGGCTCTCATGACAAGCTTGGTCCCCCTCCTGCTGTTGGATCCTACAGGGAATTCAGGAACTTTATTGATGATTGTGATCTTATTAATATTGATACTTTGGGTCAGAGGTTTACTTGGTCCAATGGTCGACATGGGGCGGCTCATGTTGAATGTCGTCTAGATAGAGCTTTGGTGTCAGAGGGCTTTTTAGATTCTTGGGACTCTATCTACTGCACGGCTTTAGCAAGGTATAGTTCTGATCATTGCCCGATGCTTCTTCAATGCAGAACTGGGGAACGAAGGATTGCTAGGTTCAGATTCCATGCCATGTGGACCACTAATGATTCCCTAAAGGGGGTAATTGCGAATCATTGGTCCGTATCCCACATCTCTCTCCCTCCTACACAACTATTATGTCATAAACTTCACACTCTTAGGCCTATTCTCAAGGATTGGAATAAAAACGTGTTTGGCACAATTGATTCTAATATCCACCTGGCAGAAGTTCATCTTGCTGATATTCAAAAGCAAATTTCTGAGCAAGGTGATTCTCCGGAGTTGAGTAGTGCTGCTTCTGTCGCCTGCTCCAATCTTGATTTACAACTTCTTCGGCAGGAGATGATGTACAGAGAGCAAAGTCGTGTTAAGTGGCTTAAAGCGGGGGATAGAAACACTAGTTTTTTCCAAAGGTCTGCTAAAGTTAGAAAGACTTTGGCTGGCATTCATCATTTAAGGATCGGCGATGGGGGTCTCACTTCCGGCACGGCTAGATTATCTGATCATGTAATTGATTATTTCTCTAATCTCTTTCGTAGTTCTAGGGACCATATCGATCTTTCTCCAATTAATGAGGTAATTCCCAACTTAGTAACTTCTTTAGAAAATGAGGAATTAATTGCTAAACCTTCTATTGAAGTCATTAAAGACACAGTCTTTTCCATGGATCCTGATAGTGCCCCTGGCCCTGATGGTTTTGGAGGAACCTTTTATCGCTTCTTTTGGGATATTGTTGGGAAGGACGTTTGCAATATGGTTCAGGCTTTCTTTGATCATGGTTGCATCCTGCCTGGTTGAAACTCTAGTATTATGGCCCTTATTCCTAAAGTGGCTGAAGCTGACAGAATTGAGAATTTTCGTCCAATTTTGATGAGTAACTTTGGTTTCAAAATCATCTCAAAAATTCTTGCGGATCGCCTTGCATCTATTGCGGCAAGGATTGTCTCTCCCAACAGTATGGGTTCCTTAAAGATAGAAGCATTCATCAATGCATTGCATTAGCTTCTGAGGGAGTTAACATGTTTGACAGGAAACGTTTTGGTGGTCACATGGCCTTGAAAATTGATATTCGTAAGGCCTTTGATACTTTAGATGGGAACTTCCTCTTGGCTGTGTTGGATTCCTTTGGATTTTCTCTCACTTTCAGAGATTGGATCCTAAACATTCTGGCATCTGCTCGTATTTCTGTGATGATTAATGGTTCTCCAAAGGGTTACTTTTCTTGTTCTAGAGGGGTTAGACAAGGGGACCCCCTTTATCCTCTACTGTTTGACATTGCTGAGGATTTTTTCTCTCGTTGGCTTACTAAAATGGTTAGGGAGGGTACTTATTCTCCTATGTATTATTCTGGTGGAAATTCCTTTCCCTCTCATCTTCTTTTTGCTGATGACATGCTCATTTTTAGAGTGGCATCTTTAAGCAATGTGCATGCTCTTAAGGATTTTTTCCAGCTCTATAGACAGATATCCGGTCAGCATGTTAGTTGGGATAAATCTGCTATCTTTTTTGGTTCTCAAGTGAGTCCTCCGAGGAGGGTTCGGCTTGCTAACTATGTTGGCATCCGTTTGGAGTCTCTCCCCTTCAGTTACTTAGGAGTCCCTCTATTTAAAGGTGCTCCTAGGGCCCGTCACCTCAGCTGCCTTGCAGACAAATTTCTATCTCAATTTAGCAAATGGAAAGGTAGCTCTCTCTCTCTCATTTGCAGGACGTTTATCTCTAATTAAGTCTGCTATTACTGGCTCTCTGGTTCATTCATTCTTGATCTATAAGTGGCCCGTGGGTTTATTGAAAAAGCTCAATAGAAGTGTTAGGAATTTCCTTTGGACGGGTTGTATTGATCAGAGGAAGTTAATCACGGTTCCCTGGCAAACTTGTTGCAAAAGTTTGGAGGGTGGTAGATTGGGCATTAAGGATTTTAGGATCTTTAACCAGACTCTCTTGGGGAAGATGTGTTGGGATTTAATTCAAGGCAACAGTCTTGTTATTTCTCTGATGAAGTCTAGATTTATGGCTATCTCTGGTTTGCCTAAAGCTACCATTGCTCCTTCCTCGATTTGGTCTTCTTATAAGTGTGTTTATTCATCCATGGGTCTTGATCATCAGGATAAGCGTTCACGCTTTAATTCTGTTGATGATTTTTTGGTCAATTCGGAATGGCTAGGCTTAGGCACTCTGCCTTCGATTGTTCAAGACAGTATTCGTTCTATTCACAGGGGTAGAGATGATTTTGATTTATGCGCTTGGCAGCCCTCTACGAAGGGTATTTCTCTGCCAAAGAGTACTATTCGATTATCAGTCCTCGTTCCTACTCGGTGGACTGGTATAAATTTGTTTGGAATGCTCACTCTCCCCCTTCTCATTCCTTCACATCCTGGAGAGTTTTGCATGGAAGGGTTCCGACTCACGACCTCCTGCAGCGTCTAGGCTTCTCTTTTGCCTCTCGTTGCGTTCTTTGTGGTAGGGATGCTGAGACCATTAACCACTTATTCATTAGCTGTTCTTTTGCAGATTCTCTATGGAGGGCCATTGAGATTCATTTTGACTGCGCTTTACCTCGTCATTCTCGATTCATCCACTTCTTCAGCACTCTTCGTAGCATTCATTTTGGCTCACATGTGTCGATGATCTGGCATGTTGCCGCTATCTCTTGCATCTGGTTAATCTGGCATTGCAGGAATGAATCGACCTTTAAAGAGGTTTCTCCTTCTATTCAACATTCGAAGATCCCCCTATTTCGAATGATTCGAGAGTCATTTGCTTTTTCTAAAGGTTTTTGCTCTTCGAGGAGAGATGCTGATATCTTATCCCATCTTTTGGCTTCTCCAAGGCCGCCTCCGACTCCCAACATTATTTTGGTCCATTGGCTTAAACCTCCTCCGGGTTGGGTTAAAGTCAATGTGGATGGCTCTGCTTTTGGTACTCCTGGTGAGGCGGGAGCGGGTGATATCTTTCGTAACTATCGCGGCTTCTCCAAAGGTTGTTTTGCTTTTTCTACCCCTCCTTCTTTTGCTTATATGGTTGAATTGAGAGCCGCTATTTTCGCAATTGAACTTGCTTGGGAGAAAAATTGGCATCATCTTTGGGTTGAGTCAGACTCCATGTACGTAGTTAATTTGCTTCGACATCGTTCCATGGACGTTCCTTGGAGTATTCGACAAGAGTGGTTGCATTGTCTCAGCATTTGCTCTAGGATGAACATTATGTTTACTCACATCTTTAGGGAAGGGAATCGCGTTGCTGATACTTTGGCAAAGTTTGGAGTCTCTTCTTCTGCCATCAATTGGTGGCCTTCAACTCCTCCTTTTTGTCAGAGGTTTATCAATGATGACATCTGTAATATTTTTCATTTGCGTTTTTCTTGATCTTTCTTTAACTTTTCTCCTTTCCCCTTCTTCTTGTTTGTTCTCATTCCTCTTCTCTTGTTCAAACACTTACCTTTTCTTTTATTTATATATGGCGGGTTTGACAGTTCTTGAGTCATGGGTGCTCTCCCCGCTCAAGGTCTGTCTCGTCCCAATTTCTATCAAAAAAATAGTAAATAATTTATTAATTTGTACATTTAATATATTGTTTAGTGCCAATTCTTATAATACATTACAAGATCCTAACGTTTATTATCATCAACTGTTTGATTCCTACCCTTAGAAATTGAACTAAAATCTATTAGTCAAACAAAATAATAGTCAAATAAAAATTAAATACCCAAAAGTACTCTTTAATTTCATCCCCAATTCCATTACAATCTCATCTCCTTTTTGAAGCATTTGGAGGGGATGCATAAACTTTTCCCAATCAAATAATTAATGTGAATAAAATCACACTTTTTTTTTTTTTTTTGATCTTAATGGAGGGGACGAAACCCCGGAGCACAACAAAAAAAACAAGCTAAGTGATACTAGTCATCCTAGGAAGACAAGTACCACAAATATCAGAAAATAAAATATCCAGGATGCCTGCAGGGGGCACCTCACACTCGTGAAGACCCAGGGGTAAACTTCTTGCGTAATTCGCCATCCAGTCCGCGGCACGGTTATCTTCGCGGAGAACATGAATCAACCTAACTTCTTCCCAATCCTGTCTTAACAATCTTTGACACTCATTAATCAGCCAAAAGAACCTATGCCTATGATCCCTACCATTCTTCACCAAATCCACAACCAGAAAGGAGTCAATTACGAATACAACACTAATTAACTGTCAAACATCCAATAATTTTTGCAAATTGATATTTATAATATTAAATTGGAACATTATCTCTTGAAAATTCCAATTAAATACTACTTAAACTTCTCGAATAGTGAAGCCTTTAATCCGTTCATCAAATCGATTTTAGGAAGCTTCCAAGGAATAACTTGTTGCTGCTCAATATTTAGTCCAAAACCGCAAACTATGAAAATCCAATTTCAATTACCATAGAATTCCAAAATACTGATTATAAATAAATGGCTTATGTAATTTTTTTTTCTTTTTGCCAATTTGTTTTTATCCAACCAAAAAGATATATATACATGTAGATGAAACAAAACTTGACATATGAATAACAATCCATTTACATGTACACAAAACAAAACTTGACATATGAATAACAATCCACGTGTCCTGATGCATGTAACTTTATTTTATTTTAAATTATAATAAATATTATTTATAATTATAATGATTAATATTATTAAATATTAAATTTATATATAATAATAATAATAATTAACAACTTAATAAATTATTGTTAAAAATAATTTAGACTGTGATGGTTGAGAATTTACCTATGATTATAGAAATCATGGGTTCGAATCACATTATGATGGAATAGATTGAGAGTTTTCTTTTGTCTTTAATGTAAGTGCATTGCACATAACTTTTTAATAAAAAAAAATAAAATAATTTAGATGAACTAATTTAAAGTACTTCTCAATTTTAATAGTCTTGATTATTGAATTTGGGATATACTGTCAAATTAATTTGAATAAAAATAATCAGTTATTATTTCTTTTTTCAATTAAATATCAAATAATTTTAGAATGTTTTATGAAAACACTTTTAAATAATCAATTTAACAATAGCTTGATTCACACAATTCATGTTTTAAATGAAATTAGAGGTATAAAATTAACTCTTAGTAATTATATAAGAAATCAAATTCCTTGTTCTTACCAAAAAAAAAAAAAAAGAAATCAAATTCCTTGTGCATCCTATATCTCTTCTAAAGAAAATAAGTGTATCTTATATAGACTTAGAATATATTTACTTATAGTCCTCTAAAGATCATAATATCAAACCAACATATTGCGGCGTGACGTTCCAATTAAAAAATGCAATTATTTGAAGTAAACTTATAATTTAAACAATTATGAATCATCGATCATAATTTCCATGCACTAAAATCTTTTCATTAAAGATCCTGATTTTGACTAGAGCCACAAAATGTCAAGCTCTAATTATTAAGATACTAAGGAATATTAACCAAGTTTTTTATAAAATAAGATCCTCGTTAAGGAACCATTCCTTGATATTTATCTCATCCGATAGTCTTAGGTCCTGTTTGGTAAATAGTTGCTAGCTGATTACATTAGCTGTTAGCTGATTACTTTTTTTGTTAGCTGATTTGACTAGCTGTTTGTGTAAACTTGTTTAGTAAAATTTAGTTAATTGCTAATAGATGTTTGAGTAAATGACAAATGAGGACATGATAAACCATTTATTTGGGGTTAAAGGATAATAATTAGGGGTAAAAATGTCTTTCAAAAGAGATGGAGCAATAAGCTAATTGAAAAAACTCCGAGTTTTTTTCAAAATTAGCATTTTGGACCCAATAAGCTATTTCAAACCTCTCTTCACCAAACACCGCAATTAGAGGTTTGACTAGTCAAAACCTCTAAAGTTGCTCAAACTTCTAATTTTATCCCAAAAAGTTTTTTACCAAACATGAACTTATTGTCTTAGTCAGGAATTCATTCCATAAAAAACCAATCAATAACTACCTTAGAGTTTATCTCTACTTACTTGGAGTAATGAATCCTCTATAGCAAACTCATGTTACACTACACAACTAAATGTAGCAATCCTCTGTCAATTTATTAAAATTAAGATCCCAGTACAGAGCATGAACAAACTAAATATCGCTCTATTTAAGACATTCGTGGAACTGTCTTCAGTAACTGCAAGTAGTGTGTAATCTGGTCGCCTCTAGGATAAAACAACCCACTCAATGAGAAATACGAGTTCATATTGCACAGTACGAACTTGGTTAAAATACACTCAAATAATTGCTCAGTTTCAGTTTCGATTTATAGAAGCAGAAAGTATTTTCAGTGTATGTGAAACGAAAATCACACGACTATATATAGAAGAAAAAAAAGTTGTTGTGTTTTGGTCTGGTGGAGCAAAAAGCGGGAGAGAAATCATGGAAATGGGGAATAGGTAGACAAATTGAGGTGGACCAAATTTATATAGTTGTTGTGGAAGATAAAAAAATATATATTTTAATTAAAGAAATCTAAAATGTAATTAATTAAATAAAATAATTTTGAAATTCAATTAATTAAATAAAAAATATAGTGTCCAACCAAATATGGACGGATAATGGCAGTAGCGTGCGTATGTGTGTGCTTATCAAGCATCATGTAGATCCTTATCTTTATCTTTTCATAAAAATGGGATACTCCTTAAAACATGCCCAAATATGTAAAAACATTCGTTTGTAAATAACACTTCCAATATTATATAAGCAATATATGATACTTTTACACATTCGTAAATATTATATAAGCAATATATGATACTTTTAAATATTCGTAAATATGTGACATAGAAGAGGATATACTATGTGATGAATACAGAATTCGTAAATATTTATTATTATGGATTGATTTTACAAAATGTTTCTAAGTTTATGGTTTTATTAAATTTTGGTTAATCTATATATATTGATTGGGGTGATTTGATAAAAAAAAAAAAATAATGTGAATTTATAAAATTGTATCATCATGTTATGCCATACAAATAAACATAACAACATATACAAATTTCCATCTAACTTTATTAAGATATTAGTTAACTAAAATTATGTAGCTTTGGTTCTCAATTTCAAATAAATACTATTATGTATATAAATATTTGATAGACATAATGAAAATTTTTATGCTTATATTAAGAAGTTACGAGACGATTTATAAAAATAGGTTTAATGTCACGTCCGTGTTTAAATTTCTAGAATTTATACCTAGATATTAATATATATTATTATTATGGGGTATGTGATTTTTATTTGGTGTTATAGGAAAAATTTGGAGTTAATTTGATGAGTTGATGTGCAAATTAAAAGTTTAGGGTAATTAGTAAAAGATTATATAAAGATGGAGGACCAAAATCGATATTTGTCAAATTTGGGATATAAATCCCAAATTTCTTCCAGACACATTCGAGCATCTTCTTTCTTTCTTTCTTTCTTTCTTTTTTTTTCCTGTTCTGCAAATTAACCGTTCTTCGACCGTTTCTCCACCGTTTCTTTGATTTACGGAGATTCGACCGTCCAAATCACTTGAAACTTAAACTATAGCATCCTTAGGCATAGATCTAAATCCTAATCGAAGAGTTTCTGAATTTCGGAAGTGTTTGGAAGGGAAACGTCTTAGACTGATTTAGCGGAGAATTGAACGGGTGTATTTTCTTCAATTCATAGCTAAGGTAAGTAACTATCAACTATATTTTGAGTTTTATGTATATAGATATATATAATCAAAGAATTTCCAGAAATTGATATTTTAGGGTTATGCCGGAATTTTGTAAAATTGAGGTTTTTCACAATCTTACTTTTTATTGTGAAATTATAGTTCAAATGAACTATTGACTATGTTTATATATGAATTACAGATTTTACTTGGTTATGTTGATCTGAGGTTTTCGTTGATTGATTAACTTTGGAATTTTATTTGATTAATGATTGATATTTTGGAGAATTGAATACTTGTGAGCTTGATTATGATCAAGTGAAGTATATACATATACACATATATGTTTTTGGTTTCAATCTATATATATATATATATATATGTGGAATTAAATGTTTGGTATCCATTGAGAGTAGTCCGGTATGGTGGATTTAATTTTCAAATACCATATTTAGTGAGAAATATGGCATGTGTACACAGTCTGAAGACCTATTGGGTATGGCAGAGAAGTGTTGGGTAAGACCATATGGGATAGGCAATGTTAAGAGACATCTCGTATATGTTGTGAATTGTGATTTGAAATATAAGGGGATGAACTCAAGAATGGATACAAGATTATATATTTTGGGTTTTTGGTTTAATACCTTGATCCTATTATGAACTTTAGTTTTGAGTATATTTTACAAGGTTTTGATTAAATCCTTTATAACGTATATATATGTAGTTATATTAAGTAAAGTTGATTTTTATAGCTGATAGTTTCTTATTGAGATTTTTATCTCATGTTTTCCAAATGTTTTTATTGTTTTGTTTTAGGCGAGGGAGTGCAAGGTACCGAGAGGGGTACTCGATCCTAGGGCGAGGTTCGGTTACAGCTACGAGGTGCAAGTCGTCTCTAGGGTATTGCATCCATTTTGTTCATGTACATATATGTGGATAGTATACGGACACTTGAAGAACTTGTTTTTGGCAGTGTCCTTTTGTTTGGTTTGTATTATCTACCGGTATATATATATATAATTAGCTGAAAGTTGAGAACTTGTGGAATAGTGTGATATCGGTTATGATTAAGTCATAACTTTGAGTTAGATATAATAAAGAATTGTCTATATAGGTGATGCGGAAAAATCAAATTCATACCTGAATCTTGTGATGCATTTTTCGACCAGATATAGGCCGAATCTGTCTTGGAGTCCTAAATGAAAGTTCTTTATTTTTGTCTTATGTTTCCAGGGGTTTTTGAATCGCCTTAATCGGACTCCGTATGAAAAAGTTAAGCTGGAAACGGAATATGTTGTTCAATTTAGCTTTAAACTAGAATTTCGTTTTTGATTTGATTTTTCTCCTTATTTGAGAGATACTGCTATTGGTTTATATAATAAGTCAGTAGTAATGTCTCACCGTCTTATCTGATCTTATTTTAGGTCGGGTATGACATTTTGGTATCAGAGAAATAGGTTTAATCCATATCCATAAGTGGATATATAAGTAATATAATGTGATTCTTTGTATTTCTTGTGTTGCACACATGACATTCATGCATAGCATATATAACGATATAAATCATCAAACTTGTCCACATACTCTTTCATAGCCATAGTCCCCTGTTTCAAATTAAAAAACTCATTTCTCTTCGCTTTTTGGAATGTTTCAGTCAGATATTCTCTCATAAACTCACGTTTGAAAACTCCCCAATTCAAACCTTCAGGATACAAACCCCTGACTCGAGTTAACCATGCATCTGCTGGTCCATGTAATAAACCAAACACAACCCTGACTTTATCCTCATCACGTAACTGCGTACTAAAGGCTTTTTCTGTAGCCTTTAACCAATTATCAGCTTCCTCAGAGTCAATGGTACCTTTGAAATCAAATGCCCCACAATTTTTGGCATCCTCAATCAGTTCACTAGGCCTTCTATGTGCTTCCCGTGTTTCCATCATAGTAACAAAAGCTTCAACTAAAGCTCGGGGTTCAAGTTGTACTACTTGTGGCATTGCAGCTTGTGGAGCCACATACGGTGCAGGTTGTTCAGCTGGAAGATTAACAGGTCGACGTGGAGGCAATGGTTGTTGTTGTCTTTGGGGTTGGTTAATGGGTGGAACTCTTGCATCAGAGGCTTCACTATCCCCTATGCCCTCAAGATCCCATCCTAACTCTCTTCTTTCCTCATCTCTACCTCTACCTCTACCTCTATTTAGAGGCGGTCGGCCACGCGGTCGTCTCGGATGCATCTATATGATAAAGACACAATTATAATTATATGTAGATATATGCTATTTGCCAAATTTGGGATATAAATCCCAAATTTCTTCCAGACACATTCGAGCATCTTCTTTCTTTCTTTCTTTCTTTTTTTTTCCTGTTCTGCAAATTAACCGTTCTTCGACCGTTTCTTTGATTTACGGAGATTCGACCGTCCAAATCACTTGAAACTTAAACTATAGCATCCTTAGGCATAGATCTAAATCCTAATCGAAGAGTTTCTGAATTTCGAAAGTGTTTGGAGGGGAAACGTCTTAGACTGATTTAGCGGAGAATTGAACGGGTGTATTTTCTTCAATTCATAGCTAAGGTAAGTAACTATCAACTATATTTTGAGTTTTATGTATATAGATATATATAATCAAAGAATTTCCAGAAATTGATATTTTAGGGTTATGCCGGAATTTTGTAAAATTGAGGTTTTTCACAATCTTACTTTTTATTGTGAAATTATAGTGCAAATGAACTATTGACTATGTTTATATATGAATTACAGATTTTACTTGGTTATGTTGATCTGAGGTTTTCGTTGATTGATTAACTTTGGAATTTTATTTGATTAATGATTGATATTTTGGAGAATTGAATACTTGTGAGCTTGATTATGATCAAGTGAAGTATATACATATACACATATATGTTTTTGGTTTCAATCTATATATATATATGTGGAATTAAATGTTTGGTATCCATTGAGAGTAGTCCGGTATGGTGGATTTAATTTTCAAAGACCATATTTAGTGAGAAATATGGCCTGTGTACACAGTCTGAAGACCTATTGGGTATGGCAGAGAAGTGTTGGGTAAGACCATATGGGATAGGCAATGTTAAGAGACATCTCGTATATGTTGTGAATTGTGATTTGAAATATAAGGGGATGAACTCAAGAATGGATACAAGATTATATATTTTGGGTTTTTGGTTTAATACCTTGATCCTATTATGAACTTTAGTTTTGAGTATATTTTACAAGGTTTTGATTAAATCCTTTATAACGTATATATATGTAGTTATATTAAGTAAAGTTGATTTTTATAGCTGATAGTTTCTTATTGAGATTTTTATCTCATGTTTTCCAAATGTTTTTATTGTTTTGTTTTAGGCGAGGGAGTGCAAACTACCGAGAGGGGTACTCGATCCTAGGGCGAGGTTCGGTTACAGCTACGAGGTGCAAGTCGTCTCTAGGGTATTGCATCCATTTTGTTCATGTACATATATGTGGATAGTATACTGACACTTGAAGAACTTGTTTTTGGCAGTGTCCTTTTGTTTGGTTTGTATTATCTACCGGTATATATATATAATTAGCTGAAAGTTGAGAACTTGTGGAATAGTGTGATATCGGTTATGATTAAGTCATAACTTTGAGTTAGATATAATAAAGAATTGTCTATATAGGTGATGCGGAAAAATCAGATTCATACCTGAATCTTGTGATGCATTTTTCGACCAGATATAGGCCGAATCTGTCTTGGAGTCCTAAATGAAAGTTCTTTATTTTTGTCTTATGTTTCCAGGGGTTTTTGAATCGCCTTAATCGGACTACGTATGAAAAAATTAAGCTGGAAACGGAATATGTTGTTCAATTTAGCTTTAAACTAGAATTTCGTTTTTGATTTGATTTTTCTCCTTATTTGAGAGATACTGCTATTGGTTTATATAATAAGTCAGTAGTAATGTCTCACCGTCTTATCTGATCTTATTTTAGGTCGGGTATGACATTTGAACTTTAAACTTGTAGGCGTCTTTTAGTTTGTATCAACATTATACTTGATGTCGTTTAGTTTGACTCAACATCCCAAAATTTTTATATGCTTTTCAAGTAAATACTAAAGTTTGGGGATAAATTTTTAAAAAGTTACCGAACTTAATTATGTTTCAATAAAGTTACTGAATTTTACTTTTTTATTTCAATAAAATTATTTTCAACTGATTCAGAGATAAAAAAAAAATTCATTAAAATAGTGATGTGACAACGAAGTTGGAAAGAACTTATTTTTACATATAATATAAAAACTACTTAGCAACCACATCTACAGTAAAACCTCTATATAGGAATACTTTATATAGGAATAATCTCTATTTTGTTATAAAAAAATTCGGTCTCAACTTGGGCCAGTTATAAATAGGAATAACCTCCCAAACGTTATTTGTTATACACTTTTCAAGTCCCACCTTTAGAAATTATGCCTCCATATAGTAATAATTATATATTTATATGTATATATTAAGAATTCAAACTAAATCATAAAATATTTAAAAAAAACTATTGAAATTATTTACGAGTTGGAAACCCAAACTACAACTTGAAATTATAAATATTTAGTATTCTCATTGATGTTTATATTTTTCCCATAAAACTCTTTCAATTATCTATATATTGAAAACCTAAACTCTAAATTGAAATTCTAAATATTTAATTTATTCCATTAATGTCTATTGTTATACATTATATATAAACCATGTATGCCTATGATAATCTTAACCAATTTCAAGTGGTATTATTTAAAATTTAAAATTATATGTGTTGAAATTTTTTAGTATATCAAACTCTATTTAGTAATAACCTCCCAATTGTTATACAAATAGTTCGGTCCCAAGTGTATTCCTATATAGAGGTTTTACTGTATAATACGTGAAAAAATCACTTGATAATTTTAAATAGTTGAATCAAGTAAATAAAAAAATATAACTTTATTTTATTTTTATCATGTGTCCGTCCTATCAATATATAAAAATTTAGTTATTATAAAATACATTGCGATGATTTTTTATATGAAATAATTTTATTAAAATAAAAAATTATTGAATTACTTTATTGAAATAAAATAAGTTTTGCTGATATTTTTTTAAGTTAGACTTTAAATTTCAGTGAGCATCCGGTAAATTAATTCAAATTTAGCTTAAATATATCGAATTGGAAATTTTGTAAAATTCGGGTTAATTATTTTTTTTGAACCCAAAAAATCGAAAGTCTCATATACAGTAGGATTCACATCCTCATTAATAATGTTCAACAACCATTCCAGAACTTCGGAAGATACAAAATCGCTAGCATTGGAATAGGCCTGCTTAGCTACCAAGTGTGCAACCCTATTCGCTAAACAAAGAATAAACGATAACTTAAAATCGAAATTGGATCTTAAAATAAAACGACAATCATGAATAAGAGAGTCATACTCCGAAATATCTAGAGCAAAAGAAATAGAAAAGATATATTAATTAATTTTTTGGTAACTTTTTCTCTTTTTTGAACATTAATTAAAAAATATTGAATAATTGTAAAAGAAACCGAAACGTAAGTTATCATTTTTTGTAGAGAAAAAAAAATATATACGAATGGATGGATATTCACTTTTCTAAGTAAAAACGCAAAAGAAAATGTTATTATAATATTAGAGAAATGGACTAAAAAAAAAGTACAAATGTTATTTTTTTCACGTTTTTGTGTTTTTTGTATTTTTCATGTTTTGTCACTTTTTCGTGTTCATGTTTTGTGCCTTTTTAAGTGTTTGTTTTTTGTTTTTTTGCGTTTTTGTATTTTTCGCATTTGTTCACATTTTCATGTTTTTTGCGAGTTTTTTTTTGTCATATTCTCGTGTTTTATAACGTTTTCGTATTATTTATATTTTTCGTGTTTCATATTTTTACATTTTTTAACGTTTTCCCAATATTTTTCTGAACGCGTATGTTTTGGGGAAAATGTTTTACCCTTTTGAAAATGGTAAAACATTTTCCCTTATTTCTTCCTTGCTTTTCCATTGACTTGCAACTTATTTTCCTTTAACTTATTTTCCTGCCCAAACAAACACTGGAAAATTGAGAAAATATTTTCCTGCAGAATATTTTCCCCCAAACAAACGGAGCCTATTTTTTTACTTTTCGTAATTTTCGCATTTTTCTAATTTTTGTGTTTTTAATAAATTTTTATAATTTTTTTTTGTATTTTTTCACGTTTTTCTATTTTTCATATTTTTGCATGTTTTCGTTTTTTTAACGTTTTCGTGTTTTCCACATATTTTCACGTTTTTTTATGTTTCGTGTTTTTTTTTACATTTTCTTTTTTTTATATTTTTTACGTTTTCACAGTTTTCCACGTCTCTACATATTTTTTTATGTTTTAATATACAATTGAAAATAAAAAAAATACAAAAAATCTATATTTAGTGGTTGGAAAATATTTTCCAGTGTTGTAGCCAAACACCGAAAAATATTTTCCAGTGTTGTTGCCAAACACAGAAAAATATTTTATTTTCCTGTACAATATTTTCCATACATAAAATTTTAGAGAACACAATATTTTTCTCCAAACAAACTCAGAGAAAGAAGACTGATAAAAACCTTCCATCCATCAAGAAAAATACCGAACAAGAAGAAGAAGAAACGAACAGAAAAATGGAGGCTGCAATCAAGGTATACTTCTCAATCTTTGCATCTCTTTCCTACTGCTATTTCATTGCATCCAATATCCCTAAAGGCAAGTTCAGACTTATCTCTCTTCTTCCCGTCATCTTCCTCTTTTCCATTGTCCCTTTCTTCCTCTCCTCCCTTTTTCTAACTGGCCTAGCTTCTGTCTTCATCTCCTGGTCCGCCAATTTCAAGCTCATCCTCTTTGCTTTCGACAGTGGTCCTCTCTCATCTACTTCTTCTTTACTGCAATTCATCTCTATCGCTGTCCTCCCTGTCAGAATCAATAATATTCACCCTAATTCTCCTCCACCTACTCAACGATTCCCCAAATTTTCAACCCTGATTTGGCCGATCAAACTTCTGCTTTTCTCCATTTTGCTCAAAATCCACGATTACAAAGATCGTCTGGATCACAAAACTGTTTTGTTTATGCACTGCTGTGTGGGGTTGTTATTTGTGGATTTTATTTTCGGAATTGGAAATGCCTTGGCCTGTGCAATTTTAAATATGGAGCTAGATCCGCCGTCCGATAAACCCTACTTTTCTACATCCTTACAAGATTTTTGGGGAAGAAGATGGAATCTCATGATAACGAATCTACTGCGACACACCGTATATAAACCAACAAGGCAGTGTTTGGATGGAGTGCTGGGGAAGTGGAGTCCGCCGGTAGCCGTTTTGGCGACGTTCGTCGTTTCTGGACTAATGCATGAGCTTGTGTTCTATCATGTTACACGCGTCACACCTACGTGGGAAGTCACGTGCTTCTTCTTGTTACATGGGATCTGTTTGGTTGTGGAAAATGGTTTGAAGTCGAAGTTTGGAGGAAAGTGGAAGTTGCATTGGCTGGTTTCAGGGCCGTTGACGGTGGGATT
Source organism: Euphorbia lathyris (assembly GCF_963576675.1). Lineage (NCBI taxonomy): Eukaryota > Viridiplantae > Streptophyta > Magnoliopsida > Malpighiales > Euphorbiaceae > Euphorbia > Euphorbia lathyris. The sequence continues at coordinate 100,954,835 of NC_088911.1, read as the reverse complement.
TGTAGTGGTGACAGCCAACTGGTTGTTTTATCCGCCACTTACTAGGACGGACGCCGCCGGAACTATTCTTGATGAGTGTAAGGTGGTGCTAAATTACGTAACAAGATTGGGAAAGGAAATATTTTTAGCGTCAAAACATGTATGGTAAATTAAGTTTGTCTAAACCGGATTCGATATCAAACCGAATTTATAGTTGTAACTAAATGATTCGGATTGATTGATCAGAATAATATAATAAATAAATAATATATATTAATTATATATATATATAGTTAATTTGAAATTATAAATTAGATATACATCAGTTGAAAATTGATTATTTTAAATATATTATTTTTTCTATTGTTATCCAATTAATTTACAATGCCCGTCTTCATTGATTGAAGGAATGCGTGTAGTGGGAGGGTGGCTCCATCTTGTTGAGAATGATTCAGATCTAGTTCATAGTCTATTAGAAGTAGAAGGCGCTCTAATAGAATTCTCATGGACATAAAAAGATTACAATCAGTTTGATAATAATCGAGTGACATTGCTTCTTCGGTCCTAACCAAGGAGTCCATTAGATATGATGTAAAATGGATTTATTCTATCCTTGATTAGTGCTCGTTTTTCATATTATGAAGCATGGCTAAGCGATCTTACTTGACCTGGCGCCTAACAGGTTTGGCCAATACTAGGCCAAGAAATATTGAATGGTGATGTAGGTGGGGGTTTCCGAGGAATACAAATAACCTCCGGGTTTCTTCAGAATTGTATCTGTGGCTACTGTTGTTTTACCGGTTTGTATGTCCCCGATTATTAATTCTCGTTGACCACATCCTATAGGGATCATTGAATCAATAGCAACAAGTCATGTTTGAAGAGGCTCATATATGGAACGTCTCGAAATAATACATGGAGCGGGAGATTCAATTAACCGAGATTCAGAAGCTGAAATTTCCCCTCAACCGTCAATAGGTTTAGCGAGGGCATATGGGATTAAGAAGTTTCTACTACTCATACTTGTTTGAACTAGTATTTTGGTGGTTCTGTTTGAGTCATACGGAATGAAATTCTCATATAGGCTACACCAAATTGGCATATCGCGTAACTCATGTGTGGCATTTGAAACATATTCCTAGTTATATCGACAATCTTTTAGATAAACCTCTTAAAGAATTAGAAGGTCTAGTGTACTGCGATGTGTGATTTGATCGAAAAATTGTGATTTTACCGTTTTAGAATGAAAAAACTAGCATCCCATTTAACCGAATTGAGATGCATTGGATCTAACACGTCTTTTAATAGGAGTAAGATGAAGCTCATAATTATGGGTGTATTCAATACTCCATAATAAAAGAGGGATTGGTTATGGTCGATGTAGTAACAAAAAAAAAAGGAATTCCTAGTTGTACTTCGGAAAAATTGACTTCTTTCTTTTGTTTTGTGGAATTAATCATTCCCTTTCTAAAAAAAATATTTTGTTATTTACAATTCGAATATTCTAAGAAATAAGGAAAAAAAAAAGTTCTTTTTGAGTCTTCAAGTGAGTACATAGAACACATTTGCCTATCTCCTATTTGTTCGAGTAACAAGGACTCCAAAAAAATCATTATGAAGCTTCCAAGCGTTTTATTATTAAGTATAGTTATGATTTTTGTAATTGATCTGTCTATTCAAGAAATAAACATCAATTTATCAATATATATGGTCGTGGACAATCAATAATGATTTTTGTTTGTTTTTGTAGGTTGGTCTAGTCTACTGCTCTTTCCTTGTGATTATGTATTTCGCTTTAGGGGGGTTGGTTCACTGGTACAACCTTTGTAACCTCATGGTATACCCATGGATTGACCAGTTCTTATTTGGAAGGCTACAACTTTTTAACCGTTGCGGTTCCGATGCCTGCTATGTAATAAGTTATATGGATTCATCACCATCATATTTTACTCTGATTATAATAATTTTCACATCAAACTATTAGTATTTTAAAGTCAAACTTTTATTATTTAGATAGAAAGAAAAAAGTCAGTAAATTATAAACAAAATGATATTTAAGATCCAAAATTTTAAAATAATGATTTTTATTTTATTTTTTTATGTTTTATTTTGGTTTAAAATATTTTTTAAAAACATAAAAAAAAGGATCAATCCAGGTCCCGATTAGACCACTGAGTTCCGGGTTATCCCCAATTCTAATGAGATTTTTAAAGATTAATAAGCTGAACATGACCCATACCCAAAACCTGATCAATTTTCTACCCGACCGGTTGTACAGACCAATCTAGTGCTATTAAGTCTAACAACATTGATTATGACTACAACTGTGGATGGATCGACTAGATGTCCAAGCCACTCTTCGTGAATATAGCGTGTGTATATATTACATGTATTTAAATTTTTATTATTTTGTTAATTTTTTATTCAATTTCTTTATGGATTTTTTTATTATTGTTTTGGTTTCTTTATGGATTTTTTATTGTTATTTTGTTAATTTTGGTTTCTTAAGCAACTTTTGAAATTTAAAAAGGATAACTGAGATGAATAGCCAACGGAAATGGTACAAAAAGAGAGGTATATAAAGTCGAAACAGCGAAGGAAACAAACAACAAATTTGCAAAGAAATAAAGGAGAAAATGAGTAGCTGCTAGAAGAGAAAGGAAAAGAAAACGAAAAAGATAAATGAAAAAATGTTGAATAATTGTAAAAAGCAAAACAAAAATTTAAAATAATTTAGGAAATTTGACAAAAGTAATGTTTATGCTTTATATTATATTAGTATAATGTTTCAAACATTATTAACATACTAAATATTTTATAAATTTTTTATTAAAAATTTAAAAAGATCGTTTTGACTCATCGGTCATTCCAAACATTAATTATATATAAAATGTTAGTAACATATTAAATATTTTAAATATAATCGATATTTGAAATGTTCGATGTGGTAGTCAAATTAAACTTTTTAAAATTTCAGATAACATAGGGATAAATTGATTTAGAAACGTTAAAATTAAATTTATACTATTCATAATGCTATAGAAACAAGATGAAATGTAAGTCGTTGTCTGGCTAACTCGCTTCAGTTTGAGATACGACTTGAAGACAAATACAACAGTAAATCAAAACTAAGATGTAAACTTAATGAAATGAATGAAGTAAGTGTACATTGAACTGTGATTACTCTATTTATACCGTGATCAAGATGTAGAAAACTTTTATGAGTTTAAAACCGGATATGCTATGTGTCATCCATTGATAAGTAAATATGCGTCCGGATATCGAGATTTGATAATCCTCAAACACATCAGACCCGTGATTCACGAAATTAGGGGTGACAAGTAGATCGTTTTGTTACGATGGAACAGATGCTCTCTTTTTTCTGATCTTGATGCAGATTTTGTGGGTGTGGGTATGATAAATATTTCTCTCATATCACATCATGCACCTACCTTATCGTCAATGCTTAACACTTTTATCCCAAAATTGGGAAAGACTAAAATAAAAAACCTTCCAGAAGTAGAGCAGCAACAAAAATATTGCAGAACCAAACAGAAAAATACAACTCCAACAATGGAGGGTGCATTCAACAACATAATCAAGGTATACCTCTCAATCTTTGCATCTCTTTCCTACTGCTATTTCATTGCATCAAATATCGCTAAAGGCAAATTCAGGCTTATCTCTCTTCTTCCCGTCATCGTCTTCTTCTCCATTGTCCCTTTCTTCTTCTCCTACCTTTTTCCTACTGCCATAGCTTCTGTCTTCATCTCCTGGTCCGCCAATTTCAAGCTCATCCTCTTTGCCTTCGATAATGGTCCACTCGCTTCTACTTCTTCTTTACTTCAATTCATCTCTATCGCTATCCTCCCAATCAGAATCAACAACATTCACCCTAATTCTCCTCCACCTGCTCCAAAATTCCCCCAAATTTCAACCCTAATTTGGCCGATCAAAGTTTTTCTTTTCGCCATTTTGGTCAAAATTGATGATTACAAAGATCGTGTGGATCACAAAACTGTTTTGGTTATGTACTGCTTTGTGGTGTATTTACTTGTGGAGATTGTTTTCGGAATTGGAAATGCCTTGGTCTGTGCAATTTTAAATATGGAGCTAGATCCGCCGTCCGATCAACCTTACTTTTCTACATCCTTACAAGATTTTTGGGGAAGAAGATGGAATCTCATGATAACGAATCTACTGCGACACACCGTATATAAACCAACAAGGCAGTGTTTGGGTGGAGTGTTGGGGAAGTGGAGTCCGCCGGTAGCCGTATTGGCGACGTTCGTGGTATCTGGACTGATGCACGAGCTTCTGTTCTATCATGTTACGCGCGTGACTCCTACGTGGGAAGTCACGTGCTTCTTCTTGTTACATGGGATCTGTTTGGTTGTGGAAAATGATTTGAAGTCGAAGTTGAGAGGAAAGTGGAAGTTGCATTGGCTGGTTTCAGGGCCGTTGACGGTGGGGTTTGTAGTGGTGACAGCTATATGGTTGTTCTTTCCGCCAGTTATTAGGACGAACGCCACCGGAATTGCTATGGATGAGTGTAAGGTGATGTTAAATTATGTAACGAGATTGGTAAAGAAAATATTTTTAGTGTTAAATTATGGAGTATGGTAAACTTTTTTTTTTCCTCCGGCTTTCATTTTCACTTAAAAATGATTTATTTGCCTTTTACATATGAAAGTAAAAACAGTAGTTTTTTATAAAAGCAGAGAATTATTATTTTTTGGAAAAACAGTTTCAAACAGCAAACAACAACAATAAATAGTAGTAGGTAAAACAAATGGATCCGAAGTTGGGTCTCGAGAAAAGGATTTTGATGTGGATTGCGTTTTTCCTTGTTGTGTCAAAAACAATTTTAAATTTCGTCTATTATTATTCTATCACGATTATAGGATCTTCAAATTTAAACTTGTAAGGTTGTGTGATTTATTTTGAATTATAAGTTTTTTAATTACTTATTTTCACATATTATTTTTTTATAAACAAAATAATTAAATTCCTTTTGAAATAATTAGAACTATATATATAATATTGAGAATAAAGCGAAAATTATTCCGTAAAATTAAGGACGTGCAAAAATAATCAATAAAAATGACACTGATAATTTAACGTGGTTCATCCTTACGGACTACGTCCACGACCAAACTCAATAGTAAATTTTTTTCACTATAAAATAGTAATTCTAGAAACTTTCTAGAGTTACAATAAAATAAAACCAAAATAGTAGCACTCAAGTGTTTCCTGAAAATAATCCAGAATAATTATCTTACTATTTTGTCTCTCCCAAACCAATCAAACTACCATTTTAAAGAATTAAATCATTCTAACTCTCTCTTAAAAATAACTTACTCTCTCGAGCAAATAAGTTTTTGCTCTCATTAGCGGTAAGGATGTTAGATATATATATATATAGTCAAAATCCATGACCCACTATATACATGTGCATTCAATATAAATTATTAAATTCACATGTATTTTTCATACAATTTGACCACCCAACTCGATAAGCTAAATTGTTAACAAATTTTTTATTTCAATTAATAATTACATAAGACAACATAACTAAATGGATGGGTCCCCTCATTAATTGGGACAAGATCTAACAATTCTCTCACTCTTGATTATATGAGGGTCTTTTTGTTATACCTGATGTCGTTCCACAAAACTCAAATTTTTCCCTTGGTAGAATCTTCGTTAGCATGTCTGATCCATTTTCATTAGTATGAATCTTCTCAAGTTGTAATAGCTTCATCTCCAATACATCCTTGATCCAATTATATCTCACATCAATATGTTTTGATCTGGAATGAAAAGATGAATTCTTTCCAAGGTGAATACCATTCTAACTATCGCAAAATAACTGTTATTTTTCCTGGTAGAAACCAAGTTCGTTAAAGAACTTCTTCATCCATAACAAATCTTTACACGCTTCTGTTGCTGCATTGAATTCACCTTTATTTGTGGAAAGTGCAACACACTTCTGTAGTCTTGGCTGCAATGACACAGCCCCCCTGCAAATATAATCAGATAACCTGATGTAGACTTCCTTGTGTCAGCATCTCCAGCCATATCTGCATATGTGTAGTCTACTAGCACAGGTTCGGTATCTCTAAAACATAAGCACATTTTGGGAGTACCGTGAAGATACTTGAATATCCATTTGGCAGCTTCCCAATGTTCCTGTTGGGGTTTAGTGTCCCATAGCCAATTGTTGTAGGATATAAACTAGTTATAAATGAATTGTTCTTTTATATTATTTGTTTTCAATAAGATATAGTATGTTTAAACTATATAAAGGCATTAATCTTTTAAGAACTAAATAAGTCAAATAAAAGAAAAATCCTTAAGTTTATTTAAAGTTATTATAAAGTGTTTATACAAGAATGAAGTGAGACAAAACATTATAATAAACTAATACACTTAAAACCACCCCAAGTCAAGTAATATGTTTGAATAGGAATTGACATAATACTGTTGAGACTTGCATGTAATAATGTCTTCTGTTGTGAACAGAGAGCTGATCTCACAAGCTTCAGATATGTGGATATCTGGGCAGTTACATTCCGGTGAAGGAGTTCATTAGGATTGGGGACCCGACTTGAGATAATAGGATGGATGGATTTATCCTATGTCATCTAGTCATCACATTGGTATTAGTAGGTATAAGTAATCCTCATACTCAAATGAATATTAATTAGTGATTCTGGATTATGGAATGTGATACTTTGACTCTGTTCAAACAAGATCCATAACAGGGAGGACCCTGGGGTGTGTGCAGGCAGGCGTTGGGTATCACAGGAAGTAATTGCAGAATAGTTAATATTGGATTGAGCATTTGTCACTCCTGATAAATGGGAGATATATCCAGGGATCACTGGTGGAAGACTTGACTCTAAATCCTTACAAGGTGATGGATTAAGAGTTGAAATAAAGATTTCACTTAATCTATCTATTCAGAGTTAACTCGGTCTGTACAAGTAAAATGAACGTCTCACTATATGTGACTTGACATAATCCATAGTCATAAAATACAATTCAAGGATGTAGTTGATAAAGGATCGAATTATATTGGGCCTAATATGAAAAGGTCAACGACGAAATCAACCTGTCTTCTTATAGCTCTGGGGGAATGTTTACGGTTCTACTATTCACAGTCCGCGCACTCATTCGGTTATGCAAAGATTAAATATAATTTTGAGAAATTAATTTAATGGTTGTATACAGCTAGTAGCAATAAGAACCTAATGAGTCATACATAAGACTTAGAACCAAAAAGAGGAATGGATATTAATTAATAGATGGAAGCCCAAAATAGTTTTTAAGGCCCAACAACTAAGGGGTGCCGAAATTTACATGTATTAGATATACATGGATATTAATTTATTGAGACAATTATAATTAAGTGGTAATGGTGGTTAAATTAATTATAGGATAAATAAATTAGAATGTTTAATGTGATTATTATTCCATCAAACAACTAAATATTATATTTATATTTAGATATAATTATGATAATATTTATAGAGTATTATTTAGAGTAAAACTCCAAATAAATAACCTAACTCTATCTAACTAGGGTTTAGATACAAGAGGCTATTTATACCCCTTTAATTGTGAAATTCAGCCAACCCTAGCAAGCAAGAGAGAGAAAATTCGGCCACCATTGTTGAAGAAGAATTTTGCTCCGCTTGCTTCCATACGATTAATTTCAATCTCTTCCTCTTTCTCTTTAATCTTGTGTTGATTTGTTAGAGACAATCTTTATTGATTGCTATTCTTTGGTTCAGATTCTAATCGTTTGATTGTTTATTGTTACAGTATTAATTAGTATAGTTAGTAGTTGGCATTTAAGGAAGTAGTTGGGGAATAACTAGTTGGGAATTTATTGTTGTTTGTATATATATATACTTGTAATACCTTTGAGATATATGAGATACATACTTTCAAATAACCTTTGTGTCTGATAACATGGTATCAGAGCCAAGCAGATTGTCTTGGTAAAATTAGTTCTCGGTTGCTTTTCTGAGAACGGGTTAACGGTGGTTAGGGTTGAAGGTCGGAATTTTCAAACACCTCCATTTATCTCACCGCCCCCTCCAATAGTCTTCCCTGCCGCCGATCTGTCAGGTCATGTAGTTCCGGCCACCTGAAACGCTGCGCATTGGCCCCATGCGCCACCGCCGACTCCGACGCGCCACCCACTCGTTGGCGCGTGAGAGCGCATGACAGCTCCGTTCGGCGTCGTTCTTCGTCTACCGGTCTTGCCTCTTCATTTCCGGCCCATCTGTGTGGTCGGTTTCCCTTGATGATAACTCCGGTCAGCCTCCTCTTATGTGGTAACTCCGGCCTGTGTTCGGTTAGACCCATATTTTTGATCTAGTTTCTTTTCAATTGAGGTTGACAATATTCTGATTCTCTTTGGTATATTTTATCTTTATCTTGGTTTTTTGGTTAAAATATCAGTAGTGCTTTACTGTTCATTGAAATTTTGTGATAATTGTCACTTGCTTGGATTGACAATGATTGAGGAAAAGGATAAGAAAGTCATGACTGAAATTACGGTTGGTACCACTCGAATTACAGATAGAAAATTGACTGGAGTTAAGGATTACACTCAGTGGAAACGTACTATTACTCGGTACATTAATAGTGTTGATTTGGGGGATCGTTTGAGTAACAATCCTCCACCTAGAGATGATCAGGGAAGTAAGAAGAAATGGATGATGGTAGACTATAAACTGTTTAATCTGATTCAGAATACTTTGGACTCTACTATTGATGACATGGTGACTCATTGTGATACTGTCAAAGAAATGTGGGAATACTTAGAGACTATGTATGCTAGTAAACAAGACTTGACTCATATTCATAACTTGCTGTCTTCATATTATCGTCCTCAGAGAAAGGGTCGCACCTTATTTCAGTATTATAATGAATGTAAGCAGATTTATGAGGAGAAACAGACTCGATTTCCTATGACAGCCGATGTTAAGCAGATGCAAGAGGATAATGATCGTATATTTGTTCTTGGATTTCTGGAAGGTCTTGGTCCTGAATTTGAAATAGCACGTAGCCAGATATTGACCAGTGGGACACTTCCCTCCTTTGCTAACCTCTATGGTCGACTTCTTCCCGTGTGTAAGGATATTGAAAAGACGTCTGATGTGATGTCACAAGAGACAACGGCTCTAGTGAGCAATGCGACACATGGAGTTCAAAGTGGTCCTCAGAATTCCATTATTCACCGTATCTCTCAAAGTGATCCTCAGCTATGCCATCATTGCGGTAAAGAAGGACATATTAAGAAGAACTATTGGAAGCTACATGGTCGGCCTCAGAAAGGTAACAATTAGAAGTTTGCTCACATTGCTGCTGGTGATGGTATCCTACCGTCCCCTCAATATTCGTCTTCTACTCCTACTGTCACTATCTCTGTTGATGAATATGCTCGACTTCAGCAGCTGTCTCTTGATCATGGTGCCTCCCAGTTCGCTACTACTGCTTTGGCTAATACAGGTAACCGGGCTGCCTGTCTCTCCACCTCATCCCGTAGTTGGGTTATTGATTCTGGTGCTACCGATCACATGACTGGTAACACATGTATTCTTTCTTCTTTTGATTCTAATGCCAATCTGCCATCTATTACCTTAGCTAATGGAGCCACCGCTCTTGTAAATGGTCATGGAACTGCTCATCCTACCTCCAAAATCTCTTTATCCTCTGTTTTATGTCTTTCTCAATTTCCCTTTAATCTGTTATCTGTTAGTCAACTCACCAAAGCCCTTAATTGTTGTGTTGTTTTCTTCCCAAATTATTGCCTTTTCCAGGATCTTGGGACAAAACAGAATATTGGTAGAGGGAAACTGGTGAATGGGTTGTATGTTCTTGACTCCACTGAAGCGGTGTCAAGACCAATTGCATGTACAAGCTCCTCTCTGTTGCAGCTTCATTGTCAGTTTGGTCATCCATCTCTTCATGTCTTGCAGAAAATGTGTCCGAGTCTTCCAAGGAACTCTATTTTGGAGTGTGAAGCATGTCAGTTTGCTAAGCACCATCGAGTCCCATATTCTCCTAGAATAAATAAACGTGTTGAGTCTGTCTTTGATTTAGTTCACACTGATGTGTGGGGTCTTTGTCCTATTGTTTCTAAACTTGGTTATCGTTATTTTGTGACTTTTGTGGATGATTTTTCTTGAGTTACATGGCTGTATCATTTGAAGCACCGTTCAGATTTATTTACTGTTTTTTGTGCTTTTCATGCTGAGATTAAAACTCAATTTAATAAAAATATATGTATTTTACGAAGTGACAATGCCAAAGAATACTTATCCAGTACTTTTCAGTCATACCTTTTACAACATGGTATTATTCATCAAACGTCATATGTTGTTACACCACAACAGAATGGTGTAGCTGAAAGGAAGAATCGCCATTTACTTGAAGTCACCCGGGCTATCATGTTCCAAATGCAAGTCCCGAAAGTGTTTTGGGCAGATGCTGTTTCCACTGCCTGTTACCTCATCAATCGTATGCCGTCCGCTGTTCTTCAGGGTCAGATTCCATACTCTATCCTGTTTCCTTCTCACTCTTTATTTTCTCTTGCCCCTCGTATTTTTGGGTGTACTTGTTTTGTACATGATATTCATCCTCAAGTCTCCAAACTTGACCCCAAATCTCTCAAGTGTGTCTTTTTGGGATATTCTCGTAGTCAGAAAGGGTACCGTTGTTACTCTCCATCCTTGGGGCACTATCTTGTGTCGGTTGATATCACGTTCTTTGAGAATACGCCTTTCTTCCGTCCATCTTCCCCTTCACCCTCTTTTCCCACTGATACATCTGATGATGATTTTTTGATCTATACTATAAGTGAACAGGTTGTCCCTCGTCCTCCTATTCGTCACGTTTATTCTAGGCGTGTGCAGCCTGCGGTTACGGCACCTGCTCTAGAACCAGTCACCAATGATACCTCATCTGTTTCGGCTCCAGATCCTCCACCTTTATCTGAACCCAGTCTTGATCTCCCTATTGCCCTTCGGAAAGGTACAAGGTCTTGCACTTACCCTATCTCCTCCTTTGTTTCTTATAATGCCTTATCACCCCCTTCTAAGTGTTTTGTAGCTACCTTAGATTCCATTGCAGTTCCAAAATCCATTTCAAAGGCTATGGATCATCCTGATTGGCTAGAGGCAATGAAAGAAGAACTGAAGGCACTCGAACAAAATCAAACTTGGGACCTTGTGGACTTACCAAAAGATAGGAAGACAATTGGTGCTCGGTGGATCTGGAATGTTAAGATGAATCCTGATGGTACTGTTGCTTGAATGAAGGCTCGCTTGGTTGCTAAAGGCTATGCTCAGACTTATGGTCTTGATTATTTCGATACTTTCTCTCCTGTTGCCAAACTCACCTATGTCTGTCTGTTCATTTCTTTAGCTGCCACTTACAATTGGGAGCTTCATCAACTGGATGTTAAAAATGCTTTCTTGCATGGTGACCTGAATGAAGAGGTTTATATGGATCAACCTCCTGGATTTGTTGCCCAGGGGGAGTCTGGAAAGGTGTGCAGATTAAGAAAGTCTTTGTATGGTTTGAAACAATCTCCTCGTGCATGGTTTGGTAAATTCAGTACCGCAGTAATGGAATTCGGCTTACACAGAAGTGCATATGATCCCTCTGTTTTCTACTTCAGTTCTAGCTCTGGTTGCATTCTACTGGTTGTGTATGTTGATGATATCATAATTACAGGAAGTGTTGTTGCTCGGATTAAGGAGTTGAAGGAGTTCCTTGGTACTTGCTTCCAGACAAAGGATCTTGGTTCTTTGAAATACTTTTTGGGAATAAAGGTATCTCGCAGTAGGAAAGGAATTTGTTTAAATCAGAGAAAATATTGTTTAGATATGTTGAAAGATGCAGGTCTAATTGAAGGAAAGACTTGTGATGCTCTAATGGTGCCCAATGTGAAGTTGAAGTCTGATGATGGTGACCTACTCAAAGAACCTGAGAAATACAGGAGAATTGTTGGCAAACTGAATTATCTCACAATTACTCGTCCTGACATTTCATTTCATGTGAGTGTGGTAAGTCAATTCATGTCCTCACCTACGACAACGCATTGGGATATTGTTACTCACATCCTGAGGTATCTAAAGGGAGCTCCTGGGCGAGGCTTATTATATCAAAATCATGGACATCACATCGTAGAAGGTTTCACCGATGCAGACTATGCTGGAGATTTGTCAGACAGGCGCTCTACTACTGGGTACTGTGTATTTGTTGGGGGAAATCTAGTTTCATGGAAGAGTAAGAAGCAAAGTGTAGTTTCTAGATCCAGTGTAGAATCTGAATACCGTGCTATGGCACAGACTACGTGTGAACTTGTGTGGGTACGTTGTCTACTTGGCGAAATTGGGTTTGACCAGATAAAACCAATGAAGCTATATTGTGATAATAAAGCAGCTATCTATATTGCAAATAACTATGTGTTTAATGAAAGAACAAAGCATATAGAAGTTGACTATCATTTTACTCGAGAGAAGTTGGAGGATGGTACAATCACAACTCCACATGTCATAACCGGAAGTCAATTAGCAGATGTGTTCACCAAAGCTTTACCAGGAACACGAGTCAATTATATTTGTAACAAGCTGGGCATGATAAATATCTATGCTCCAGCTTGAGGGGGAGTGTTACAGTATTAATTAGTATAGTTAGTAGTTGGCATTTAAGGAAGTAGTTGGGGAATAACTAGTTGGGAATTTATTGTTGTTTGTATATATATATACTTGTAATACCTTTGAGATATATGAGATACATACTTTCAAATAACCTTTGTGTCTGATAACATTTTGTTTGTGTTCGTGGAACCCGGAATTAAGAGTTGTGGGCACTTCGTTTGCAACCGTAGATAGATCGTTAATAAAGGTATTTCGTTCTATCACTCTTTATATGAAATAACGTTTAGCGGATCTTGGGTTAAAGGAAATAGGTAAAAAAATTTATATTTCCGCTGCCCTGTGTTTGCTTATTTTCCTTCAGTGGTATCAGAGCCGGCGTTAAATTCGTTATTTCATATATGTAAATAAAAGGGTTTTCAATCAGATTGAATATATTTATTGTTAGGTTAATTAATAAATTTGATTTGGTTAATTAATCTAAAGATAAATGGAGTTTTCAATTATTTGATAATTAAAATTATGATTCTGGAATTAATTTTAATTTGATTGAAAATATTAAACGGTTAAGATGAGATTAAAATGTTTTATGATTCGGTTAATTAACAAAGGATTTGTAGAATTAAACGGTTGATTAAAACGAGGTTTGTATATGTGATATACGCATTTTGTGGATTAAGGGTTTTAACTGTTTGAATCGTTAAAAGAGTTAATTAGATTAATCTTGAAAATTTTGATTTTATTAACGATTTAAATGAAACGGTTGATTGGTTTCAAGATTCAGATTTTCTAAACTTTTAACACTAACTTTATAGAATTTAAGAAGATCGAAAGATGGTGACCTAGCTCCTCTGCGCCGCCACCTTCCCTCTTCGCCGCTGCCGTCCCCGCTTATGCTCATGGCGAACGTCCGGTCCCCGTCTCTGGACTCCGAGGACTATATTGGAATTGGAGTTCTCTTCAATCCAAAGCTGAGATTTTCTGAAACTCCCCAACTCAAAAAGCCGGCAGTCTCCTTCACGGCGGCTGTGTCGAAATCGCTGCCTAATACATCCTCATCGGTAGCCGTCTCAACGATCGGAGGAATTCGTTCAGTCAAAATCTCACAAGCAGCATATGATCGTAGGGTTGAAGCATGTAGGCATTCCCTAATTGGTCGGCTCATCCTGTCCAAAGGAGAAACGCCATGGAAGGTAAGTGAACTGAAATAACGCTTGTCAAAGGTTTGGGGTTTATCCGAAAAATGGAGATTAATTTCAATTGGGAAAGGGTTTTTCCAAGTCTTTCTTAATTCTGCAGAGGCTAAACAACTGGTTCTGGGCAAAGGTTTAATTGCTGTTAAGCCAGGAACTTTTAGGCTGCAGGCCTGGATTCCGGATTTTGATCCGTTTGCTGTCAAAGCCACAACTGCTCAGGTATGGGTAAGGCTTTATTCTTTGCCATGGGAGTACTGGGATCCCCAGATACTCGCTGATATTGCTAAAGGAATTGGTACACTCATGCGTTTTGATAATGCTACTCTAGAAGGGGAATTTGGTCATTTTGCTAGAATGCTCATTGATGTTGATTTAATTGAGGAATTGCCGACTCAGCTGGGAATTGAGAGGATGGGGAAGCAGTTTTGGATAGATGTGATGTATGAAAAACTTCCGAGCTTCTACAAGGTTTGCTCGAGCATAGGTCATATGGCTTATGATTTCCGAAAGAATAGAAAGTCGCCGCTTGATTCTAAGAAGAGAACGGACCAAGAGAAGCAGAAAGTGGTAATCCCGGTAAGGACGGTAACTGACAGAATTTTGGATGACTTGCAATCTGCAGAAGTTGTCACTCCGGCCACTCTTAACGCAGATACTGATAAAGCTGAGGAACCTGTTCTTAAGACTCAGGAAGAACCTATTCAGGAGGCACATGAAGAACCTATTCACGAGGTTGAAGAGGAAGAGTTAGCCAGGGAGGAGAATTTAGCCATATCTGAGTCTCCCGAAAACAGTAATATTACCGATGCGCAAGAATGCAGTTCTGAAACTCCTTTTCCGGCTAGGGATGCGCTGTCTTGGGCTGATTAGGCGGAATTGGAAGAGGGACAATGGCAAGAGGTAACTAAGCAACGTAAATGTATTTCTGACTCCGGATCATCGAGACCGAAAGCCCACCCTAAACGGGTTAGCAAACCTCCTGCTCGTTTTAAATGATAGTGCTCTTCTGGAATTGTCGGGGGATCCAGAATGCGGATACCCAATAGTTCTTGTATAACCTATGTATGAAGCACAGGCCGGATTTTCTTTGCCTGGCAGAGCCTATGGCTAATCAGAATACTTTCAACAACGGTTCGTTTTGGAATAGTCTTGGTATGTCTTTTGTTGCAGCTAATCAGCGAGAGTGGGAAACCCTTTGGCTGTACAAATCTCACTCTTTAGCTGCGACTGTCTCGGTTACTTGCATCCATGAACAATTTATTATTGTAAATTGCACAGACTCTATCTCCTCTAAGTTCTGTTGCTTTGTATATGGCAGTATCTGGTCTAACCATTGTAAGACAATGTTTGATGAAATCTCTAGTCGGTTTAGTCAGAATTCGGGGCAATGGCTGATCATTGGGGACTTCAATGCTATTACCGGAGCTCAGGAGAAAACGGGTCGCCCATCGGCTGTTGGGCCTTGTCGCGATTTTAGAAGTTTCTTGGAGAAGGATAACTGGATTGATGTTGCAACCTCTGGTCCCTAGTACACTTGGTGTAACGGTAGACGAGGCTCGGCTCGGGTTAACAGTAGACTGGACAGAGCTGTTGTTTCTGAGCTTCTTAACGAAAACTAGACTTGTCATTGCACGGTACTGAACAGACTTCATTCTGACCACCATCCGCTGCTCTTCAACTCTTCAACAGATCCTAAAATGATTCCAAGGTTTCGCTTTCAGAAGATGTGGATGCATCACCTGGGCTTTACTGATGTAATCAGCGACTATTGGCAAGGTCCGCACACTAGCCTTGCTCCTATGCACCTTATCTGTCATAAGCTCTGGGGCTTAAGGCCGATTCTCCGGAACTGGAATAAATCTGTCTTTGGGCATCTGGATACTAATATTGCAGCCAGTGAGCAGAGGCTCTTGGATATTCAAATGGCGCTTACATCGGGGTCGGACTCGGATTTGCTTGAACAAGAACGAATGGCTCAATCTGTTAAGGAAAGAAATTTACCTCAAAGAGCGCAGCAAGGTGAGATGGTTGGAGGCCGGCGACCGTAACAACGCTTTCTTCCACCAAACGGCTACATGCAGTTGCTCTAGAGTTAGCATGAAGGTTCTGGAGGTAGATGGGGAGCTGACCTCGAATTTGAACACCATCTCTTTGGAAGTCATAAAATATTATGAGGATTTGTTCTATAATCCTTTAAATCCAACAGATCTTTCGGAAGTCCATAGGTTGATTCCTAATCTAGTCACGAATGAGGATAATTGCTCTTTGCTCTTGCGTCCTGATAGTGCAGAAATAAGGAAAGCGGTTTTTGCAATGGATGGCTCAAGAGCTCCTGGTCCAGACGGATTCACAGGTCAGTTCTTTCAATATTGTTGGGATATTGTTGCTCAGGACGTGTGTAATATGGTATATTGGTTTTTTGATAATGGTATGATCTCCTCCGGGTTAAACTCGAGCATTATGGCCTTAATACCAAAGGTGGAGGGTGCCACACGGCTTGATCAGTTTTGTCCTATAATGATGAGCAACTTCTGTTACAAATTAATTGCAAAAATATTGGCTGATAGGCTTGCCCCGGTGGCCAGTCGGATTGTTTCTAGCAACCAATTTGGTTTTCTGCAAGGGCGGAACATCCAACACTGCATTGCAACGACATCGGAAGGGGTGAACTGTGTTAACAAGCGTTGTTTTGGCGGTAATATGATATTCAAAATTGACATTAAAAAAGCCTTCGACACCCTGGACTGGAATTTCTTGCTGGAAGTGTTGGATGCATTCGGTTTCTCATTGAAATTTAGGGATTATATACTTAATATGTTGTCCTCAGCCCGTCTATCTATCATGACATCTCAAGGACCTAAATGCTATTTCGCTTGTTCTCGTGGTGTTCGGCAGGGCGACCCCCTCTCCCCTATTCTGTTTGGTATTGCTGAAGAATGTCTTAGCAGGTTGATTTCGCAGTCAATGGCTGATGGCCGATTATCCCCTATGCAATACACTAATAATCGGCTTTTCCCAACGCACCTCTTATATGTGGATGACGTGATTATTTTCTGCAAAGCTTCGCTTGCTAATGCCAGAGCTCTTGGTTTAATTTTCTCACAATATGGATTGGTCTCTGGTCAAAGGGTGAATTGGCATAAATCAGAATCATATTTTGGTGAGTCGATCACCTCTCAGCGCCGTGCGCGGCTTGCCTCTGTCACTGGGATCAGAATCGTCACTCTCCCTTTCAGATATCTCGGGGTTCCTTTGTTCCGTGGCGCTCCCAAACACCGGCATCTAGAGGTTATCTGTAATCAGATCTCAGCAAAGTTTACGAGATGGATGGGGACTTCTCTCTCCATGGCAGGTAGGCTAACCCTGGTCAATTCGGTAATTACCGGTTCACTCTCACACTCCTTCTCTATCTATAAATGGCCGGCTGGGCTACTAAAAAAGCTTTCCCCACAAATTAGAAATTTTATTTGGAGTGGAGATATCTCCGTAAGGAAATGGTTGTGGTTCCTTGGTCGATTTGTCAGAGACCACTGAAGTTAGGCGGGCTCGATATTAAGGATCTGGATCGGTTTAATACGGCTCTGCTCGGGAAATTGGCTTGGAACCTGATTGAAACTTCTTCATCATGGATGGACCTCCTCCAATCGCGGTTCCTTTGTGCAGCGGGCCTCCCAAGGATCAACGTTGTTATGTCTTCGGTTTGGATGTCCATCAGAACAACCTACATGCTACTTCGCAGACACAGCCTGTGGTTTATTGGGGAGGCTTCGAGTCTCAACTTCTGGTCCGCGGAATGGCTTAATCCGCCAATTGCGGATAGATTGGGTTTGTCGATTGCGGACCAGCGCAGTTTACGGGAGGGAGTGGATGAGTTCCTTATTGGTAATAATTGGGAGAATCTTCCCCATCTTTCGGATGATATACTAGGCTCAATTGGTGAAATTTCGCGGACAGGGGATGCGGACCTTTGCATTTGGAAGCCGGCTGATAAAGGTATCTTCACTTCGAACTTATTTTACAGATGGTTGGGTCACGAGTTGCCTGCGGAGCCGGTTTTTAAGTTCATTTGGAATAATTTCATTCCACCGGCTCATTCCTTTTGCACCTGGCATGCCTGGTGGGGTTATCTCCCAACCCATGATATGCTGCGAAAGCGGGGTCTGAACATAGTTTCCCGTTGTTGTTTTTGTGAGGCGGATTTTGAGACTCTTCATCACATCCTAATCGAGTGCAAATTCGCTAAGGAAATTTGGGAAAGCATTTCTTCATTATTTGGGAGGCGGCTTCTCGAGAATTGTTCGTTTGAGGAACGTATCAGATGGGCTACGGCTCAGAAATTCAGCTCTCAGGTTCGGGTTTTATGGACAAGTGTTGTTGTTCATTTATGCTGGATCATCTGGACTTTACGGAATGATTGCATGTTTAATGATATCAGTCCCAACATTCATCGAGCCCTTCGTCTTCTCTGGTTGCATATCAGCAAGGCAGACCACTTTAGCGTTGGTCACGTATGGAATTCTACCGCGGAGCTGGTGGTCTTGCGGAATCTCAATTTGATGCCGCGTCAGTCTCGGGCTTCGAAAATCATTCCGGTCAGCTGGTCTCCCCATCCGTTGGGGTGGATTAAAGTTAATTGTGATGCTTCAATCACCAGTTCATCAGCGGGTTATGGAGGGGTGTTCAGGGATAATCTTGGGAAGGTCCTTGGTTGTTTTGCTACACCTTGTGCAGATCGTTTAGTTCATCTGGCGGAGACGCGTGCTGCAATTGTTGCTATTAATCACGCGGCTGCCCATGGTTGGAACGCAATCTGGTTAAAAAGCGACTCATTGTACATTATCTCCCTGTTCAGGAATCCAAGGCTTGGGATCCTTTGGTCACTCCGGGCTGATTGGATAAAATGCCAACGGTTTATCTCGAGTATACGGTTTGTAGCGTCTCATTCTTATCGAGAAGGCAATCGTCTCGCCGACCTTTTAGCAAATCATGCTAGACTCTGCTCTTCGGACATGTGGTGGGACTCTTCTCCTCATTTTTGTATTAGTAATGTGATAGCAGATACGTTAGGCTTAGATTCATTTCGGTTCGTTTAATTGCCTCTTGGCTGGATGATCTTGTATTCTTTATTCTTTTATTTATTCTTTCGGGTTTCTTTCCGGTGCTCTGAGGGGTGCCAACATAGCTGGGATGCCTTGGACTCTGGTTCAGTCCCCCGCTTTTAATAATAAAAAAAATGAAACGGTTAGAATCGATTAATTATTAATATAGTTATATATATATATGTATAAATATAAAGTAAGCATACAAGACACCAAAATTAAAAGATTTTGATTTATATAAAAATTTAAAAGATTTTGATTTTATATATATGTTAAAAGGTTTAATTTGATTTTAAATAAAAAAAAGGAAAAAATAAGTTTATGTTGGCAGCAACTCTTTGAGTTGCTGCCAACTTCAAAGTAGCAGCTCTTTTGAGCTGCTGCTTCTTTTTGCTGGGCGGTTATGTTGCTGCCCTTGGGCAGCAACACCGCCATCGTCGCGGATGTGATCTACGATGGGATATGTTTATTTTCTTTTAATTTTTCAAAATTATATATATATATATATATATATATATATATATATATATATATATATATATATATATATAATTAATCCACATGATTTAATCGTTGTCTGTTTTAAAATTATATAGACTGAATTGAGTTGTCTAATTAAAGATATCTTGATACGTACGGTTAATTAGACGAACTATTTCATTGATACAAAATTAAAATTTAGGAGCAACGAATCAGCCCATATAAGTTTATTAATTTATAGTTGTTATAATTAATAAAAGGATATGGTAATTATGTGTGTTTTAATTCGATTTTACAAATTGTTTTGTGCTTAATAATTATATTCGATATATTAGTTAAACACGTTAAACAGTTTTGGTAAAATAGTTAAACACAATAATTTAATAATCTCTCGTCTTAAAAGTGTTGTGTTTTGAAATTGATTTTACAAAGTTATTTGATGTTTAATTATTTGTATGTGATACGCTTGAATTAAGCACATTAAATAATTTTAGTAAAATAATTGAACACAAATAATTAATATTTTGTATAGTTATATTTTGAGTGTCTAATTAAGTTTATATTTGATATATTTTAATTAGAATAAAATATAAATGATACAAAATTAATTTAAAGGTTAATTTGATAGTAAAGTTAATTAAAGGACTAAATTGAAATTAAAATTAACTTAAAGGGTTAATTTGATTAACTAAAATATTACATAAATAGTTTATGTAATCAACCAATTAAATTTATTTAATTGAGTCTTTGCGTGTTTGGTGTTATGGACATATTTAGACCCCTCTATAATTGTTATTTAGTCTTTTAGTATTTTTGGAAAATAGGACCTGCATGTCCTGCCTTATCTACTCTCTATTGTAATTTCTCTTCTCATCTAAATCCCTTCAAATTAGTTGAAGTATTCTTAAGTAGTATAGAAATTGATATTGATGTAATTTCAAGGTGCCAAGGAAAAGACGGAGGACCTGAAGGATAAATATGTAATAGTTAGTATTTACCATAGGGTGACCTTTATTCCGTTTCTGGCTCAACGGAATAATTTAGATGATATGTCCATAACCACCAATGTAAATTGTATGTGTCTGATGTATGCTAAAGCAAATCAAGACTAGGTTAGATTATGAGACTTAAAATAAAATCCCTCACTAATTAAAAGTTAAGTAAATAAGCAAGTTATTAAAATCGGTTGCCCCTCCTTGATATTATAAGGGACAATTACAAAACTAGCACCTTTTTGGGGGGTTAGTTTTCATTTCTAACACACTTTCAAAATCTCACCAAAACTAACACATTTCATTAACTAATTTCCAACCTTACCCTCATCTCTAACACTCCGCTCCCGCTCTTCAATATTTGAACTTCCATCACTCTAACCTAACACCCCTCTATTCATCTCTCTAACTTTCCGGCGATTCATTGGCCGATTCTGTACATTTCATCCGGCGAATCTCTGTTACTTGGAGTTGAAGCCATTTGTCCATTGATTCTTTGGATGCATTTGACTCCAGACTATCATAGAACTCTATCCTCATTTCTTCCACGTAGAACACACCGAGTAACCATTGTTCTCCTTTATAATTGATGGGTATTAGCACATGTTTAACCTCATACCAGGACCGACTGTGAAACTCTTTCATCCCATTGATTCGTTGCACAAACACATTGGAATGTCCCCATTTGTCGGGTTTGTCATAATTCTTGGTCATATTTGCAAACTCCATAAAGCCAAAGAAATTTGAGTCGATGGCAGTCCAATCCTGACTTTGATGGACGTATTTACCGTTTAATAACCACAAAAATGCATTTACAAGCTGCAACACACATGCACAAATAAGTTCAAACACAACACATACATAGTGAAGAATATAAACCAACAACTTGGAAAGTGACCAATATCTTACTTGACTGTCTATATACTTTCCAGTTATCTATGCCTCTTCAAACCACAATACAGTCTGACCCCAATCGGTTCCACCTAACGTCCTCAGCTGATCGCGGGGGGTACTCTTCTTCCAGTCGTCATATGATTCTAGAAGGTGTCCTTTTATACGATCGCGACCATCGTGTTGTTCCACGGGGTACTTTGCATCATCATCATCATCAAAGTGATATTCCATCCGAGGATCAGTGAATGGTGACTTAACGTCTTTCCCACGTTTCTTTTCTCGTTGGGGTCTACCTTTCACGTCTTCCTCCTTGATGTTTACATCCCTTCCTCTACCTCTCCCTCTTCTTCCTCCTCTTGTCCCTCTTCCTCCCACTCCATCCCTTCCTCCTGCATCCCTTACCCCCCCTCCTCTCCCTCTCCCTCCTCCTCTTCTACCTCCTCTTCCTCCTACTCCTCTTCCTCCTCTATTACCCTGCCCTTCCTCCTCATGTTTAACCTCGATAGTCAAATCTTCTATTTCTCCTTTGTCTTCACGTATAGGTAAAGACGATTGGACAACTTGGTTAACCAGAAGAGTAAGCTGTCCATGATCGATCTCAGCATCATGGTCGTCATGGCTCTCATCCTGTTAAAACACCAAATAGAGACACAGATTATGCCATTGTGAATTCAGTTAAAAGCACCACCTTAAACGTTAAAAACAAACTTACATCAATCAGCATAACAATTTCCCTCTCCTGCTGCTTCTTCTCTCTTTCTGATGTTAACAACCCCTTTATCTGTTCTGCTGCTTGTAGGTTACACCTAACCGTGATGACGCTTTCCGTTCCAAATGCTTTTTTGTATTTATATGCAGGTTTCTTCTTGGCTTTCTTCTTCGACGGAGAGGCATGCTCATCTCTCTTCCTCTTGTCTACACGATCATGCTGAAAAATGTTGTAGACATATCATCAGGGAACATAAAATCAAGCTAATTATAACGTTGACCTAGAATGAGCTAGCGTATGCTAGAATAAGAGAGTTATCGGCAATATAACGTCGATATGAATGTTCTATCGGCAATATAACGTCGATATTAATGTTATATCGGCAATATAACGTCGATATGAATGTTCTATCGGCATTATAACGATGATATGAACGTTCTATCGGCAAACTGATCGACGATATGAATATTATAGCGGCAGTATATCGTCGTTATGGATGTTCTATCGGCCATTAGGCTGTCTATGAATATGTGCTATCTACAATTAGGTTGCCGATGAACATACACATCGACGAATTTCAACCAAACCGAATGACTTCCTAACACCAGACGAACCCAGAAAAAACCCTAACACCAGAAGCAGTAAACGAAACGAAACGAAACGAAATGTTCATTCTCAAACACAACAAATGTACATGCAATAGAAGAGAGAAATGCAAATGTAAAGTCAAGTTATTTACCCTCTTTTTCGTTCTTCCTTCTGAGTTCGATTCGTTGTCTGAGCTTTGTGTTCTCGCCATGTCAACTCCAAGTAACAGAGATTCGTCGGATGAAATGTACAGAATCGGCCAATGAATCGCCGGAAAGTTAGAGAGATGAATAGAGGGGTGTTAGGTTAGAGTGATGGAAGTTCGAATATTGAAGAGCGGGAGCGGAGTGTTAGAGATGAGGGTAAGGTTGGAAATTAGTTAATGAAATGTGTTAGTTTTGGTGAGATTTTGAAAGTGTGTTAGAAATGAAAACTAACCCCCAAAAAGGTGCTAGTTTTGTAATTGTCCCATATTATAATTCAGCCGGCAGTATCTTGGGACTTTGGGTTGTTGAGTAAACTCAAGCTCGGGTCTTATGGATAACACCTGAATTATTGAAAATTGTTTTCACGAATATGGGGTAATATGTAAATTAGATTATAGTAATTGGATGGGTAAACTCATGTTATTATAAACTAATGGGAAATATAGTTGGGATTAATATAAATGTATATTAGTTACTAATGTGGTTAGTAACCTAATAACCTAGGAATCACATGGTTGATGTGATTTATTACATGAATCTACCTAACAAATGAGACTAGCTTGTTGAGTAAACTCAAGGTGAAATTTCAGGAGTTAGGATCCTAGCTCACTAAAGGATTTGTGAAATTCTTCGAATTAATATTGAGGGCTATTAATTTGGCAAAATAGTGGAAGTAATTTAAGATAAAATATAAGTCCTACATTTTAAATTGATATACTTTAAAGCAAATGAATAACATACGTCACTCTATCTCACTCTCGAGTTAAAGTAAATACTTTGAATCATCATATTTAAAATGGATCTACATAATATTTTAACCGATAACAAATTGAATAGTTCAAAATTCACCGACTACTTTGGCAAACTCAAAATTGTTTTGAAGTTCAAAATTGTTGGGTATGTATTAAGATTCACTGATACCCACCATCAAAATTGTTTTGAAGTTCGAAAAGATTGGGTATGTATTAAGATACACTGATACCCAATGTCCCTGTTGATGATGCTCCTGTCAAGATGATTGATGTTTACCAGAAGCACCAATCAGATGACAAACGTACAAGATGCATCATGCTTGCAGCCATGGCACTAGAGCTACAAAAGCAACATGAGAACATGGATGTGTATTCCATGATTATGCACTTGAAAGAGGTGTTTTGGGAAACAGACTCAATGCGAAAGCTATGAGATGGCAAAGTTGTTGTTTCGCTCCAAGATACAAGAAGGTTCTTCTATTGTGGCATATTGTGTCAAAATGATTGGTTACATCACTAAGTTTTCCAGCATTGGATTTGTGATGGATAATGAATTAAGTGTCGACTTAGTTCTACGATCCCTTCTAGAGATTTATTCATAAGCTCATCACGAACTGCCAGATGAATAAACTCAGAGACCTCTCTAGAAGAGCTTTTGAACATGCTCAAGTCAGTTGAGCCTAATCCAAAGAAAGAGAAAGTGATGTCTGCACTTGTTATTGAGGGATCTCACAAGAGAAAAGGGAAGTTTCCCAATTCTAAAGATTCTAAGAAGAATAAATGCATTAAAACCAAATCAATGAAAGCAAGAAGCCGAAAGGGAATGCCACCAATATAGTAAAGAAGGGAATTGGAAGAGGAATTGTAAGAAGTACTTAGACTCTCTCTAGAAGAAGGGTCCGGATGGTACTTTTACATTTGGAATTAAAAGATAGATAAATCAACTTACTTGTGGGAATGCCATTTAGGCCGTATAAACGAGAAACACATGTTTAAGCTACATCAAGATGGGCTTATAGACTTAGTTGATTTTGAATCAATGGACACATGTAAGTCTTGTTTAAAAGAAAGATGACAAAGACACCCTTTAGCAATAAAGGAGAACGTGTATCAGACACTCTAGGACTAGTACATTCAGATGTATGTAGTCATATGTCAACACAAGCAAGAGAAAGGTTTAGTCACGTCATTAGCTTCATAAGATGATCATATTAGATATTGATTCATCTGCTTGATGAAGCATAAGTCAGAAGCTTTTGAGAAAGTTCAAATGATTCAAGAATGAAGTGGTAAATCAAACAGGAAAGACTATTAAAGTACTTTGATTAGATCGAGGCAGAGAATGTCTTTCAAATGATTTCCTTAATTATCTAAATGAATATGGATTCACTCACAATGGACTCCTTCGTATACACCACGATGTATCTGAAAGGAGAAATTGTACTTTATTATATATAGTACGATCCATGATGAGCATAACCTCTCTTCCAAATATGTTCTAGGACTACGCCTTAGAAACCACCTTATTTACCTTGAACCGAGTATCCACAAAATCCGTCAGTTCTATTCCACATGATTGTTCATTGGAAAGAAACCCAGTTTCTCTTTCATGAGAATTTAGGGGTGGTCAGCATATGTTAAACACATAACATCAGATAAGTTCTAAATCTGATAAATACTGCAATCGGTGAAATTTTTTGTTATCGGATAATGTTGAGCGATTTTCGCAAGTGCACGGTTTTGCTTGTAGTAATAAAAAGATATCGATCCCACAGGGAACGTTTTCTCACAAAAACTTATTTAAATGTAGTTTAAATACGACTTAAGGTTTATAATATAGAAAATCGTTTAATTGGATTTGGTTTTGAGATTGATTTAATATGAAACAGATTAGAACATATGTAGAATGTTAGAAATCAATTCTGTTTTGAATATGAATTACAAAATAGAAACGTTTAGTGTTTAAAATAAGAGATTAAATGTATTCGTTTGCATTAAGCAAAGAAAACAGCTTTAAACTTTGTATAAATTATAAAAGTGTAATAACGTAAACTCCTTCAATTAAAAGGCTTTGAACCGCAGACAATCCTCCTACGGTCGGGTTAGATTGCTACCTTAACCAAATTAATACTTATTTCCGATAAGCCAACTTAACGATCATATCGTCCTTAAGAATAAATTTGCCTAAGTGTTCAACAAAGTTTCCTTGTAAAGATATTGAATTTAACTACGTTTTAATGAAAACACCAGAACTCACTTCGGATCATTTACCAAAGTGCTACATAAAAATATATTTAATTGCATGAACTTTATTAGATGAAGTGTGAATTTGATACAAGTTTACAGAGAATAAAAAGCATGGAAGCATTCAAAACGACATTGGAGTTCCGATTCGTCAATCCTTTCCTCAAACCTCGTTAGAGTTTGTCAGGCTCCGGGATCGAATCCGCTAATTAATCTTCTCGCTGAATCTTCGGAATAGAGATGGTTCTTCTACTACCAAAATGTAAACTAGTCTTGAATAGATCTTAATCTAAATCTAATTGCTACTGTGTTTGTAATTAATTTAAGACCAACTTACGACAAGATTGCTTTTACAAAAATGAAATCTAATCTCTGACTCATTTCTGAGTCAGAGTTTCTACATAAATTCTGCACTCTTCTTAATTAATCTTACTCTATCTGAACTCTGAAATCAACTCTTTATTTATAGATGTTGAAGAGTCGTGTCTAAGGGTCGTGTCCGCTGCGAAGAGACTTTTCTATCCACCCGAACGGACGCGTTTCTTTGAAATTAAACATGTGAAAATGGTGCTGAAAGACCTGCTGATCCTACCGAGATTAATTAAATCTCTACCAAGATTAGGGAGCTGTTGATTTGTCTTCGAAATGAAGGAGAGAGGCACCGAAATTTAGCGTGTCACGACCGAGATTAGAGAATCTCGGTCGCGACATAGGATTTATTTCCCGGATCTGCCTTCGTTCCCGTCCTTCGTATGGGTGCGCTGAATTCCTCATCTTTTTGGCTCATAACTCAGGGGTTTTCCTTCGTTTTTGACCTGTTTTCCTTCCTATTTGGATTTTACCAAATATTTAGGTACCTTGCATGAAAGAAACATATTTGGACGTAAAAGTACTCTAAATAGATATAAACAGCATGATTTGATAGCAAAACCGATGTAAATATTAATGATATTTTAGGTATATTTTGGGCTTAACAAATCTCCACACTTAATCTTTTGCTAGTCCCGAGCAAAATTTCACTGAATTTATTTTTTTAACTACTCTTATGAAAATAAAACATATATCTTTGTATTACTTTTTAAATTAGTTAAGCCGAAAAGATTAACTTTGCATGGCAAATTTATACGCAAAATATCAAACTAACTAGTATAAAGGCGATATATCATTCGTCTTGTATTTTTAATTTTAAATTGAAGTATTCGGGACGATATAAGCACGCATGTTATTGAGTCTTTCGTCTCAAGGCATTTCAAAGCACAAAATTTCCTTTCCCAAACCTAAACTATTATATGAAATATATTAAATTTAAATAAGTACTTAGGTTAATTTATTTGCTTAGTTACGCCCAAGATAAGGGTGGTCTCGATCGTAACTTTATATGCTTTTTATTTGTGTTCGCTTAAGAGGTACCGACCATGCCATGGGTGGACGCAATCGTTACTTTAAAATTAAACATGCTTAATTTTTGCTTTAATTTTAACGTTCCTTCCATACCTTGATTGTGATAAGGGTGGTCGCAATCGTGGCCAAAAGTATCGTTTTACTTAATTTTTCTTTCCTTTCATACCTCGATTGTGATAAGGTTGGTCTCAATCGTGGCCAAAAGTTAAGAATACGACTAATTGATTTAATTAACATGAATTATAAAATTAAAATTGTAAAATGCGGAAAAGGAAAAATAGCATATTCATCCTATATTGACTTAAAATTCAACATGTATTATGGCTAAAGTTTTCTTAAAAACTTCAATTGGTGTTAATGTAAGACGAAATCAAACCGAGCTAAAAATTGTTAGTTCAATTTAATGCCTATAAACCTAATTGAAAATGTAAAATAAGATTTATTGTATCATGAATTGCATGATATAAGATAGAGATTGAAATAAAGAATTTATTTACTTAAATACATTCACTCGAGACGTTTTTACTTAAAATCGTATCGGAGATTTGTGAAAAATTTGAAAAATATTGCCCGTATATAAATATTATTTCTATCGATAATGATAACCTAAAAATAATCATAAGTTAAATATTTAAACATATGAAAATGTAAAGTTAATAAAAATAATGTTTATGAAATAATATCAAAAAATGTTGCAAAATGTGTTACATTTGCATAAAATAATTGTTGCATTCTGAAAATATTGCTTAAAAATTTATTAACAAGCATTTATATTTAAATGAATGTCATTCATTCTTATTCGTTGCATTCATTCGTACTAAAAATAAACGATATATGCAATATCTCCTCCCACACTTAATTTGGACCATGTCCTCATTAGTGCAAAAATTGATAAAACGCGAAAAATGATACGAAAATAAATCATACGAAGTAAGAAAGAAAAATGTGAATTGAATCATCCAACATAATAGAAAGTGAAATTGTATCGATCTTTAAGAAAAATAAAATCATTGTACCAAACTTATAGAAGACAACATAATAAGATAAATTAGGGAAGAAAAAGATTAGATAAAACCTATTCTTGTGAAGGTGAACCCGGTGG
Organism: Euphorbia lathyris; assembly: GCF_963576675.1. Lineage (NCBI taxonomy): Eukaryota > Viridiplantae > Streptophyta > Magnoliopsida > Malpighiales > Euphorbiaceae > Euphorbia > Euphorbia lathyris. The sequence continues at coordinate 100,926,510 of NC_088911.1, read as the reverse complement.
AGACGGTGTAGTCACGACGCCTGGACGACGGAAAAATGATAACAACCGGCGTCAGGTTGACGCGTGCTCACTCCTCAAAGTATGTATATTTGCATCTACCGTGGTAATCCTTGAACTCATCTCTTGAATGTTGTCCATAATGTCATCTAACCGCAAATTCTTTTGACGGTTGTGTGCATGCATTTGGTTCAAAATTTGTTGCAAATTAACATGATCAGCAACATTGTGTTCTTTTCCAACATGCTCTTGTGCTTGTGTTTGGGCCTCAACATGCCCCTCCTCCTCACCATCATCGACTTCTTCTTCACCCTCTTCGGTACCTAACCCGTGAGAACTAGAAGCTCCTCCACCCGTGCGAATATTTAGGTGCTTAACACATTCCTCGTATGACACAAAGACGGGGGGACCTTCTCTAATCAATAAATTGGCTCAAAGAAGAGCCGAGACATCCAAAAGAGGTAAATTTCCATGGTAAGAGAGGGTTTGAAAATCCACCAATCCACCACGTGCTCCCATAACAAGTCCCGTAATAAAATTTCCCAAAGGTACTTGCTTAGTGTGGGAGACGGAGGCACGGTGTAAATTGTCGAATAGCATGCCAATGCTATCAACTTGAAGACCTTTAAATAAACAATCAAGCATAAATAAATCCATAACTTGAACTTTAGAACTCTCAACCCGTCCAAACAAGGAGAAAGATAGCAACTTATGAAAGTAGAATATACAATTATCCCGAATCAACTTGCTAGAGGTGTTCTTAGGGTAAAAAGTATCTTGGCTGAACAAAGCATGCCAAATGGTGTGTGTATCAATTTCGTTAGACTTTTGAACAAAATCACTAGTAGGAAAACCAAAAATACCACTCATTGCTTCATAATCAAGTTTATAAGTAATACCATTATTCCTAAAGGTGATAAATCTCTTCCGCTTAGCATACTTTAAAGTGCGGCATAATCCAACACCGAAAATAATTATGAGTAAGTGATTGAAAACTGCTCCACTATGCCATTTTCCCTTTCACATGACACAAGATACATGACATACATTTGTTTTCGTGTCGTCTGAATATTTTTCGTGATAGTATTTTAACTGTATGTCATCTGAAAGCGAAATAAAAAATGCGCTCGATTCTCAGATGACATTAAGATTACATAATCCTGTCATCCAAAGAAAACGCGCGTTTTCGTTAAATTTCACTTACTCAATAGATGACACTTCTAATAAATGAATGTCATTGTTTGCCGAAAACAAAAAAGCGGCAAATGAAATTTCACTTACGCGGTCAATCCCCAAAATTTAGGCGCTTTTGTTTGACTGAAATATCAGCTGATATATAAACCCTCTCTCTAATCCCAAACCCCAGTTTAGATTACGCAAGAGCTTCATCCCTCTCTATCGTCATGGTTGATTTGAACATGCAATCACTGGGTGAGCTATAAACACGGTACTGGTAAGTATCTATTAATTTTCATTGTTCCTTACTCTCTCTTTTCCTCATCCGATTTACTTTTGTGTATGTCGATTTCAGCAGCTGGAATAAGGATCTATTGATTTTTAGAGCTATGATTTAAAGGGTTAGATCTCTCGCTTAGATACTGATTTTATTGTATTCATTGTTAGATTCACCGCTGAAATTCTTGGGTCATTATCTTTTTTAACCTAGGGCAATACATTACCGGTTGCTGAAGATGTTCTGATTTCTTTTTATTTGAACATAATATTTGCATGGATAGTAAGAATGCTACATGCGAAGGCTGACTGAAGAGATTGTCAATCGGTTCATGTCTTTAGCATATGAGAAGATTTATTGAACTTACTGAATATATATTAATGTTAAGTTGGTTTGAACTGATTGGTCATGCCTTTAGAAGTGCTTGTGTATGTTTGATGTACTGTTTTGGAACCTAGAACTCATTGATCTAGGAAACTAGCCTAATTTAGTATATATATTGTTATGTGGGTTTGAACTGAACGATTACATATATGTATGCTGTTTTGGGTGATGATGAAATGATTGGTATGAACTAATTGGTTAGATATAACAGTTTAGGAAGCTAAGACTCATAGAGTTTATGTATGAATGATCATTAAGCAAGTGTATGTGTATGTGTATGAAACATGTTTATGTATGATGTTCTGTTGATGTTTATGTTTGAGGTTTTGTATGAGTATGTGTACGATTGTTCATTTGGGCATGTAGCTTATTAAACATGCATCAAGTATTAGAGGAACATTGTAAAAGGGTCATTAAGCATGTGGCTGATTAGGCATACTCTAAAGCTTTGAATGTTCATTGAGATTGGCACTACTCTGACACCTATGAGTTATACTGCTAGAAGTGATTGAGTATGTGTATGTGTATGAAACATGTTTATGTATGATGTTCTGTTGATGTTTATGTTTGAGGTTCTGTATGAGTATGTGTACGATTGTTCATTTGGGCATGTAGCTTATTAATCATGAATCAAGTATTAGAGGAACATTGTAAAAGGGTCATTGAGCATGTATGAAGCATGTATTAAAAGGTAAATTTAAGCTAATTGCATGTACTGATATGGCTTGAAAATGATAAGATATCACCATACTTTTTTTTATTTGAACATGACCTATGATGATAAGTAAGGAATAAGTTGTCTTGAATAAGTAAGGAATAGACATGCACGAATAAGTTGTCTACTTGTTATAGCATGTTCATTCGAAATGTTATGAACTCAACTGGCTCATTTTTATTTGAAATGATAACTAAGGATTCTGAATGCAATTCGTTTATGAAGCATCTATTAAAGGGTAAATTTAGGCTAATTGCATGTACTGATATGGCTTGCAAATGATAAGATATCACCATTCTCTTTTTTATTTGAACATGACCTATAATGATAAGTAAGGAATAAGTTGTATGCTTGTTATAACATGTTCACTTGAATATACATGTCTGCTTGAATAAGTTGTCTACTTGTTATAACATGTTAGGCATACTCCTAAATCTCCATTACTATGTATCATGTCACGTGGCTTGTTATGCTTATGGAAAAGTGTTTAACATGGTGATGAAGTTGTATGATTCTAACAACACAAGTTTATGACTAAGCTTATGGTGACAGTATCATACACTTCATCACCATGCTAACTTCATCATGAACTGTGCAATCCAAGTGGCAGGTACATAGTGGTGGCTTTATGATGCTATGAGAACAAGTTTTAGACATGCACGAATAAGTTGTCTATTTGTTATAACATGTTAGACATACTCTTAAAGCTGAAAATGTTATGAAACCATTCAGGATGGTGATGAGATAAGTTTACTATATACCTTCCACTTGGCTTGTTATCTGATTGAAACCATTCAGGATGTTGATGGGTTTTCGATGCTATCAGCATAAGTTATGAACTTGATATTATGTTTAGGAAGGTAGCTGATCATGCATACTCTTAAAGCTGAAAATTATGAACTTGCCTGATTCTTTTCTATTTTAACATGAGTTATGCTGATAAGACATATGTTTCATGTCAATTTAGCATGTTATGTGTTATGTGTCTATGTATGAAGCATGTTGGCTTGTTTTATGTTCTGTTTATAAAGTAACTGATTCAGGAATAGACATGTTTCATATCAATTTAGCATGTTATGTGTTAGAAAGTAGAACGGATTCAATTTAATAGACATAAACGAATAAGTTGACTACTTTGTTATAGCATATTATGATCCACTTGAATATACATATATATGTCTACTTTGCTATTCGCACATCATGCCCCCTTGTACGCTATTCGCACGTCACATCATAATGCCCCCCTTGCTTACTATTTGCACATCATATATCCACTGCATGCTCTTCAGTCCACCTCCTGGCAGTTGCTACGCAACTTGCCCTGTTGCTGATGTATCGTTCAACAATTCGCTCTCGGCCAGGAAATGGCCCCTCAATGAAGGGCTCTACCAGCAGTCCATAAATATTCCACAGCAGCTATAAAATGCATAGATAAATTAAATTAGACCCCAAACATGAGTAGATAAACTAGACCCCAAACATGAATAGATAAATTTACGGGTAAAAAATACATAGATTTACATCTTACCGTGGCAATACCATAGGTAGGGCGATCAAGTAGCTGGGGCATAGAAACATGCCCCAAGGGACCGATATTAGGATGGTAAGTTTTGGTCCTGAATATGACCTGCGAACAATAGTAATATCATTAGTGTATTTACAAAGATATGAACTGATTTATGTGTGTTAACAAGTTTATGCATGTTCTTACAACTGGAGGTGTGGAGGAGAAATCAACAGGGAAGTCCATTTGGACTATGAATACACCTCCTTCATAAGGGGTGTTTGGAGGGCCATTCATCATGGCAGTCCATTGCTGCCGATCAGGACCATGTATATTGACAAGCCACCTGGGTGCCTCATATCGGAGTTGGTCAATCTGAAACTCAATGTTACGATAGAGGTTCCTTCTATCCATGCTCGAAATAACAAACTGTAAGTATAGTGTTAGGTTGCCCTGGGTGACTATTGAGAATTGGTAAACGCTTCCTATTTATAATGTGGGTGGGTAAGTGAAGGGTCTCAAAATGGAGAAAGGGTAAAAGGAGATTAATTAGGTCTATCTGTATACGGTATGTAATTAATGAGCATCATCAATTGGTTTTGCAGATATCAAGACTTTGGGGATTCTAGGAGATGATGACTTAGATATGCTTCAGTTCAAGTTGGATTTGGATTTCCAATCAACACCACCACGCCTCTGATTATATATACAGATCTGAAGATGTACATTAATTGCTTATATTTTTTTTACCCTACATTCATTTAGTTATTTGTGTAGTTTAAATGTAAACAGATTATGAGCATTAGTCTCCAGTAAAATTAAAATCATTGATATACATAAATTCTTGTTCATTTGATAATTATTGTTCATTTCCAGAATCATTCGAAGAAGAAGGCAAGGAGTGACATTTACGTTTAAAAAAATATCATCTAAACAACAATAAAAAGACATTAAATTAAAAGAATCTGTCATCTAAAACAAATCTCTTGACATGATTGATTAAGACATATGCCATCTAATACAAGTTACTACGACAAAAATTATTATAAAAACTGTCACCGTGAATACCAATATGCCAATTTCCCATATAGCGACTTGACATTTTTAATTATTAGTATGTCATGTGATGACATTAAAAGTGACGTTAATAAATAAAAAGATGCATCGTAACAATGTTCATATGATAGTACGAAACTAGGCTGATGTCATGTATAGTATCTTCAAATGACAGAACCTAACCATCGTCTGAAGGTGCAATAGACGGCAGCGAGCCCTGAGATAGATTTATATCTCGTGGGACGACGGTTTTTAACCGTCGTCTGAAGGGGGTTTTGGCGTAGTGCTCCATGATACCCGTAGCATCCAAAACAAAAACCTGTAATCAAATGACCAAAGGAACTTGCTTAGTGGTTGAAACAGAAACATGGACTTAATTGACAAAAAGCATTCCAATGTTAATCTACCACGAAACCCTTGAAGATGTAATCCAAAATGAATAAATAAATCCGGACTTCGAACCCTTTACCTTTTCACATGTCCAAAAAGAAAATAGGATAAAGATTTATTGAAATAGAAATTACTATTATCCTTAATGAGCTTGCTAGAAGTGTGCTTGGAATTAAAGTCATCTAATCCAACTTCATAAATTTAACTTAAATCCCTAAATGTAATCCTCTAATTCTTTTTAGCATAGGAAAGAGTAACCAAAAAGTCAATAATGTCTGTTTCACTATGCGTTATGTCCACAAAAGTGCTTGTACCGCTGCCCGTCTTCATCTGAAATAATGCTGAATAGATCCATACTCAACATGCAAACAATTATTAGAGGTAGAGGAAACCTTGTGAGTAACCTTCTTATGTCTAGGCATGGTGTTTAAATGTCGGATTTATGAGAGAAGAATAGAAAAATTGTGATAAAGATAGAAAAATAGAGGAGTAGGTTATGGAGTTTGTGTAAGGTATATGTTTATATAAGGATGAATATAGGTAGTAGGAATTAGTGTAGGAATAGGAAAAGGTTGAAAAATTGGATCAATTTGTGCTTAACCTCGCCCTACAGGTCGCGTGTCGCGATCGAGATTCATGAATCTCGGTCGCGACATGGCCATTTCAGGGAGATTCGTTTCTCCTGAAACTTGTTGTCTTCACTGAACTTGTAGGGATTCCATAATCCCTACCGAGATTCACGTCTTGGTAGCTTATAAACGCGTATTTTTAACTCTGCACTAACTTATTCTTCCTGCAATGATGTCCTATTAATGTATGTATTAATTCCTGTAACTTAAAAACACAATTAAAACATTAAATAAAGGAAAAACCAAAGGTTTAACCTTGATAAATACTGAATTAATGAACCGATTAAAGACTTAAGTGAGTTAATTGAATCATAAATTTTCATTAATCATAAATGTTTTAAAATTAATACTCTAATTAATATTCATAAACAGATATATACAGAAACACTAAGAAACATGAATTAAACATTTGTATAAATGCAAGTAACATAAATTCAAACATGAAAATTCATTAAAGAAAAACATATTGACAGGATTAACATATATACATGAATTATTAACAAAACTATATACAACAATTATACACAATCAGAAAATAAAAAATGTTTAAACAAGAACTTAAAATATAGAAATGATACAGAAACATAACACTATAAGTATAACAAAACAAATCTAATATATTTTTCGTCAATTGAAATTCCACGTTCTTGAGCCCGGTTTGATTTACTTTTATTGTTAATATTCTCCCTTATGAAGATAGAAACCAAGGACTAAGAACTCGAAATAATTAATATTAGTGTTTGACGAATCCGTCGTTCTCTAAGAACTTGAAATTAAGGACTGAAAAAGGTTCATTTTCGTTCCAAAAGAACGGAAAATTTGTATTTAGATACAACTAATAAAATTTGCATATCCAACTTTCTCGTTCTTCGAACGATAAGTATATATCAAACCTTCTATTTAAAATATGTGAAGAATCCAAATTTTTTTTTGTAAACGGATGAATTAAAACAAATAAAGATTTCAGAAATTTTAAGAATAAAAAAATTGTAATGTTGAAAATATGTCAAGTTAATAATTTGTTGTTTTCAAACCAAAAATCATGACTTATGAAAAATGAACAGGTGTCTTTTGTGCCTCTTGGTGAATAAAATCTAAAATTAGAAATAAATATATAGAGAGGAAAATTATTTATATTATTTTTTAAATAATTTTTTTTTCAAAATATGCGTGTAGTGGTCGAGAAATTGGAATATCGATCGTGACACGTCTTGCTCCTTGGCAAGGAATGCTTTGCATTGGTCCTCCCTAATTCTATAGAGATTTTTAAAATCTCAGTAAAATCAGAAATTTTATAAGGCATTGAAAGTAAAGATCTCAGTTGAGATTATCAAATCTCTACACAAACAGAAACTTCTATAAGGCTAAAAAAAATCAAAAATCTCAATTGAAATTATAATAATCTCAGTATTAGCAGAAATTCCTAAAGATTTTTAAATCAAGAATCTCAGTTGAGATTTATTAATATCTGCATGAGCAGAATTTTATAAAACTTCAAATAAAAATTATTGTAAAAATTTTAAAAATCTCTATACAAACAGAAATTTAAATTATGTGTGATTTTAATTCAATTGAGATTTTTTTTAAAATCTAAAGACACTTTTCTCATTAATTACAAATATTTAAGATACATAGCATATTTTGAATCTCTTTCAATGAGAAATTTTTTATTTTTAATCTGGCTATTATTTTCTAAACTAAAGATTAATACTAAAATGAAATGTAAAGATTAAAATACGAAAAACTAAAAACTAAAAACATGATAATCCTTAAAAATTCTCAAGGAGAATCTAAATTTTGGACAAATCAATTATGTGGACCAAATTTAAATATGGTCCTGTCCAGTTTTACTTACCTGGAAAAAGAATATTTTTTTATGTTTTCTCAATTTAAGGATATACTGATTTCGGTCGCATGCCCGAACTTCTAGTTTTGTGCACGAACAGGAACTACGCACATGAACTGAAACTGTTAAAACTATGGTAAAAGTAGACAATTCCTTCCTGATGGATAAGATAATTTCAATGACTGTATTCCCTATTCCACTTTCTGATGTATCTATCTGAGAAGATTTTCCATGGTGATTTCTTAGAGAGATAGATGTAGGTGTTTAAGGAAATGATATGATAAAAGAAAAAATTATTTGGTTTTATGTAGGAATTGAATAATTTTTTTTTACAAAGAGATATGATGTTTTGGTGAATGGTTAAGTCTATAGAAAAGATTTAAAGGTGTTTGGGAAGAGATTATTCGAATTTTCCTTCTATAATGTATCTGCTATCCGAATTTCTTTTCTGTAGACTCATTCTGTGAATTTCATTGAAAGTCAAATCTCCAGGTTATCTTTTGAGAAACTTGGATTTTTTTTTATCTGCAAACATCTAAATGCAAATGTTAAATAACAACGAGGATTTAGTCCTAGTGACCATCCTCAATAAATAAAATAAAACTAGAAAATAAATAAATACATATATTATAAACCAAGGTTCGAAATAAAACACGAAAAATATAAATTTTTGTTAAAAATTTGGTGTTCCCCGGCAACGGCGCCAAAAACTTATTGAGCGATTTCCGCAAGTGCACGGTTTCGCTTGTAGTAATAAAAAGATATCGATCCCAAATGGAACGTTTTTTCACAAAAACTTATTTGGATATAGTTTAAAACGACTTAAGGTTTATTTAATTGATAATCGTTAATTTGAATTTTGTTTTGGGATTGAATTAATAAGAATTAGATTGGAAAATATGTAGAATGTTAGAAATCAATTCTGTTTTGAATATGAATTACAATACAGAAACGTTTAGTGTTTAAAATGAGAGAATAATTGTACTCGTTTGCATTAAGCAAAGAAAACAACTTTAAACTTTGTAAGAATTATAAATGTGTAATAACGTAAACTCCTTCAATTAAAAGGCTTTGAACCGCAGACGATCTTCCTACGGTTGGGCAAGACCACTACCTTAATCAAATTAATACTTATTTCCGATAAGCCGACTTAACGATCATATCGTCCGTAAGGATGAATTTGCCTAAGTGTTCAACAAAGTTTCCTTGTAAAGATTTGAATTTAACTACGTTTTAATGAAAACACCAGAACTCACTTCGGATCATTTACCAAAGTGCTATATAAAAATATATTGAATTGCATGAACTTTTATTAGATGAAGTATGAATTGATACAAGTTTACAGAGAATAAAAAGCATGGAAGCATTCAAAACGACATGAGAGTTTCGGGTCGTCAATCCTTTCCTCAATCCTCGTTAGAGTTTGTCAGGCTCCGGGGTCGAATCCGCTACTTAATCTTCTCGCTGAATCTTCGGAATAGAGATGGTTCTTCTACTACCAAAATGTAAACTAGTCTTGAACAGATCTTAATCTAAATCTAATTGCTACTGTATTTGTAATTAATTTAAGACCAACTTGTGTACGGCAAGATTGCTTTTACAAAAATGAAATCTAATCTCTGACTCATTTCTGAGTCAGAGTTGCTGCATAAATGAGTCAGAGATTAGATTTCATTTTTGTAAAAGCAATCTTGCCGTAGCCTCAAACCAGCACGGCCAATAGCCTCAAACCGAACACACTTTCAGCTTCTAAATTTCTTAACCACATCATCTGCTTTAGCTCCACTAATCTTAGTCTCCAGTAAAGCAAAGCAATAAGGGTTGAACTGTTTAATTAAATCCTTCACATGGAGACGAGTAGCATTGCTTGCCGCTCCTCTAACATTCCACACAAATAAATCCATCAAACAGGAGGACAACCAAACCACAAACCCGCCCCATTAGGCCAGATATTTATTAGGGGCTCCTATGAGCCTAGAAGAGGTCCTTGCCGACCCCCGTTTCTCTAAGATTCTAAAAGAATTTTGGTTATTCTTATGACTACCTTTGAGTTTTTTCATACTCATCTTGTTAATTCCTATGGCCTTAACATTCCTAGACTCATTAATGACTTTAGGGATAACACCATCCTTATTCATCACAGTCTCCTGTAGAATTTGAATCTGAGGACATCCCTGGACCTCTTCTTTAGACTCAAAGAGGGGGTTTACTGCATCCACGTTTTTCACCAAAGGTTCTACAGGTTCCAAGTCTGGCCTACCCAAACTTAACTGCTCAGGAGGTGGATCAGGATCATCAACCAAGCATTCATTTCCTTCATCTACAGGGAGAACCCCAAATCTCGATCCTGAACTGAATTCCATAGGCCTGACGGAAGTCTCTTTTGCCTTTAGGCCAGAAGAATCCTTTCTACTATTACCAGTTTGAATCGGAATCTGTTCTTTATTGATGTCAGGCGGAACATTTTGGGTCACTGAGGCACGCGTCCTCCGTCTCCTAGATCTCCTAGCAACCATCCAAGGAGCAAAATTAGTACCATCCCTCTAGATACCATCACTCCTAACCTCATCAGGTTCCTACGATCCCTCGAACACCTTTTTCTTATTAGGACAACCATTATGAGTATGCCCAAACACACCACACTCATAGCATATATTATGGATTCCCTCATACTCAATATAGTAAATGGTATGCTGTAAGCAAAATTTCAACAAAAGAGGTTTAGATAGGTCAATATCAATACAAACTCTAGCAAACTTCCCCCTTTCTGCCCCAATAGCTGTCTTATCCACATGGTGAACTTTACCCACAAGGCCACCAATTTTCTTCAAGAAAATTTCATTATAATATTCAATTGGAAGTCCTGAAAACCTCACCCAAGTTAGGATTCTATTTACAAAACAATCTCTTGGATCAAAGTTAGGAACCCATGGTCTTAAAGCCAAAACGTGATTTGAAATAATATAGGCGCCCCCATTAATAACAACATCATAGTCCTCGGCCTCTGTGAATTTAATCACATAATATTCATTCTTCAAATCAGTGATACTAACTCTTCCTTTTTTAGCCCACTGAGCCTAAATCCTTTGTGCAAAGTATTTAAAACCAATTATTTTACCCAGAACTGTCACAATTAAAGACAATTTCCATTTTGAATGCATGGAACGTTTATCAGCAGAGGACAGGCGAATCATAGGGCACAACGAATCTTCCTGCTCCTCATCTTCAATATCAGAATCAGACAAAATATCATCCAAATCTCCCACCTCCGGACCCTCGTTCATCGATGTCGTCTCCTTTACCACTCCCATCACCATATCTCTCCAAGAATTTTTATTAATACATGGAGAATGCACAGAATTAATAACGGGATGGGCATCGTTAACTGGATCGTTGCTCATCCCTTTAGCCAAAATCACATCACTATTCTTAATCAGAGAGGTCAATCTCACGGTCGCCGCCACCGATCCGCCGCCTCCTCCCGATCTCGAACGCTCCCGTCGTCCAACGCTTTCGTTCTCCATCACTTCCTTCGCTAACAGAGAGAGAGCGTCAAAAAGAAAATAATAAATCTGAAAGAAAGAAAGACCTGGGAGAGAGAAGATAGATCTGAAAGAAAGAAAACATATCTTATTTCATTACTCATGTAATATATGCAAACTATTAATAAAAAATATATATGCAAACTAAAAGTAATTGAATATCCACAATATTTCAATGAAATATTGTGGATATTCAATTACTTTTAGTTTACATATATTACATGAACCATAGAATTTAGGAGTCATGGAATGGTTGATGAAAAACAAATACAGTAAAACCTCTATAAATTAATACTCGATAAATTAACAAACTTTTTAAAATAAATAATTTCTTTTGGTCCCGACTTGGGTCAGTTCAAAAAATGATCAATTTTAATAAATTGATAAGATAATAATTTTCTGGAACAACCCTTTATAAATACATTTTATTATTACCTCTATAAATTAATAATTTCTCAAATAAATATGCGAAATATATATAGATATACATACTTAGGATAATTTAGCAAAAAATGAATCTATAATATTTTGTTTTTTCTTAAAATTTAAATCTAGTTGAATTTTATCTCTAACTATCAGTGAATTCAAAAGTTCCGGTGTATCCTTGTCAAACTGTAACAAAAAATTTTAAAGAGTGGATGATGCTATAATTGCTTCATTTATTGTGACTGGTCTCAAAGGTACCGAATCATCCCCAGATTCATCCTCAATTGAATTTTGTATAACGCTCGATACAATTTCTTCTAAACTTTGGACTTGTGAGCATTTATTGTTTTCATTCTTGTGATCGGTCATGGTTGATTTATTGACACCTTTTAGACGAGAAGCCATTTTTGGTATGATTTGAAATAACACCCCATATAAATTTATATAGTAATTCATTAACCATGATACATTGAATATTTTTAATATATATACAATGAACTTCCAAGTTCAATTAACTTATATAATGCAAATTTAATTTTATTTGTTCATTGATTTTAGACAAAAACTTTATTTAAAAAAAAAATTTAAAATCACTCTATAAATTAATTATTATTAATTTATCAATTAATTAATAACTCTATAAATTAATAAAATTTCATGGTCCCAATATTATTAATTTATAGAGGTTTTACTGTATAAGGCTTTAATGGGCAAAAATACTAATTAATTGTATTATAATAAATAAGAAAATAGAACTAAATAAAAAGATGACATATAAAGTTAATAGGAAAAGAATATAATATGGTTAATTTAATTGTGACTTTTAACTTAAATTGAATATATTTTGTAAACGTTAAGCTTAAATTCGTATTATTTTGTAAACGTTAAGCCTATATTGGTGCTATTTTGTACGTGAGGCTTAAATTGATGTTATATTGTAAACGTTGAGCCTAAATTGATATTATATTGTAAACGTTAAACCTATATTGGTGCTATTTTGAACGTTAAACCTAAATTGATATTTTCCCAAAAACCTTAGGTCTATTTTGGTAGCTTATCCAATTTTTTTAAACAGATGAAAGCAGTTCACATGTTATATACATAAAAACAAAATTTCAGGGCCCTAAATAAGGTAGCCCATATTGGCCCAAAAACAACTTGGTAAGGGCACGGATACAAAATCAGACTCGGGCATTTATCGGTTTCGGTTACTTAAACGCCTTGTAAAGACAAGAAATAAAGATACACAGATAAACCAAGAACAGCCATAGAGACCGGAGACTCGATCTACTCCATCACCGCCTCGATCATCGCCGGCAACGCAGGTTCGGGTGTTTACTTCCTAATCTTTCCATTTTCGATTGAGCTTAATTCTATTTCTAATCGTTCATTTCCTTCTTACTGTAATTTATTCTGGTGGCTCAATTTTTTGTGCACAGTATTTCCCATTTTCAAATTTGTCTCTGTATTAGCTGAATTTCTTATAATTTTTTTGTTAATTCGAGCTCACTGATTTGCCTTTGCTATATTAACAATGCATGAGATTGTTTTTTGTTAGCTTATCAGCTATATAAGTTCAACCTGAGACCCTTTCCGTAAAATGGCTCAAATTCATGCCCTGGTTTTGATTCTCGTTTCATTTGCCTGAAACATACCATAGTCAAATTGGTTAAAATCATGATTTTCTGTAATGTATTTATTTCTTTTGTTTGGGAGGAGAGAGAGAGAGAGAGAGAGAGAGAGAGAGAGAGAGAGAGAGTGGGTTGCTTTTCTTTTTATGCATTTAATTAATTTTGATTTTCCGTCTCAAATTTGTGTATTTGTTTATTTTAAAGTTTACAAGTCTATGTTCGAGACTCGGCTGATTTCATGGCGAATTCAGTTTTATCGAGATACTTGTCTGAGGCATAAAAAAAAGTTTACCTTTTGTATATTGTGATTTGTTATTGGAATGCGGCAATTGGTAATTTGGTGATTTTATTTGCTTCATTAGGATATTAAACCGAAGACATTTTCATCAGATATTGATACATGCCAACACAGAACTTAGTTGGATGACAATGGCTACTCCAGCATCTGCAAAAGCAAGCGCCTTTGATCAGAGTACTGATGATGAGGATGATATGCCTTTAGTTTTTAAAAGGAGTAACAACTCAACTTCTAAAAGTAATCAAGCAAACAAAGAAGTGAAGAGGCCACTATCATTGTCTCAGAACGCCAATGGTCAAAGCTCGAACGTTCCGAAGGGAAAAAGTAGTGTTCCATCTACCAAGTCACCACCGGTAAAATCTCCTATAGGGAGCCCTAAAGCATCAACTTCGTTTGTCAAGTCAACTTCATTGAAGTCACCAGTGGCAAATTCAAAGGCATCAAGTTCTGTAGGTGAGCAGTTGAAACAGTCATCTAAACAGAATGCATCTACTGTGGTGAAGGAGGAAATGAATTCTGTTAAACGTGAAAGTAAACCAATTACGGATGATGAAGATTCTGATGATGGTCTACCATTGAGTGCTAGATTAAGCAGAATCCCCAACAATGCCAACAAAGGGGGAAGTTCGACTAGTCATGTCAAAGATGAAGATTCAGACGATGATAAGGCTCCTTTATCCTCAAAGTTGTCAATAAAGTTAAATGTGGGGACATCGAGTAATAAGCCTAATAATTCTAACGAGAGGAAACCTTTGGCTTCAAAACTTCAACAGAATGGTTTCACTTCAAAGGACAAGCAACAAAAAACGCCTTTGGTGCCACCTAAGAGACCGATGGATAAGAATAATTCATCAGACCAGGCTTCTAAAAAGCCTAAGCTTTCTGATGTGTCTACATCAGGACAATTTAAGCAAGTAACAATCAAGGCAGAGCAGAAGGCAGTCGATGAGGATAACATTCCACTCGCCCAGAGAAAACAAAAGTCAGCCTCTGATAATAAAGTATCTTCTGCTAAGCAAAAATCAAAAGTTCCTGTTTCTTCTTCATCCAAGAAGATAAACAAGAACAACAAGAAACAGATGAAAAATACCAAATATGTCAAGTCAACAAAATTTCAACCTAGCTCCTCCGATGGGCAAAAGAAGTGGACAACCTTGGTTCATAATGGTGTTATTTTTCCTCCTCCATACAAGCCTCATGGAGTTAAGATCCTTTACAAGGGGAAGCCAGTTGATTTGACTCCTCAACAAGAGGAGGTCTCTCTCTATCTGTCTTGTTAAAGAATTCCATGTGTGAATGACCTTTATGCTGCTTGTTCTGCTGTAGCTGCTGAAAGATTTCAAATTTTAAGTATCAATATTTGATGAAGCAACTTCTCTTACTTTTTAATTTTTTTTTTTAATATGCAGGTTGCAACTATGTTTGCTGTGATGAAAGAAACAGAATATATGCAAAAACCTAAGTTTCGTGATAATTTCTGGAATGACTGGCGGAAGTTATTGGGGAAGAACCATGTGATTCAGAATCTTGAGGGCTGTAATTTCGACCCAATATATGAATGGCATGCGCAGGAGAAGGAGAAGAAGAAGCAGATGACTACAGAAGTATGTTAGTATGCTATAACATTATTCAAATTACCGCACAAAATCAGTGAACTTGATCCATCCACTAACAAACTGTTTATTGTATTGGCCTTGTTTTATTGAATTTTGAAGTCAGTTAACTAAGAGATGTTCTTGGATATTTTATGACTTCCCCGTCTTATTGCAAATGTGTATCAGTAAAACATGCTGCTGTGCATCGTAGCATGATAAAGCTGTTCTGTTTTCACTATTGAAACTGGCATGTTTATTCCTGTCTTGGAGCGTCTTTCAGATTTTATTTTTTGTTTGTAACATATTAAACTTGCTGTTCATGTAGGAGAAGAAGGAAGTCAAAGAAGAGAAATTGAAGCAAGAGGAGAAGTACATGTGGGCCATTGTTGACGGCGTTAAGGAGAAGGTAGACCCTTCTCTGCCATCTATTTCATTTTGTTCTTATAAAAGGAACCAACTGCCATTCCACAACAATATGCATGCCTTTATGGTTTTATTCATCCACCTTTTTGTTTCTTAATACCTTCTGAGTTTTAACTCATTCAAAGTCTATTGCATTTCTAATGCTTGTTTCACTCTTAGGTTGGAAATTTTAGAGTTGAACCACCTGGGTTGTTTCGAGGCCGAGGAGAGCATCCTAAGGTTGTAGCAACATCTTCCTGATCAACAACAATGATATGGAGCAGTTTGCATTATTTATTTATTTTTTGATGTGTGGTTATAACTGAACTGCTTACTTGTTTCTCATAATAATTTCTTGTGTAAGTTGATTAGCTTACCCTTTGTTGATGCTTGTCAGATGGGAAAGCTGAAAAAGCGGATCCGGCCTGGTGACATTACCATAAATATTGGAAAGGATGCCCCAATTCCTGAATGTCCCATTCCTGGTGAAAGGTGTTGTTACACTTGATCTCTTCTTGATATGGGAGGGAGGCACTTTATTTTGATGTGCTGAAGGTTTGGGATGATTTTGGGTGAACTGAACTTCCAAATTTTTTCTTTACAGCTGGAAGGAAGTAAAGCATGATAACACTGTTACATGGTTGGCTTTCTGGAACGATCCTATCAACCCAAAAGAATTCAAGTATGTTTTCTTGGCAGCTAGCAGTTCCTTGAAGGGTCAAAGTGACAAGGAGAAATATGAGAAAGCAAGGAAACTGGAGGTATTGCTCTACAAACCCCTACTTGCCATTTATGTATAATTTCCTCTGCTAACTAGCTGTGTCCATTTGCAGGACTACATAGACAACATCAGAGCAGCTTACCAAAAAGATTTTAAGAATAAAGATCTTACAAAGAAGCAGATAGCAGTTGCCACCTATCTTATTGATGTGCTAGCTCTTAGGGCAGGCAATGAGAAGGTATATCACTTATTTGCATCTTCCTGCATATGTTTATTGATTTCATGCCTACTTTCTCTTACTCTCTGCTTCCTTATTACAATTGTGATGCTTTTTATAGAGAAGCTGTGTTGTAACAACTTTGATGCATTGTATATAAGGAACTACCTCGCATTCGAGGGTTATGGGTTCTGGGATCCAGTAGTCTATTTTATAGAAAGGAATTTTTTTTTTTTTTTTTAAATTTTTTTTCAACATCATGGTTATGTTTTGTTTATCTGGGAGATGTGATAGGAAATCTGATAATGATAACATACAATGAACCTTATGCATGGAGTTTGGATATTAACTAAAACCATTAGTGGCTGTATTGTTCCACAAAGCTGAATATGAATATTGATTCAGACTTTTACTAAGGGTTGAATGTCAAATCTAAAAATGACATTGAAAGGCATTTTTTGCTATAACTAACATTTATTGGTCTTCTTTTTTACTTTTGTGGCAACCGTAGCTTAGATATGACTGACTTGGACTGGGAATTTTCTTCTGTTTGTGCTGTGCTAGTTCCATAAGTGATTTTGTAGTTGATGTCCTTAGTGTTGTTGTTGTTATTGTTACTTCAAAGTATAATGCATGTAATCCGTTCTAGTATTATTGATTCTCATATATGGGGTTGAGAAGAATTGATATTTTTTTTTTTTTTTTTTTTTTTTTATGACTTGCAAGATCGCAGAAAGTTTTACCAAGGCATGATTTTATTGGTTGTGTGTTTTAGCATTGTAAACTATTTCGAGTGGCAATTAGCTTCTGAACTCGTGTTTTCAGTCATCGTGTTCTTGTGCTTTCCTCATCCAATTGTTGGTTTTGTGCAGGATGATGATGAAGCTGACACTGTTGGTTGTTGTACACTAAAAGTAGCAAATGTAGAGTGTATTCCTGGAAGTTTTAATTTAAAGGTATGATGGATTTATGTATTTAGAAGCACCGTCTTTGCTTATTATATTACAATTTGGATGTGGCCCTTTCGCTTTCTTAATTCTTTCAGAAGATATTGGATTTTGTTTATGTTTATTTGCCTTCTAATAGTACTTGGAAAATTTCCGATTGTTTCCATTATTTTCTAACACATGTTTGTATTTATCTTTTAGTTTGACTTTCTTGGTAAAGATTCGATTAGATATGAAAACACTGTGGAGGTTAAGCCTGAAGTCTATGATGCAATTGGAACCTTTCAAAAAGGTGCGCACATGGTCCGTCATTTTCGTTTTCTTAATAGGTAATAATTGGGGCTTATGAACATGTTTTCTGATTTTCCCCAGGTAAAAAGCAAACTGATGACCTTTTTGACATGCTGGATACAAGTAAACTGAATGCTCACCTAAAGGGACTCATGCCTGGCCTTACAGCAAAAGTATTTCGTACATACAATGCATCAACCACTTTGGATAAAGAGGTGAATTGGGAAATAGGCCTCTTACGTTGTTTCACAAGTTCTTTTTGAATTTAGGAAAACATGGTTAGACATAATGTATCCTAGCAATATGTTTGTTAGACTTGATATTTTGAACCCAATTTCCATTTACCGAGTCTGCATTTTTAGGAATTACAAAAATCTTTATGCTTGCTGTCTTGGTGTTTGAGTGACAAATTTAACTGTCAGTATTTGATTATGATCCTTCTGGCTGTGGCAGTCTGTATGAAAAAGTTCTTTACCTAAATTCTTGGAATTCGTTTCTATCTTTATCTTTTTCTGTCTCATCCTTATGAAGTGCATTCCTTGATTTCTGACAGTTATATAAAGAAACCAAGGATGGAGATGTTGCAGAAAAAGTTGCCATTTATCAACGTGCAAACAAGCAGGTATAATCAGCATAGTCAGAAACATTCTTATTGTTAGCTGTTCTTTTTATGAAATAATTGTGGCATCCATTTTTTATTTCACTTGGTGCAGGTTGCCATCATTTGTAATCATCAAAGGACTATATCTAAAACTCATGGTGCACAAATGGAGAGGTTGAACGAGAAAATTGCTGCACTTGAGGTAGTGAATATTTCTAATACCACATCAGAAAATATGTTGCCATAAATGAGGAGCACAACGACCATCTTGGGCATCAGAGCTTGGTTGATACACATTTGGGTTAATGTAATCCCTTAGCCTTTGTTTGGGAGTTTGGAGGTTAAGGGAGGTGAGAGTTAGAGGAGGTAACGGAAAGGGAAGGGAAGTGATGGAAAGGAAAGTTAAAAATTAATCTTGTTTGGGAGTTTACACAAGTTAAATGAGGTTAAATGCTTAACTTTGTTTGAGAGTTTAAATATGGAGGGGAAAGAAAGTTAAATTTACCCTGCAGAGACAAAAAACGTTACTCCCATTAACCTCCAATTTGGAGGTTAGAGGAAGTAAACATTTAACCCCATTAACCTTCATTTACTCTCAAAAAATAACTCCCAAACAAGGTTAACTTAATATTTAACCTTCCATTACTCCCATTTACTTCCATTAACCCCCTCCCAAACAAGGGCTTAGTCATGTGTGTTTATGCTCCAGTGCTTGCATTCATGTGCTGATGTTCCCAATCTAATCCTTCGTTTTCAATCTATTAGGCCTAGTTTTTGTTTGGCTCTTTCGTGGGAAATTGCGGGCGTGCCAGAGAATTATAGTATTCTCGAACTATGGAATGAAATTGAGTGCGCTTTCTAACTTCTACGTAACAAACGATTGTAAGAATTAAAGAGACCGAAAATTCCTAAAAGATTCGATTATCAAAACGATACCGACCTTACAGAAAATGATGAAACAACAATTAAAATAAAATTGTGCTGGAAAAGATAAATGAACTTTGGATCTGAAAATTGAAACTAAGGGAATGATTGAGTATTCTAAATTGCTGAAGTCTAGAGGTAATTTGCTAGAGTTTTTGCTTGGGTTTGTTGAGTTGTTGAGTTCCGTGTTCTCATCGTGATTCCTTCGTTGGAGGTAACTTCCTGCTTCTTTCTCCACCATATTGAGTAACCTCCACTTTGACTTCCACGATGGATTGATATGTACACTTTATGATTTTTCCTGCTTTTTAATTCGCTCACAAAAACACCTGGCACTTGGTTCCCCTATGTTTACCTCAAGTATCCCATGATGTTCACTCTAGGAAGTTGGTTTCCCACGAGGTACACCATGTAGGAAGTTGGTTTTCCCTGAGGTACACTATATAGGAAGTTGGTTTCCCACGGGGTACACTATATAGGAAGTTGGTTTTCCCTGAGGTACACTATATAGGAAGTTGGTTTCCCACGAGGTACACTATATAGGAAGTTGGTTTCCCTTAAGGTACACTAGATCGTTTCCCCTAAGATACACTTTTTGAGATGTTTCCTCTAAGGGAAACTGAGGTTCACTCTAGGAAATCCTAAGTGAACGATGTACTAGGAAAATATGAAAAGTTTCCCGAAATGAAAAGTTTCTTAAACATGCCTTTTAAGGAAAAGTTTCCTAAAATGTTCTCTTAAGAAAAAGTTTCCTAAAATGTTCTCTTAAGAAAAAGGAAAGTTTATCCCATGAAAAGAGTAAACCAGGGTATGCAACAAACAGGCCTTAAACTGGATCTTCTTGAATTTTGTGGAAGAACTTTTGGCATTTATGAAGTTTATGCTTTGAGTTCGACTTCTGTTCTTTTGCTTGCAGGCCACTGTAAAAGAGCTGAAAAGTGATTTGGACAGGGCTAAGAAGGGAAAGCCTCCAGGAAAGGATGCAGATGGAAAGCAAAAGAGGAACTTGTCTCCTGAAGCGTAATATAGAACCTCCTGCTCAACTTGTATATTTTATGTATATATATATATAATATGTAATCATCTCACTGTCGTCCATTAACTGAATCCAGCATACAGAAAAAGATATCATCCACCGAG
The DNA here is from genome assembly GCF_963576675.1 of Euphorbia lathyris. NCBI lineage: Eukaryota > Viridiplantae > Streptophyta > Magnoliopsida > Malpighiales > Euphorbiaceae > Euphorbia > Euphorbia lathyris. Next base: position 100,905,801 of record NC_088911.1, on the reverse strand, counting down.
CAAAGGATTGCGAAAATGGAATTGGATAAGTCGACCAAAGAGGATTTGAAAACTGTGGCACTAGGCACATCCAAGATCAATTATCTCGATCCTAGGATCACAGTTGCATGGTGCAAGCGACATGATGTTCCCATTGAAAAGGTGAAGATGTTCTGCAGCCTCTCCTTTCTTTTGTTTCACTTGTTTTTTTTTTATAATCTTTCTGCTGTCTTTCGTGGATGAAGCAAGTTTATAGTCTATCAAGTGCTCCTTACTACTGGTTGAAGTAAATAAAACTTCATGTAACCAATTCACCGTCTTTTTCAGATATTCAACAAATCTCTCCTGGCGAAATTTGCTTGGGCAATGGACGTGGATCCTCAATTCAGATTCTGATCATGGCAAAGCCGAGTGACTGAGTAATGTTCAGTTCACTCTTCCTGTCCAAGCTCCCAAAAGCAAAAACCCCCAAAAAGAAAATCGTACAATACCTTCTTTTTTACTTGAAACCTTCACCATTACAGTTCATTTTAACATTTTTTTTCCTGTTAAAGTGGGAAATCAATGTTGTATGTTCAATCTAATCTAATCATGGGGGCGATTAACCCCCTTTCTTCTTACTGTTTCTCATTTCTAGAACTACTATTCAATGATGGGAAGGAGTCTATCTTCTTACTGTTTCGCATTTCTAGACACTATTCAATGATGGGAAAAGAGTCGGGGACGGGAATTGTTTCATTAGAATTGAGAATCTCATGCTAACAATATAAATGTCGAAAATACATGAAAGAATCAGACATGAGTAAATATTGTTATTTTCGTATTCTCATTCCTGGAGTTTCTAAGAGCATCAACTGATGAGCATCTGTGCTGCAAAATCTTACTTGTTGTATACCTACATGTTGAAATATGAGGCTGGCTGTATTTCGTATAATGAGAAGAGTTGGGATTTGATTTTGTGTTGGTAGCTTAGTTGTGCAATTTGACTGGTCACTGTAAATAACAGGTGTTGAGTTATTTCTGTAATTTCTTAGTTTATAATATGAATCTCATGTATTATCTTTTGCAGCATGCATCAACTATAAGCAGGGCTATGACTTTGTAATGAATTTTAAATTTCATGTATTTTTGTTTGAAGTCTAAAGCCCAAAACACAGTTATGAGTTCAATTTAAGACAGTGTTAGTGTTATAAAATGTATATTCATGTGATCCATATTTAATTTCTATCAATAACTAAACATGTTATGTAAGTCAGGGTTTTTCATCTAAATTAAGAAATACAATTAATATAGAATTAAATTAATGAATTTTTATTAGTAAACTTAAAAGAAAGATATCTCTCATTAATATTGGGTGTTGTTAAACATAGCTTCAATTTTCCACCTCTAGCCCCGTGAAAGGACGAAAATACCTTTTGGGGTTTTGAGGTGGGAAATGAGGGAAAAATACCTCTCCCAGCACGCGGACGTGAGGTAATCACGCCAATCACGCCTTACCACAGGGTGAGACGTGAGGCTATCACGTCCGCACCTACGGTGAGGTGTGATAGCCTCACGCCTCATCCTGTGGTGAGGCGTGATAGCCTCACGCCCGCATGAATAAATCCCAAAAAAATTTGTTCATGATTGTGGTTAACTCGAATTAACCGTTTAGAAATAAAAATTACGACATTTTAACTCGGATTACCCTTTAACAAATAAAATTTAACAACATAAACATTAAAATAAAAATTAATAAACATAAAAGAGTACATATAATATCAAAAAGTGTTAAAATGTAATAAAAGAGTACATATAATTTCGGCATTTAGTTCGCCCGACGCCACTCGTTCATAAACTCATCCATCTCCCTCTTAATGAGTGGAGCATCCTCGTCAGATCGGTGGGTAGCCGCTAGTTGGGTGACACGCCACAACCAGCTAACCCACTGCAAAAAAAAAATAAAAAAAAATAAATATTAAAAAAATAAACATATATAAACTAATACTAAATAATAATATTAAATAATAATAAACTTACAAATTCGCTGTTGGCGCGAGCATACTGGACCGGTCCATCCTGTGGTGCATGAAGGAGATGAGGATGAGAATATCGCATATACCAGTCCATGTAAGCAGCATCACAGGTAGTGAGATCATATCTAACTGGCCGGCATCTCCTCCGATCAATGCCCCGAGCCGATGGAAATCTCCGCCAGGTATCCTCAACTATGACAGAGGAATGCGTGAGCCTGTAGGATAAAGACCTCCATGGTCGTACTGCTTTATCAGGTCTAATACGCTCAGTTGGGATAGACTGAGTATATCCGACCTGTCGCAACGCTCGATCCGACATATACGGCTCGACAATGTCTCTACACCGTATCCAACCGGCGTAGGACACTCGAAGCCGATCATCATCAGGGACAGGACCATAAGGCAACCACGTCACCTGCAAAAAAATAATACTCAATAATAAATAATAATATACTATAAATAATACTTAAATTTTATAAAATACCTCTACTGCCGTCATACGGTCCAGCTGCCCACGTATGGTATCTAGTCGTCGGTCGTCTTGCCTGGTACCCCGACCTCCCATCTGCATGCACGAGTCTGGTCAGCTGGGATCCTGTGAGCTAGTCTATGCGACCGGAACACCGGAAAATACTCGTATATCCACGCATGTAGTAGGGTCAAACATCCGCATATACCAGAACAGTCTCCTCTGCTCGGTATCCCCAGCTGCCGATACAACGTGGCAAGTGTAGCAGACCCCCATGAAAGTCCAGCTGCCCCTCTGACACCGCCGTAAACCTCAGCAAGATGGGCCGGCCTAATCATATCTCCACTCTTGTCAACAAACAAAGTGGATTCAAGCATAAGCCACATCCACGCTGTGGCCCGAGTAGCGTCATCCCTACCTCGATGACAAGCCTATGTACATCATCAACAAATACACCTCCACCACTCCAGAGATGTCGGGTCGGCGACAGAAGCTGCTCCCGATTCACCCCGAACATCATCATGAACATGGCATGCAACCGGTCAGTAGTGGGAGACTCGGACACCATCGCACCGTCGATCGGGATACGAAGAATCTGCCACACATCATGCAGTTGGATAGTCATCTCCCCGAACAGCATGTGGAAGGAGTTCGTATCGGGCTGCCACCGCTCCACGAACGCAGTCAACAGCGGAGTTTCGAGGTTCTTAAACATGATAGATGGAAGGTGAGACAACCCAATCTTCTCGATTATATCCTTCAGCTGTAAAATGACACATATACAATTACTGAATGTTTTTTATTCAAATACAAATTACAATAAATGTTGACAAACTAAATTATTCTTACATCGGATGACGCACCAGAAAACCACACCCACAAATTCTGACATGCTGTTGATCTGTTGTAGCATGTCAGAAACGACCGAAGCTCTCCTCCAAGCATTCGTGAGGCAACATGTCCTAGAAAACTAGGAATCACGGAACCATCACCGGGACCACCATCCACCGGTCTACTAACAATCCAGCTCTTGTCCTCACTAGCTTTGGGACGTTTGCTAGTCCCTGAAATATAAAATTATACTAAAATTATAAAATTATACTAAAGTTATAAAATTATACTAAACTATACTAAAATTATACTAAAACTATTAAATTATACTAAAGCTATTAAATTATACTAAAATTATACTAAAGTTATAAAATTATACTAAACTATACTAAAATTATACTAAAACTGTTAAATTATACTAAAATTATACTAAATTTATAAAATTATACTAAAACTATTAAATTATACTAAAATTATACTAAAGTTATAAAATTATACTAAAATTATACTAAACTATACTAAAATTATACTAAAACTATTAAATTATACTAAAATTATACTAAATTTATAAAATTATACTAAAACTATTAAATTATACTAAAATTATACTAAAACTATTAAATTATATTAAACTATACTAAAGTTATAAAATTATACTAAAGTTATAAAATTATACTAAAAAATACATGTACTCGTAAAACGACCTCCTCTGCGCTGGGTCGGCTGCTCATCGACATCCTCACCTTCGCGATCACGTGCAGCTGCAGACTGTCGCAGTACCTGGGCTACCACATCCAAGCAGTCCTCCACAGAATCACTACCAGGTTCTCTGTCATCAAAATCCGTCGCCCCCTCTGATCCACTAATATCGGACTGATCCACAATCGGACCCCTCCGCACCTGCTCTGTCGCAACCCCTCTCCGCCTACGACCAGATATATCAATACCACGCAATCTCGTATGCCATGGTGTATCATCCTCGTCATCCATATCTAGACGACGAGCAGATGACGGGATGGATTTTCCCCCCATAGTAGGCCGCTCCGTCTACAAAAAATTACACTAAATTAATATAAAATTGTAACATATAAATTATAAATTACACTAAATTAATTTAAATGTAAATATAATTAAAAAAAACACCCTCGGGCTTATGAACATCACGTCCGAACCACTGGTCGGGCGTATGAACATCACGCCCGATCTATGGTTCGGGCGTTTGAACATCACGCCCGACCTATGGTGCGGACATGAGGCTATCACGCCCGCACCACTGGTCGGGCGTGATGTTCTTACGCCGGAACCACAGGTCGGGCGTGATGTTCATACACCCGACTGCGATTCCGGCGATTTTCAAAAAGCTCCCACAGATCTCAATTCGAAGCGTAAATCAACAAAATAAAACCGTAAATCTTACCATTTTCGCTTTCCCTTTACGGCTTCTGTCACCATCCATGATTTGGTTCAAAAATTATTCCGGATTTGATCGAAGAGTCTATATGGTTCTTGAGAGGTTTTGTCTTTTTTCAATTTTTGTGCAAAGGGTAGTTCGGTCAATTCCCGATGCTTGAGGTAGGAATTTGTGGCTAGGTATAGCAATTCACCTAATATTTGAAGAATAACTTATAAGCCTTAAATAGTGTTATTTTTAACACATGGATTTATTGTCATGCGCATACATTGAAAACCAAGAACAAAGTTTGGACCGAACAATCAAACTAGAAATTTTTAAAAAACTAGAACAATTTATATTTTATATTTTAGAAGAAAATTCAATTTTTTTAAAACGAGAGTATCAATTATGCACATACCATGATTAAAGATAATTGTAATTAGAACCATTTATTTTGTAATTCAATTAATATAAATAAGACTTATTTTTGCATTTATATTATACATAATATTAAGACATTTGTGTTCTTATTTATTTTTATCTATGTTTTTCATTAATCTTTATATATAAATCTTGAGTATAATTATATTATAATTCATAAATTAATAATTTTATTGTAATGTATAATTCTGTAACACATTGTTAGCATCAATTTGCTTATTCCATTCATTTCAACACGAATTTTCTATCAATTTGTCATCTAGATTTAACCATGCACTTAAATTGGGGTTCTTATATTAAGCATTCGGTCATTTGGAGGACCTCCAATTCACATTTGTACACATGTATTGTGATCCGACTGAATAAATAAAATAGTGAGACCTTTTATAATATCCATGCGTCCATATTACACATGTCAAAATATGTATGAAAAGTCCCCTATTTGACATGGAGAACCATATGCTTCTAATAGTTTTTCCTTAAATTGAGGTATCAGAATAGAATTAAGCACATTTCCGCTATCTTCAAGGAATTATTTATTTGGATTTATTTTATGGGCATGAATCTAAACCTAAATTAGTTGGCTATGCAGACACAGATTACTTATATGATCCATCTAAAGCTTGTTCACAAACGAGATGCTATTCACATATGAAAGTACAACTATATCTTGATGCTCTATACGAAGAAAATTATTGCAACTACTTCTTCAAATCATGAAGAGTTAATAATGCTGGAAATTCTAAAACCGTTAAAACGTGTGGAAAATCATTTTAACATAGAAAACATTAGGATCTAACATGTAATTAAAGCAAGGTTAAACATATCGTTCTTTATGACTTGAATTTGATCAATTAAATCTTTAATTTGAGATAGAAGGGTTGAAACGTGAACCCTCTCTATTATCACACACGCCCAAAAGATCCACTGGTTGAATGAATTGTATGCTAGCACCTTGAAATCCCTCCAAAGAATTCGATCACCTTGCGCAACCAAGGTTTTCACTTAGAGGGAAAATCACGAATCAATTTAATTTTCTAAAATGGCTTAATGAAAAAATCCTATCATTTTCCTTTTATATACTCATGGTTTTAGTTAATCTTAAATTAATTTATCCTAATTAATTAAAATAATAACCATTTCTCTTAGATCCCGTTTAGTAAGATGTAATAACCTTTGTAATGGAATGACCATTACATTGAATGCCAATTACCATGTTGGTTGCACATTACAATTTTGTTGTAATGGAATGAGAAATCAATGTGTTAAATTTTGTTCAACAAATCTTGTAATCTCCATTACATAGAAAAATGACTTGAATTCTCATTATATACAAAATATGTAATCCTAATTCTTACTTTCAAAGCTCCGTCAACATCTCTCATTTGTCAAATCTCATATCTTAATCTAACTTCTCATTCACAAAGTAGAAAAACATAAAAGATTGAAAACGAGAAAAAAAGAAAAAAAAGGGAAACCGGAGAAAAGGAGAAAATAGAAAATCGGTGAAAAATGTTGCAATTGAAATTTAAAAAACGAGAAAAATGTAAAAAAAAGCATGAAAAAACAAAAAATCATACACAAATTTATTGAATTCAGTGAATCTAATTTTGTATTTTATTTCAATTCGATTTATTTTTTGTTTTTTGCATTTTTTGTGTTTTTCACGTTTTTATATTTTTTTTATTTTAGTTAAGCATATAAAATTTTATGATTACAATTAATCAGGAAAACATAAGTATTGTAATGGTAATTATATTCCATCATTTTCTTTTTATTTGTCAAGCAAACATGATAATAGAATCACTGTTCCATTCCATTACATTACAACTTTGATTACATTACGACTTTGATTACATTACATTGCATTACGCATACCAAACGGACCCTTAATTTTTCTTCAAACTCCATTATTACAGGCTTACACATATACATAGATATAGCCTTATTGGAATACAAAGCTTATATGCTTACATAACATGTATTAAAATTTCACCTAATTTCCGACTTGTTGTGTTTCTCCGGCAGCACCATGTCCAGGAATTCTGTTATATCCACCTCTCCCCTTTACGTTTCCATATCCGCCGTATCCCTTCCCTTTCTCAGTGAAACCATCCACTTCTACTTCTCCATTCTCTTCTGCATTTTTCAAACATTCATTATATACATAATTCAATCTTATTTATGCTCTACTTATCTTTTTTTTATCACAAAAAGTTCAGGAGACAAGGGAGTAATTCAGTCTACAGGTTAGAAAAAGCCTCAACCCAACATCAGGGCCGATCCTAAGATTTTAGAGGCCTAAGGGCGAATAACCAAATGCGAGCCCTAATAAATAAAGCACAAGTAAAAAATAAATTATGAAAGTTAATTGTGCAAAGAAAAATTTCTTCAAAATGATACTTTTTCTATTACACTTAACAAACGATCTAATAAAAAATATATTTCATATGGAAAAAACATCTTATATCACTTTAATTAACCAGTTTCTCATACAAAACAATGTCTACGAATATTTTTAGATGCAAAATCACTAATAATATTGTCTACATCAATATGTCCTAACATACTTCTCTCAATACATAAAAAGCCTACACCATTTAAATTTTCTTGTGACATTAATGATCTCAAATAACTTTTCAATAATTTTAACTTCAAAAAACTTCTTTTCAACAAATGCAACGGTCACTATCATATTTTGAAGGATTCGAAAAACAATTGAAATATTTGGATAGCAATATTTTGTTTTGACAAACTCAAGAAATTCAAATGCTGACATTGATAAAACCAATTTTAGTTTTTATGTACTTAACATTTTAAGAAATTCTATTTAAAATATCAGATAGTTGTAAATAGTTAGTCTAATCATGATTAATATGAAATTTACCTATAATTATGTATCTTTTTTTAATCTGAGTAAAATTAAAAGCCTACTACTATATTTGGACCCTCCCTCATCATTGGGCCTTGGGTAGACGCCCCTCCTGCCCATGCTCACGGACGGGCCAGCCCAACATAAAGGCTTATATAAAGATATAGATATACAGTGACGGAACTAGAAATTTATATTTGGAGTCTCTAATTAATTTTAACCTTATGATCAGTGCTGGCATCAACTTTATGGAGTTGGGAGAAATTTTTTAATGTCTAGCCCGTCAGGGCTGATTAAACTTTTTTTCCTTTCCAACAGCCTAAAACTTCATGGTTTTGGCATGTTGAAGGTTAAAAAATGAAAAATGCTCAGTCTGAAAGGAACAGATATATCTTTACTGTTTTATAAGCCGAACACTAAATTTTTAAAAATTATATAACTTTTACATTTTTATTTTAGTTATGAATATTTTATAATTTTTGTAAATTAAAATTTAATCCAAAAATTGATTTTGGGAAAAAAAGTTCAGTTAAAAAAGATTAGAAAGATAAAGAGCATAGAAAGTAAACAATAATAATACATTAATATAAATCAGTGGATTGTTAGGTGTTGAAACCACTGCTATTCAAGGGTGGAGTTGATAGCTATCGTTGGTTAGATCTTCTCGTGAGGACAGGTATAAATTTAGTCTTTTGGTTATTGGAAAAAAACAAATTTAACCTTCACGTATAAAATAATACAATCTTAAATCTAAGGGTTAATATACATATTTGCCCTTGTGTTTTCTTGAAAAAACAGATTTGCCCTTAAATCAAATAAACCCACAAAACTATCCCTGGATTTTCCATAAACCTGCAATTATACCCTAATCTGACGAAGCTGCTAAACGGCGATAACATCAAACCTTCTTATCTCCAGAAAAACTTCAGAACGAAAAAAATATGCACATTCAATTTCGATTAAAAGCAAGTTAGAAGAACAGATTGGTCAAAATTCATTTTCATAAAAGCTCAATCAACCTAATAAAATGGCGTCTAAACCTCCTAATTAATCCAAAAGCAATAGCAATAGAAAACAATAAGAAACCAAATGAATTTTGATTGTCGTCATCCAATTTTTTTTGGAGACAAGAAGGTTTGATGTCATCGCCGTTTAGCAGCTCCGTCAGATTAGGGTATAATTGCAGGTTTATGAAAAATTCAGGGATAGTTTTGTGGGTTTATTTAATTTAAAAGTAAATCTGTTTTTCCGCGAAAACACAGGGGCAAATATGTGTATTAACCCTAAATCTAACATTTAATGCAATTTCAATTTCAAGTTTCCTTAAATCCAGGTTTAATCAGCTCTTCTAATACAAAAGCTAAATGAAATGAAAATTACTTACAAGCAAGCTCACGAGCCGAGACATCAGAAGCAATGAGCAGAACAAAAGCAAATACAAACCCAACAAAGATTAAAGTCTTTGAGATTCCCATTTTCTTAAACAAGCTGAGAAAGACTTAATTGGATTATCATGGAGCTTTTGGGTACTCTATTTATAGTAAAAACTTTGGGGATCCCTATCATATATTAATCAAATTGGCTTTTGTAATTACATACAAATTCAATACTCTAATTAACCAAATTCAACCTTAATTTATCAAAAACAGAGAAACCGAAACCATCCATGGTACGTAGAAGTGATTTCGGCGACTGAGGCGGCCAAAACCATACTTGGAGATAGTTCCGGCGGTCGTGCAGGCTTGAGCCCCTGTAGGCACCCCTTATCTCCATCCTTGATCCTAATTTATAAATTTTAAATCTTAAAAAGAAACCCTAAATCCTAATTTATAAACCATAAGCTGTACAAATAATCCTTAAATCCTAAAAAATAAATCTAAACTCTATAAAATAAATACAAGGCTGTAATTTAGACCATAAAAAATAAATTCTAAATCCTAAATTATAGATCCTAAAATATAATCCCTAAACTCTAAAAATTAAATCCTAAGTCCTAATTTATATATGTTAGATATTAAAATATATGACACGTTAACATCCCACCGAACGTGTAGTATAATTTCTCAAAATTGAGAAGTGTAGATAGGGGATAATAGAAAATTATAAATGTATTATTTAGGCTTAATACATCATTTGCCCCCTGAACTTGTCCAAAATGGTTGATTGGTCTCTTGAATTTTCAAAGTGTCTCGATAACCTCCTGAATTTATATAAAATGTTCAGTTAGCCTTCTAACTTGCGTAAAATATAACCAATTAATTATTCGATTGTAAAGAAGTAAGTCAAATGCGGAATATATGTTACACGTGCTTTAGAATGTTATTATATATTTCACAAAATAGATTAAAACATGTTAAAAAAGAATTTCTAACTTATTCAACTATAAAACATTTTCATCTCTAATATTATAATCGCGTACCCCAGTTTTGGTCATTTTACTTTTTTTAAGATGCGTGCAACATATATTCCGCATTTAACTTATTTTTTTACAACCGAATGATTAATTGATTAAATTTTATGTAAGTTCAAGAGGCTAACTGAATATTTTATACAAGTTCAGGGAACTATCGAGACACTTTAAAAGTTTAGGAAACCAATCAATCATTTTAGACAAATTCAGAAGACAAATGATGTATTAAGCCTATTATTTATAACTAAAAGTAAAAAATGCATATGTAAATATATGTCCGAAGTGATAAGAAAAAGGCTTGACATAAATTTAAAAATTTGAAGTTCCGTGTAAAATTTCCTTTTTTCTTCCTCTTTGAGTTTGAGTGGAAATGGGTCCATAATCGTTGTCTGGTTCCAATAATTGTGTCATTAAGTCAAGGTCTGATTATTCAAAAAAGTCAACGTCTTTGCAGATTTTTTAAATTTCATTTTTTATCCTTATATTTATTTATTTTTATTTTTTAAAAAAAAGTAATTTTGCCCAACTTTTTTTTATTTTATCATATTATTTAGTTTTTATATTTATTTTTAATTATTTTAAAATGATTAATTTCTTTTAAAAATATAATATTTATGCATTTTTCTTTGATTAATGTATTTCAATTTCTTCTATTTGATCGTTTTTTGATTTTAATGGTTGAAGTAATTGATTTTTATTCCTATTTTTTATACGTGATTATGTATAAAAATTGCAGTTAAAAACAATCCACATCTTTAATTTATTATCTCATTTGAACCAAATAGTTACAAAGAGAATTAAAGGTATATCATTCTCTTATCAGAATCAAAACAAACACACAAGGGAATTCAATATCATTCCATTTATTTCTCATTATTTTCCTTTCTGGATTCTATTCCGTTACCCTTACACTAACCAAACGATCCCTAAGGTTGATCAAATAGTCTTTAAAAGATCTTTTTAAAATTAAAGTTTTATATACACATTAGAAATCAAAACTAAGATTTAGTATCTATTTGGTTCAACTGTTCATATCAATTAGTATTATTGTTAATTGTTTACTGTTTGATATTGCCGAGAGCCACTAAAAAGAACCAAACACTTATGTTTTAAAATTTGAATTGAAAAAAAAAAGAAACTAACAAATTAAATGACACTTAGTTGAAGGGATTATATCTTTTTTTTTTCTACTTAAACTAAGTTTAATTAATTGTTAGAAAATGGTGGAATAAAATTAACCTATTAATCTCATGAAGGGCTTCGCCAAATTCCCTAATTACAGGTTATGGTTCAGAAACTAGTGCATGTGACTCGTGATATCGTCAATACCTATGATTTTGGAAGTGTCAATTCTGGTAGAACTATGCCTATATAAACTTTAGTGGGTGATAATTTGAATGAGGTAAAGTTCTAAAAACTCTATTAATTTCTCATTAAGAAAAGATCTCTAAGGAATTAAAAGACAATTAAAAAAGGACAATACAAGTGTCATGATCACAGCCCTTGATCATATTCCCTTGTGATGGATGGTGCTGATTTATTGAGTAAGTGTTATGGTGTGGTAGGGTGCATGATGCAAGGAGTGAACATCTTCTGGAATACTCTATTGGTGCAGAATGACTAAAATGCCCCAAGGAGCTACGTAAAGACTAAAAAGCCCCTGGTTAATGAAGAGTTTCTTGTCCGGATGTATTTAGTCACTTGATGTCTTGGTACTTGAGTATTACCTTCTCAATCTTCTCCTGATCTTCGAAAGAAACCCAAAGGGCTTTCCTTTATCTTCTTCCTCTTTGCTTCTGTATTTTCTGTATTTCTTCAACAGCCAAGAACTTGATTGTTGCGTACCCTTCCTCAAACTAGACTTGGTACAAATTACGCAAGCCTAGTTTGCTCAAGAGAAAACGCAGCTGCGGCGAGTGTTGTGCCTTGGTAAATAAGTCCGCTAGCTGTAATGCGGATGAGATTGGCATGAGTCGTATGAGTCCTCTCTGTTTTATATACACATTAGAAATCAAAACTAAGATTTAGTATCTATTTGGTTCAACTGTTCATATCAATTAGTATTATTGTTAATTGTTTACTTTTTGATATTGCCGAGAGCCACTAAAAAGAACCAAACAATTATGTTTTAAAATTTGAATTGAAAAAAACAAACAAAAAGAAACTAACAAAATTAAATGAACACTTAGTTTAAGCGATTATATTTTTTTCTACTTAAATTAAGTTTAATTAATGGTTAGAAAATGGTGGAATAAAATTAACCTATTAATCTCATGAAGAGCTTCACTCCAAATTCCCCAATTACAGGTTATATGGTTAAGAAACTAGTACTTGTAACTCGTGATATTGTTAATACCTACGATTTTGGAAGTGTCAATTCTGGTAGGATTATGCCTATATAAACTTTAGTGGGTTTTAGTATTTTAATAACCTAATTTCAATCAACCAAATCATGAATAATAGCAAGCAAATAAATTACAAGTTGTAGTGGCAAAAAGTGTAATTAAAAATGCTTAAAAGTTCAAAATTTTAAAAGCTGGAAAAATGGGCTGACACGACGTGCTAACAAGCAGCACACCATGATGGCCACTAAAGCGAGTAGCCAAGTTTCTTATGTACACCAGCATGACATGTTGGCCTTCTATTGGGCAACTCTAGGTAGATTTTTCTTAATTGCCTCCTATCATTTTCTTTAATTGAAAATCCTTAAATCAAACTTTTTAAATTCAAAATAAAACCAGTTATTTTTCTAAGGGTAACTCCCATTTCAAAACTACAAAAGCCAAAGGAAAAAAATCATATCTTATATGTGGATAAAATATCCCTATGAGCTTGTAAAGATGAAAGGAGGCTACATGCCATGAATTTTGAGCTAGAAGCTCTAGAGAATAATGGCACATAGTGTTTAGTTTCTCTTCCTAAACATAAATGATCCATTGATTCAAAATTGATATTCAAGATTAAAGAAAAACAACGTGGTTTTATTTAATTAGAACTACAAAAAAAGATCTCTAACTATTACATTTTTATATTAATGTTAGGTGTGGTAAGCAAGAAATGTCTAGGCTAAGGAATTAAAAGACAATTAAAAAAGGACAATACAAGTGTCAGATCACAGCCCTTGATCATATTCCCTTGTGATGGATGGTGCTGATTTGTTGAGTAAGTGTTATGGTGTAGTAGGGTGCATGATGCAAGGAGTGAACATCTTCTGGAATACTCTATTGGTGCGGAATGACTAAAATGCCCCCAAGGAGCTGCGTAAAGACTAAAAAGCCCCTGGTTAATGAAGAGTTTCTTGTCCGGATGTATTTAGTCACTTGATGTCTTGGTACTTGAGTATTTGGAACTCCAACCTTCTCGATCTTCTCCTGATCTTCGAAAGAAACCCAAAGGGCTTTCCTTTATCTTCTTCCTCTTTGCTTCTGTATTTTCTGTATTTCTTTAACAGCCAAGAACTTGATTGTTGCGTTTATGTGTGTTGCTTCAATACCCTTCCTCAAACTAGACTTGGTACAAATTACGCAAGCTTAGTTTGCTCAAGAGAAAACGCAGTTGCGGCGAGTGTTGTGTCTTGGTAAATAAGTCCGCTAAATGCAGTACGGATGAGATTGGCATGAGTCGTATGAGTCCTCTCTGTTTTATATACACATTAGAAATCAAAACTAAGATTTAGTATCTATTTGGTTCAACTGTTCATATCAATTAGTATTATTGTTAATTGTTTACTTTTTGATGTTGCCGAGAGCCACTAAAAAGAACCAAACAATTATGTTTTAAAATTTGAATTGAAAAAAAAAACAAAAAGAAACTAACAAAATTAAATGAACACTTAGTTGAAGCGATTATATTTTTTTTCTACTTAAATTAAGTTTAATTAATGGTTAGAAAATGGTGGAATAAAATTAACCTATTAATCTCATGAAGAGCTTCACTCCAAATTCCCCAATTACAGGTTATATGGTTAAGAAACTAGTACCTGTAACTCGTGATATTGTTAATACCTACGATTTTGGAAGTGTCAATTCTGGTAGGACTATGCCTATATAAACTTTAGTGGGTTTTAGTATTTTAATAACCTAATTTCAATCAACCAAATCAAGAATAACAGCAAGCAAATAAATTACAAGTTGTAGTGGCAAAAAGTGTAATTAAAAATGCTTAAAAGTTCAAAATTTTAAAAGCTGAAAAAATGGGCTGACACGACGTGCTAACAAGCAGCACACCATGATGGCCACTAAAGCGAGTAGCCAAGTTTCTTATGTACACCAGCATGACATGTTGGCCTTCTATTGGGCAACTCTAGATAGATTTTTCTTAATTGCCTCCTATCATTTTCTTTAATTGAAAATTCTTAAATCAAACTTTTTAAATTCAAAATAAAACCAGTTATTTTTCTAAGGGTAACTCCTATTTCAAAACTACAAAAGCCAAAGGAAAAAAATCATATCTTATATGCGGATAAAATATCTCTATGAGCTTGTAAAGATGAAAGGAGGCTACATGACATGAATTTTGAGCTAGAAGCTCTAGAGAATAATGGCACATAGTGTTTAGTTTCTCTTCCTAAAGATAAATGATCCATTGATTCAAAATTGATATTCAAGATTAAATATAAACCAAACACGAAAATTGACAAATTTAAAGCCTGATTGGTGGTCAAAGGCTATCATTAGACTTAAGGGATGGATTATCATAGTCCAGATGATGATAAATGTTGCTTTAGCATAAAATTGTCCCTTACAAAAAGGGACAAATCCAGTATGGAGACACTGGGGGCAGTTGCTCCCACTGATACTTGTATTTTTTTAAAAACTCAGGTATTCATTTTGAAGTTTTAGAGCTTTGCTCTCCTTCATCAATGGAGGTTTAGGGTTTACTGGTTCTATAATTGAGGATGAAGAATGATTTTAAATTTAATATTTTCTTTGTATTTTTTAATTATGTTTTAAAGCAAAACAACGTCGTTTTATTTAATTAGAACTACGTCGTTTTGTTTACACCAAAAATAAAAAAATAAAAAGTAAATATTTAAATGTAAAACTAAATAAGTCCTAAAACAAACCATCGGTCTCTCTTACTCTCTTTAATATTTTTAGTTCTTCTTCCTCAATTCATCTTTACCTAAATTGAAATCCCTAATCCTAACTAAGATTAAATCAAAATCGGTAGCCAATCTCTCTGTAGTTTGATCGTTGGTCCGACATTCCATCTCTCATCTTTGCCTATCTGCTTTGGTATTTTTTTTTTTTGCTCATACTTGAATTTTGATTTGATATTTCTGCTACTATTTTACTTGAATTTGAGCTTTGATCTCAAGTTTTCTATAATTATTATTTTTTAGATAAAAATTATTTTAATCGTATTGTTTGCTCCCATGAGAGAAAAATCCTGAATTCGCCCCTACTTACAAATAGATATGAACAATGCCTACTTAGATGAGCATATTTATCTTACTCCACCGATAGGTTATAACAAGTTCTCACCAAAAAAGTATGTCAATTAATCAATCTTTGTATATGGCCTTAAACAACTCGGGAGGCAATGGCACAAAAAAATCTTCCAAAGTTGATTAATTTTATTGATTTTTTTTTTAAAAATATTACCCATTGGTAAACTATTTTGAAATTAATTAAAAAGAAAAGTAAAAGCAATAGAGCAAAGTAGAAGAAGAATTGTAATTTTTTAGATTTTTTCTTTTTGAGAGAATTTTAGATTTTATCTCAAGTGGGCACATGCAAGATCTTTATCCAAATTTGGACAAAGGTGGGCATATGCAATCTAAATTTAAGAGTTGTTATATTAAGTACCGAGTCTTCCATGTCACTCGGAGTACCTTCAATTTACATTTGAATACGTGTATAGTGATCCCACGTAATAATTAAAATAGTGGAATCTTTTATAATTTGTGTGGATCCATATTACATATGTCAAAATATGTATGTATGGTCCTCCATTTAACATAGAGAATCAGATGCTTCTAATAATTTATCGTAAATTTAGACCTCCACCAAATTTGAATAACAATATTTTCTACCGACTCTTATAGTTATGGTTGCACACTTACTTTATATTTTTTATATTTACAAATTAGTGATTCTCAAACACCACTTGAATTGCTCTTGATTTATAAATTAAGCCTTAAATAAACAACTTTTTGTAGTGCTTTTAATTATTTGAAATTGTTTTGAAACTACTGTGCTTGTAAAGAGATTAAAATTTAACTTTTTCACCAAAAGAATCATAATTTTTTTAATCTTGATTTTAGAATACTTTTCCTTGAACAACTTGTACCATGTTAAAACTTTTGAAAAACCCGTTATTAATTTTTTTTTTAATAAATTTTACTTTGTTGAAACTTCAGAGAAACTTTATTTTTATTTACTTTGAATATTATATTTTATATTAATTTTCATGCATTTGGTTAATTTGTTGGAAATATTAGCTGGGAGAAAATCTGCTGTTTCTATTTCGATGTTGCCTTCCATGTCCCTCTCACAAAAACTGTTTCGATGTCCCATTTCATGTCCCTCTCACAAAAAGTGGTCACTTTTAATTAAAATAATATATTTTATGAGCCAAGAGGACCCATATGATTAAAAGGGACTACTTTTTATGAAAGAGACGCCGAAATGGGGACATCAGATTATATGACATAAAATAGAAAAACAAAAAGAGAAGACATTTATGACAAGTAAATCTCTGAATATTATTGATAAAGAGTACATCGTGCATGCATAGAAGAAGATGAAGAAAAGCAGAAGATACATATAGAGCAAGGCATGCAATATATATAGATAAGATAATACCCTTTATTGGAATACAAAGTTTATAGGCCTACATGTCCTTAATTTTGTTCTGAAAAGGACATGTAAACTACCCTTACATTTCCATCTAATTTCCGATTTCTTGTGTTTCTCCGGCAGCAACGGGCGGGTATCGGCCATGTCCTGGTTTTTTGTAGCCACGTTTTCCCTTACCCTTACCCTTTCCATATCCTCCTCCTCCATACCCACCTTTTCCCTTTCCATAGCCTCCTCCATACCCTCCTTTTCCCTTTCCATATTCGCCGCCGTCCACGTCGAAATTATCCACTTCTACTTCTGCATTTTCAAACATTCATTATATGCATAAAAGGATAGGGATATGGTACTAATTAACAGTAATTAAAATGAAAATTACTTACGAGCAAGCTCACGAGCTGAAACCTCAGAAGCAATGAGCAGAACAAAAGCAAATAGAAGCCCAGCAAAGATTAAAGTCTTTGAGATTGCCATTTTTTTAAACAAGCTGTGGAAGACTTACTTGGATGATCTAAATCGAGGTTTTGGGTCCTCTATTTATAGTAAACATAACCACTAACTAGTTGATTGCCCTTAAAATTACTTTATCTATAACTTCAATTTCTCTATATAATTTTGTCAAGTTGTATTTTTTTTTTTTTTTTTTGCAAATATTTAATTAATTAATTTATAGTTTATTATTATATGGTAATTAATTTATTAGTCCTTATATTTTGTTAAAACACACTGTTTAGTCCGTGTATTTTAAAAAACACACGGTAAGGTCCTAACCTTTTTCTCGATGAACTGTGTAGTCCCTGCCGTTAGATTCTCATAAAGATTGTGTTAGTCAATTTGGATTTGAGTCAAAATCTATTTAAAATAAAAATATAATGCTTTAAGTACCATTTACCACAACAATAACAAAATTAGCAGAAACATCTTTCGCCATCACTGAAGCAGTTGGCAGCAAACATGACGGAGGAAATTAAACTCACCATTGAGAGTAAGAGGATTTCCACCTTCAATTCGAACAGGAAGAGTAAGCGAGAGAGATTTGAGTCGATTTCTACCTTCAATTCAAATAGGAAGAGTGAGCATGAGTGATTCGATTATGGGTTAGGGATTCAAT
Organism: Euphorbia lathyris; assembly: GCF_963576675.1. Lineage (NCBI taxonomy): Eukaryota > Viridiplantae > Streptophyta > Magnoliopsida > Malpighiales > Euphorbiaceae > Euphorbia > Euphorbia lathyris. The sequence continues at coordinate 100,887,477 of NC_088911.1, read as the reverse complement.
CCTTTCTCCATTTTTTTGTGAGCGCGAGAGAAAGACATAGAGGTGTGAGTTGCTTTTGACTGATAAATAGTAAAGGGTAATTTAGTCATTTCCGAATTCATAAATGGTAAAAAATCTAACAAACAGATGGAAGGACTAAACAGTTCACCGAGAAAAAGGTTAGAGACCTTATCGTGTGTTTTTAAAAATACAGAGACTAAACAGTGTGTTTTGTCAAAATATAGGGACTAATAAATTAATTATCCATTATTATATGTCACATCAAATATGTTTATGCAATTAATTGATAAAAGAATTAAGGTAAATAATTTATCGGTGTTTATATTTTTTATCTAACACACAGTTTATAGCATCTCAAAAAACTCTTAATTCACTCTCTAAAAATAATATAAACAATTGACTCTTAGTAATTTAAGGAGTGACTTACGTATCATCTCTAACAATAATTCTCATATTAATTCTTTATTTATTATTTTATTATTAAAATCATTAAATATTGTTATATTTATCAATAATTTCGAGGAGAGACTCTTCAATAATAAATTATTAATAAAAAATAAAATAAGGAATAAACTAGGAGTGAAGAGAGGTTCCTCAATGTAGAGAGCATGAAAAGACTTTAGTGATTTGAAGAGTCATTAAGAGATGTTGAAATTGGGTTTTAACTCTTTCTTCACAAAATTTAACTTAAAAGCCTACTCAAATGATCATTGGAGTTGATTTTTAACTCTTTTTTCAAATTTTAATTTAGAGTCCAAATAAAAAACGGTTGGAAATGCTCTTAGTCCTTATATATTAATAATACATTGTTTAGTCCTTATTTTTTATTTTATTCAATTATTTAATCATTTATAGAGAGACTAAACTGTTTACTAATTTAAATATATAAGAGACTAAACTGTTAAGTAGAATAAAAATTAAGAATAAAGCAATATATTATTAAACACGAGGATCAAACAATGTCTTAAGTGAACATAGAGAATAATAAATTGTTTACCCAAAGAATTGTATATATAATTTATTTCTAAAATTGAATTTTAACATCTGAATTTTATTTGTTTTATAAGTGAAAAATTGCATGTGAAGTAATTGAAAGTCTAAATGTTTTTAATTTTTAATTTTTAATTTTTTTTATCTTCGAATTTCTAGTGGGAATGGGTCCATAATAATATAATAGTTGTGTGATTTTAATAATTGTGGAGAGTAAACTTTGTATAGACTAGAGTGTGATTAAGTCAAAGAGTAAGTCGACAGCTCTTAATTAGATTAGGTGTGGCAATTTTGTTTAAACATGTCGCCGGATCTTAATCCAATCTTTTGAGTTCTTTAACAAAAGGAATTATGATGGATAACGGGTTCCTGTGGAATATTCTCATACCCGTGACGAGTAATGTTTTTGATCTTATACTCGTCTTCTACCCCTTTTATACATGATGCATGTAGTCCCATCAAAACTGAATGGTACCGAATATATGCGAATATAGTATCGATTGCCATCCCTAACTTTACTCTTATTTTTTTTTTTTTTAGAAATATGAACTATTACTATTATTATTATGGAAGGTAAACGATTATTTAGTTTACTAAACTGATTACAAATCTCAAACATAAGCAAATATAAATATATATAGTATTTGTATGGAAAAGCTAGTACATCAACTGGCCTACCTAATTAATTTTGTGTAACTCTATTCTGAAACAAGTGGAATCATATTTCAATACAAATCTTCCAATGCTAACTTTATGTGTGCTGCCATTTTTGACTTTTCTTGTATTTCTCCTGTCGCTATATACATGGATTAAGTCACTTAGGATCTCTACTTATACTCTACATATATAATAAATTTTAATCGAGAGAGAAGTGAATTGTGTTTGAGCAACTAGGATCCAATTATATTGGACCTATTGTGATATGATATGATTTTTGAGATAGTACCCGTTTCGTGTGCATCGAAAATTTTCGATGCATAAAGTAAGATATGATTAGTGCAAGGTCGTTGACCGGCGACCTCACTGTTATATCTAAGTTAGTACTTTATAGGATAAAACATTAATGAATTGTGAATTAATTGCAATAGATATGTGTATGTATCTCGACTGTGTAGTCCATTCTATTTATAGACAGCCCAATAAAGGTGAAACCGTCAATCAGTGCTCTCAATCCTCCTTAGATTTTTCGAAAGACAGCTGCGTAATAAACGCATCTTAGGTAATTTATATTATACCTGATTTAGGATTATTTAATCTTAGGCGAGATTATAAAGGATCTGATCCGAAGAGAATTCAGATAGTATCATATTGGTTTACGTGTCTTAAGAGAGATTTTATTCCTATTCAGTCTGATTTGACGACCCCCTTTGATCCGAACGTCCATGTTAGCCTAAGATAAAGACACATGTATTCAAATATTCTTTGCATGATATCAAATGTCCCCCCTTTGACTCTTGAAACTCTTTAAGGCTTCGGTTACTAGATGCTTTGTGGGGCCTATCATTTGGGGAATGGTTCAATATTCTGTAGATATTTGACCATTCGAACCATCCGTTTGAAGGGATGGAGGAGATGCTACGCTTGACGTGATCCATTTTCTTCTAAGTAGGTGGGACGTCGCGTCATGTGACTCTTAAACAACATCAGCGCTAGTAGGAATGCATCCCCCTGCTCAGTAGGCATCATTACCACCGTTGCTTCACTCCTCAGGATGAGTGATATGTGTCCCAAGCGCTTTAGCCTAAACTATGTTGATATAATAAACTTATAATTAATAGTCTTTAATTTGGTTCATTATATTGTCCAATAGTCATTTATATATTTATCAAGAGTTGTAATGTTTGATAAAGAGTCGTCTGTATTTATAGAGAGTTATGTTGTTTACCAATAGTCATGTCTGTAATGTATAAATACCTATCAATACAAGCTGTAAGGCAAGAGAATTTTCTTTCAGCAATTATAATCTTCCTCTGTTGCCTGTGAAAGTTTATTTATTTGATCCAACAAATTGGTATCAGAGCCAGCAAAAATTCGCTACAATGATGAATGGAATGATCCCATACAAATATCCAAAATTATCAAAGGAAAACTATGGTAATTGGTGCATTAGAATGAAGGCTTTGTTGGCTTCTCAAGATGTGTGGGAAATGGTAGATGCCAAATATGATCAGCCAGAGAATGAGGTGGAATTGACAGCTCCTCAAATAACAAATTTGAAGAATTTAAAAAAAGAAGAACCAACAAGCTCTCTCTCTCTCTAATCCATATGTGTCTGGATGAGAATATGTTCGCTGCAATAACCGTAAATGAGGCATGTGAGATTCTCAAAAATTCCTTTAAGGGGAAAGATAAAGTAGTCAAGGTGCGTTTGCCAACCTTGAGAAGTGAGTATGAGAAACTCAAGATGAAGGAGTCAGAGAAAATTGATGAGTTCTTTAATAGAACCTTGGTAATTGTCAATCAATTGAAGAGATATGGAGAAAAAAGGAGGATGTTCTTGTGATAGAAAAAATCCTTCGTCCTTTGACTCAGAAATTTGATTACGTGGTGACTGCCATTGAAGAATCAAAGGATCTGGAGACTATGTCTGTAGATCAACTCTTGTGTTCGTTACAAGCCCATGGAGAGATTAAAAAACAGAGAAGAACCTATCGCTTAGGTGTTGTAAGCGAAAAACTTGATTTGAACGATAAAGAAGAGAAGAAGAAATTTATAGGTGGATATGGAAGAAAAAGAGGAAGAGGAAGATCACGAGGTAGAGGATGTGGCTGGAATCGTGGATATAATAGAAGAGGTAGATGTGGCAAAAATTTCCACAATAATGAAGCCACAAATAATCAGCAATGGAATGCAAGAGGACGTGGTAGAGGCAACAATTTTCAAGGCCGTGGAAATAATTGGCATGGTCGTGATAAATCTCGTGTGCAATGTTACAATTGTCAAGAATTTGGGCATTATGCTGCTGAGTGTAAATCTGAACCTTATAAAGATGAATAAGACAATTTTGTCGAGGTTGACGATGAAGAATCAACTTTGTTACTGACATGTATCGAAGATGAAGCAAGGAGCAAGGAGTCTTGGTATCTAGACTCGGGAGTAGGCAATCATATGACGGGAAATAAAGAACTTTTTTTATAAACCTTGATGAATCTAAGAAAGAAAGTATTTCTTTCGGTGACAAAACAAAAGTTCCAGTTGTGGGTAGAAGCAGTAACATGTGCAGTCTATTTAAATAATAGAAGTCCTTCAAAGAAGCTTTTGCGAAAGACCCCTAATGAAGCATAGTATGGAAAGAAACCAAATATTTCTTATGTAAAAGTATTTGGTTGTCTTGGTTATGTTCATATTGCTGACGAATTGAGAAGCAAATTGGATGATAAAAGTGAAAAGATGGTGTTTATTGGATATGCAAAAAAATTCAAAGGTTATAAATTTTATAATCCTCGGAATGGAAAAGTTGTGATAAACAGAGATGCAGAATTTCAAGAAGAAAACTCTTGGAATTGGGAGATTCCAGAATATGAAAATTATGATTTTCTTCCTGTATATGATGATGATTTTGCAGGTCAAAATGAAGATGTAATTATCACACCACCGAATTCACCTTCCACATCTCAGACAAATGTGACAGACTCATCCCCAGAAAGTTCATCAGAAAGGCAGCCTCAAATGAGAAGCTTGAGTGAGATTTATGCAGAAACTGAAGTAGATAACGCTACTTTATTCTATTTGTTTGGTGATACAGAACCTGTACAATTTGAAGAAGCTGTTCAGGAAAAGAAATGGAGACAAGCTATGGATGAAGAAATAAATTCCATAAAGAAGAATGACACTTGGGAATTGACAACATTGCCAAAGGAAAAAAACTGTAGTAGTGAAGTGGATTTTCAAAATAAAGGAAAATGCCAAAGGAAAAGTGGAGAAGTATAAAGCTCGTCTTGTTGCAAAAGATTTTCTCAAAAGGCCCGAATTGATTATGAAGAAGTTTTTGCTCCGGTGGCTCGAATTGAGACAATTCGATTAGTTATTTCTTTGGCAGCTTAACAAGGATGGAAAATTCACCAAATATATGTCAAGTCAGCATTCTTAAATGGAATTCTTGAAGAAGAAGTTTATGTGAATCAACCATTGGGTTACACCGTCAAAGGTCAAAAAGAAAAGGTGTTGAAATTAAAAAAGGCTTTGTATGGTCTTAAGCAAGCTCTAGGGGCTTGGTATTTGCATCGATGACTATTTCCAGAAGAATGGCTTCACAAGATGTCTATATGAGCATGCTTTGTATATTAAGGAGAATGGGGATGGAAAAATCATGTATGTGTGCTTGTATGTTGATGATTTAATTTTCACATGATGTGATCAAAACATGATTGAAGAATTTAAGAAGTTGATGGCAAACAATTTTGAGATGACTGATTTGGGACTGGTGTCATATTATTTGGGCATTGAAGTTAAGCAAAGTGATGAAGGTGTCTTTTTGTCTCAAAAGTCTTATGTCGAAGCTATTTTAAAAGAATTCAAGATGGATAAATGCAATTCAGCTTCTACACCAGTGGATTGTCGAAATAAGTTATCAAAGCATGATACTGAAGAAAAAGTGAATCCAACTTTGTTTAGAAGGTTGGTTGGAAGGATTAGATTTTTGACATGCACAAGGCCATATGTGGACTTATTAGTCGTTACATGGAGGTTCCAACTTTAACTCATATGGAGGCAGCAAAACGAATACTTCGATACATTAAAGGTACATTGGATTATGGTTTATTTTATTCTTCCCAAAACAATTTCAGATTGCATGGATTTAGTGATAGTGATTGGGGAGGAGATGTTGATGATAGAAAGAGCACAACTGGTTTTCTGTTTTTTTATGGGAACTGTTGTTTTTGCTTGGAGTTCTAAGAAACAAGCAATTGTTACACTTTCAACATGTGAAGCAGAGTATGTTTCAGCAACTTCTTGTGTTTGTCATGCAATATGGTTGAGACGAATGTTAAAAAGTTTGAAGTTTGCTCTAGATGGAGCAACTGATGTTTTTGTTGATAATAAGTCAGCTATTGCGTTGGCTAAAAATCTGATCTTTCATGATAGAAGCAAACACATTGACACCAAGTATCACTTCATTGGAGAATGCATTGGAAGGAAAGAAATTCAACTCAAGCATGTACCATCCAAAGATCAAGCTGCTGATATTTTTATTAAAGCTTTGAAGTTGGAAGATTTCAGCAGATTGAGAGTTGTTCTTGGTGTTATTAAGAGATAAAAAAATTATAATTTTAAGGGGTTGTATTGAAATAATAAACTTATAATTAATAGTCTTTAATTTGATTCATCGTATTGTCCAAGAATCATTTATGTATTTATCAAGAGTTGTAATATTTCATAAAGAGTCGTCTGTATTTACAGAGAGTTATGTTATTTACTAATAGTCATGTCTGTAATGTATAAATACCTATCAATACAAGTTGTAAGACAAGAGAATTTTCTTCCAGCAATTATACTATTCATCTGTTACCTGTGAAAGTTTATTTATTTGATCCAACAAACTAAAGCAAGTGAAAAGGTTTTGTGATTTCCAAGCAGCGCCGATGCTAATGGTTTCACATTGATGACGACTTTTCACATGTGCCTCCAGAGACTGGTATAAAAGTAACCCTCAATTGGCAAATTTCTTTTTCCAATTTTTGCATTTCTTCTTTATATTTATGAGCTTCCATTTTCGCATAGACATATGTAAGTGCTGCATCTCCTTCGCCTTCATTCTTTTTTATTGTATGAAAGTTTTGAGATAGAAGAATTCCTGCGATCCCATGATCGTCAATCTGAGAATCGAAAGACTCCATAAGTCGATGCAACCCAGCTAAGTGTGTATTCGGTGCCTCAGTTTTATTGTCAGTAAGGTCACCACTCTTACAAGATTATGTTGATCTACTGCTTTGCTTTATATTAGTTAGCCACTTCTCTCTTCGAACCAACTGTGCATTTCCTTATTATCATTTTATCTTAGAATAGGATGCAGAACCAACTTCGACTAGCTAATATAGGAGAATCGGTTGTAACACCGAATATTCCATATTCCTCGACCAAGGAATAGTGGGACGGGAAAGAATGTGTGCCAGCCCTTACCTTAGGCATCCCACTCTCTTAGCTCTTTTAGAACATGCTTTTAAGGTTAAAGACCTAGGGAGTAGCGAAAAACCTTTTCTTTAAGGCAACTTGAAGGCAACCAACTTTTAGAACAATTTTAGACCAACTTCTGCTCCTCTCTAATCAGTCGAACGTTGTTTTTCGCTCCTTCTATAATATCCTTCTAGACGCACTTCTACTATTTTATTTCCAAACATAAGTAATCCATGCTTAAGTCTCATATCCCGCGAGGAAGACATTTCCATCACCATCAATCCACGAGCCAGTACCACTTTCAAGTAGGTCTGCAGTACTAATGTGAGCAGACATGTTTGAAGATGTCTTTCCTGGTTTATCTCTAGACTTGGCTAGAGAGTAAAATATGCGTTTTCGCACAGTAAGGCACTTTATACTTTTATTTCCACTAAATCTTCAAGAGAAAATGTCTTTGCTCAGCTTCACATATAGATTACTATCCTCTTCTAGTAAGGAAGTCCTTCCTTCCCTAATCTTACCCGTAGCCAGGCCCCTTTAATTATCATAAATGTTGGTCTTTCTCGTCAAGTCTATATTGTTGCTTTCAATTCAATCTTTCCAATCAGGTCTATAATGACAATTTTTCCCAGACAAACAAGTCTCCTCTAACTTAAAGGAGTAGTCCATAACTAATAATCTATTGTACTAGCTTATTCCCGTCATTGGGCACAACTGCCTTTTCTGTTTACTAGAGAATATGAAGCTTCCTCTATCCCATTCATCTTCATGGGCAAATAAGATGCTCCCTCACTCCAATATGCCACTTGCAGTCCAGTCTCCAATATGCCACTTTCAGTTCCATAAAGTGTTTCCACTTTGTGAGTGTTTGAAAACTATTAATAGAGGCGGTTTAAACCACGAGTAGAAAAGCGTCCCTATTAAAAACCTTACATTGTCGCCTTAGTAAAACCGTTGGTAACAGTAGCAACGGCAGCGATAACAACACTTTTCCGATGGTTATGCAAACTGTCGCTAATATTTCTGCCGACGGTTATAACCGTCCATGGAGTAGAAAACATTTGTCGGTAAAGGGCTGTTTTTTTTTTGTAGTGATATTATCGTCTCCAACGAACTTGTCCGATACAACCTCACCTGCTCCAAAAATTAACAATAATTTCAGTTTCTTCCTTATAATAATAATGTTTGATTTGAATCCTCAATTTCAGTAAAAATTAATTATCTGAAGAATTTGATTTTGTGCTTCCATAATTTCTTATTCTCTACAATAGTACAAGAATTTTTATTATTTTCATCTTCTTCAATATCAGATTCACTCGGATCGGAAGAACTATTCACATGAGTCGGAGGATTCCTGAATCTTCTTCTTCTAAGAAACCAAAAACAATGTCATCGGAAAATCTGATCATCTTATCAGAATTTCAGTGTCCGTCAAAAAATTACTCTGAAGTGATTGGAATCGATCTTTTAGGACTGAAACCCAGAGGAAAGTATGGTTTCTCTTTTCTCACAAAGAGAGAGTATATGTGAGCTACATTAAATTCACTTATTCAATCCGGAAAAGAAAATAGAAATTTCAGCCCCACGATTCAACACGAAAAAGAAAAAGTTGAGAAGTAATAACTGTAGATTTTTTTTACAGGTGTATAATTTTTTATTGAGAACGACATGCCACATCAGATTACTCTAGTGGTATATTGGGAAAATTATTAGAAGCACCGGTATCTTTCATACATATTTTGACACGTGTAACACGGACCTACATATATTATAAAAGATTCTATTATTTTAATTATTACGTGAGTCACCTTACACGTATCCAACTGTGAATTGGAGGTCTTTCAAGTGACATGAAAGACCGGGTGCTGTAAAAACTCGGTGTACTGCACCTATCATAAAATTTCTCTTGTGTGCATTTTCTAATTGTGAAAAGTCAAAATGAAATTTAAGAGATTATAATTGACGTGTGTGCGAGTGACTAAAAACATTTAGGGTCCAATGAGCAAAAGATGACAAAGTTTAGGTGAATTTATGTATAAGCTTTAAATAAACAAACAAAACTGCCATTAAATATTTTTGGATTGCTTTTAATTATTTGAAACTATTGTGCTTGTGAAGAGATTAAAATTTTAACTTTTTCTTTACAGAAGGATCATAAAGTTTTTTTTTTTGGAACTAAATTTTACTTTGTTGAAACTTTTTGTTTTGTTTACATTAATTTTTATGTATTTGGTTAATTTGTTGGAAATATTAGTAATATGACATAAAATAGAAAAAAGAAGACAGTTATAACAAGTAACATAATTCATAAAGAGTACATTACATGAAGATGAAGATACATGTAGGGCAAGGTATGCATATAAAGATAATGCCCTTATTGGAATACAAAGCTTATAGGCCTACGTAACATCTCTTGCAGTTTCATCTAATTTCCGGCTTCTTGTGTTTCTCCGGCAGCAACGGGCGGGTAACGGCCGTGTCCAGGTTTATTGTAGCCACCTTTGCCCTTTCCATTCTCTCCTTTTCCTTTTCCATATTCTCCTCCTTTGCCCTTTCCATTCTCTCCTTTTCCTTTTCCATACTCTCCTCCTTTTCCTTTTCCATTTCCTCCTCCATATCCACCGTTTCCTCCGCCATATCCCTTCCCTTTCTCTGAGAAATCATCAACTTCTACTTGTCCATTCTCTTCTGCATTTTTTTAGGTAAAAAAAAAAAAAAAAAAATCAGTGTACATACTAGAAATAGATTTAACATTAAGCTACTTACGAATTAAAATGTGGAAGCTAAATCAGCTCTGCTAATTAAAAATAAAAATAAAGTTACTTACGAGCAAGCTCACGAGCTGAGACCTCAGAGGCAATGAGCAGAACAAAAGCAAATGCGAGCCCAACAATGATTAAAGTCTTTGAGATTCCCATTTTCTTAACAAGTTATAAAAGACTTACTTGGATGATTGTAGAGTGTGTTTGGGTACTCTATTTATAGTAAAACATAAGCACAAACTGTTGATTGCACTTAAAATTACTTTATCTATAAATGTAATTTTGTATATAATTTTGTCAAGTTGTATTTTACTTTTAGAATATTAGTTTCATTAATTTATAGTTTATTATTATATACCAAGTTATACATGTTTATGCAACTAAATTAATAACTGAATACTTACATATATGTGTATATATATATATAATTTATTGAGAAAATAATTTAGTTAGTTAGTAAGTTTGTGTATATGAAACTAGCGAGTCTCTCGGTTTTTAGAAACGCATTATAAAATTCTCGAGTTTTGACAAAATTAACGACTTGGTTTGAGGCTCGCCAGACACCGTTTAGGTGGATTGTCTCTCAATTAAATTTCCATGTGTACACTAAGACTCGAATTCGAGATCTCTATTTTAGGTGATTTGAGACTTTTAACCACTGCATCAAAAATTAATTTGTTTAATAATAAATAGTTGAATTTTACATTTTTTTAATGTATCATCTAATAATTAATTTTTTATTTCTAAAATTTATAGAACATTATGAAACATTGAAGTTATTTATGGTAGATAAGTAAACTTGTTATATACTATAAATGGGCTCAATACATACTCAGCCCCATATGTCCTTGCCCAACAAAATCAAGGGTCAAATACATGAATATCATAATTGAGTACAAAATTACAACTAAGTCATATCATTAAATTTAATTCTTAATATATCATTATTCTCTATATATTATGATTTTACATCATAATTTAAAAATTCTAGACTTTAATTCATAAATTATAAACACAAGAAAATATATTATAGACTTTTAATTTATAAATTCTAATCCTTAAAATATATTAAAAGTACTAATTTTACTAGTTTGACATAATCTAAAATTATGACTTGACATATTTGTAAATAGTTTTTAAAATATGAATTTCTGTGTAATTTTCCCAAAAATCAATTGCCGAACTATACTTTTAAAAAATCAATTGCCCTCCTATACTTTAATTAAATTTAGAGAATAAATAAAACTTTTTTCAAAATACATGGAATAGTTGATTTTTTTTTTTTTGAAAAAGTAAGCCCCATAATTACAGAAGATATATATATTATTCAATAGTAAATAAATTACAAGCACCATATAAAATATATTATAATGAATGTAGATTTATTATTATTCTAATTAAAATATTAAATATTATAAATTTCATTATTTATGTTTAATTAAAAATATAGTAAACTATAATGTAATTTTATTAATAATATTAGTGTCCATAATATTAGTTTTCATAGTTGTATTAATATAATAGAAAATTTATATAAATAAATAAATTAATATAATAATAAATTTATTATTTCATAGATAAAAAAAAAAAATTAAACTCAGAAACCCTATAATTCGATTTTGAAAACAAATGAATGTATAGGTATAAATCGATAGACTAATAACTTACATTGGGTAAATTTCAGTTCCATTTCACACTTTGGTGTACAACCTTCATTTTGTCTCACTAATATATACGACCTTATATGTGACCTCTCACTTTGGTGTACAGCCGGTAAAAATGACCGGTCAACGTCCGATCAACGCGCCATGTCATCAATTTTCATTCAACTCATTTAAAAAGTGGGACCCACTCCTTTGCAATTACTAAAAAACCCTTATCCTTTTATAATGACTAAAAGACCCCTATCTTCTTCCTTCTTTACAACTCCCCTCCACCATTCCCTTTCTCCCTGTAAGCTCGCCCACAATCATATGATTGCAACCACATTATTGAGTTTAAACATAAATTAGTTCACCAACATCATGATCTATCACCTTCTTCTCTTCTTAATCATATATCTAATCACCAGTTCAGACTGCCCCGTTTTCTCGTCATCTCTTCTCCATCCATCGCCCCACCAAAAACGACATCATTTTTACAAATCATCATCGACATCGTTACTGCGCCATCTCTGCAAACTATCCTCCCTCAAAATCTTATCCTCCCACCATCTCCGATCACTCTCTACAATACACAGCTCTGAATCTCAAGTTTCTGATCCGCCGGTTATACAACTTTTTAGATTCGTGTTATTTTTAGATTTTTTAGACAACTTTTCTTTTGCTTCAGCAACTGAAGATGTCTCAAACGTTAGATGAATTTTCAGGGTGAGAGAGAGAGAGAGGTTGTGGTGATGAAACTAGAACTATATTTGCAGCAAAGATTGCTTTTATCCTTGTTGAAGCAATTTTCCAAGCAACTGTAGCAATATTTGCAGCAAATGGAGCTAACCAAATAAAAATCATACCTGATTCAAACTTGAAATCAACTCTCTCCCTTTCCATAAATTTTTGTTAAAGTTGTTAAATATACATTATTATATATTTATGTGTAATGAAAGTGGATTCATCACAGTTACGGTATGTACAAATTCCATGTATGCATTTACTCAATTGTTTTTTTATCTGTTCAATTTCATCTTAACACCAAAACATAATTGGAGTCCAATCTTTTGCACTGTTAAGAATCAATTTCACTTTCAGATCATGTTAGAGAGAGAGTGGTGAGTTAGAGAGAGAGGGGTTAAGAGAGAAAGTAATTTGAAGAGTGAGAAAGAAAAGAGAGAAGAAGATGAAGATATGAAAAGACAAGGGTAAAAGAAGGAAATGATAGAAATTGATTTTTTTTATAATTTGTGGGTCCCATTTTACTAATTATTTGAATAAAAATGATGAGGTGGCGCGTTGACCATGCGTTGACCAGTCATTTTTACCGGCTGTACACCAAAGTGGGAGATCACGTATAAAGTTGTACATATTAATGAGACAAATTGAAGATTGTACACCAAAGTGTGAAATGAAACAAATGTTTACATCATTCATAAAATTTACCCAACTTACATTAGATTATTTCTAAAGGAATTTAACATCTGATATTTTATTTATTTTATAAATGAAAAATTGCACGTGAAGTAATTCAAAGTGTAAATGCATTTATTAAATTATTATTTTGTCTTTGAATTTGTAGTGGGAATGGGTCCATAAGTTGTAATAATTGTGGAGAGTAAAACTTTGCGTAGACTAGAGTGTGATTAAGTCAAAGAGAGTAAGTAGCAATTAATTTAATATCGTGATGAAGACATCTCTTAGAATTAGAATTAGATGTGGTAAATTGTTTAAACATATCCCCTCATTTTAATTCTATCTTTTTATTTCTTTAACATTCTTAACAATGATTTCCAGATCTTCAATTTTGTACTGTTAACGATTCAAATTTACTGTTTCGGAACCATTTACCTTTGGTCGCAATTCACCTTAAAAAAGAGTTCATCCAATGAAAAACAGACCGAAATCTACTTTGGAAATACATCACCACCTTAAACCACCTTATTCAAGGACATAAAAGTATTTTCACTTTCGGGTATTCCTATAAATGAAGTAACTCTCTTTCACAATTATAAAATACTTACTTTTCTTACATATCATTATTGATTTTGGCATTAGAGTTTACACCGAAGACCTGAGGTCAACCTTGCTAGAGGAAGTCATTCACGAGAAGTTGGACCGAACTTAACATTTGATGCGGTGAACGTGGAACCTACTCTGCGACCTCAAATCTTAACTAGTGAGTAAGAAAGAACTCGATGAGCTTCCCCTTAACAAAGAAAACTCAAGCTCAGCAACATGGAAGAAAAGCTATTGTCGAGCATAGGACATCAAGACCCACCTCCTTGACATAAGAACTCGAAAGATACACCCACCTCCTCGATAAACGCATGGAAGGAGACCATGTCTTATAATGAACGCGGTGTGGGGTACCAGTCAACAAACAAAAGATACTACTCGGGTACATACAATTGAGCCTGCTGCAACATTCCTTACAACTATCCAGAACTTATAGGACTTTGAAGCTAAAATGGTCACACTCCAGCTGTAGTTGCAGGAAGAAAACCAGTAGCTGTGGGATACCTCACCAAGAAAGAACCCCTTCTCCCGAGCATATGAAGAAGGAATCGAGGGACAAGTCGTGCATCCCATCATGAAACACAATTGACGCCAACCCTAAGTGTGAAGCTCATTAGAAGAAAAATGGGGATGCTAATCCACACAGTTTTGTTAACTAACTCAGATAAGCCCCTTAAAGAGGAGTCATGGGAGGTCATTTTCCAACACTTCTTAGCCAAAAGGGTCCTCGATGGGATGGTAGGCTATCAAATGTTTTTGTATATATACTCCCTTCTCGTAAAGAATCATCGATACACCATTCCCAACACATTAGAAGACCCCACATATACCTTATTATACTGTGGTGGAGGATCCGAACGAGCATTGTGCAGTTTTCATGAGCATCGTGAACCTATGCACATAGGACGACTCGATGATGTGCAAAATATTTCCCACCACTTTGCTATGGGTAGCGCAAAAGTGGTATGGGAAATCGCTACCGGGTCTATAAACTCTTTTAGGCATATGAAGGATCGACTTATTGCTCGATTCATAAGGGCAGTTAAGGCAAGCGAAACAACACTAACTTTCATGATGTTCGCCAATGGACCATATAACCACTCCATGACTACCTTATCATGTTCTATAAAATGGATTCCTTTGTTAAATCCCTAAATTTGTAAGTCTTCACCAATGCCCTACAAAAAGAACCACCGACGAGGCGTTAAGACAAATGCTACATTAATCCACCTTGATCCTTTAAGGAGTTAATGGCCATAGGTCAAAGTTTCATCAAGTATGATGATAACAAGTGAGTAGTTGACTGCGTGGAGGTTGAGATGAACAAAACTCGCAAGGACCCTCAAGAGAGCAAATGAAATCAAGTTGAGAATAAAATGATATGATCGAAACTAGTAATCCAAACTCTATGGGCCCTAAATGAAATAAGATGATATGATCCCCAACCTTTGGAGGGAACTGAATCCTTCTAGAAAGAAAGCAATATGAAGCTCAAATGGGAATGCAAGTTCTAGACGAATGGGGTGTTTGGTTGTTGTTTTTTGACCTCATGTTTGTCTTTTCACTTTGAAAATGAGAGTTTTATGTATTTGGTTAGACACCTCCTATTTGCATTTTGTAGCTGAAAAGTAGATTTTTTATAAAAGCAGGGAATCCCTGCTTATTAGAAAAGCAGCATTTTCAAACAGCAAAAGCAAACAGTAACAAGAAACAACAACAACAAATAGCAGGTAAAACAAATGGGCCCTAACTAAAAAAAATCAATATAGGAAACTGTAAATGAGTACTAAGATGTGTTTTCTTAGAGTCTCAATGACATTGAAGGTGTTCCTCTCGAGCACGTAAACCATCACCTCAATGTTGACTCGAGAAAAGAACTAGTGCATCAGAAGTGACATAATCACGCCAAAGACAAGCAATATGAGATCAATAAGGAAATAAAAAAACTTCGAGACATATGAGTTATTAGGGAAGTTTGCTACCCAAAGTTGTTAGCCAATGTGGTATTTGTAAAAAATTCTAGTGGGGCCTATCAGGCATCGTTCATTATGCCTGACGGAACTTTCTGCTACATCATGATGTCTGTTGGATTAAAAAATGCAAGGGCAACTTATCAGGAACTAGTCAACAATCTATTATTAAAACAACTAGGCAAAACTATACAGGTGTACATTGATTATATTGTGGTTATGAGTGCGTACACCGAGAACCACCCAAAAGACATTTGAGAAGCTCTTGACATTTCCAGAAAAAATCATATGAACCTTAACATATAGAAGTGTATATTAAGAATAAGAATGGAGAAATTCCTCAAATTCATGGTTTTAAAGAAGGTCATTAAGCCTAACCCTGCCAAAGTAGCGGTAGTGCTCGACTTAAGATCCGCAAGGCTTTACACGAGGTCTAAGAGCTCAATGGAAAACTTATAGCATAATGGAGATTAATCTCGTGCTTGATGATGCTACTTGCCTTTTGATGCGCCTCACGGTTGAGACTCACTAAGGGATAAGTGTACCCTGTCGTTATCAAGTAATAATCTGGACAAGTCCAAGTATCGAATCCACAGGATTTACTGCTACAAATATCAAGCTACTCAGTCGTGTGATGTTATCTAGGCTTTGGGGGGGGGGGGGGGGGTTGATTTGTTTTGTTTAAGTTAACCTACTCCTAGTTGAATTACTCTACTCCTAGCTAGTTATTTTACTCCTAATTAAGTTATTCTACTCCTAATTGATCTTTCACTAATGAAGTTACCTGAAGGAACATGGTGTGAAATGATAATAATGAGAATAGATTGTTAGGTCAATCGATTAAAAACCTAATATAAGTCACTTGTATTCAAGGCGATTAACCATACTTATCCTCCTAAAGTCCCTAGTGCGTGATTCCCTTGTAAGGCCGGAACTAGGTCTAAGGCTCAGCAATTTGGGCTTAATCAACTAAGAGGTCATCAATCTCCTAGGCTCTGACTAGGTCAGATTCAGCTCATAATATGTGCCAACTAGATTTTTGGACTTTTGAATAAGTTAAACCAATCGAATAAAGCGTAAGACAAAGATTAAACAAATAAATCACTGAACATAACAAGAGCTAAAATATTATTAAAGATGAAGAACATTGTTACGGGGATACAATTAGCCTAGGATTCATAGACTGTATCAAGGGATAAACAAAGTATAAAAAGGATGAGAAAATACCTTTCAGGGAACCTGTCTACCCTGCAGCCGACTTTCTAGGTCTTAAGGACGGACCTTGAACAATCCTCGGTGGACGGAGCTTCGAAGGTTCTTCAATGGAGGTTGAAGGAGATGGAGGAGGTGGAGAGGATTCTTCAAGGGTGAAGGCTAAGGTAAAATACAATAATGAAAGATGATTACAAATTGAAACTAAGAGTTCTATTTATAGTCGCGGTTTGGGCCCTCGTTCTGACCTAATTCATTTCCTTTTGCAGGTGGCAAGATGTGGGGTCAACCGTGGCGTCGTGGGACCAGGAATCAGTCAAAAGACTAATTACCGCAGGTCAGCTCGGCGAGCTAGACGAGCTAGCTCGGCCGAGTTGGCTACTGCCAGCTCACCGAGCTGGCCCCTAAGGGCCAGTTCGGCGTGCTTGCCTAAAAAGGCCAGTTTTTGACGAGCGACATGCCCAGACGCCCTGCGTGACTGTCGGGTGTTCCCGCGATGCGATTTTCGCTCAAACGTGTTCCTGTTTTGACCTGCACACGCACGTAAACTTCAAATGACATTAGTTCCGGGGCTAAATTGACCCACCAATCGCTTGTTTTGAGTAAAAACTCTGTTTGGTGCGACTTTTGGCGGATCAATTAGCCATAAAAGATAATCGAAAGTTAACGTACATGCTATTTTGGCTATATTTGCCTAAAAATGATCAGAAAACGAGTCTAAACCACAAAAGTAAATAGAACATATACAAATTCTAACTAACACACACAAATGCATATAAATGTGAGAATTGCTCGCTTATTAGCAAAAAGTAAACTAAAAACCGTCCTAAAACCGTACCCAAAGATAGGGTTTTTTGACCCCTATCACCTTTCTATAATGTCCTAAAAAAAGAGCACCCCTTTCAATAGGATGACAGGTTCCAATATACCTTACATGGTAGAAAGAGATTGCTACTCGACTACCACCTCCTTAATGCACCAAAAGATGATGAGGTCATCGAACTTTACCTTGCGGTGGTAGAAGAAACTGTGGAAACTATCTTGATAAGGACGAAAGGAACATATATATTTTATATTTAGCATTGGAGCCAAGTACTAAATACGGCAGAACTAAGATACCCCCTCATCGAGAAATCCTAGTTAATAATATTACACATAACTACACGCGTATGTCCCTATTTTTAGGCCCACTAACCTTCCACCATAGAAGGCAATACAAAAGCCTCAAATGTCTTGATGGGTCCCATATTAGGTAGTGTATGTGTCCCAGTTCAACCTGGATGGGTCACATGTTGTGGCTGTATCCAGTGCATGAAGGAATACTGCATAGGAAGTTACTAAGAAATCTATGGATCAAATGCATCTTTAAAGAAGAGGGGCATCAATGCCAATGTGTGGTGCATTAAGGAGTCTATGGATCACATCAAGGGGTGAATACAACAACATGGAAGACACGATTGTAAGGATTGTACTAGACAACCATGGAGAAAGATGTCATTAGGCTTGTACATGACCGTGACAATTGTCAGCTTCATGCAAATATGTACACACTCTCTTCATTAAATCTGACGGGAATCATCTCTCCATTACCATTTTACTTGTGGTGAATCAACATTATAAGTCCATTCCCAAGAAACGCAAGATAAAAAAGGTTTGTGATACTAGCCATTGACCACTTCACCAAATGGGTGGAGGCCAAGTTAGTGTCTGTGATTATAGGAAGTACGACCATAATCTTTGTTCATGATAACATCATAATACGCTACGAGATCCCCCATACTTTATTAACAAACAAAGAAAATTTGATTATGCACTTTTCGAAAAAGTATGTGCTGATCAGGGAATTCAATATCGATTTACATTTGTGGTACACCCATAAACAAATGGCCTAACCAAAGTGAAACATATAATGATCCTACGAGGGATCAAGAAGTGCCTACATGACATAGAATGGGTTTGGGAAGATCATATCAACTCAGTGCTCCTGTCTTATCCGGCTACTCCCTACTCGGCCACTAGTAGAACGCCTTTCTCCCTAGCTTACGAGGCTGAATGTATGCCTTCTTCCGAGGTCACACTCCCAACACCCAAAGTGCTCGAGTATGATATGGAAGCCAACTTTGAGGCTCTAAGTGATGCTAACGACTTCTTGGAAAGGGTTGCCTATAAATTAGCTCCCAAGAATAAAATGGCCTAACAAAATAAGCAATGATTCAGTGCTCCCCAATTCCACGTAGGTGACCTAGTCCTCTGAGCTGATATCACCTCTCAATCCCCCTTTAGAAGAGGAAAGTTAGGACAAAATTGAGAGGGACCTTATATTATCATGGAGACTTTAGAAAGGAATGCACAAAACTTGATAAAATTTTATCAATAAGAGCATGAGTTTATGTTGAAGAAAATTCTATTAAGAAAGTATAAATGCTTTCATAAGAAAACACATACAAGTCCATTTTCTCAAGAAGAAAGTACACACATCTCGAATGATAATGGCACTTGCATCGTGTTCTCAAATGAGAGCACCCACCTTTAGAATCCCACGTATCGAAAGAGAATGGCATTTGTTGTGTGGCCTTACAAAATTTGATCACCCACCTTTAAAAGCCCACTTCTCGAATGAGAATGTCACATGCGGTATGTCCTTGCAAAACACAAACATCTGTTATTCAAGGCCTATTTCTCGAGTAAGAGTGGTGCCACTGGCATATCCTCGCAAAAGCGAGCGCTCACTTTAAAGTAAAAAGGCATGAATAAAATCCAACAAATAAGAACTAAAGGAAACCAACATTATAATAATTTTTATTACTTTTGTGTCATGTGGTACACGACACGAGGAATCACTATTACAACGACATCACAAAACATGGCATTAAAAATAGAAAAGGCACTTAGCACAGGAAGCCCACGTCCAGTGGTGAAGCTCTTAGCTTAGTGGTTGAGAGTATACCTATGATTATGGAAGTCATGAGTTCGAATCACATTCGGATGGGGTGGAGTTTTTTCCTTCTTTTTAATATAAGCGCATTGTGCGTAATTTTTTTTAAAAAAAATAATAAAAAATAGGAAGCCCACTTCCACATCACTTCCCACCCCCTCATTGGTCCACAAGCGCCCATTACTCCATGTCTTCATCAGGGTCGTGAAGAACCCTAAAGTTAATAGGCCTCCCTCCATGCCTTGCACTTGTTGATATTATGACCAGTCTGATAATTATATATACATGTACGCTTTCCCTTGATGAAGTACATGGTGGCTCCAATATTGGGGGAATCCTTTTCACCATGACCTCGTGAAACGTTTCCCGAAAGGCGATGCTGCGACAACTTATCGGGTTAGTAAACTTGAGCTCATTATCATTTCAGGAGGAAGCTTGTGATGACATTTCCTGGATATCTTGTTGAGTAGATGGGGATTCCAAAGTGTTTTGTTTCAGATATGCATAGGAGAAGGCTTATGTGTAATTGTATTTAATACATGTTTGTTAATATTTTGCGGTGTTTTCAATTAGTTTAATATTTCTCTTAGTTTAGTTCATTCAAATGTAATCAAAATTTTCTACTTCCAATTTATTTTTAGAATAGGTGAATCTCTGTAAGATTACGATGTTTTATTAATTGGCATTGAGTTTTATTTTTATTAATTATTTCAATGCCTTGAAATTAATTCCTTTCATTGGATTTCATTGACTTTCACGGATTTTATGTAATGCTAAAATTGAATGAAAATGGATGAAATTTGATGTTTTAGCTCTGTTAATTTATTTGATTAACGAAGTTTTTATAAATTATTTTAAATACTTTTTCATGGGTTTTAGAGGATATCTATTTATTTATTAGCTGGATGAGAATGACGATGATGTTGATCTATTGTTTACGTCTTACTATTTGTGAGTTTTTGGACTGGATTTTTTGTTTTCAAATTGTGTATTTGAAATCGAAGCATCAATTTTTCTAGATGTCGAATTACATAGATCATTGTTTGCACGGAGAGATCGGATTTGAAAATGCTTGTTCTCGACGTTATTTATCAAGTTTTTCTGTAATTTTTGAATTTCGATATGGAAATTTTTTGAAATTGTTTTACTTATTACGCATTTATATAGTGTTTGGTATTTTAGAAAAGAAAACACATTTTAGGAATATTGATTTTAAATTTATAATATCTTACAAATAATCTTTATGTTATCGTTTTTATAGAATAAAAATATCATTTTCTGACGTTTAGGAATTTCTTTTATTTATGTATTTTTACTTTCACAAAATAAGAATAAAAAATACTCTTATATCAACTATTATTCAGAATGTTTACCGGCACCATATATATAATCCGGTAAACAATTTTTTTGGTTTTTGTTTTAAATGGAAGGTAACACTAAAATGATTAGAAAATAACAAATAGTAGCTATCAGAATTTGCTAAGTATGGAAAATATAGCACCGACACGGGCCTACCTAATTAATTTTATGAACCTCTATTATCAACTCTATAAGAATAAATCCAAATGTCTCAATACTAACTTTTTCTGTGCTGCCATCTTTGACTTTTTGTGTATTTCTCATGTGTTTTTTTTTTTTTTTATTTATTTATTAAAATTGTCTATTAAAAAAGAAAAAAATCTCTAATTTATCTAGATGCTATTCGAACCCAAAACCTTCCAAATCATATGCTCTAAAAAATAAGGACATTTGAACTCTATTTATACGCTTGAAATCGAAAATTCGTTACGTTTGTTTTATTAGTTTCTTTATATGTTTTTTTTGCTTCCTAAACAATTTTTAGTTTTTAGACTTCATCTAGACGATGCTTAGATTGTTTAGACGGTACCGTCTAAACGACAATGAACAAAAATATTTGTTATTTTTAGTATTGTTTTATTATAATTTGTTTTTGAACATTGTTGCATGGTAATTCGTGAATTATGTTTATTATTTTTACATATTTTAATTTAATTAATTTATTATCTACTTGTTTTCATCGTATGATTTAAGTTTAAAGACATTGTTCCATAGCTTTTGTTCAATTATATTACTACTTGAAAAAATTATATTTTTTTGGTTTGAATCATTCAATATTAATTTTTTCACATTTTTAGAGATATATACATGTTTTTCTATATTAAATGATTTTATATTGATATTTTTAAATCATATATAATTGATATTTTAATTAAATTTATATAACACTTTATTTCTTTTTTTTTTTTGACAGAAACAACATAACTTTTATAAAGAATTAAGTAGAATGTCTTTACACAAAGCTGAAATTAACCAAACAGGAATTGTAAACGAAATAAAACAATTAGCATTGAATGGAGCATTTCTCGCTATATCATGCGCTACTCCATTGGCTAACCTCGGAACAAAAGCCACACTAAACCCTTGGCTATAAGACAGTAAGTATCTACAATCATTGATCAACAAGCCAAAATCTGAAATATCTTCTTGTTGAGACCGCAAACTATTTGTAACCACCTGTGCATCTACCTCAAAGACAACCTTTGTAAAACGTAACGAAATAACCCACACAATACTCTCACGAAGTGCAAGTGCTTCAGCGACCTTTACATCAAGTAATCCATTTTTAATTGAACTACGCAATCTATAAAATGAACCATCACTCCCACGTAAGACTGCACCTGCTCCACATACAACTCGATCTTGAAATAAAGCTGCATCAACATTACATTTCATAAAACCAAAACTTGGAGGCTGCCATCGTACCCTATCTCGGGATAGCGAATCCGAAATAACACTGCGATTGATCGACCCGCCTTTTATCTGCAGCTGCTGCCATTCACTTAAAAAACACAGACTGCTTGTGACAGTGAATACCGGAGAGTCATGCTGCTGATTCCAAACTTGTTTATTATGTTGATTCCAGATACCCCATAACACAGCTCCTATTTTTGCAGCTATTTCCTCTCTTCCTTGACTACAGCAATCCAAGAACCAGTCAGCAACTTCATCAATTTCGCTTGACGGGGATACCATTTCCGCAGCAGCCCAACATTGTGACGCAAACCAGCAACCAGAAAAAATATGCCAATCATACTCCACATCAACTCTACAAAACGGACAGATTATAGGCACCCGTAGTCTCCTTCTAGAAAGCCGATTTCTTGTTGGCAATATTTTAGAACAGAGACGCCATAAAAACAATTTTATTTTAGGTGGAATCCTTAAATTCCATAAATATCGCCATCCATCATGAGAAATACCAGACTGACGTTGATCCTCCAACAACCTATATCCAGATTTAGCAGTATAAACACCAGAATTCGTAAATCGCCATTGAACCCGATCCTCACTTCGATTAATAGGCAAAATTAAATCACAAATTCTTCTTGCTTCATCATCAGGAAACCATTGAAAAACCTTTTCAGCATCCCATTGACAAGTACCCAATAAAAACAAATCAGCAACAGTTGCATTTGCATCAAAAAAAGGAAAACTGGGATTAATTAGCCGATAACCATTATACAACCACGGATCCTTCCAAATTCTTATACTTCTCCCATTACCAATCTTCCACCTCGTACCACTTCTAAGCAAATCACGGGCATACCACACACTTCTCTAAACATAACTTGAATTATTGTCTAGTTCAGAATTTAGGTAAGTCTCCTTAGGAAAGTATTTAGCTTGAAAAATCCTACTTACCAGAGCATGTGGTTTATGCAGAAACTTCCATCCCTGCTTTGCCAATAGTGATAAATTATATTCCCGAAGTGTACGAAAACCAACTCCTCCTTTATCCTTCTTCACACACATATGTTCCCAATCAAACCAATGTATCTTCTTGGACCCATTATCTTTCGTACCCCACCAGAATGAGTTCATTATTCGTTGTAGCTCATCAGAAAGTGATTTAGGCAACAAAAAAGTACTCATACAAAAAGTGGGTAAAGCCTGAGATACAGATTTTAGCAAAACCTCCTTACCTCCGGCCAAAAGAAATTTATAACTCCAAGAGCCAAATCTTTTCCTTAATCTCTCTTTCAAAAAATTAAAGATGGATCGTTTGGATCTACCAATTAATGAAGGTAGCCCACGATAACGAGTGGTATTTAAACATGAAAAAACATGTAACTTATCTTTAATTGCCAGTTTCATATCCTCAGCAACATTAGAGCTAAACGCAATACCAGATTTGTTAAAATTAATGGCCTGTCCTGATGCATGTTCATATGTTTGAAGAATAGCAGCTAACTCATCTGTTTCGGCAATTGATGCCTTAAAGAATAAAAAGCTATCACCGCAAAAAGCAGATGTGAAACTCTTGGCGCACCCCTAGCAACCTTGCAACCAGTTAGCCGACCTTCTCCTTCTGAATTCCTAATCATTTGTGACAAAACTTCCGCACACAAAATGAAAAGATAAGGAGATAATGGATCACCTTGTCGAAGACCTCTTCCAGGTTGAATAGGACCCACAAACATATCATTTACCGAAACAGAATAAGATACCGTTGAGACACAAAGCCTGATCCATTTAACCCATTTGTCATGGAAACCCATCTTTATCAAAACTGCATCAAGAAAACCCCAATCTACCCTGTCATAAGCTTTGCTAATATCAATTTTTAATGCTACAGTTCCATCAGACCCTTTATTCTTCCTTTTCATATAATGAAGAGCCTCAAAAGCAATTTGTACATTATCAATCAGAGACCTGCCAGGAACAAAAGCTGATTGACTATCAGAAATTATGGATGGCAAAATTTCCTTTAGTCTATTAGCCAAAACTTTTACAATTATCTTGTAAAGCACATTACACAGAGAAATAGGATGTAGATCGGTCATCTTATCCGGATTATCGCATTTCGGGATGAGTACAATAATTGTGTCACTGAGACTAGCAGGAAAAGCAAATCCCTCCAGCCATCCAATACAAGCTTGCACAATTTCCTCACCTATCACATTCCAAAAATGTTGGAAAAAACCAGGACTTAACCCATCCGGCCCAGGTGCCTTGTCTGGATTCATCTGGAACACTGCATTCTAAAATTCAGCATGTGTGAAAGGAGCCGTTAATAAATCATTCTCCCTCTCAGAAATCATGTGACTAATAACATTAACTGAAGCATAATCAAGATTCTGAGATGATAAAAATAATTTATGAAAATAATCAGACACCACATTACACAAATCTCCAGGTTCAGTCACCAACGTTCCATCCTCCTGCTGCAAACGACTACTCCGATTATATTTCTTTCGAGCCCTAACACAAGAGTGAAAAAATTTTATGTTTCGATCTCCACCCTCCAACCAAAAAACTTTAGCTCTCTGCTTCCAAAAAACTTCCTCATACTCCAACAATTCATTCAGGCGTCGCCTATTTTCAAAATATTCAGAAACTGATCTAGCATCTGTTTCATTCTGTAATCGACTCAACTTCCTCTTACACTCCACAATATGCTTATTAAATTTATGACGTAAACCTCTACCCCACTGATTCATCGATTCAGCACAAACAGCAAGCTTTTCCATTACAGAACCCCTACCACGACTCTGCCAGCCAGTTTTGACCACATAAAAAAAACCTGCTTCCTTCTCCCAGATTCTCTCATACTTGGACCCTCTTTTATGGTTGCCTTGCCTAATAAAATTTGGATTTGTAATTAATAATAATGGTTTATGATCCGAATATCCAACTTCCATTGTTTGTAAAGAATAATTGGGAAACCTATAAAACCAATCAGCCGAACCAAATGCGCGGTCCAACCTCTCCCGAATCCATAGCGGCGATCCTCGGCCTCTCTCCCAAGTATAAATACAACCACTTAGCACAAGCTCATCTAAGGAAATTTTCTGAATTGCTGCAGAAAAATTCCGAATAAGATATTGGGGAAATTCAACCCCACCGCATTTCTCCTCTTGGTGCAAAATACAGTTAAAATCACCAATTATTATCCAAGGCAAACAACTGCTTTGAGCGATAGATCGTAACAAATCCCAAGATTCACGATGTCTAGATCTATTAGCAAAACCATAAAAACCTACAACCCTCCAATCTCCAAATTGCACATCAGAAATAGTTATATCAATGTGTTGCTGTGAAAAACCATTTACCCTAACACCATTCGAAACCTGCCACAACATACACAAACCACCACTTTTTCCTTGACAACCAACCACAAAACACCCTTCAAATCTAAACTTCCTACTAATATTCTCCATCTGTCTTTGATCAACCAAAGTTTCTATAAGAAAAACCACATTTGGTTTATGGACCTTCAGGATATCTCCCAAAACTCGAACTGCCCGGGGGTTGCCCAAACCCCGATAGTTCCAAATAATACATTTCATTGTGATCGACGGACCTGAGCATCAGGCCTCGCCGAAACAAATGTAGTAGAGATTGTGTTATCCTTGTCAACCAAAGAAGATACATTCTCCATTGAAATTGCAGTTACACTACCCACCCTAGTAACATTAGGAATTGAATTCTCTTGCAGACTACACTGACACCAGCATTACAACCTTGGCGTCTTCATTTTTTCTCATTCTGGAACTCCATTACTCCTTCCTCCTCTTGTTCCATTTCCATTTCCGCAACTTTTTCCCCACTTGCCGAAATAGGACGCATTGTTAAATTTTTCCTTGATGTCTGTGCTACAACATTATCATTCATAGGAAATTTTCCTGACTGATTTTTCCTACGGCCAGTATTAACACTGCCTGATGCACCCTGCAATTGCACAAAATTATTCTTTCCTGGAAAAACTCCTTCTTCCCTATGATTTCCTGGATCTCTTAACCACCGAGCACCTAACTGATCCATTCCTCTTCTCCCAGTGGCCTTTAACCAATCGCCCCATTCACGCTTCAGTTCTATAGGATTGGTTGTGAAAAGCATATCACAAAACCGATCCATATGCCCAATCAAACCACAAAAATAACAAAAATTAGGCAATCGCTCATACCTAAAATGCACATAACATTCACTCTGCCCTTTCTTAACTTTTTTACACCTCTTCAATGGCATTCGGATATCCAAGACTACACGAATCCTCATGTACTGCTTCTTCAATCCAGATACATTATTACTATCATACTCCAGAAATCTCCCAATAAAATTGCCGAGTTGACAGCCTACCCCTTCTGACATGGCACCAAATGGCAGATCATGCACTTGTACCCAAAACCTTGCTTCAAATAACGGTACTTCCTGTGCCAATTGTGATCCTGTCCACTCATTCATAACCAACAAATGATTATCAGAAGACCATGGCCCTCCTGCAACCATTCTTTCTTTATCAACTGAATGAAAAAACTCAAACATAAACAAATTAGGCTCCAATTCCGTTATTGTCAACCCTCTGCCTGGACGCCATAGTGCAACGATACGATTCCTCATAACATTGAAATTGATTACTTTATCCGTTACAAACCGAAAGATTAGTGTTAGGTCATTTGAATGATCGGAATTAGTTTCAACGGTTGAAGTAATATCAATTCCATCTCTTTCATCCTCTGTAATCTGCAACTGCTGTAACCCTAGATCCATACCACTCAATAGTTCGCAACAAGAAAGAAGAAAGACAATGAAGAAACATTCAAAACGAAATAGCAAAACAAGATTATTTTCAAACAAACAAGAAAAACACGCTCACTCATGGAGACGAAAACTAACTCTCACAGTTTGGAGAGACACGATCTTATTTCTTAATAAATAAAAAATACAAGAATATAACTCTAATTAATTCTAAATTTTAAATAGTATAATACATATTTATTGATTTATTAATGAGATTAAATGATAAAGAAACATAAATGGATTACTAATTTACAATTTAGAATATTGATTCAATTTGGTAAGGGCATATTAAAAAATTAATTATATAAATCAACCGTTGATTAATTTTATATTCGCCAGTGGCCATATAGCTCTGGAGGTTTGATTAATTTTTCATTGTGGATTGCAACATCTTGTACAACTTCTTGGAGCAATGTGAACCCTGGCAGAAGGTATTTCAATTGCAGAAATTTTGGGGTAAGTTTATTGCAATCTATTTCTCTCTCTTTCCTTCTGTTTCCCTCGCTTTCTATCTCCGTAAAGAACACCGATTTTAGTCACTTTCCCCTTCTATTTTGAACTACTTTTCAAGAAACCGAACGCATGTAACTTTGTTGAGTGGCTTGACCCTCCAATGAACGAGAAAGCAAAGTTGATTATCCTTAAACTCTGAGAAAGCTGAATGGAATTGAAAGAGAATGTGAAACATTGAAATCAATTTAGATGGTACTTGACAGGGAAAGGGAACGAGAAACAGAAGCTGAAAGGGAATTGTAGAAGTTGTTCGGAAATGAAAGAACAAGGGATAATGCCAGAAGATATAATTGTATTTGCAAGTTTATTGTTTGTCATGAGTTGGTTTTATGGGTTGTGTGTTGTCTTAATTTAGTGAATTTGGTTTTATGGGTCGTTTTAGTTTGTTGTTATGTAGTGAAATTGGATTTGGTTAATTTGATGAGTTTGCTCTATTTATTTTGTACAAAAGTGAACACCTATTCACACAAAACAAGTCAAACTTACTTAATTCATTACAAAATGGACCCAAATAATGACCAAACTCGAAAACATCATGTGCCAAAAACTATGCATTTTACATATTCATAAACTGACAAAAAAAAATGACTAAAGTCTGCATAAAAATGGCACCCAAACTGTGGAGTTACATAATTTCTTCAAAATAAACTCCAAACTGTGCATTTTACAGATTCATAAACTGACCAAAAAAATGACCAAAGTCTGCATCAAATTGTAAGGAAAAGGGACCAAATTCTGCAGCCACTTAACTTTCCCCTAGCTGCAGATCTTTTCTTTTTGCCTTTTTTTCTCTCACTCTTTTTGTTTTAACTAGGGAATGAGGCTCAATAGGAACAAGTGATTCAATTTCAGGTCACTGATCCATACCATTTGCAGGCTCAATGAAGTGGTTGTAAACTTTCAGATATATATCCACAGAGTAACACTCAGCAAGATAATCTTCTGCACTCTAATTTTGCATCATAATGACTGAAATGGCATGACAACATGGGATGTCAGTCAGCTGCCACTCAACATGGGAATTCCATAACCATCAAGAATCTCAAACTATGGGTCGCTACATTTAAAATCACGTAACGAGTGAGAATTATAAAGTATAAAAATAAACCAAAACACAATCAGAATGCCATATTAAAAAATAAACCAAATAAGAAGAAAGCTAGGTCAAAAACCATAAACGTGAGACAACCATACATACCTCTTTCAGAGATGGTTTTCTTCCTCGTAACGCTTCAGACCTCCTCGTCAATGGTTACTTTGTACTATTCAGCAACAATTTCAACTCGGTTTCATCCTCTTTGTAGAAATATCAATTGGGCTTCATCGTTTTTGAGAGAACACAAATGAAATAATTTTGAAGTAAAGAGAGAAGGAGAGATTGTTGTAATGGACTTCGAAATGATAGAGAAAGACGGTTGGATTGGACAGGAGAGAGAGAGAGAGTGTTCGAAATGCGTACGTGTTAAAGAGGGAAAATAATTAGGATAATTAGGTGGGTCCCACTTTTTTGAGTTAGGAATGGTCAAATTGAGGTTGACCGATCATAAACTGGAAAAACGCACTTATTGTCCATCCACCCATACTTGAGGAATATTTTTAGGATAAAATATAATCCAGGTAACAAAGTATGAACTAATCTATAGTTCAGATATCATTAGTGTAATTTACTCTACTAAGTAAAGGTCGAGGAGCTTAATTAGTGGCAAGAATGGAATCAATAATGAGACCTAGTTCACTTGCTAGTAGTAGTGTTGTATTAGCACATTAATAATACTATTACAATAATATATGTCAAAGCATAAAAAGGAATCCACTCATAATCAATATTTGACATATATATAGAAAAAGCTAGCACTAAAAAAAAAAAAAATCGCGAATTACAGGCGGAAAAATCTGTGTAAGATACTAAAATCCGTCGGAAATACAACTTTCAGACGGATTACCAGCGGAAATTATCCGCCGGTAAAAGGGCCGCTGCTCCCGCACACCGATCATATTTTAAATTTGCTGGAAAATATTTTCGACCCATTTTCGGGAGATTTCCGCCGGTAATCATAAACAGCGACCGTTTCGTTCCAACGAAATTCCGCCGGTAAATTTAAATACCGACCATTTGGTTCCAGCGGAATTCCGCCGGTAAAATAATGTTCGACGGATATTTACCGGCGATATCCATCGGAAATTTGTTATTCCTGCATGTGTATTATATTAAATTCGTCAGAAATTTGTATAATTTTATTTTATTTTTATGAAATAAATACTTGACAATATATTTATAAATAGTGAATAATAAACCTCTCAAACCAAAAATATATTATTAAATAATATTGAGTAAAAAAAAAACAATATTCAGTAGTAATTAGCATAAAACAATATATATTATAACTATCCGACCTAGATAAACCATAGGATAAAACTATATAATATCCTATTGAATCTAAGAAAAACCCTATATTCTATTCGAGTTAGATAAAACTATATATCATAGCTACATCTAGATAAAACCATACATCTTATGTTAAATCATTCTCATCTAGCTCATCTTTATCTATAGGTTCAACCAAATTGGATGATGAATGTTGTGCTTGACTCTCAACTATTAAGTGTTGAAATATGAATATTGTTAGGCTTTCTTTGTCATATTGAAATAAGGAAGAATTCATCATGTAAGTAAAGGCAAAAATTGGCAACTCAGTAGACCTTGGCCATCTATTTATGTTAGCATTCTGCCGTTTCAAATAAAACTTGTTAAAGTATTAGTAAATCCTAATGGGCATTCATCAAAACTTTCTTAAAACAGAAAATATAAAAACAAAACATTCTTATCCTTTTATTATAATACGATAGGATATTATAGAAAACAACAAAACAACTTATTGAGGACAGCCTTGCAGTTTGCAGATTTAATATTAATTTAAGTAAAAACTTCCATAATCAGTTTATACACCTAAGAAATGCACAACTTGTCATTCATTTATTCCAAAAGAGTTTCTATAATAAGCCTGAAATATACATGCTTCCTTATAAAAATTATACAACTTTTTCTACACTAAATTATAATTTTTGTTTGAAAGCTTTAGGCCAAATTAAAGAAAAAAAAACTATGTGACTTATTAGTGTATATACTTGTAACTGATATCATTTAATTGATATCAAGGGTACTATTGACCTTTTACTCTTTTGTATTTTCTACTGCTATATAAAGCAGAGTTTTCCCCTTTTCATAAATAAGAGATTCTATTTCATCTCCATTGTTCTTTACATCACAATATGGTATCAGAGCTTGATGGTTAAGATCATCATGCTTCATCAATGGTAAAAACCAGTTATCTGAGTGCTTTGCAAAGAGGAATTGAAGAACAATTAGAGATTGAAGAATCTATCGAAGAAACTGATTCATCGAACGAATCGAACAATTCAACTTCAGAATCATCGATTAATTCAATTAATTCATCAAAAGCGAACATGAATCGCAACAATGAAAACAAAGATATTGAAAAGGATGGATCGGCATCTTCAAGGCTCGACAAGTATGGATCTGCTCACCATACTGATAATCCAAGCCTGGTGTTAGTTCCGGTTCTTCTCACTGGAGCAAATTACATTTCATGGTGTAATATCATGACGAGAGCATTACGAGCCAAGCGGAAGCTCGATTACATACTCAAAGATAATTTTGAGCCTGAGAAGGACACACAAGAGCATGATCGATGGGAGGAGGTAGACAGCTTGGTCTATTCCTGGATTATTAACGGCATTTCGAAGGAATATGCTGAAGGATTTCTATATGCAACAACTGCTCGTGGTTTATGGATCCAGATCAAACAACGGTTCGATGAGAATAACGGAATCATGTTCTTTCACTTGAAGCAAGAAGTTAATTGAACTGTTCAAGGTAATCTCTCTGTTACTGCTTATTTTACAAAACAGAGAAAGATCTGGGATGAGATGTCAACACTTAGGCCCTTGCCTTCGTGTACCTGTGGAGAAGCTAGAACTGTGATTCAGCAATTTTGTGATGAAGATCAATTGCTACTTTTCTTAGCTGGTTTGAGTGAAGAATACGAACATGTTAGGAACCAGATTTTGTTGATTAATCCATATCCATCGCTTAATAAAGCTTTTTCTATGATTTTGCGAGTGGAAAAGCAAAAATCGAATTTGCTTATAGATCCTGCACAGGATTTATCACATTCTATTGTGAATGCTGTTTTTACTCATCCTAATGCTCGTGGTGATATGAAGAAAAAGTCAGTGATGGCAAAAGAGGATAAATATTGTGTACACTGTAGACGCAGTGGTCACATAAAGGAGGAATGCTTTAAGATAGTAGGTTATCCGGATTGGTTAAAGGAAACAAGAAGAAGAAACAAGTTGCTGGTGCTGCTCTTGAGATAGATTCTCCTTGTGATTCTACTGATTCACTGGAGAAAGGAGTTCATGAAATGGTGCAGAAGGAAATGCAGAAGTACCTAGCAAGGGGCAAAGCTATTGGAGAAGACTTTACTGCTTTTGCACATGAAGATAGCAGTGGTAATTCTTATGCTCTTTCTTCTCTTGTTTCTGTTAATGCTTTGTGGATAATGGATTCTGGAGCTAGTACACATATGTGTAAGGATGTTCATCTATTCAGTAAAATGGAGAAGCTAAAGATACCTAGAAGTGTCCATCTACCAGATGGTTCTGTTCAAACTGTATATCATACAGGCACAGTTAACATTAACTCATTATTGCAACTGACAAATGTGCTGCATATTCCTGCATTTCAATTTAATCTCTTATTAGTGGGGAGGTTACTTAATACAAGAAGATTTGGTGTTCAGTTTTTAGCTGAGACTTGTATCTTGCAGGACTTGGTTTCTAGAAGAAAAATTGCAGAAGGAAAGTTGGTAGCAGGCTTATATCAACTGCAGCAAGATATGGTGCATATTAATACTAGTAAGAAGTCTACACTCAATAATGAAGTTGTTGTTTTAAATGCTGTTGTTGACAATTTTGTTATAACTATGTGGCATCATAGATTAGGTCACATTTCTGACCACAAAGTTGCACATATAAAGAACCTGCCATGTAATCTTTTGAATCACCATTGCGCAACATATCACAAGGCAAAGCAGCATAGGTTGCCATTTTGTAATAGCGAAATTAGAACTGTAAAATCGTTTGAGTTGCTTCATATGGATGTGTGGGGTCCATATAAGCAAACTTCCCTTACAGGTTCTAAATATATGTTAACTGTTGTTGATGATTACACAAGGCTCACATGGACTTTCTTGTTCAAATCTAAGGACAGAGTTCTTATCCTACTTCAACATTTCTTCCAAACACTCAAAACACAGTTTGATGCTGTTATACTCAAAGTTAGGACTGACAATGGTACTAAGTTCATGGGAAGTCAAACTGATGCGGACATCCTAACTGGGATCGCAGATCACACACACTCTGGCGGATCCTCAGACATCTGACCCACGGAGGTTGTACCAAGGAGGGCGGATCCCCAGGACATACGAGCGGGGCGGATCTAAGAGTACACAAGGAGGCGAATCAACATCTTCGCCTGGGCGGATCTCGGTTTACTTCCTCCCGAAGTAATTCACCAACAACCCTGACAATCCGTACCTGTACCATTGTACTGATTGTCGGGGCGCATCACCCATTTTACCCTTTTCGGATAGCCTTGTTGAAACCCTAGCAAGGGGTAATCCTTGTCTTTATTATCATTAGGAGGATGTATTTAAACCCTCATTTTTGTAAGGATGAACTAACTTTTAATCAATCAAAATCATTCTCTTTGAGAACTTAAGGTTTATACCTTGTTATTGGGATTCACTCCTTCTAGTTTAGCTAGAGAAGAAACTCTTTGTTGGTTTACGATTAAAACCTCCATTTATCGCTTTCAATCTGTATCAGTTGGTATCAGAGCCGATCGTTTCCCGACCCGAAACTTCTTTTGGCAATGGTTCAACCCCGACAACCGCAAGATTCCATGGAAACCAGTGACCGGAGGTACGAGGAGCTGAGGGAGCACCTCACGGAGCAGATCCAAGCTAGCCATGAGCGGCAGAGGCAAACAGACCAACGGTTCCTGGAGCTAGCCACCTCCCTAGAAAACTTCAAACTGGAGGTTCTGGCTCTAATTCGACCAACCGCGGGAGGCTCAACCCAGAGAAAGGAAGGAGCCCCTGAGCCGCAGCTTCCACAAATGGGTCCTAGGGATCCTGAGGTAAGAAGACCCAACTATGTCTTTGTGCATAATGCGGATAGTGATAGTGATGACTTTGAGGGTATTGGGGATGATAATACCATTAGAACTATGAGGGATGTTGGGCCTGTTGACAACAGACGTGTGGATGTTGCTAGAGTATACCCAGGTCTAGGAAACTTTGATAGAGATGATGCCTTTAAGCTAAAAATAGACTTACCGTCTTTTGGAGGCGAACTGGATATAGAAGGATTCTTAGACTGGTTATCGGAAGTGGAACGTTTCTTTGAATATGCTGGGATTCCTGATGAGAGGAAAGTGAGGCTGGTGGCGTATCGCCTGAAGGGTGGCGCATCAGTTTGGTGGGATCAGATGAGGGAAGAGAGAAGAAGAGGGGGCAGAGATCCGATTAGATCTTGGCTACGGATGAAGGCGATGTTGAGGGAGCGGTTCCTACCGTCGGATTATGAGCAGTATATTTACAGCTCCTATATGGGATGCTCTCAAGGGACCCGAAGTGTCCATGAGTATACCTCCGAGTTCTTGAGGCTTTCGGCAAGGGCCAACTTGTCTGAAACTGAGAGCCAAAAGACCTCTAGGTATCTATAAGGGTTAAGATACAACATCCAGGATCGTATTGGCACACAGATGGTGGTTCGGGTACAAGATGCCAGGAATCTAGCCCTCAAGGCTGAGTCTTAACTAACCGGGAGATCCAGGAGATCCGCCACTACTGAGTATACGCCTGGAGGAAGAGATAACGTGAAGTCTTATGACAAAGGCAAGCAGGTGGCGAGTGCTAGTGGGGCCAAGATCAATAGTGTGGGAAGGGGATCTGTCGGAGATACTAGGCCATACAAGGAAGCACCTATACCACCTAAGAGCAACAATTCGTATGCGAGGCCAGCACCTTGCCATAGATCCAACGAATGTCCTAGGAGGAAGAGCGCCAACATGGTGGAAAGGTATGAAGATGACTATGACGAAGGGGATGAAGTATTTTGTGAACCCTTGGGAGAAGATGATGATGAGGCGGATGAAGAGAGATACGCCATTCATGTGGTACGGCGTTTGTTAGTCTCCAGCCGGATAGAGGGAGATCAGAGGCACCGACTATTCAGGACCCGCTGTCTCGTGAGAGGTGGGCGATGCAGTGTGATAATAGATAGTGGGAGCCAAGAGAACATTGTGAGCAGCAGCGCCGTTCAGAAATTCGGGTTGTTGGCGAAGGCGCATCCCGACCCCTATAGGGTGGGATGGATCAAAAATATGGGTGAACTTAGGGTGATCCAGAGATGCAGGGTACCTATTGCGATTGGTGATTACAGTGATGAAGTCTATTGTGATGTGGTCGATATGGATGCCTGCCACCTATTATTGGGCCGACCCTGGCAGTTTGATAACGATGCCACCCACGCAGGAAGAGAGAACACTTACAGATTTATGAAGAATGGGGTGAAGTTCGTACTTACGCCGATGATGAGAGAACCAAAGGCCGACGAGAAGTCTACCTTGATAGTCTACCCTACACACAAATCATTTATCAGCGAATGTGAAGAGAGCCAGATGGTGTATGTGGTAATGGTTAAGGCGAATCATGAATCCGCCCAAAGGGGCGAGAGGGAGATGCCAACTGAAGTGACCCGCCTACTTGGCGAATATCAAGATCTGTTCCCTGACGAACTGCCGAGTGGGTTACCACCTTTGAGGGACATCCAGCATCATATCGATCTTGTGCCCGGGGCTAGCTTGCCAAGCCTTCCCCACTATCGAATGAGTCCAAAGGAAAATGACATCATGAGGCAGAAGGTGGAAGAGCTCATTGAGATGGGATACGTTAGAGAAAGTATGAGTCCATGCGCCGTTCCAGCCCTACTTACGCCCAAGAAGGATGGATTTTGGCGGATGTGTGTGGACAGCAGGGCCATTAACAAGATCACTATCAAGTATAAGTTCCCTATTCCAAGACTGGATGATATGCTAGACCAACTTGGCGGATCCCGAGTTTTCTCCAAGATTGATCTCAGGAGTGGTTATTATCAGATACGAATTCGATCTGGGGATGAATGGAAGACGGCTTTCATGACTAGAGATGGATTGTATGAGTGGTTAGTAATGCCATTCGGGATGACTAACGCCCCCAGTACATTTATGAGGCTGATGAATCAGGTGCTTCGCCCGGTGATTGGAAAATTTGTAGTTGTGTATTTTGATGATATCCTGATTCATAGCGAGACCTTGGTGGAACATGTGGAGCATTTACAGATAGTGTTTGACCTGTTAAGGAAACACCAGTTATACGCCAACACTAAGAAGTGTGACTTCGTCATGGAGAGCCTGGTTTTCCTTGGGTTCGTGATTAGTGGCGATGGGGTCCAAGTTGATGGAGAGAAGGTAAGAGCCATCCGAGAATGGCCTACTCCGAGGAATGTGGGGGACATCAGGAGTTTTCATGGGCTAGCAACCTTTTATCGGCGATTCATTAAAAACTTCAGTTCTATAGTGGCCCCGTTGATGGAATGTTTGAAGAAGGGAAAGGGGTTTGAGTGGGCGGATGCCCAAGAGAAGAGCTTCGCCCTGATCAAGGAAAAGCTGAGTACAATGCCAGTGCTGGCGTACCCCAATTTTGATAAACTGTTCGAAGTTGAGTGTGATGCCAGTGGAGTTGGGATTGGTGGAGTCTTGATGCAAGAAAAGAGGCCCATTGCATATTTCAGTGAGAAGCTCTGTGAGGCACGGCAAAAGTGGGCCACGTATGATCAAGAGTTTTATGCTGTAGTAAGGGCGTTGAAAGTGTGGGAACATTACTTGGTGGGGAAAGAATTCGTCCTCTACACTGACCACCAAGCTCTCAAGTACCTGGGAAGTCA
This sequence comes from Euphorbia lathyris, assembly GCF_963576675.1. Lineage (NCBI taxonomy): Eukaryota > Viridiplantae > Streptophyta > Magnoliopsida > Malpighiales > Euphorbiaceae > Euphorbia > Euphorbia lathyris. The sequence goes on along the minus strand of NC_088911.1, from coordinate 100,850,642 downwards.
GAAGCAACTTCGAAGCTCTATGCATGCCCGGTGGTCCGCGTTCATAGATAAGTTCCCCTATAAGCTTATCCATAAGGCTAGAAAACAGAACAAGGTGGCGGACGCCTTGAGTCGAAGGGTGTCACTAATAAAAACAGTCAACCTGGAGACCGATTGTTTTGAACACATCAGAGGAGAATACTTGGCGGATCCTGACTTTGGCAGTATCTGGGAGAAGTGTCAACACCAGCATGGGGATGGGGCGTATCATCTGATGGATGAGTATCTCATGAGGGGCAACCAACTTTGCTTACCCTGCACTTCCATCCGCGAAAAGGTTGTTCGTGATCTACATGGTGGATCCCTTGGAGGGCATTTTGGGCGAGACAAGACATTTGAAGCAGTGAGTTCTCGTTATTTCTGGCCTAAGATGAGAAGAGATGTTGCCTATTTAGTAGAACGATGCTATATTTGCCAGACCGCCAAGGGACGCACTACAAATGCTGGCTTGCAACTACCTTTGCCTGTGCCAGAGACCATATGGGAGGATCTGTCCATGGACTTTGTCCTAGGGTTGCCCAGAACTCAGAGAGGCATGGATTCCATCTTTGTTGTGGTTGGTTGGTTTTCAAAGATGGCTCACTTCATACCTTGTCGTAAAACTAATGATGCCTCAGCAACTGCCAAGCTATTCTTCAGAGAGATTGTCAGGCTACATGGCGTACCTAAGAGCATTATTTCGGATCGTGATACGAAGTTCCTCAGTCACTTCTGGCGAACGTTGTGGGCTCTGTTTGATACGTCTCTGAAGTTTAGTACCACCGCCCACCCTCAAACAGACGGACAAACCGAGGTGGTCAATAGAACTTTGGGAAACTTACTGCGCAGCAAATGTAAGGATAAGCCCAGGATGTGGGATGTGGTTTTAGCCCAAGCTGAGTTCGCCTAAAATGGCTCTGTACATTCGGGAACCGGGAGATCCCCATTTGAGGTAGTATACACCAAGACCCCAAATCACGTCCTTGATATAGCCCATCTTCCTAAAGGAAACGTGACTGCCAACCAGCTGGCCAAGGATTATGTACAAATGCACCAAGAGGTGAGAGAGACTCTTGAGGAGAGAAATCAGAAATTAAAGGCTAAGGCGGATGAGCACCGTAGGGACCTACAGTTTGAAGAGAGACTCGCCAACGCCACAAGCAGCAAGCTTCGGCCTAGGAAATATGGGCCATATAAGGTCACCAAGAAGATCAACGCCAATGCCTGTCATATAGCATTGCCGAATTAGCTTGGTAAAATCTCACCAACGTTCAACATCCGTGACCTTAGCCCGTGGAAGTCGGATGGCCCTTTGGAGTTCAACACAGACAAATCAGTGCCAAATTCTTTTAAAGAAGGAGAGAATGATGCGGACATCCTAACTGGGATCGCGGATCACACATACTCTGGCAGATCCTCAGACATCGGACCCACGGAGGTTGTACCAAGGAGGGCGGATCCCCAGGACATACGAGCGGGGCGGATCTAAGAGTACACAAGGAGGCATATCAACATCTTCGCCTGGGCGGATCTCGGTTTACTTCCTCCCGAAGTAATTCACCAACAACCCTGACAATCCGTACCTGTACCATTGTACTGATTGTCGGGGCGCATCACCCATTTTACCCTTTTCGGATAGCCTTGTCGAAACCCTAGCAAGGGGTAATCCTTGTCTTTATTATCATTAGGAGGATGTATTTAAACCCTCATTTTTGTAAGGATGAACTAACTTTTAATCAATCAAAATCATTCTCTTTGAGAACTTAAGGTTTATACCTTGTTATTGGGATTCACTCCTTCTAGTTTAGCTAGAGAAGAAACTCTTTGTTGGTTTACGATTAAAACCTCCATTTATCGCTTTCAATCTGTATCACAAACTCAGGCACTATTTCAAAAATATGGTGTTATTCACCAAAGATCTTGCATCCACACACCACAGCAGAATGGTGTAGTGGAAAGAAAACATCATTTTCTAGCTGAAACTGCAAGAGCCCTACTCTTTCAATCTGGTCTCTCAAATAAATTTTAAGGTGAAGCTATGCTCTATGCTACTCATCTCATCAATCTATTGCCGACAAAAACCCTTGATTGGCAGAGTCCATATTTTAGGTTCTACAAGCAGGAACCTAATTACAAAGAGTTAAAGAGCTTTGGCTGTCTATGTTATGCAACAGATACACAGGCTCATAAAGATAAATTTGAGCCTCGAGCCCATCAAGGAATCTATTTAGGTTTATCTCATGGCCAAAAGGGATACAAAGTGTATCTTCTTGAGAAACAATAGTTGGTTGTTTCAAGAGATGTTCGATTCTATGAAACACAATTTCCTGGTGATTTATTGCCTGAAAACAATATATCAGACTGTCCATTGCCATATTTCTCTGTCATGCCTATACCAAATATATCTGACATTCCTTCTACCTCACAAACCAAAAATCTTCCTACTTCCGCAACTACTTCACCACCCAAATCACCAACTACCTCAGTGTCCCAAACACCAATTCCCTCACTATCTCATACTCCGATTGCTAGTCCTGCATCCACAGGTTCAAACACTTCTTCTCAATCTTCTATTACACCTCAACACCTTACTTTCACACCTACTGTTACTCCCCAAACCTCTTCAAATTCGTGCCACTCCAATGCCTCACAACCTGAACCTATGCCACCCAAAAGAGTTATCAAACCACCTCAGTGGCTCAATGACTTTGTGGTCAATTATGCTGACAGTTCTCTTACTTGTACAACAACACATGATACTTTTCTGGCCCATATTGGGAAGGTTAAAGAGCCAAACACTTACAATGAGGCATGTACCCAACTTGAATGGCAAGAAGCCATGGCCAAAGAACTTCAAGCCTTGGAGGAGAATGAGACATGGATTCTAGTTGAATTGCCAACAGGGAAGAAACCGATTTCATCTAAGTGGGTGTATAGAATAAAATATAATGCTGATGGAAGTGTGGACAGATATAAAGCTAGATTGGTAGCTAGGGGGTATGATCAGAAATATGGTGTGGATTATACAGAGAGTTTTTCTCCTGTCACCAAAACTATCACAGTAAGGCTATTTTTGGCAGTTGCAGCAACCAAAGCTTGGCCTATTCATCAAGTGGATGTGAATAATGCTTATTTGCATGAGTATGTAGATGAGGAGATATACATGTGGCCACCAGCAGGTTATACAAAGTCAAAAAAGGGTCAGGTATGTAAACTGACTAAGTCCTTATATGGACTCAAACAGGCAGGGCGTCAGTGGTATAAAGAATTCACTTCTACCTTGCAACAACTTGGTTTTCACAAATCTATGCATGATTATTGTTTACTGACTAGACAGTCAAATGGGCATTTTACTGCAATTGTGATCTATGTCGATGACATGCTCATTACTGGTTCTTCTGAAGAGCAAATTGCAGAGATCAAAAGTGCATTACATAAGGTCTTTACTATAAAGGATCTTGGTTATGTTAAATATTTTCTTGGGGGTTGAATTACATAGATCATCTGTTGGAATCATTTTGTCACAAAGGAAATATATTGCTGATTTGTTAGTTGATGCAGGACTATCTGATGCTGCTATTGCTACAAGTCCCTGCCCTAGTGGAGTGCAACTAGATCAACCAAATTCTTCTCTTTTATACCTCGATGCAGAAAAATATAGAAGGATCATTGGCAGACTTCTGTACTTAGGGTTTACCAGGCCTGACATAACATTCATCACTCAACAATTAAGCCAATACATGAATTCACCAACTCAGCAACACTGGAATGTAGCCTCACATGTTCTTCGATACTTGAAGGGAACAAGGCAATTGGGGTTATTTTTCTCAGCAGACAATGATGGTTTACTAACTGCTTTTTGTGATTCAGACTGGGGGAGATGTAGAGTTACAAGGAAATTTGTCACAGGTTACTGCATTTTCTTGGGAAGCAGTTTGATTTCATGGAAAGCCAAGAAACAGTCGACAGTTAGTAAATCATCAGCTGAGGCTGAATATAGGTCCATGGCAACCACAATCTGTGAGTTAAAATGGCTAAGCTATTTGTTACCTGAATTTCAACTTAAGGTTCAGCTTCTTATTCCTCTTATGTGTGACAATCAAGCTGCCATTTGCATAGCTGCAAACCCAGTCTTCCATGAGAAGGTTAAGCATATTGATATAGATTGTCAGCTGGTTCGTGAATATCTGCAACAAGGTTTCATAGTGACTCCTTTTGTTCCTTCACAAAACCAGTTGGTAGACATACTTACCAAGAATTTATCTGGTTCACAAATGCAACCTCTGCTTGTCAAGTTAGGATTGTTAACTATAACTCTCCCAACTTGAGGGGCGGGTATTAGTGTATATACATTACTTGTAACTGATATCATTTAATTGATATCAAGGGTACTATTGACCTTTTACTATTTTGTATTTTCTACTGCTATATAAAGTAGAGTTTTCCCCTTTTTATAAATAAGAAATTCTATTTCATCTCCATTGTTCTATACATCATAATATGACTACACTATATTTTATAAATTGCTACTTGTGAGTTTATATATATATATATATATATATATATATATATATATATATATATATATTTCAAAAGCACAGTGACTATAGTTGTTTTTTTAATAGAATTGCTGAGTTTAATTAATGTGGCAGAACACATTTTTGTCCAAAATAAATTCTCTCTTTCTTCTTTTTCTTCTCTTTTATGGGATTTTCAGAATTCTCTGGAATTTTCAGAATCAATTTCGTTTTGAATTTCTACTGGTTATGGAATTTCCAAAATGAAGAAGATGGTGAATAAAAGGATAGAGAATTATTTTGGACAAAAAAACATTTCAGCCACGTCAGTTATTTAACGGTGTGGGGATAAATTATTTTTTGTAATCAATTCATAACTTTCAATAAGGCTTTTCTCTCTTATTAAAACCCATTTTTTAGTGACAAATACCAATTCATAAAACAGTGTAATCAATTAATTTCTTTTTTGTAATTTACCTTTTTTTAACCCTACAAACTTCTATACGTTTGCTTTAGACGTGATACCTTCGGACTGTCCTAACTTAAACTATTTTGTCATTTAGCTCTTAGTTAGTAGCCAACCTATTAGTCTCATCAACTTAAAAAAATTATCGTACATTTGAACATTTTCTTGTGCGGAATTAACGAAAGATAAATAAACAAGCAATCGAAAAACACAGATTTACGTGGTTCACCAACGTTGTGTTGGCTAGTCCACAGGCAAAAGGAGAATAGTATTATTAGGAGGCGAAAATCAGATTACAAATTAAGTTTACATAATTGAGTATTTATAAACTCAATCTAACATAATCCGACTTGGAACCCACAACCTCTGACTAGAAACCCATGAACCCACGATGTCCTCACGATTCCGAATCCAAGTAGAAAACCGAAACACAATACTACTCAGAATAGGAAACAACATATACTGTTGGGCCGGGTGCGACTCCACCCCCGACCCCATGAGACCCCGTTACTTCCTGTGGTAGTGTGTTATACTGATTTAAGGCATTACGACATTTTTGTATGTACAGAACACCTTCCATTAGCACTAAATTGATCACACGTATATCGACTTCTGATGTAACTATATCTGCATGCATTCTGAAACCATAAATTAAATGTTAAGTTTTTCGAAAAAAAAAAAGAGAGTACAAAATTAAATAAAGATAGGTATCTTTAAACCGTTGAACAACTTATACGGTCTAGTTGTTGATACTATAATATTAGTAATAATCTAACAGAAAAAAAAAAAAAATTGAGAATAGAGTTATGGGAAGTAATAACTGTGTTCTGACATTATTCATAAAGAGTACATCAGAGTGCATGGGAAAATAATAACCAAAAGATATATATAATATATATGTAGGGCATGGATATATCCTTATTGAAATACAAAGCTTATAGCCCTACATAACTGCTTTCACATTACATAACATTGATGGTTAACTTTTCATCTAATTTCCGACTTGTTGTGTTTCTCCGGCAGCAACGGGCGGGTAACGACCATGTCCAGGTCTGTTATATCCGCCTCGTCCGTTCCCATAACCACCTCTCCCATTTCCATATCCTCCTCCATAACCACCTCTCCCTCTCCCATAACCACCTCTTCCTCCACCATATCCGCGGTGTCCACCATATCCGTCTTCACCTTTCTCCTCGAAATGCTCCACTTTTACTTGGTCATTCTCTTCTGCATTTTCAAACATTCGTCATATAAAATATACCATGTTACAGAAACTTTAGGAGATAAATATCCTGACAAATTAAAGCTATAGCAAATTAAAAGTACTTACGAGCAAGCTCACGAGCGGAGACCTCAGAAGCAATGAGCAGGACAAAGGCAAATGCAAGCCCAACAAAGATTAAAGTCTTTGAGATTCCCATTTTCTTCACAAGCTGAGTAAGACTTACTTGATGATATAATGAAGCTCTGGAGTACTCTATTTATAGTAAGCATAGGCACCAAGAAACCAACTATTAATTGCCCTTAAAATTACATTATCTATGACTTGAAACTTTGTATATAATTTTGTCAGCTTGTATTTTTCTGGAATATTAATTTAATTAATTTATATTTATTATTATATGCCACATCATATATTTTAGGAAAATTACACAGAAATTCATCTTTTAAAAACTATTTACAACTATGTCAAGTCATAATTTTAGATTATATATATATATTTAATTGAAAGCAGGCGGCCGAGCGATGGACCAGGACATCCCAACGAGGTTGGCATCCCCTGGAAAACCACGAGCTCAGAGCCAAAATATATTAAAGATAAGAGAAAAAAGGTTGACAAATAGAACAGAAAAGTGTCACCAACTCAGGTGAATCGGTACCCAGACCGCCCACTCGAGTCTAAAAAGCAAAAAACTGAACAAAAACTAGGAACAGAGTCCTGGCTAAGGCATCAACCACCTGGTTGCCTTCTCTGTAAACATGGGATACTATAAAAGTCATGTTGTTTAAAAGTGCCAAACATTAAAATAAAATCAGTACTTTTAATATAGTTTAAGGATTAGAATTTATAAATTAGAAGTCTAGAATATATTTTTTAGGGTTTATGATTTATGAATTTGAATTTAGAATTTTTAAATTATGGTATAAAATCATAATATATAGAGAATAATGAGATATTAAGAATTAAGTTTAGTAATATGAGTTTTGTAATTTTTTACTTAATTTTGATATTAATGTATTTCACCCTATCTTTTATGCAATTGAAAAAAGAACTATATAATAATTTGTTTGGGATACACAAAAATCCTTCCAAGTAAAAACAATATACGTGTCAGGTCTGGGAAGACAGTGTGCACCCGTAATAATAGCAGAGGTATATACAATAATCGTTCAATAGGCTGAAACTTACTCATTTCCCTTTGTCTTATAAAAGAATAAAAATATATAATCATTGAATAATGAATTTGAAAATACCATAATTATATTACGGATGAAACTGACCAAGCTCACTACAACAAATAATCAATTGTTCTATAGTTAAAATTGTCGCCTACGTGTAATATTCATGTGACTATGTTTAGGGGTGTATAGAGGGCTGGGGCTTGGCCCTTTGGCTGCCGGAATCACTATGACCAGAAATAGTTTTAGTCTTCTGTTTTCAGAAAATTTAAGGATTATGATGTTAAATTGATGATTTGATTAAACTTTGATAATGTATTTGATAAATTGGACATTAGAAACTTTGATTGAATATTTGATATAAATCGGGATCAGGGCGGTTCCGCCCCCTATCTCCAAGAAATATTAATGACGCCATCGTTTAGCACGCCAAAATGGCCCCAGAAGTGTTAGGTCATTCTTAAATCCGAATTTCTATTTTTTTTTTTTTGCTTGTGAGTCTCTCTAAATCCAAATTTCTATTTTTTTTATGTGCTAGGCCCTCTCAAATCCAAATTTTTATTTTTTTTTACCTGTTAGACACTTCCTAAATCCAAATTTTTTATTGCAAACAAATTTTTTTTACATCTTAAGAATCTTATACGCAATCTAGCTTATTTTGAGGAGTTTTACATTGATACTTAATAATTGATTTTTGACCACTTAGATTATAACACGTATATATATACAGAATTTTTTTTGACCGAGTTTGGCCCTGTCTTCGCCACTGGTTATGTTATTTAGACACATAAATTCAAGGTGGGTACTATCGTGGCACAAATGAATGTGGCTAGATAGTTGTCATGAGAATATAATGGCCGTGATATAACTTGATTTTTATGTCACGAGAAAATCTATATCTAATTATCTTCTTTTGCTACAGGTAAAATCATGACAAGAGTAAAATATGTGTGGCAAGATATAGTGGTCCGTGGCAATCAACTCCATTTGGACACATACATAATCGTGGAGAAAATAGATTACTGGTGGATGAAAACCTTGCTTAACCACGAGAAAACTATGGAAAAAATAGAACATTCATGACTAGAAATCTTACTTAGCCACAAACATATCCGTGGCAAGCTTGATTAAATTTTGGTAATTTATTTTAATTTTTTATTATTATATTTATTATTTGAGCTTTGTGATTGAAGGGAAGATCAATAGGAATAAAAAATAAACAAAGTTAAACAATTTTAATGAGAATAAATAATTATTAGACAACCATTAATTGTTTTATCATCTAAGAAAGAAACTCGGAGCAACACTAAGGACAAAATATAAATTTTAAATTGAGAATAGCTACTACAAAATATTATATAGTAAAAATTAGGGTAAATAATTTATAGGTTAAGGTGCAAAAATACCCCTAACGTTTTAGGTCTTTTACCCCTAACGTTTAAAATTGTGCAATTTTACCCCTAACATTGGAAGCTAAGAGCAATTTTACCCCTAACGTTAATAAATTGGGTCAATTTGAGAAATAATTCATCAAACTGTTTCCCGGTCATGAATCTTGTTATCTACACTTCATTCGTGTGTTATTTTATCAGTAACAAATCACAAACATTCGTTGGGATGTGAAAAAAAATAAAAAAATATACTGTATTTTTGGACGGATTAGACAAAAAAAATTCAAAAAATCCACCGAATTTATAAATATTAATCTCAAATTCTATTATTAAATTATAAAAAACATGAAATCCTTTTTTTAGAACGAATTATTATGCAATTGGTGCAGAATAATGAACAAAAATATCTGTGTTTTATATTAGTGTCTGAAATTGACTCAATTTATCAACGTTAGGGGTAAAATTGCTCTTGGCTTCCAACGTTAGGGGTAAAATTGCACCATTTTAGACGTTAAGGGTAAAATTGCTCTTGGCCCAAAACGTTAGGGGTATTTTTGCACCTTAATCTATAATTTATTAGTCCCCTAGTTTTTACTTAACACACTGTTTAGTTCCATATTTTGAAAAACACATTATAAGGTCTTTAACTTTTACCAATATTAACACGTTGGTCTTTTTGTCTAGTTTTTTAAGACTTGTAACCGTTATATTTTAACATAAATAGACATATATAAAATAATAGAGTAGCATGGTCAACTTATATTGTACCGTAGTTGTCTTAAAAGCTAAGATATGTTCAGCTAAAAATCTAAAAAAATAGATAAAAGGACCACATGGTTAATATTGGTAAAAAATAGGGACCTTAAAATGAGTTTTTCAAAATAAAAAGACTAAACAGTATGTTAGATAAAAACTAGAGGATTAATAAATTATTTACCCTACAAATTACATTGCTTAGTTTGAAAAGAAAGGCCATCAATTCATGGACTCCAAAAACAACAACAAATGTTATCATATTAAAATGAAAATGAAACGGAGATAATATCAGAATTTGAATAGCAAAACTATACATGTTTATTATTGGCAAGAGCCGTGTTACTTAAGCTCAACATATGTGTTGTAAGCGAAATACTACTAACCAGGGCCGGCTCGAGACTACTTGAGGCCCTAGGCGAAATATAAAATATAGGCCCTTAATTTTATGATTTGAAGTGAAACGCAAAATGCTACTATAAAAATGTGGAAAAACGACTACTTTACCTCACATATTTTCTTTCTAACTAAAATCGATGAGATCTGAATTTTATTTGATATGTTTGAGGTTCGATTCCCCAATCCATTAAAATTTAGCCCTCATTAATAGATGATCTGTAAATTTTACTGTAAACATTTATCGATGTCTGTGGTTTGCCCGGATCTTAAGAATAAAGAAATCTATCCTTACCTAAACTTTTTCCTTAAAAAAAAAGAAAGAAAGATACGTGGTTGATTCAAAGTCTAAATCCAATTTATTTTTATTTTTTTGGTTTTTGCGTGTGTTTCCAAGTAGACACTGTGACTTTATGGGACTCTAGTTGAAATGGGTCCACTATATTTGTCTGGTTTTCGTGAACTTTGTACAGAGTTAGATTAAGTCAAAAGAGCAAGTAACATATAATTTAATACCCGATTAAGACAGCTCTTAAATTAGATATTGATTCTTTTTATTTCTTTACCATTCTTATCTAAACAATGATTTTCAGATGTTGAATTTCATTTCTTAAAGTTCATCCGTGAACGAACCATGTGAATGTTAATTTAATATTTCTTAGTAAGAGCACAAGCGTATTATCTTATACGTAGATCCATAAATATATGGAGTTGCACCATTAGAAAGGATTTAGATCCGATTGGCCGGAAGAAATTAAATGATAATGATTGATTTGCGGTTACTTTTATACGAATTTGGATTCAAGAGAAGTATGAGATTTGTTGTGTTTTTATTTTAGTTGTACCTTTTATGTTTTTTTTTTTGCTCTTTGTAGTCTGATTATTTCATTTGTGATTTTTGTATTAGGCTTTAGCTTGTACTCGGGTGAGGTTTTATTACTTGCTATTGTTGTTTTGTACTTGAAGTTGTTCATCTAATATAATATATTAGTATTTTCTATCAAAAAAAAAAAAGGTTTGTTTTTTTTTTATTTAGGACAAAAATATAGTTCATTTTACAAATTTTATTTAGTTAATATATTTCCATTTTATTTTTATATACTATTTTATAAATGAAAAAAAATTAAATATAATAATATTTTAATTTGCTTGTCTCTTGTCAAAGACTCTAGAAGAGGCCACTTCGTCTTGTTCATAGGGTCGTTGTTTCACGACGCTCGGAAGAGAAACCTAATAGTATATAAAACCCCTTTCATAGACTTTCGATTACCGTCTTTAAAAGTCAAAATCCAGAACTATTGGGGTTTGAAATCCTTGTTGCAGGAAGTTTCGTTTTTAACGAAGGATTTCGGGTTAGAATGATGTTTTTTGGATCCAAATATGTGGTCTATTCATCTTCATGTACAAATCCTCACAATCCTTGATCAAACCGAGAAGGTACATCCACCCATTCGGAGATAGTTGCGCAAGACATGCTAAACTCGTTTACATATGATAGGGCTGAAACTTACCTATTTCCGTATGCATTTTCACATTCATATTCATGTATTTAGTTTACTTTATTTAATGTTTTGGAAAGATTTCACTTGTTTGTTTATGATTTGAGCAGAAACTAGTTAAACACAGATGGAAACTCAATATGAAGAAATATCAGCAAGAAATGAGCAAAAGATAGGCAAATAAGGAGCAAAAGAAGAGAAAATCATCTATCACTTTCGTGACCCATTTGTCACGTTTGTGACAGTGAGTTTTTCGCTTCTCCAAGGACAAAAAGTCCATGTCACGTTCATGACCATACTGTCACGTTCGTGACAGACACTTTTCCCAAACAAGGTTGCTTTCTTCATGTCACGAACATGACACTGCTGTCTCGTTCGTGACAGACATTTATTCAGCAAAAAAACATGATTCTTCATCTGGGAAATACAGCCTTTCGCCTGAATTAACATTTCTTTTCTCCATTAGTCACGTCCGTTTATCACAGAGGGATGCCTTCCAAGGGACACAACTTTTCCTCATCTATAAAAAGAAGACTCACCCATCATTTCCAGAATGGTTCGAATGATTCGGCTTGTTCACAAGTTCGAATCAGCATGTAGATATACATATAGATACAGAAATATTTCATAATCAGAGACATAACTCTGAGTCTGAGATATTAAAGTATCTTATTTAGAGATTCCATATCCATGCACCGAAAGAAGTGAGGTCAAGAGATAAGCTTTATCGAGATGCAAGAAGAAGATACAATAGAGAAGATGATCCCGAGGCTTGACAAACCTTACAAGGATAAGTAAAAGGATTGACAACCCCTATACTGTTCTGTTACAATATTTTTCCTGTATTCTTTATCTTCAATTCATGTTTAACATTATCAATACATTTATACGAGACATCAATCAAATGCAAATTATTCTATGTTTGATATTTTATTCTTTATTGCTTTATGTAGGGAAATTCATACAAGCAAAACATAGGAATAATTATCAGTTCATAAATCTAGAAGATATTCAGTTTATGAAATAATAATCATACTGTATATCTAAACTTGTTTTCTTAGTTTAAAAATCCTAATTCACTACGATAGGTCGATGAGTTAGTATTATTAATCTAATTAAACTTAAGTTTCTTAATCCTAGATCGAGAGATTGAATTAAGAGTAATTCTACAGTATGACTACAGAAGATTGACAGTATTAATAATTGTTCATTCTGTTTAATTATTATCAACTTGTATCAGAGCTATGCATGAAATGAATCATATGATTAGTTAGATTAGAACATTTAAGTTAGATTAAATCGATCACTCAATTAATGATTTTCTATAAACCTCGAGAAAACAAATAAAAAAATAATATACATTAAGTATCAATTGCGTTCTCTGTGGGATCGATATCTTTTATTAATACAAGCGAAACCGTGCACCTGCGGAATTCGCCTAACAACATGTGTCCTGATGAGAGCCATTCCCTCAAAAAAGAATAATTACCAATATATATGTCCTAATCAGAAAACGAAACCCACACACATACCCTCCTTTCACCTATAATGAGTCGAGACTACAAAAAGAGAAAGCAGGTGAAAAAGATACATGGGGTCTGTGTACCACTTAAATATCGCCACATGAAGACTTGTTAAAATATAGGATACCTCCTAAACTACTATAAAGGATATCTCGATATAATAAGGTACACACAACTATTTTTCATCACTCTTCTTCACTAAGAAGTCTTACAGATCTTAGTACCTCTACTTACTTAAGTATCAGAGTGGGGCCATCAGACTTCGTCTCCTCTTCTGACTGTTTGTTAGTCTTATATCAGGTACTCAAAGCAGCCGACCAACTTATCTCAAAATAGGAAGGAATCAGATTTAACATGTGGATAAATAAAAATAATTAATTATTTATTTATCCATATGAATTTTTTTTATTACGTTTACATGCATGCCACGTGTAAAAAAGTGTACCATTTGATAAAAGTTAACAAATGATCTATTTTCCATTCAAAATAGGTAAAATGTCACTTATTGGAATATTAAGGAACAAATGTTAATAAGATTTTAAATTTAAAATAGGGATTTAATATCTTATTTTTAAAACTTGTGTTATTATGATAAATTTAAGTCTAATTCATCCAAAAATGTATTTTGAAAAGAGAAAATTGCTTCATACTTATCAATAATACAGTTTCTTCGTAGATAACCAACGATGAGATAAATTAACATAAAAAACTTTAACATTACCTCCAAGGGCGGGTCTAAAGGGAGCCGACCTAGGCACACATATAGAGCCTCGACGTCCCCTGGAGGCTCCCATTTAAGGGGTTCTAATCTTTTTTCTAATCAAATTCAAAACTTATTTCAATTACAATATATTAATTATTTAAATAACCATTGGTAAAAATTATATCAAAATAATAATAATTATTGTATATCTGAATTTAATAATAACCATATATAGAACAATAATACAGTCTTAAAAAATAAAATGGAAAGTTGACAACAATAACACAATTTTTTTTTCAATCACGCGTCTTAACGATAATAGCATAATAGGGGTCTCCAAAATTTTCACAACTTATATTTCAACAATAATATGGATAAGTTACAAATTAGTCATATGGTTATTTGGGGAGAGAATATTTAACTTTTACATACAAAATATTGCAATTTTAAGCCTAACATTTACCAGACTGTGCAATTTCAAATGCTATTAGTGGAAGATAACCTCATTAACATAAGATGAGTTTATTTTCATTAATTAATAGAATCACAAGCCTTATTGTATGGTTAGAACTCTATAAATTGAAGAGTAAATACAATATAAAATTGCACATGGACTGCATTTGCGTTGCTTTATAAACATTAGATTTAAAATTACATTATTTTATATGTGAGGTCTAAATTAGTTATTCTCTAATAATTATAGAGTTAAATTTATACATTAATTCTTCGTTCTTTTCAAATTTCGACAAAATTTTGATCTATACTTAATTCCATTTAGTCTAATTAAAAAAATTAATTAAGTTATAAAAAAATGGAGGATAAAGTTACCAATGGCCTCCTAATTAGCATTTTTTTTATTATTTGTAACTATTTCATGCAATTAGTACTTAATAACTGAAACCCTTAGCCCGCCATAATTTTTTTTTAATAAAGTAAGTTGATTCAATGGTGGTAAAAATAAAATAAGGACCGTTTGTTTTACCTACTGTTTGTTGTTGCTGTTTGCGGTTATGGTTTGCTGTTTGTTGTTTGCTGTTTACTATTTATTGTTACTGTTTGCTCTGATTTTCTAAAAAGCAGAGATTCTCTGCTTTTGTAAAAGGCTGCTTTTCGGGTGTAAAAGGCAACAGGAGGTCACTAACCAAACACCTACTACTGCTTTTCCATATATAAAAGGCAAACAAGAGGTCACTAACCAAACATCTAAAACTGTCCATTTTGAAGTGAAAAGGCAAACATGAGCATGAAAATGAGCAACCAAACACCCCCTAAGACTTATTTTATCAAAAACAAAGTAAACATAATCTAACTTTATATATTAATATTAGTACTACATTATTATTATTATTATTATTATTATTATTATTATTATTATTATTATTATTATGTTACAATGTTAGTACTATTATTAGCTCTCGAAAAGGTATAATTCAAAGATCACATACTAGAAAATACAGATATGTAATCCTCCATAGATGCATGCGGAAAAACATCATCCCTTAGATACACGTGGTCTGGCTCTCTCAACCCTATCTAAATTAATAAATGAGTATATGGACGTCATCTATGACGTTCATATATTTGGCTTTTCTTTATTTTATTTTATAATTTGATAAAAGCTTTTCTTTATTCAAAGTTCTTATATTTCACCGACAATGTCTGTATATGCCAAAGCCCATAGTGTTATAATTTGAATATGAATAATGGATCAATTACATCCATTACCTTACCACTAACCTTTAGTAGTAAAGTTACATTGTTATAGTAAATAAATTAAATATTTTCAAGTTTCTCATATAATTTCAATTTTATCAAAATTTATTAGAATTTATAATACTATCAGTTAGTTTTTTTTTTTAAACTCAATAATTGAATTTGACAAAATTAAAAATAAACATATCAGATTTTGATATATTTATAAAGAAAAACCATGAAATGATAAAATGTAAATATATAATTAAATGTAAAATAAAATTCAAAATTGTTTTTTTATGTAATTTCCTCTTAATTTTACTAATTTTCAACCGTTGACAAATTCAAAATAAAAAATTTCATGAATTGGTGAAATTCTAAACAACTTTAAATTCTCAAAATTTTTGCTTTTGGAACATTTATGTGTTGTTTAGTTAGAAAGAAAAAGTCATTTTTTTTTAGAGAGGAATCTCTAGAAGTGATGATTTTAGAAACAAAAAATATAGTTTCGTGAAAAATGTCATTCTAAACAACTTTAATTCTTAATTATTTCAATTTGGATGCCGCTAATGGTCTTTTTTAGATGTTAGTCAAAGTTTAGTGACCATAGTATTTAAAAATGTAAAGTTGAGTGACTTTTGAGTTACATTTTGAAATTTAATAACTATACTGTGAAAATGTGAAAAATTCAATGATCTCGATATAATTTACCCTATGAATAATGTTTTGGTTATAATTAAGGAAAAGGTAAAGTTAAGAAAAAAAAAAACTAAAACTATGTACTTTCATTTTTTGTTAAATTGGTACCTAATTTTTTTTTTGTTCAAACGGAACTGAGGTTTTCATTTGCAACTAGAATTGAGATTTTTCGCTTTACTAAAAAAACCTCAAAATTAAAATGAGTATTTACGACTTCAAAATTGAAAAATTGAAAAGCCTATTGATATTCTAAGCAAATTTAATACTTCAACTTTTTAATTTTGAGATCATTTAAATCTATTTATTCCACCATCTTTTATAGGTCTATTAACCATTGATTGATTCATTTATTAAATTTATTCTTTCATTCAAAAAAATCTAGTTTGGTGAGGAGAGAGAAATAATGTGTTTTAAATAGAGAAAGTTTAAAAAATGATGATTTGTGAAAATAAAAAATGCTTCCTTAATAAATGTGATAGTAAACAACTTTGGTTCTTAAAATTTTGCATTTTGAGATCGTTAATTGTCATTTTTATAGTGTCAAATTAAAAATGTTTGGTGATTTAAATATTTATAGACTTCTTAGTAATGTTAATAAGAGAAAAGTGGTTTTGAAAGAGTTGTATGTTGATGAGAAGAAAGTTCTTTGTGAGAAAAGAATTTGGATAAGATTGTTGAGTATGTTGGAAGAATGTGACTAGAGAGTTAAATGTGAGAAAGGCCGAATGAAGAGGTTAGCTAAGAAATCAAGAAAGAAGAATGTGAAGAAGTCTTCTAGTAAATATGATAGGAAGATTTATGTGCACTAGTACAAAAATAGCCTATGGCCACGGCCGTTTACCCTCATTAGCCACGGTTTCGCGACCGTGGCCAAAGGGGGGCGTGGCAAATGCTTGGCATATTTAGCCACAGTTGTTCGACCGTGACCAAAGGGGCATTAGAGTCGGTTTTTACATATAACTGACTCTAATGTCTTATGTTTTGGCCAAAAACCAACAAAATCCAGAACCCATAAGAACGAAAACCAACAAAATCCAGAAGAACCAACACCAACACGCATGGAACCCAGAAGATCGAACAACAATAAACTCATATAAACCAATAAGAAAGGACACAGAAAACAAAATCATAAAGAAACCTAGAAGATAGAATACGAAATCCATATAATAATGAAGCTTAGAAGAATAACAATTCAAACCCATTCACTAACCTCTTTTCTGGTGCTTCTGCCACAAACACGAACGAAACAGGAGAAAGCTAGGTTGAGCAAAAGGAGGAGAGAAAGAGAAGGAGAAGCATGATATATCGTGCTTAAGTGGGTCTTTAGAGTCGGTTATTTAAATAACCGACTCTAATAAGGAATTGGCGTTGGTTTTTAATTGAACCGACACAATTAATCCAATAATTGGCGCCAAATTAACCCAGTAATTGGCGTTGGTTCAAGGTGAACCGAAGCCAATTACTGACTAATTAGCTTCAGTTTAATGTAAACCGAGGCTGATAATTGAGTCATTGGCCTCGGTTCAATAAGATCCGAAGCCGATGACCGGCCAAACCTCCAACCAATTTAAAATATCACATTTAAAGTCATTTTTTTTAAAACCGACCCCAATAACTGTTGGAGTTTAGTGTCCTAAAGACAATTGTTTTAGGATATTAATATTAATGAAGAAATTGTTTATTTGATCATTTGCTTAATCAGATATATAGCATTAAAATGTAACTATATATAAAGGCACAAATCTTTCATAAAGAAAGTAACCCTAAGTTTATTTAAGTAGTTATGAAGTGTTCATACAAGCATGAAGTGAGACTGTACTTTATAATAGAACCAATAGACTTAAAGTAAACCCAAGTCATGTAATATGTTATAGGGGTTGGCATATTACTCTTGAGACTTGCATGTAACAGTGTTTTCTGTCGAGATAGAAAGCTGATCTCACAAGCTTTAGATATTCAGATATCTAGACAGTTACATAGATCCGGTGAAGGAGTTCATTAGGATTGGGACCCGACTTGAGATAACAGAATGGATTGATTTATCTAATGTGTCAACTGTTCATCTCATTGGTATTAGTAGGTATAACTAATCCTCAGACTCAAACATTCGTTAATTAGTGATTCTGAATTATGGAGTCTGATACTTTGATTCTGTGCGAGCACGATCCAACAGGTGAGAGCCTGGGGTGTGCGAGAGCAGGGTTGGGTATCACACAAAGTAATTGCAGAATAGTTAACGTCAGATTGAGCATTCGTCACTCTCGATAAGTGGGAGATATATCCAAATGGCCGCTTATGGTGAATTGACTGAAATCCTTGCAAGGTGATAGAGTTAAGAGTAGAAATGAACATTTCACTTAACTTATCTTTTCAGAGTGAATTCAACCTGTACAAGTAAAACCGGACTCTTCGTTATATGTAACCTTGACACGTTCCATGGTTATAAGGAATTGACCGACAGGATATAGTTGATGAAGGATCGTATTATACTGTACTTAATGCAGAAAGGTTAACGTCAGTTATCAACCTGACTTCTTAATTGCTCTGGAGGAATATCATAGGTTCTGCTAGTAACAGCTCGCGATGGTATTCCGTTATATATATGTTGGAATTAATCGTGATGAATAATTTCAAAGGATATATACGGCTAGTGGCAATAAAGAACCTAATGGGTCGCATATGGGACTTGGAATCGGAGGACGAAAATGTAATTAGTGAGACACAATATAGGCGGCCGAAATTTATATATTAATTAGGGGGTAAATTAATTTGATTAATAATTATAATTTGATTATGGTTATGAATTAAATTAAAAGATTATCTGATAATATTAATTAGAAGTTTTTATGTGCTTAAAACTCTAATTAATTATCTCTAAAATTAATTATTTATTAATTTGATTAATAATAATTATCTAGATATAATTAGTTATTATTTAGATAATAGTAAATTGTGTTATTTAATTATCTAATTAGGAATCCTATTCCGAATAAGATTCCAGTTATTTAATTACCTAACACAACTGGGACTAGGGTTTTGAGAAGTCTATAAATAGACTCCCTAACCCCATAATTTCGACACAAACACAGAATAGAGGAGAGGAATCGTTCCGTCTTTCGTCTCGGCTAAATTACTTTATTTCTTACTCCCTCTTTGATCTCGTATCGATTTCTGTTAGAGGCAATCATTGCGATTGCTATACTTTAAAGGTTGATTACTGATTAGTTTTGTTTTTCTGTGTTGAACAAAAACGTTCGTTGCTCACAGATTGATAATAAGAAGTTGTGGGCACTTCGTTTGCAACCGTAGATAGTTCTTCACCGAAGGTATTATTTTCTATCCCTCTTTATATGAAATAACAATTAACAGATTTTGGAAAAGGGAAATAGATAAAATAGATAAAATTTTATTATTCCGCTACGCCTACTCTTGTCTATTTTCCTACATTGGTATCAGAGATTATGTTAATATGTTATTTCATATATGTAAATAAAAGAGTTTTTCAATCGGATTGAATAAATTTATTGTTAGGTTAATTAATTAATTGGTTAGTTTAATTAATCTAAAGATAAATAAGTTTTGATTACTTGTTAATTAAAACTGATTATGCATAGTTCCTGATTATTTCGGTTGATAATCGTTTAAACAAAACCTAAAGGTTTTATAGTTAGATAATTAAAACGTTTTGGTTTTATTAAATCTAAAAGATAAAACTGTTTTCTAATATTCTGAAAATTGTTTTGAAACTGTTTTAAAACAGTTATATATATATATATATATATATATATAATTTTAAAAAAATTAAAATAAATGAATAGTTGTTCGGGGTCGCTGCCGCGAGGCGGCAACCCCGACTGCTATTGCGACTGGTTGCTGCCTTGCGGCAGCAACCAGCAGCGGCGGATGAAGGATCGGGCCGATTAAATCGGCCCGGCCTGATCGATGGTACCGATTTTAAAAGTGTTTTAAAAAGGACCCGTTATATATATATATATATATATATATATATATATATATATATATATATATATATATATGTGTTTTTCAGAATATAATAATTTGTTTTGATTATCAAAATCAATTTATTTAAAAGTTTGTTTTACCTAAATATTTGATATAACTAATTCAAAGCGTTAAATGAATTATACGAATTAATTAGGGTATGCATAATACTGATTTTGTACATGTTATATTAATCTAATATGTACTTGCTACAATTTGATTAAATATAAAGGATACAAAATTGACAAGAATAAAATTGGATGTAAAATTAATTAAGTTGTTAATTTGATTAACTAAAAATATTACACAAATAGTTTGTGTAATCAACCAATTAAATTTAATTTAATTGAGTCTTTATATGTTTGGCGTTATGGACATATTAGACCCTCTATAATAGTTATTCAGTCTTTTGGTATTTTAAATAGGACCTGCGTGTCCTGCCTTCTCTTACTGTCTATTGTATTTCTCTTCTCATCCAAATCCTTTCAAATAAATTGAAGTTTCTTTGAAATTGAATATTGTTGTAATTTAAGGCGCCAAGGAGAAGATGGAGGACCCAAAGAGAAATATGTAATAGTTAGTATTTCCCTAGAGTGACCCTTTATTCCGTTTCTGGCTCAACGGAATAAACTTAGAGATATGTCCATAATTGTCAATGTTGAATGTATGAATGTCTGATATATGCTAAAGCAAATCAAGACTAGGTTATATTATGAGACTTAAATGAAATCCCTCACTAATCAAAAGTTAAGTAAATAAGCAAGTTATTAAAATCGGTTGCCCCTCCCTAATATTATAGTTCAGCCGGCAGTACTGGGGGCCTTTGGGTTGTTGAGCAAACTCAAGCTCGGGGTCTTATGGTAACACCTGAATTATCAAAAAATCGTTTTCACGAATATGGGGTAATGCTTAAATTAGGCTAGAATAATTGGATGAGCAAACTCATGTTGTTCTAACCTAATGGGCAATATGGTTGGGATTGATAGACAACACATATCAGTTACTAATGTGGTTAGTAACCCAACAACCTAGAAGTCACATGCTTGATGTGATTGATTACATGAATCTACCTAATGAATGAAACTAGCTTGTTGAGCAAACTCAAGGTGAAATTTCAGGAGTTAGGATTCTAGCTCACTAAGGGATTTGTGAATATCCTTCGAATTAATATAAGAGGGTTATTAATTTGGTAAAATAGTGGGAGCAATTTAAAAACATAAAAGTCCAATGTATTTAAATTGTAAATGAATTAAACAAATGAATAACATCCGTCACTTTTCTCACTCTCAGGTTATTAACAAATCGTACTCTAAAAACAATCATGTCGAAAACCGATCTAAGAAATATCCTTACCGATAACAAGTTGAATGGTTCAAAATTCGCCGATTGGTTTCGTAACCTCAAAATTGTTTTGAAGTTCGAAAAGATAGGGTATGTATTGGATACATCGATACCCGCTCTTCCGACCGATGATGCACCCATTGAAGAGATTGATGCCTATCAGAAGCATAAATCCGATGATGAACACGCCGGGTGCATCATACTTACATCGATGACACCAGATATGCAAAGGCAATATGAGGATATGGATGCCTATTCTATTGTCATGCACTTAAAAGAGCTGTTCGGGGAACAGACTCGTTGTGAACGTTTTGAGATATCAAAACTGTTGTTTCGCTGCAGGATGCAAGAGGGCACATCTGTCATGCCACATTGTGTCAAGATGATTGGCTATATCACTAAACTTTCTAGTATTGGCTTCATGATGGATCATGAACTAAGTGTGGACTTACTTCTTACATCCCTACCGGAAAGTTATTCTCAGTTCACTATGAACTACCAAATGAATGACTTACATACCTCTCTTGAAGAGTTCGCCAATATGCTCAAGACTGTTGAGCCCAACTGATACAGATTGAAAGCGATAATGAAGGTTTTAATCGTAAACCCACAAAGATGTTCTTCTCTAGCTAAACTAGAAGAAGTGAATCCCAAGATAAAAAGGTATTAAACCTTGAATTCTCAAAGAGAAAGAGTTGATTGATAAAAGTTGTCGTCATTCTTACAAAATGAGGGTTTAAATACTCCTCCCTAATAATGACAAAAGATAAAGATTACCCCTACTAGGGTTACATTCAGGTTATCGAATGAAGGGTAAAATGGGTGATACGCCCCGACAATCGGTACAATGGTACAGGTACGGATTGTCAGGGTTGTTGGTGAATTACTTCTGGAGCAAGTAGTCCGAGAGATCCGCCCAATGTAGATGTTGATACGCCTCCTTGCGTACTCCTAGATTCGCCCCGCTGGCTTGTCCTGGGGATCCGCCCTCCTAGGTACAACCTTCGTGAGCCTGATGACTTGGGGATCTGCCAGAGCGCCTGTGATCAGTGATCTTAGTTAGGATGTCCGCATCATTCTCTCCTTCTTTAAAAGAACTCGGCACTGATTCGCCCTGTCTGAACTCCAAAGGACCATCCGACTTCCATGGGCTAAGGTCACGGATGTTGAATGCTGGTGAGATTTTACCAAGCCAGTTCGGCAATGCTATATGATAGGCATTGGCATTGACCTTCTTGGTGATCTTATATGGCCCGTATTTCCTAGGTCGAAGCTTGCTACTGGCGGCGTTGGCGAGTCTCTCTTTGCCCAAGTATACCATAACCTCATCCCCGACTTCAAACTGTAGGTCCCTGCGGTGTTCATCCGCCTTGGTCTTTAACTTCTGATTTCTCTCCTCAAGAGTCTCTTTCACCTCTTGGTGCATCTGTATATAATCCTTGGCCAGCTGGTTGGCGGTCACATTTCCTTTGGGAAGATGGGCTATATCAAGGACGTGATTCGGGGTCTTTGTGTATACCACTTCAAATGGAGATCTCCCGGTTCCCGAATGGACAGAGCCGTTGTAGGCGAACTCAGCTTGGGCTAAAACCACATCCCACATCCTGGGCTTATCCTTACATTTGCTGAGCAGTAAGTTTCCCAAAGTTCTATTGACAACTTCTGTCTGTCCGTCTGTTTGAGGGTGGGCGGTGGTGCTAAATTTCAGAGACGTGTCAAACAAAGCCCACAACGTCCGCCAGAAATGACTGAGGAACTTCGTATCACGATCCGAGACAATGCTCTTAGGTACGCCATGTAGCCTTACAATCTCTTTGAAGAATAGCTTCGCTGTTGCCGAAGCATCATTAGTTTTGCGACATGGTATGAAGTGAGCCATCTTTGAAAACCGATCAACCACGACAAAGATGGAATCCATGCCCCTCTGAGTTCTGGGTAACCCTAGGACAAAGTCCATGGACAGATCCTCCCAGGTGGTTTCTGGCACAGGCAAAGGTAGCAGCAAGCCAGCATTTGTAGTGCGTCCCTTGGCGGACTGGCAGATATAGCATCGCTCTACTAAGTAGGCAACATCTCTCCTCATCTTAGGCCAGAAATAACGGGAACTCACTGCTTCATAAGTCTTGTCTCGCCCAAAATGCCCTCCAAGGGATCCGCCATGTAGATCCCGAACAACCTTCTCGTGAATGGAGGTGCAAGGTAAGCAAAGCTGGTTGCCCCTCATAAGATACTCATCCATCAGGTGATACGCTCCATCCCCATACTGGTTCTTACACTTTTCCCAGACACTGCCAAAATCAGGATCCGCCGCATATTCCCCTCGGATGTGTTCAAAACAATCGGTCTCGAGGTTGACTGCCTTTATTAGCGATACCCTTCTACTCAAGGCGTCCGCCACCTTGTTCTGTTTTCCAGCCTTATGGATAAGCTTATAGGGGAACTTATCTATGAAGGCGGACCACCGGGCATGCATTGAGCTTCGAAGTTGCTTCTGACTTCCCAGGTACTTGAGAGCTTGATGGTCAGTGTAGAGGATGAATTCTTTTCCCACCAAGTAATGCTCCCATACTTTCAACGCCCTCACTACAGCATAAAACTCTTGATCATACGTTGCCCACTTTTGCCGTGCTTCACAGAGCTTCTCACTGAAGTATGCAATGGGCCTCTTTTCTTGCATCAAGACACCACCAATTCCAATTCCACTGGCATCACACTCAACTTCAAACAGTTTATCAAAATCGGGATACGCCAGCACTGGCGCTGTACTCAGCTTTTCCTTGATCAAGGCGAAGCTCTCTTCTTGGGCATCCGCCCACTCGAACCCCTTTCCTTTTTTCAAACATTCCGTCAACGGGGCCACTATGGAACTGAAGTTCTTAATGAATCGGCGATAAAACGTTGCTAGCCCATGAAAACTCCTGATATCCCCCACGTTCCTCGGAGTGGGCCATTCTCGGATGGCTCTTAACTTCTCCCCATCAACTTGGACCCCATCGCCACTAACCACGAACCCAAGGAAAACTAGACTTCCCATGACGAAATCACACTTCTTAGTGTTGGCGTATAGCTGGTGTTTCCTTAATAGTTCAAACACTATCCGTAAGTGCTCCACATGCTCCGCCAAGGTCTCACTATGGATCAGGATGTCATCAAAATACACAACTACAAATTTTCCAATCACTGGGCGAAGCACTTGATTCATCAGCCTCATAAAGGTACTGGGGGCGTTGGTCATCCCAAATGGCATAACTAGCCATTCATACAATCCATCTCTCGTCTTGAAAGCGGTCTTCCACTCATCCCCATATCGGATTTGTATCTGATGATAACCACTCCTGAGATCAATCTTGGAGAAGACTCGAGATCCACCAAGTTGGTCCAGCATGTCATCCAACCTTGGAATCGGGAATTTGTACTTGATGGTGATCTTCTTAATAGCCCTACTGTCAACACACATCCGCCAAGATCCATCCTTCTTCGGTGTAAGTAAAGCTGGAACGGCGCAAGGACTCATACTCTCCCTAACATATCCCATCTCGATGAGTTCCTCCACTTTCTATCTCATGATGTCATTCTCCTTTGGGCTCATTCGATAATGTGGAAGGCATGGCAAACTAGCCCCGGGCACAAGATCAATATGATGTTGGATGTCCCTCAAAGGTGGTAACCCACTTGGCAGTTCGTTAGGGAACAGATCCTGATATTCGCCAAGTAGGCGGGTCACTTCATTCGGCATCTCCCTTTTGTCCCTTTGGGCGGCTTCGTGATTCGCCTTAACCATTACCACATACACCATCTGGCTCTCTTCACATTCGCTGACAAACGATTTATGTGTAGGACAGACTACCAAGGTAGACTTCTCGTCGGCCTTTGGCTCTCTCATCATTAGCGTAAGGACGAACTTCACCCCATTCTTCACAAATCTGTAAGTGTTCTCTCTTCCGGCATGGGTGGCATCATTATCAAACTGCCAGGGCCGGCCCAACAATAGGTGGCAGGCATCCATATCGACCACATCACAACAGACTTCATCACTGTAATCACCAATCACAATAGGTACCCTGCATCTCTGGGTCACCCTAAGCTCACCCACGTTTTTGATCCATCCCACTCTATAAGGGTCGGGATGCGCCTCCGCCAACAACCCAAACTTCTGAATGACGCTGCTGCTTACAATGTTCTCTTGGCTCCCACTATCTATTATCACATTGCATCGCCCACCTTTCACAAGACAGCGGGTCCTGAATAAGCGGTGCCTCTGATCCCCCTCTACCCCGCTGGAGACTAACAAACGCCGTACCACATGAATGGCGTATCTCTCTTCATCCGCCTCATCATCATCTTCTCCTAAGGGTTTGCAGAATACTTCATCCCCTTCGTCATAGTCATCCTCATATCTCTCTACCATGTTGGCGCTCTTCCTCCTAGGACATTCGTTGGATCTATGGCCTGGTTCATTGCACCGAAAACATTTGAAAGGTGCTGGCCTTGCATACGGATTTTTGCTCTTAGGTGGTATAGGTGCTTCCTTGTATGGCCTAGTATCTCCAACAGATCCCCTTCCCACACTGTTAACCTTGGCCCCACTGGCACTCGCCACTTGCTTGCCTTTATCATAAGACCTCGCGTGATCTCTTCCTCCAGGCGTATACTCAGTAGTGGCGGATCTCCTGGATCTCCCGGTCAGTTGGGATTCAGCCTTGAGGGCTAAATTCCTAGCATCTTATACTCGAACCACCATCTGTGTGCCAATACGATCCTGGATGTTGTATCTCAACCCTTCTAGATACCTAGAGGTCTTTTGGCTTTCAGTTTTAGACAAGTTGGCCCTTGCTGATAGCCTCAAGAACTCTGAGGTATACTCATGGACACTTCGGGTCCCTTGAGAGCATCCCCTGTAGGAGCTGTAAATATACTGCTCATAATCTGGTGGTAAGAACCGCTCCCTCAACATCGCCTTCATCAGTAGCCAAGATCGAATCGGATCTCTGCCCCCTCTTCTTGTCTCTTCCCTCATCTGATCCCACCAAACTGATGCGCCACCCTTCAGGCGATACGCCACCAGCCTTACTTTCCTCTCATCAGGAATCCCAGCATACTCAAAGAAACGTTCCACTTCCGATAGCCAGTCTAAGAACCCCTCTATATCCAGTTCGCCTCCAAAAGATGGTAAGTCTATTTTTAGCTTAAAGGCATCATCTCTATCAAAGTTCCCTAGACCTGGGTATCCCCTAGCAACCTCCACACGTCGGTTGTCAACAGGGCCAACATCCCTCATAGTTCTAACGGTATCATCATTTTCGATACCCTCAAAGTCATCACTATCACTATCAGCGTTATGCACAATGACAAAGTTGGGTCTTCTTACCTCAGGATCCCTAGGACCCATTTGTGGAAGCGGTTGTTCAAGGGCTCCTTCCTTTCTCTGGGTCGATCCTCCCGCGGTTGGTCGGATTAACGCCAGAACCTCCAGCTTGAAGTTTTCTAAGGAGGTGGTTAGCTCCAGTAACCGTTGATCGGTTTGCCTCTGCCGTTCATGGCTGGCTTGGATTTGCTCCGCGAGGTGCTCCCTCAGCTCCTCATACCTCCGGTCACTGGTTTCCATGGAATCTTGCGGTTGTCGGGGTTGAACCATTGCCAAAAGAAATTTCGGGTCAGGAAACGATCGGCTCTGATACCAACTGATATAGATTGAAAGCGATAATGAAGGTTTTAATCGTAAACCCACAAAGATGTTCTTCTCTAGCTAAACTAGAAGGAGTGAATCCCAAGATAAAAAGGTATTAAACCTTGAATTCTCAAAGAGAAAGAGTTGATTGATAAAAGTTGCCGTCATTCTTACAAAATGAGGGTTTAAATACTCCCCCCTAATAATGCCAAAAGACAAAGATTACCCTTACTAGGGTTACATTCAGGTTATCGAATGAAGGGTAAAATGGGTGATATGCCCCGACAATCGGTACAATGGTACAGGTACGGATTGTCAGGGTTGTTGGTGAATTACTTCGGGAGCAAGTAGTCCGAGAGATCCGCCCAGGGTAGATGTTGATAAGCCTCCTTGCGTACTCCTAGATTCGCCCCGCTGGCTTGTCCTGGGGATCCGCCCTCCTAGGTACAACCTTCGTGAGCCTGATGTCTTGGGGATCCGCCAGAGCGCCTGTGATCAGTGATCTTAGTTAGGATGTCCGCATCACCAACCTGAAGAAAGATAAGGTGGTACCTGCTCTTGTGATTGAGAGATCAAAGAATAGGAAGGGGAATTTTCCCAATCCGAAATATCCCAAGAAGAACAAGGGAGGCAAGCCAGCCCAGGCCAAAGGAAAGCAAGTCAAGAAGCCCAAAGGGGAATGCCACTTTTGTGGTAAAGATGGGCATTGGAGGAGAAATTGCAAGGAGTACCTTATTGGTCCCGTGTAACTTAATATGATTAGTTCCAAGGGGGGGGGGGGGGTTAGGAACTAATATAACTTTTTCGCTTAATAAGGCTGACTTAATTGAATGTTTAATAATTTAACTCAGCTTTAGGTCAGCAAGGCTGAGTGAAGTGTGAGACAGCTTTAATCAGACACTGATTAGAGCTGTTTCAATTGTGAGTTGGGAGATAACACTTTAGGTCAGCTTCCAACTCAGCACTCTGATTACTCAGCGTCAGCTTATACAAATTATATACTGAGTAATTTAAGCAAGCAACACATACATATATATATATATATATATATATATATATATCAAGAGAAAGGGTTAGAGATTACTCAGCAGTCTTATCCTGGTTCGGCCTCACCGCCTACGTCTAGTCCCCAGAATCCTTCCGGGCTTTTTCAATCCACTACTGAGCTCTTTAAAGGTAGAGCACAAACCGTTTACTAAGCAATTGAGTATGCAAGAGTACCGTCCTCTATTCATTTACTTAATCCTACTGAGCGCTATAACCGAACACTCAGATTTTCTCTACCGCTGAGTACTAAAACCGAGTACTCAGCACCACTCTTCTAACCTTTACAATTGATACAAGATTGTTCTCTCTAAATGAAGAACACTTTAGAAGAATACAAATTCACTCTAGACTTTTACACAATGATTGGAATTGGGTGTAAGAACTTGCTTTTTCTAATCAGATAGCTTCTCTTTTGGATCTTTTAACTTATTGAAGATCTTGCTTGTCTTTTCTCTTTTTGTAATTCGGCAGAGGATCCAAGTGATGAACTTGTCCTTTTATAGCAATTTCTGAAGCTTTAATGATTTGAATTCGGACATATCCATTGAATTCAAACGGTCTTCTTTCGTCATTGATAGGTCAGCATTCAGAATCGCAGGCCAATCCTGTCGTCTGAATTTAGCAGGCGTCAGGCTTGCCAGTTTCGTCTTCTTGCGTCAGGTTTCGTCTTCTAGCGCCAGGTTTGTCTTCTTGCCAAACGCCAGTTGATCCATGCGTCTTGAAAAGGTCTCTTGGTGTAATTTCGAGGCTTCTGAATTGGTGCAGACCTTTGTCGGACTTTGTCTTCTAGTCAACAGATCATTGGTGCTGTCCTGACGAACACTCAGCTTGAATGTTCGGCTTTGCCTTTAAGATTTCTTTTGACGGGGCTGAGTTACGTTATACTCAGCTTCTTCGGTCGGCTTCGCCTTCAAGCGTTATTTTGAAGAAGACTTTTCTTTTATAATGCTAAGTTACATTTTACTCAGCTTCTGCTGTGCGCCTTTGGCTCATGCTGACTTTGTTCTGTCTTTCTTTTTATAGAACACTTAGTTCCTGTTCTCGTTAGTAAATATACTCAACATTGAACAAACACATTAGTACAATTAAATTAAAGCACTTAAATTTAATTGTCTTAATCATGGGATTAACTTAAATAATTTTGTCAAATCAAAATCATGTGGAAAGGTGTTTCAACATACCTAGCTTCTCTCAAGAAGGGAAAGAACAGTGCTTCAACTTCTGGTATGTTCTATATTGAAATTAACTCAATTTCGCAGTCTGAATCTTGGGTATTGGATACCGGATGTGGATCTCATATTTGTATGAATATGCAGGAACTAAAAATGACTAGGGAATTAAAGAAAGGAGACATAAACTTGCAAGTTGGAAATGGTGCAAGGGTTGCCGCACTCGCGATTGGAGATTATGATCTACATCTACCATCGGGACTTGTAATAGAATTAAGGAACTGTTTGTATGTTCCAGAGATGTCTCGTAACATTATTTCTATTAGCTGTCTAGTTGATGATGGCTTTCATGTTTCAATTAAGAACAATGGTCGTGAGTTTTATAGAAATAATATTTTCTATTTTTCAGGAATATCATTAAATGGGATTTATATTTTGAATGATAAAGTTTCTGCTTTCACAATTGATACCAAAAGACTTAGACTAGATAATTCAACTTACTTGTGGCATTGTCATTTAGGCCATATAAACCAAAGACACATTCTTAAGCTACATCAAGATGGGCTTATAGACTCAATTGATTGTGAATCAATGGGAACATGTGAGTCATGTTTAAAAGGAAAAATGACAAAGACACCCTTTATCAATAAAGGTCAGCGTGTATTAGACACTCTAGGATTAATATATATTCAGATGTATGTGGTCCTATGTCAGTCCAAGCAAGAGGAGGATTCAGATACTCCATTAGCTTCATAGATAATCATACTAGATATGGTTATATCTATTTGATGAAGCACAAGTCAAAAGCTTTTGAGAAATTCAAATGCTTTAAGAATGAAGTTGAGAATCAAACAGGAAAGACTATTAAGATACTTCGATCTTATCGAGGTGGAGAATATCTTTCTGAAGAATTTATGAATTATCTAAATGAATGTGGAATATGCTCACAATGGACGCCTCCTTATACACCACAACACAATGGTGTATCAGAAAGGAGAAATCACACCTTACTAGATATGGTACGATCCATGATGAGCACCGCTTCTCTTCCAAAATCATTCTGGGGCTATGCCTTAGAAACTGCCCTATTTACCTTAAACCGAGTTCCAACCAAATCCGCCAGTTCCACACCATTAGAACTATTCGTTGGTAGAAAACCCATCTTCTCCTTCATGAGAATATGGGGATGTTCAACATACGTCAAACGTATTGTGTCAGATAAATTAGATCCCAAATCTGACAAGTGTTTCTTCATTGGATACCCAAAGGAAACTGTGGGATATTACTTTTATCATCCAGATGATCAGAACGTAATAGTATCCAAACATGCAGTGTTTCTAGAGAAAGAGTTTCTGGAAGAGACACAAATGGAAGCGTAATTGAACTTGAGGAAGTTCAAGAGGAATCACATATTGAAAACGCGGAAGAAGTTGAACCGAACCCGTTTCACTAGATGAAACACAAGTGTCATATCCCACTCGTAGGTCTCAAAGAGTTCGTGAACTCCCAGTTAGATATGGTTTTCTAGTGGGAGATAACAAACTGGTTCCCGTGTTAGACGATGAACCCGAAACCTACGAAGAAGCTCTTGCTAGTCCAGAATCTAAAGCATGGCTTGAAGCCATGAATTCTGAAATGGACTCCATGTATACTAACCAAGTGTGGACTTTGGTTGATCCACCCGAAGGGATAAAACCCATTGGGTGCAGGTGGATCTTCAAGAAGAAGACGGACATGGATGGAAAGGTTAGTACCTACAAAGCTAGGTTAGTAGCGAAAGGATATCGTCAAAAGCAAGGAGTTGACTATGATGAGACTTTCTCTCTAGTATCCATGTTCAAATCCATCAGAATATTGCTTGCAATTGCCACTCATTTTGACTATGAGATTTGGCAAATGGATGTGAAAACAACTTTCCTAAATGGAAACCTGCTTGAGGATGTATACATGATGCAACCTGAAGGTTTCACGTCGAAGGATGCAACCAAGGTTTGCAAACTTCAAAGGTCCATTTATGGACTCAAGCAAGCATCTAGAAGCTGGAACAAGCGTTTTGATGAAACCATAAAACAATTTGGTTTCGAGCAAAACTCTAAAGAGGCTTGTGTTTACAAGAAGACAAGTGGGAGCTCAGTCGTTTTCTTAGTACTATATGTTGATGATATACTACTTATGGGAAACGATGTTGCAATGTTGCAAACAGTAAAAGTTTGGTTATCGGGTAATTTCTCCATGAAAGACTTGGGAGAAGTAGCCTATATCTAAGGGATTAAGATCTATTGGGATAGATCAAAGAGACTGCTCGAACTATCCCAGTCTATATATATTGACAAAGTCCTAAAGCGTTTTGACATGCATGAATCGAAAAGAGGTAACTTACCAATGGTCCATGGTGTCAAGTTATCAAATGATCAATGTCCTAAAACGGACAGTGATAAGAATCGCATGGTTGTAATTCCTTACTCCAGTGCGGTCGGTTCGATCATGTATGCCATGCTTTGCACGAGACCTGATGTAGCGTTCGCATTGAGTATGACGAGCCGCTATCAAGGGAATCCAGGATTTGATCACTGGATTGCTGTCAAGAACATTCTTAAGTACCTTAGAAGGACTAAAGACATGTTCCTCATATATGGAAACAGAGAATTGAAAATTGAAGGATATTCAGATGCTAGTCATCTGACTGATGAAAATGATTATAGATCCCAATCAGGATACCAGTTTATCCTGAATGGAGGTTCAGTTAGTTGGAAGATTCCAAGCAAGGAACTGTTGCTTTCTCGTCGACTGAATCAGAGTACATCGCAGCTGCAGAAGCGGAAAAGGAGGTTGTTTGGATTAGGAAGTTCATAACAGAACTAGGAGTGGTGCCTGACATTGTGAATCCCATTACTCTGTACTGTGATAACAATGGAGCCATTTCACAAGCAAAGGAACCACGGTCTCATAATGCATCCAAACATTATCTCAAGCGATATCATCTCATTGGGGAGATCATAGCCAGGGGAGATGTGAGAATAGAAAAGGTGCCTACTGAGGACAACATTGCAGATCCGTTGACCAAGCCATTACCACAAAGAGCTCACGATAAACATCTTAGTTCTTCTGGTATTAGTTTCAGAAATAATTGGCTTTAGTCCAAGTGGGAGAATGTTGGAGTTTAGTGTCCTAAAGACAATTATTTTAGGATATTAATATTAATGAATAAATTTTTTATTTGATCATTTGTTTAATCAGATATATAGCATTAAAATGTAACTATATATAAAGGCACAAATCTTTCATAAAGAAAGCAACCCTAAGTTTATTTAAGTAGTTATAAAGTGTTCATACAAGCATGAAGTGAGACTGTACTTTATAATAGAACCAATAGACTTAAAGTAAACCCAAGTCAAGTAATATGTTATAGAGGTTGGCATATTACTGTTGAGACTTGCATGTAACAGTGTTTTCTGTCGAGACAGAAAGCTGATCTCACAAGCTTTATATATTCAGATATCTAGACAGTTACATGGATCCGGTTAAGGAGTTCATTAGGATTGGGACCCGACTTGAGATAACAGAATGGATTGATTTATCTTATGTGTCAACTGTTCATCTCATTGGTATTAGTAGGTATAACTAATCCTCAGACTCAAACATTCGTTAATTAGTGATTCTGGATTATGGAGTCTGATACTTTGATTCTGTGCGAGCACGATCCAACAGGTGAGAGCCTGGGGTGTGCGAGAGCAGGGTTGGGTATCACACAAAGTAATTGCAGAATAGTTAACGTCAGATTGAGCATTCGTCACTCCCGATAAGTGGGAGATATATCCAAATGTCCGCTTGTGGTGAATTGACTGAAATCCTTGTAAGGTGATAGAGTTAAGAGTAGAAATGAACATTTCACTTAACTTATCTTTTCAGAGTGAATTCAACCTGTACAAGTAAAATCAGACTCTTCGTTATATGTAACCTTGACACGTTCCATGGTTATAAGGAATTGACCGATAGGATATAGTTGATGAAGGATCGTATTATACTGCACCTAATGCAGAAAGGTTAACGTCAGTTATCAACCTGACTTCTTAATTGCTCTAGGGGAATATCATAGGTTCTGCTAGTAACAGCTCGTGACGGTATTTCGTTATATATATGTTGGAATTAATCGTGATGAATAATTTCAAAGGATATATACGACCTGTGGCAATAAAGAACCTAATGGGTCGCATATGGGACTTGGAATCGGAGGATGAAAATGTAATTAGTGAGACACAATATAGGGGGCCGAAATTTATATATTAATTAGGGGATAAATTAATTTGATTAATAATTATAATTTGATTATGGTTATGAATTAAATTAAAAGATTATCTGATAATATTAATTAGAAGTTTTTATGTGATTGAAACTCTAATTAATTATCCCTAATATTAATTAATTATTAATTTGATTAATAATAATTATCTAGATATAATTAGTTATTATTTAGATAATAGTAAAGTGTTTATTTAATTATCTAATTAGGAATCCTATTCCGAATAAGATTCCAATTATTTAATTACCTAACACAACTAGGATTAGGGTTTTGAGAAGTCTATAAATAGACTCCCTAACCCCATAATTTCGACACAAACACAGAACAGAGGAGAGGAATCATTCCGTCTTTCGTCTCGGCTAATTTACTTTATTTCTTACTACCTCTTTGATCTCGTATCGATTTCTGTTAGAGGCAATCATTACGATTGCTATACTTTAAAGGTTGATTACTGATTAGTTTTGTTTTTCTGTGTTGAACAAAAACGTTCGTTGCTCACGGATTGATAATAAGAAGTTGTGGGCACTTCGTTTGCAACCGTAGATAGTTCTTCACCGAAGGTATTATTTTCTATCCCTCTTTATATGAAATAATAATTAACAGATCTTGGAAAAGGGAAATAGATAAAATAGATAAAATTTTATTATTCCGCTACGACTAGGTTTGTCTATTTTCCTACAATAACATATTTATTTGAGTCGGTTTTTTAAATAACCGACTTTAATTACCTATAGCCACAGTTTTTTAAATAACCATAGCCAATAAGGTGTGGCCGTAGGCTATTTCTGTACTAGTGGTGATTCGTAAATTCAAGGGTATGTTGATTTTTTGTTTTGTTTTATTTTAAATTTAGTAAAATTCACAAATTTTTTTGTACGTAATAATCAAGGTGGCCTTCTTTTTTTTCAACTGGGAACTCTTCAAGCGTGTAAGGATGTATTTGATGACGTCTTTGAACATAGTGTATGTGTTTCTTCTTCCCGCATCTAAGATATCACAATCAAATTCCCATGGCGTTTCTAGGAGCATGTGTCATTTCTACTACATTGCACATAGTTCATCTTGATAAGCCCTAGCGAAAGGAACTTTATACTGATGTGTAACTTGAAGCTCCTCTAGATCTTTGATCCAACCAGTACAATAAGATATATGGTGTGGTTCAGGAACCAAACCAAAGTTACTGAAGACGACTTGACTTGTGATATTCTTGGCTTCCTCCATCGACTATCAGCTCACATTTTCCCCACGAATCAAGCATAAAGTTTTAAATAATTGATGTTTTGGTTCATGCTCTTCCTTACTAGACATTAGTACCCTCGTCATCAAATTAACAACATGCTCATCCCCGGAAGTACAACTCTCAAGCGGGTCGCATATAACACTCAATCATCATCATCATCATCAACATCATCATCATCTAGCTCATTCTTAGAATTTTTCTTCTCTTTATCAATCTCATTCTCGAATCATCATCTTCCTCCTCATTCTCATTTTCAAACACGTTCCTCTCTCCTTCAATGCAATCTCGCTTCCCAGAAGCTATTTTCCCACGATCTATCTTTTTGGTTCATGACTACCCTCATTTGAAATTAACGCATTAGTCACATGGAATTCCACATTCCCAGCTTCCATTTTCTTCTCATAATGGCTTAACTCTTGATACATTTTCCATGTTTCTCGATTTAAGTTACATGCTACTTCCTAAAACAGTTGATTTCATGAACCTTTCTCCTATCACCGTATTCTTCAACTTCCACACATAAAGTGATTTCAGCATTCTCAAAGAAAATATCAAGTCTAGTGTCATTTTCCCATTCTTCAAGGACAATACTCTCATCTTCCTTGAGCATACAAGTGAAGTTATTCCTAAGGGAAATTTTATCAACATGTATGGGACACCTTTTACTAGATGAGCTTCCCCAATATTACCATACACAAAATTAAGCTCCTCAATGTCCTCACTCACTATAACTCCTTCCTCCTTATCCATAGAAGAATTCAAATTCTCATTTACAATTTCATTACCCACAAACACAAAATGAGAATTTAAATCATCATTAACAACACAAATATCGAACTTCTCAATGGAAATTTTATTATCCATAACTTCAAAATAAGAAATTGAAAAATTAGGGTTTACCTTTTGAGAGTGTAATGGAGGAATGATAAGTGATGACTCTTTAAGAGGTACCATTGGGTCTTATTGGCATTTCTAAGAGAACTTTATATTCTTCTCCATTTAGTTGACTTAAGAATTTCTCAAAATCTCATCTCATCTCTTGTCTGAGGCTTTCCGTCTTGTTCTTCATGTGTTGTTCAAAGCTTTCTGTTTCGTTTTTAATCTCTTGTATATAAAACTGCTAGTTTTTCTCCATTGATGCTTTTAACTTTGGTGGAATCAAGTGGTCAAAGAAATTTATCTTACCACACGATCAAGGCTCTGATACCAAATGATGTTGGGAGGAGTAGGAAGGGAGAATTCATTTGAAGGTTCTAAACCTACGAAGAATAATTTTTAAACTCAACTTGAAGGAGTTCAAGTCCCTAAAAAATGATATGAGATAAACTCTACCTCCCTCAAAAGAGAAATGTCAGAATTTGTTTAATTAAAGAGTAAGTTCTTTATATGAAACAAATGAATTTATACCAAAAACCCTAAGGCTAAAATTCCATCAAAACCCAATTACATAAAATCTAACCTAATGTAAAGAAGGGGACCAAATAGTCAAATTACAAAACTATCAACACTAAAGTCTTATTTTAATTTAACTAAAGAAACTAATTGAAGAAAAGATAACATCATAAAAGAAATTAAGACATAAAGATAAAGATGAGAAGTGTGGAGGAGAAATTGTAAATTTCCATGAGAAAAAGGACTTGGGGGAAGTTTTCCTTAAAATTTGTAATTACACTCATTTTTCAAAATGGGGACGCCGACTAGGGCTGTAAATGAGCCGAGCCCCTCATGAGCGACTCGATAGTCGGATCGATAAAAGGTCGGCTCGATTTGTGAACGAGTCACTCCTGAGCACAATTTACTGCTGGCTCGGTTCGTAAACAAGCAGAGCTTGAGCAGGCTAAAGCTCGGCTCGAAAGCTCGCGAGCAGCTCGATTAGAACATTTATGTTCGTTCACAAATATCTAAACTTAATATTATGTCATTTGCTATTTGCTATTAGATGAATTCATTCGCAAATATAATAAATGAGTAATAGACGAACTATTTGTAAGCATCTTGTTTTTTTATTCATGAACTTTGCTTGTGATCTTATTTATGTACACAATTATAGAGCTATTTGCGAACAAACTTCATAAATGTAATTAACGATTTACTCAACCAATTCATGGTTAGATAATTTTCTTAATGAACCAAATTCAAATAGGATTTTGTACTCGAAACAAGCTCGGCTCGAGCTCGTTTATTTTCTAATAAGCTGAGCCGAGCTTGAGCAAGCCAAAGCTCGGCTCGGGCTCAAGCTCGTTAATTTTATAGTAAGCAGAGCTTGAGCAAGCCAAACCTCGGCTCGGCTTGATTACAGTCCTAATGCTGACCCTATGTTTGAGGTCGCTGATAATAAAGGCTACTGCCTTGAAATTAAAACGCTCGGGTCGACGACCCCAACCCCTGATCGGCGACCTGGGACCTAAAAAGTCCTTCTTGCACATTTCTAGTATCCCCACATCGTCATGATGCGTTCCAATGACCCCGGATCATCCGACACATTCCAAAAACTCAAATGATCTCGTTTAGCACTATTTTCTTGGGTTAATAAAAACATAATGATCTATGATTCTCCCCTTTATTTGGAGTTGAACCTTCTTTAAGCCGATTTCTCTTTATTACTGGTTTTAGCAATTTTGGTGAACTTGATGGATTCATCAATTTAGGGACATAATTTAAGAATTTGCTTAGGCAAATCTATGGGATATTTTTGGTTTATGTTTTGAGAGTTCCCTTTAATTGAATAAAGTGGGAGATATGAAGGATCGTGAAAATGATTTTTAATAAGAAATACCTGAAATTGAATTTTTTTTATTGAATTTTCTCGTTGCATATTGTTCATTATTAGACTTACTTTTCTTTGATTTGTTAGCTTAAATTTTTATTTTCCCATACATTTTATACTATCCCCATTACAACTTTGTAAATAGCTTTTGATTTGTGCATTTATTTTATAAAGATCAGTGGAGATTAAATTTAAGTACAAACTTATTGTAGTTTATGATTTGCATTTAATATTGTGAAAAATTAATATAAAAGATATTATTGAGCTCTAATTAGTAGCTTAACTTTTTGTTTTAATTGTTTCATTGATATGGTACCAGTACTTCTTAAACTATTTGGTCAAGGTTCTTAGACCAAGTGGTCGATGTTTGAATCTTACCAATTAATGAGTGATCGAGATTCGAATCTTACCAACCTCATTAATTGATGGAATTAAAAACACATTTTATAAGTCTGTGTGAGAAGATGTATTAAAATTAATATTAAAGTTATTCTTAAAAAGTATAACCTTCAAGGAAAATCTACACTAAACTGATAATTCCTTTCATGTAGAATTTCTTGGCTAAGTATCAACATTTGACGGAAATGAAGGAAGCATTCTTTGTTTCTATCGGAGTATTGAAGATATGGCTCATGTAGACTTTTTTTTATTCTATAACTTATAAGTCTTCCTTTTTTTATAAAATATAATGTTACAAGGTGTTATAACATATTTACTACATTTACAAGGTGTTATAAAATAATATTTAGTACAGTGGGTTTTGTTTGTACAGCTAGAACACACAGAAAGTACAGTAAATTAAAAAGGAAAGTGTTGCTAAGAACCCTAGGCAACCACATGGATATATCCAGAGTAACATACACATATATACATAGTGGTGTGCTTTATTTGCATCCAATATTTAGTAGAGACACAATATTACCATATCATCAGCCATCACTTCCCATAGTGCCCATAATGTTCCTTATAATGCCCATGATGGCAATGACCATGGTGCTTGTAGCATCCATGGTGGCCATGGTGATGCCCGTGGTGGTGCCCATGGTGGTGGTGGTGATGGTGGTGGTGGTATCCATGGTGCCCATGGTGACCGTGGTGCCAATGATGGTGGTGGTGTCCGTGGTGGTGGCGGTGGTGTCCCTCATCACCATGATGGCAATGACCATGGTGCTTGTAGTATAGGATATATTTACTATTTTTTTTTGAATAACTAACTTTTTTTTTTTGAAATATGGAAATTATATTTAACTTGAATGAGAGATAAAATATCGATAAGAAAAGGTCATGGATATACCTACTCACCACGAACAGACCTAGAATTGACAGCTTTTGCTAACACGTGTGCTGCCAAGTTCTCTGAATGTTTTACAAAATAAATGGAAAAAACACTATACTGATAACCCCTTAAAAAGACAGTTACAAACAATCTTCCCGATGAAAATAAAACTGTCATGATGCTCGCTGTCGTCCGATGATACTTCAGATGACGGTTCAATTGTCATCTGAAATAACTTTTCTATGTTATATCCTTAAACGTAGTTGTTATATTAATGTCATGACAGTTTCAGTTTATATATTTGTCGTTGGAACTTAATTTGTACGACACTTGATTACTAATTATGTGTCATATAAAGGGTAAATTTCATCAATGGTGTACAACATTTGCTCAATTTCACACTTTGGTGTACAACCTTCAATTTGTCTCATAAATATATACGACCTTATAGGTGACCTCCCACTTTAGTGTACAGTAGGTAAAAATGACCGGTCAACGCTTGGTCAACATGCCACCTCAGCATTTTTTATTCAAATCATTAGTTAAAGTGGGTCCCACAAATTAAAAATAATAATAATTTCATTCTTTTACTCTTTTACCCCTATCTTCCATATCTTCATCTTTTTCCCTCTATTCCTTTCTCTCTTTAAATTTCTCTCACTAATCTCTCTTTTCAAATTTGTTTCTCTCTCTACAATTATGAAACAACTAGAAAAAATGGCAGAAATTAGATTAATCTCCATGACCCTAGTGAAAGCTTAAAAACAAATCAATAAAAAAATTAAGTTCAAATGATCTCAGGCTTCATCTTTTAGATTAAAAAAAGGGTCTTTACTTTCCTGAACCAAACCCATCATCTCTAACCTTAATTCAACATCTCAAAACCTCACTTTCTTAAACTCAACAATTTTTTCTTCCCACTTGGAGAAAAGAGTTTTATTTCACCAAAGCTTAAAGCAAAAGCCAATTCAGAAGTCGCGTTATATCTTCGCTGCAATCAGTCCTAGCGAGCTGTGATTCGAAATCGAGGAGCTGAACCCGAGAAAGAAACAAAACTTATGTTGCTAATCGGTTTAAGAAGAAGATTGCAGCCAGAAATAACAGATGGATATTTTGGAAATGCAAATCTTCATGCGTCATAGAGAGAGAAAGGGAAACATAAAGAGAGAAGAGGACACCCAATTATTTTTGTATTTGTTAAATATTTAATTTCACTAATCAATTCAAACCCAACTTTAGATCTAGTCTTCTCCTATAATTATAATTACTTCCCCCATCTCCAAGAAGAAAAACAAAAAGGAGCAGCAAAATAAGAACCTAAATTCAACTCAGAGGCTTAAACAAGTTCACTTTTGGCTGAACTTGAAGAAAAAAGACACAAGATTTAATCACATTATATTGTTGTTCTTGGCTTGCTTTGGACGATTTTTATGATATTGATATTGTTATTCTTGTCCCTCCAAATCATTGAGAGAGATTAAAAGTTTTTTTTAGAGAGAGGAGCTAGAGAGGGAAAGGAAAAGAGGAAGAGATGGGTTGCAAGGAAGGGGATGAGGGTATTGTAGTAATTTCAAAATGAAGAAGGGTATTTTAGTAATTGTATAAGAAGTGGGTCCCATTTTTTTAAATGGAAAAATAAAAAAATGCTGAGGTGGCGCGTTGACCAAGCGTTGACCGGTCATTTTTACCTGCTATACACTAAAGTGGGAGGTCACCTATAAGGTCGTACATATTAATGAGACAAATTGAAGGTTGTACACCAAAGTGTGAAATTGAGCAAAAGTTGTACACCATAGATAAAATTTACCCGTCATATAAACCATTTTTCTAATTTTTACCTCTTTAATAAATTTGTATATATAATCACGATGTAATCCCAACATTAAACTTGTACATACACCAAAATATGCACAAATCACACATATAAAACTACACATGTACGCAATTCGACTTAAAACCAATAAAAATAACCAATGTATGCATAACTTAGGGTACGTGGTGTATAATCTTTATCCATTTTCACACTTTGATGTACAAACTTCAATTTTGTATACTAAAGTATACAACCTTCTGGTGACATACCACTAAAATGTATAAGACGTAAAAATGACCAGTGAACCCAGTCAACATGTCAGATCATCAATTTTTAACCTATTTTTTTTAAACAAAAGTGGAACTCACTCATCTTCTTCAACCTTATATCTTCATCTTTATTTTCTCTCTCCTCCATTTTTATCAAATATCATTTCTCTCTCTAACTTTCATCTCTCTCATTTTCACTTTCTCCCTCCGACTCTCCTCTCTTTCTCTCTAATTCTCCATTTCTCTTTCTAACTCACGAGAATATAAGTTGCACTACAAAAAAAATGGTCTATTACGACGTTTAAATTTATGGTTTAACGACACTTTTCGACGTCCTTAAACATCTACCCACGCTTTTCAAAGCGTCGTCATATGTGTCATTAAATCACGTGTCGTTAATTTTAACGACATATAAAACCTTGTGTGGGTAAATTCAACTCGGCGACATATTGCATACAAACGTCGTCATGCTACCAACACTTATAATTTTTTTGTCGTAACTTTTTCCGTAATATTTATTTTTAATTTTCAAAATGTCCACTACGCTTTAACAAAATGTCGCAAAGTGAACAACACATTTATTGAAAAACGTCTCCAAATTTATGACATTTAATTATAAAAACGTCTACATTTTACTACATTTATTATTCTTATAATTTATGGAATCCATGATAAATAAATGAATAAAATAAAAATAATTACACTTAAAAAAATATATTTATAAATAATCATTCGGGTTTAAATTAAATAAAAAATAAAGTCCAAATGTTACAAGTACCACTTTAGCACTGTATTACATAGAAGAAATTTTACATTTACACTTCAACTATAACAAACTTATTCAAATGAAAAAAAAGATTAAATGATAAAGATTTGGTTGGAAGTTTGACAAGCACAATAAATAAAGCCAAAAGTTGGACAACTTTGAAAGTTTCATGCCGCCTCACACCGTATCCACTATATCCTTCTTGTTCGCACCAGATTTATTAGTTCCACCTTTCATGTTCGAAGGCTGATAAAAATAACAATATAATAATTAAATAGGAGACAAAGTTCAATTGCACTAACTGGTACCAAATTAAGAGATAGTTTCTTACTGACCTTCTTACAATTGACCATATGCTAACCATCGCTAGTTTGAACAAGAAAGAGAAGCATTGGTGAACCAATCATAAGACTCAGTAAAAATGGATAACAAAAAGCCCTACTCTAAACTTCTATTAATCTAATTACTCAGAGTAAAGTGAACGCCTAAGAGAAATAACCTCCGATGCTTCTAAATTTGGTTGACGAGAGTATGTACTGCTCCCCAAAGTAAACAAGGGAATCATGTCTTCGTACAAAAAAAAAAAAAAAAACTGAAATCAATGGTCAAATATGCACTTATCACAAGTTATGACAAATATTAAAGATGTGTATTTCTACTAGATGGTTTTTGCAACCAAACAATGATTTATAATATTTAGCAACATTCAGATAATGAAAAATTCATCTGATAACAAAGGAAGAATGTACCAACTCAATTTGAAGAAGATCCATCTAGCATTGGATAAATAAATTATTATCTAAATACCACATATAATTAAGGCATAAAAAATGGTATAAAAATGTTATAAATTTTTTTAATAAGTTATTATCTAAATACCATGTTGCGCAAATTCAATTTAGCTCAGAACTAATCAATATATCCCTAATCTTCCTGGTCGGTTCTGTTTTTCCTAACAGATTTTCTATAGAATCCTTAGTTTAAGCTTAAGAATAATTTCAATTGCATGCTCAACTTCACAATCATAACTCACAATCATAACTAGTTAACAGTCATGTGACTCTCATATCAAATGTGAAATCCTAAAACTTGCCGCCAACACAAAACATACATACAATAAGAAATGTATCCTCGCCTCCGGAAAGAGAAAAATAGGTGAAACCAATTGTTGCTTAATTTCACAGCCAAAATTTATCATAATCCGCCAATTTACAAGATTAAAAGAAAATGAATAAGAGGTAAGATGAGTAGTGAGAAATTGTACCGGAACTTGAATTCAGGAAGACAGAGAACGAAGTAACCAAACTCATCAGATCCACGGGCGACGAACAGATACATAAAAGGGATCAATAAAAATGCTGTAATTATAAATAAATAACTTTCAAATAAATTTAATTCAGAATCCTAAGTTTACGTAATACAATGTAGAAAATCAATCTACAATCAGAGAATAACTATGCCAGAGTCTTCTTTTATGTAAAAATTGAACAAACTAATTATAAAATAATACCTAAAAATTGTACAGACCCACAACACATTCAATCCTCGTCGCCCTCTCGCCTCATCACTGGCTGTTAATCTTCGTAAGTCGTCGCCGGCCGCTGCAATCGCATAGACTGCCCATGTTAGTTAAACAGAAAATAATAATAATAA
Organism: Euphorbia lathyris; assembly: GCF_963576675.1. Taxonomy (NCBI): domain Eukaryota; kingdom Viridiplantae; phylum Streptophyta; class Magnoliopsida; order Malpighiales; family Euphorbiaceae; genus Euphorbia; species Euphorbia lathyris. The sequence goes on along the minus strand of NC_088911.1, from coordinate 100,807,274 downwards.
TAAAACAAAAAAAATGGAATAGGAGAATGGAATGAACGGTGCGGGGTGGCCAGAGAAAGGAGAAAAGCGCCGGATATGGACAAAAAGAAAACAAAGCCAAGAGAACAAAGTTAGAAGAGAAGAGAAAGGATAGAACGTGCAAAACCTAAGAAAGAGAATCGTTTAAAACTGTAACTGAAAATCACGCCTCATTTTTCTTTTTCATTATTTTTACTGTTTTTTGAATCAATTATTTTTTTAGTTTACTGTAGTGCAAACTTTGTGTATTTAATTTTTTTTGAAACATTCAAATTAATGTTTTTATTAACCGTCTTTTACTTTAATAAAATATTTTTCCTCAAAAAAAAAGAAAAAACTTTAATAAAATATTGATATTTTTTTTGTTGAACAAAAAATATTGATATTTTTTATTTCCAAATATATAATTAAATTTTTAAAAAGTTGCCAATGACACAAAATTTAACTCGCCTTTAATTTAAAAGAATACCTACATTTTTTTTCCAAATGTGTTTTTAAATTATTAAAAAGTCCATTATAAGAATTAAAAATATCATTAGATGAATATACAAGGCGACACAAATTAAAAAGTGTAGTTGAATATTAAATACGGGATAAAAAAATAAAATTATATTCAAATAAAAAAAATACCAAGACACTTTTTTGCAACGCAAATTCTAAACCGTCTTTAAATTTTAATAAATGCCGATGTTTTTTTTTTTAAAAGCGTGGTTATTTTTTTAAGAATGTCAACGTATAATAAAAAGTGTCGTTAAGTGATAATAGAAACCGACACAAAAATAAAAGCGTGGCTAAATTCTAAAATATGGAGACACATGTCAGAAAGCGTCGTTAAACAAGTGTCGTAATAGACCCTTTTTTTGTAGTGTTGGTTCCAAATTTAATTTTTCTTCCAAGAGAAAGAGTTCAAACTTATTTTTAAAAGTTAGACATATAAATACAGATCATTGACAAAAGAAAAATAGTTAAAAAAAAAAACTGAAATACAACAAGAATTGGCTTTTACTTTTTACCCTCTCCTCTCATCTCCTCTCCTCTCAATAAGAAGTCTCAGATTCAATTCTTTACCCAATCCCAAAATTCTTCATCTTCACCAGCTCATAAAGCTTCAAACAAAATTCTTGCTCAACAACGGTGACCTTATCGAAAAAAATTGGTAAATCTGAAAGCGATAATGCCTCTTCTTTTTCGACATCGTCGTCGACGTAAATCGGAGTTTGTGTAGAAGAAGATGAAGATATTTAAATAAGAGAAGGAGAGGTAAATTTTAAAACAAAAAAAGGAATAGAAGTTCCTAAATTTGGTGTGATTAAGGTAGAGAGAGAAAGTGAAAGTGAGAGAGTTACAGTTAGTAAGAAGGTGAGGACATTTTAGAAAATCATAAGAATAAGGGTATTTTAGTAATTAAATAAAAAGTGGGTCCCATTTTTTAAATGTGTAGGATGAAAAATGGTAATGTGACACGTTGACTTTGAGTTGACCGGTCACAATTACATTTTAGTAAGAGGTCATCAAAAGGTTGTACACTTTTATGTGTAAAATTGAAGGTTATACAACAAAGTGTGAAAGAAAATAAATATTGTACACCACGTATGTAATTTAACCGCATAACTTATCATAACATTTAACTTAGCCTAATAAAAACTCACATGTGCCTTAAATACCATTACTTTTGACGAATATAACTCGACCTTTATTTTTTATATTATGTACCCTACCTTCATTATTTTTCCAATCTCCAACACAAAATTTAACTCACATAAAATTTAATGATATAACATCTAGTCATTAGCAAGACATAGGGGTGTTTTTCTGTTAGTGTTTTAAGTGAAAATTTTAAAAAGATTGGGGTCAAATTTTTTAATATTGAAAATTAAGGATTAGATTCTTAAAAGACTTATTTGTATATGCAAAATTCATTTCCAATCTTTTACACATAAATTAGTGGGTAATTGTTTGGGGGGTAATTTAATTTTGGCAAAAAAGTGTCCTCAAGCCCTTGATCTTTCATTGTTTGATGTATTAAGCCATTGATATTTCATTTAGACACATTGAACCCTGATCTTTCATTTTTTAGTGCATTAAACCCTTGATCTTTCATTTAGACACATTGAGCCCTTAATATTTCATATATGAGTATATTAGGTCATTCCGTAAATCAATTCATATATGAGCGTATTAAGGGTCTGTTTGGTTCAACTGTTATCTAATAGATGTTGCTGTTGCTGTTGCTGTTTGCGGTTATAAGCTGTTTGTCATTGCTGTTAGCTGTTTGTTACTAGTTGTTTAATTATTAGCGTTTTAATCCAAACCGCAAGAAACATAGCGTTTGGTTAGGTTTATATAACCGCAGTGTTTAGTATTTCCTCTCGACACTGCAACATTTTGGAGCTTTTCACAAAACTTTTTTTTAGAGTTTTTCATGGACAGCTGTTTGTAGTTACTTGTTATTGAGAAAATTATCCTTCTTATTTCTAGAAAATGTATTTTCGTTTTTACATTATTTTTATTTCTAGAACAAAATTATCGAAAAACAAAGTTTTGTTGCGTTCAATAATTTTTTTATTTTTTTATATAAATTATTTTTATTAATTTGTATAATACATTTTTTTATTTTATAATTTATTTGTTGATTAATTTAAAACATGTCCATATTAGAAATAAATACTAACAGCAACAGTTCAGTATAATCAAACACTAATAATTAAACAACTAATAACAAACAACCAACAGCAACAACAAACAGCTTACTACAACCGCAACATCTATTAGCTAACAGTTGAACCAAACATGCCCTTAATACACCCATATATGAATTGATTTACGAAAAAGCCTAATACACCCATATATGAAAGATCAAGGGCTAAATATGTCTAAATGAAAGATCGAGAGCTTAATGCACCAAACAATGAAAGATCAGGGACTCAATGTGTCTAAATGAAAGATCAATGACTTAATGCACCAAACAATGAAAGATCAGGACTCATGATACTTTTTACCTTTAATTTTCACATTTTTAATATAGACTATAATTTTATTTTATAGTTAAATATATTTAATTAATTTCATCTTCCAATAAAATAAAAATAAAAATAGAAGTGATCAACTCACTGCTTTAAAAAGTCTAGTAACAGAAGATGACCACGTTGAAGCCATTCTTGATGGCTTTGGTGTTGCTTATCCACCTTTTGCGTGGGCCTTGGAGGCCCATTTAGAACCAAGCATATATGATGATCTCACTGGACTGCTGTTGAGGGAAGATGTTTGCAAGGGAAGCCCCTATTATCTCCTTTACACAATCGGTGAACTTTGCTGGCCCAACCAACAGCAATTGGGGTCACAATTCCTAATAATTTTTGGGTCAAATACATTAATATACAAAATTATAACTATGTCATATCATAGAATTTAATTTTTAATATGTCTTTATTTTTTATACATTATAATTTTATATCATAATTTAAAAATTTTAGACGGCAATCTATAAATCGTAAACCCTAGAAAATATATTCTAGACTTCTAATTTATAAATTCTATTCCTTAAAATATATTAAAAGTACTAATTTTATTAGTTTGACATAATCCAAAATTATAACTCGATATAGATATAAATAGTTTTTAAAAGATGAATTTCAGTGTAATTTTCCCATAATTTTTCTCATCAATTTTCGAATACAAACAATTATTCCACTGATTCCCCTTATTTGTCACAATTGCAAAAGAGTCATATATATATTGCTAGACAGTGTCCATCCCCAAAGATGAACAAAACCTATTGCATTAACACCAAAGCTACCTATAACATGGCTGCCACTTCCCAAACTAGTTCGACTGATTGGCTTATGGACTCCACTGCGACACACCATCTCACTCATAATCTTAAAAACTTGAATGTTCATTCAAAATATGAAGGATCCGAGGTAATGACAATTCTATTCCCATATCTCAAAATATGAAGAAATGATTTGTAGTTCTTAGCAGAGCATCAAAACTTTGAAATGTCCAAATTGCTTTAAATCTTTGAAAGTTTAAAAAACGGACTAGTTCTATAACAAAACAGGACCAGTCCTGTCCACAGAACGAGACCAGTTCTGCAACAGAACTAGTAACCTGTTATGGATTAGTATACTAGTCCAAAACTGTTAAACCAGTTCAGAATTGCTTAACATGCTGCTTAATTTGTCTATGTCTTCCTAACTAAATCTAATGTGTGATTCTTGCAGGCACCTTACTGAGTTAAGGAAACCCTATTGGGATCACAGCTCCCTTCAATGCAAATTTTTATTTATTTCATTATTTACAATTTTAATTGAAATAGTAGCATTAATGAGAGGAAATGTTATTAAAAAAACTTGAAACACTTTAAGGAGAAGATTTCTAATAATTTTAAACATTTTAATGAAATGATTTTTTATCATTATAAACATTTTAGTGAGAAGATTTTAAATTATTACAAATACTTTAATAAGAATATTTACTTATCATTAAAAATTATTATCATTATAGGTTTGTAACGAGGATAACACTTTATCCTCGTTAATAGTTTTAGTAAGTGACCCCAATGATGAAGGGTGCCATGAGAATACTTTCCTTCATTAAAAGAGGTTTTTTTTTTTTGTTTTGTAGTGATGGGACGGGAATAAAGGAACCATTCTTTGTTTATGTCGGGGATATTGAAGATATATTTCATGTAGACTTCTTTTTATTTATAACTTATAAGTCTTCCTTCATTTTATAAAATATAATGTTACAGGGTGTTATAACACATTTACTACAATGGACTTTCTTTGTACATATAGACTCACAAAAAGTACAGGAAATTAAAAAAGGAAAATGTTGCTAAGGACCCAAGCAAACACTTCGACATATATAGAGAGATATACATTGCGGTGTGCTTTATTTCATCCAATAGTTTAGTAGAGAGATAATATTATCATATGTGAATTAATAGTCTTTATGTTGATTGTTATTAAGTTACTTTAGAATAACTTATGTGAAGTTATGTGATGTTAAGTTATACTCTTAACTAGTCATTAAGAGTTGAGTTATTTATTAGGTTTGTAATAGTTACATTTTGATGTACTATAAATAGTTATCTTGTATAGGCTAAAAGTGAAGAAGCACAAGTTAAAGAGAAATAAAATTTAAGAAAAGCTTCCTCCTATATTTCTTTCACTTCTTATATTCTTCTTTTCTCTTCAACAGGAGTGCTTGTAGTGCCCATGATGGCAATGTCCATGGAGCTTGTAGCATCCATGGTGGTGGTGCCCGTGGTGGTGGTATCCATGGTGCCCATGGTGACCGTGGTGCCAATGATGGTGGTGGTTTCCGTGGTGGTGGTGCCGGTGTCCTTCATCACCATCAAGCGTGTGGTGTCCTGTGATTTCTGTACAATAAACAGATTCATGTACAAATCAAATAATAGAAGATTTGAAGAGGTTATGGTTTCAAAGCTAGAGTCTGAAATTCTAACTATTTGTAAAATCCATTGAAATGAGATTACAGCAGGTTAATTAATTACTTACGAGTTTGAACAGTTTCAGTAAGGGTTCGAGCTGAGACCTCAGAGGAAATGAGAAGAGCAACAGCAAAAGCAAGCCCAAGGATCAGAATCACTGTCTTGCACATAATTTTTATTTTTATTTTTGCTTAGTTACCGAAACCCAATTAAAGAATTATTGCACTACTTAATTAATATGCTGGGTGATATGGTGAAGTAAAGAGTTAATGATCTGTTTAATTTATAAGATTTTTGGGAGAAAATGGATCTGTAAATCCTCAAAGAAATTAATCAAACGCATCTCTCTTGTATAACCATACCACTAATGGAGTCAAACAATTTAGATCAAGATTACACTTTGTTTGAAAAATTATTACAACAATGCACGTACCTTCCATGTTTTACAATTTTTACTTTCATAAAACTTATCAACAAGTTGAAAATTAGGTACCAAAAGGAAGTTCAAGATATAAGTTGTTTTTCTTTTCAACTCTGGAATTTATTGCGTGCCCTATTATCATTTAATCCTTGAATCAACAGTTGTTTTTTTTTTTTTCCAAACTAAAACAGCAGTACACTCTCAGAGCTATTTACAAAGGATAAAATAGATAATAGAAACATATCAAATTGAAGTTTCTGCATTAGGGTGCTAAAAAAATTAGTCTAGCATAATTTCCCCAATAATTCCAATAATTCTAGTCCAGCTTAATTTCCCCAGAACTTATATTTATGAATAAGGTAATTAAGGAAATTAAGATAACTAATGGAGATAAACACATCCACATATACTAGACGAAGATTTGTTCCTGTAATTAAATGAATAGTTATAAGACTAATGATTCATAAGTTGTGATGATTTGTTAGCAAAATAAATCTCAATATACATGTGTTCGTCAAATTTTGAAACATTATACTGTGTTTAAAAATGGCTGAAACCACCATATTTATTTTTGTACTTTAGAAATTGAGAAAAAATATAAGATTTGGCCCAATTTTGTATTCTAACTCTAGAAATTGAAAATAAGTTTTTGATATAACTAAAAGTCTAATAGGTAACTGACAGATATTTACAACATTACTAAAGATTAAAGTGGTAAAACCAGGGAACGTAATAAATTGAAGAGTTGAAAAAGAAAACAAGTTATTATATTTTGAAGATGTTGATAACTTTTAAGAAACTAAAAATTGTAAAAGGTGGAAGTTACGGGCATTGTTGAATGAAGTTTTGAAAGAAAGTATAATCCTATAGAAATTATTTGACTCCATTAGTGATGATATGGTTATACAAGAGAGATAGATAAGTTTGGTTTTCAAAAACAAGCAAACATGAATTAATTTCTTGAGAATTTACTCACTTGTTTCTCTCCCAACATTAATCCTATAAATTAAACAGATCACTAAAGCTTCACTTCATCATATCCACCATATTAATTTCTTAATTGGGTTTTGGTATTTAAGCCAAAAAGATGTGCAAAACAGTGATTCTCATCCTTGGACTTACTTTTGCTGTTGCACTTCTCATTTCCACTGAGGTCTCAGCTCGCAACCTTACTGAAACTGCTCAAGCACGTAAGTAATTAATTAACCTTCTCTAATCTCATTTCAGACTCTGATTTTGAATGCCTAAATTGTCTTCAAATCTTGAAACTGTTAATTGTACAGAGATCACAGATCACAGGACACACCACGCTCCATGGTGACGAGGGATACCATCACCACCACCACCACAGACACCATCATTGGCACCACGGTCACCATGGGTATCATCACCACCACCATCACCACCATGGACACCACCACCACCATGGACACCATCACCATGGTCACCACCACCATGGACATCACCACGGACATCGACACCATGGATGCTACAAGCACCATGGCCATTGCCATAATGGGCACTATAAGCACCATTATGGGCACCATGGGAAGTGATGGCTGATGATATGGTAATATTGTGTCTCTACTATGTATATATTGTATATGTCTCTCTGTATATATCCAAGTTGTTGCCTAGGGTTCTTAGCAACACTTTCCTTTTTAATTTACTGTGCTTTCTGTGTGTTCTTGTTGTACAAAGAAAACCCACTGTATTAAATGTGTTATGTATAAGTTGTAATATTATATGCTGTAAAATGAAAGACTTGTAAGATATAAAATAAATAAATAAGTGCACATGAATATATCTTAGTTGTATAGGGTTATAATTGGGATAAGCGGAAACCCCGAATGATTCCCTCATTCTCGTCCTCGAATATTTTGAGGAATCCCAAATGAGATTCTGTTTATTAGGTATTAATTAAAAACTTGCTTTAGACCCGCAAAATTTGCGGGGATTAATAAATACGTATAGAATTAAAAAAAATTATAAATTTAATATAGAAAATATATAAATTGCATAAAATGAAAACAATCAAAACCATCCATTAAAAAAAAGCATAGTTAATATTTAATATAAAGATAAGATCTAAATTTATTCTCAATGATTATTGTTGTGAAGTGCAAATTTAAATTTAATGTATAAAATAGTGAAAAGCAATATCAACTTTATCCTATTTGAGTTATAAAAAAAAAACTTTATCATATTTGCTAAAAAAAATTGAATAGAATGATTTACCATTATTGAACATATTATTTAATTGTTATATTGAATCTTTCAAATTGTTATATTGAATTTTTCAAACATGTAGTATGTATATCTAAAATGTTATTTTTTATTCGATTTCCTGTTAAGTTTCAATTACTTGATCTTGTTTAGCAACAATTACTTTTTTTTTTTACTTGTTATTACTATTTTCTACAACTACTGTGAAGAGATTTATATTCCAAGGTAAACCATATTTTATATAATTCAAATTACTTACGAACCAAAAAGCTAGGTTTTCCTTATTATTAATAAGGATTCAGAACTCATCTAATCTAAAGAGTTTGATATTCCAATCTTAATTGTATGCACGAAGTAAGAGTTCACTTCCAAAATTTTACGAGTAAAAATATCAAAATGGTCCAATACAGTCTGCAATATTAAATATTTACATCAGCAGATTTTTTGCAAAATGATTCCTAAAAAACAACTCATATTTTTCATTGGAATTTATATTTTTAAAATAAAACAGAATTGCAAAATTAGTTATGCAGCATCTCAATAGCTTGGATGTATTCTAAAACGGTAGCTTAGCTCCCATTAATGCTTCATCAATTACCTTGTGGTTCTTGATGAGAGACCCTAAAAATAATACCGGAAACAAATATCCAAAATGATCTGAACCAGCCCTTAATTTGCAACTCTTTGAAGAGTCCACCAAGCTTCCAAATCTAGTGAATAGATTATTTCCTTCCATCAATATTCCATGAATAACAACATTAATAATTGAATAAAGGAATAGTAAAATGGTAAATGCCACAATTATATACACCACAGACAGGTTCTGTACGAATATATAGGTTTAAATCAAAGAATAATCAAAGAATAGAGGTTTAAATCATTTGAGCAAATACGAATATATATATATATATATATATATATGGAAGTCATAAAATATGAAATAGAACCCTAATATTAAGTATGAAAAGAAACAAATTACCTTCATAAGAAACAAAATTGGTATCTATGTTATCAAACAAAAGAAGAACACACAAATATGAGTTTCCAAGTATGATTTTCCAGCAATGATGAACCTGACTTTGGGGATCAAAGTGTATGGTCAATATGTGCATAAGGAAATCATCTTGAAGGCATCACATCTGATCCTGACCCTTTGTGTCATTTGGTAGATCATATACTAAATTACATTTACCAGCAAGAGCACCTTATTTCACTTTTGAATGCCCATGAGATTAATAACAACTTATGTATCCATGAAATTACCATTAGAGATGATATAGCCACTGACCAGGAAGGAAGGCTCCTTGAATGCAGTACCAATAAATGAATGGCGCGGAGTAAACTTCTTCATTTTCCTATAGAAAACAATAATTGAGATGGTTGCCAAAAAAGAAGGGGGAATCATACGTAAAACGGATTGTGGAAAAAGCCAACTTGGACTGAGAGTGTGACTCATAACACGATAAAGCAATAGAAAGGATAATTAAATCTTACACAATATGTTTTATGTATGTTTTGTAAACAATCAGCTGTAAAAAAAAAAAAGGCATTGCAGATGAGCTATGTTTTGTTAGACTAAAATAGAAAGGATCAAACCCTTAGCAGCTCCAAAATCTCTCTGGGAACCCAATTGAGCACCTCCGTAATATCCATGTCCTAGTAAGGACTGTAAAGATAATTGTATTGCAATCCTATAAAGATCAATCACATACAGGTTTGAATCCACAAAATCGAAATCAGGGAGAAATTAGGGTTTGAGAAATACTTACCATATCTGCAGAGGTGATTGGATATAACTTATGTGCATTTTCACCACCTGCAAACCATTAGAAGCCAAAAACCAACAAATAAATTCATAATTAAGAGACAGAAATTCAGCGTGAGTTCAGTCTGGTTTAGAATAAATCCAAATTGATGAAATCATGTCATAGACCTGAAAAATCCATTAACTTAAAAAGCCTGTATATAATCTGGTAGCAAGAAATGGCCAGGGTTTTTGGGTTAATATAGGAAGTTTGAAGTCGATTTCAGTTTTCACCAAAGATATGAGTTTAGTTTAGGACTGAGGAATTTTTATCAGATAAGACCTCTGTTCAAATATACTGGATTTTAAAAAATATTATTGATTTCCTAAAAAACAGAGAAATGGTGATAGATTAGGAAGATGTAAAATAAAAAGTTCAAAAAAAATATCAAAATTTTCGTTAAATTGACACATCAGTTTAAATGCCTTAGTATCTTGACAAGTGACATTTTGTTTCCACATTTTATAGATATAATAGACTGAATCTATATAAAATAAATCATTAAATTAATAAAAGATAACTATAATAATAAAATGTTTTATTAGATACAAGTAATATGTATAATATTATTAACTGATATTATAATTTTTTTTTATTACATGCTAGTGACTGGGTCAGTTTAAGAGACCAAAAACCTCAACTAGGTTAGTCTCTAGCACACAAAAATAAACCACTAGGCCGAAAAATTATAAAAGGAAAAGAAAGAACTTACAAAAGTGAAAAAAAAAACTACATGAAAAAATTGAATCATTCCAGAAAAATTCATTCGAAATAAAGGAATTACAGAACTCGAGTAAGAAATGCACTAATTAAGAGAAACATTATGAAGGCCAAAGCAAGGGAAAGCATCCGCTGCTCTGCTTCTCTCTGATGCATGGGCGATTTTGTAATTTCTCCCAAATTTTGAGTTTCTGATAATTGCATATTCAGCGCTTGTTTTCTTTGGAAATTTTATCCTCGTTATAAAATTACAATGATAATAATTTTATCAATATTAAAATATTTTTTAGTAATATGCAAATATTCTCATTAAAGTATTTGTAATGATTTAAAATCTACTCATTAAAATATTTAACGATAAAAAAATCATCTCATTAAAAGTTTAAAATGATTAAAATTCTTTCTCATTGAAGTGTTTCAAGTGTTTATAATGGTATTTCTCCTCATTAATGATATTATTTAAACTAAAATCGTAAGGGAGTTGTGATTGCATAAAATTTCTACGAATGAGTCCCAAGGTTATGCTATCCCGCTAGCTGTCATGCTCCAACAAAGTTTTGGTTATTCCATATTGTTCAATAAGCCTCAGTAAATACCCTAACATCACCGGCCAATGCAATTCTGAAATATTAGAATGAAATACCCAGAGGCAGAAAGAGAACTAATATAGTCTGCACTATAGAATTCATTTAAAAATGAAAACCTAATATACCAAATTCTACAATTCAAATAGAACTAGTGGAAGAGATACAATCAGACCAAATTTTACATGAAATGCCACTTTTTCTCATTTATGTATCTTATGGTATTTCCACACGTGATGTATTTTTAAAGTTTTATTCCCTTTATTCACTGTCAGAAATTGAACTTTTCGTAGGGAAAGATTAGTGAAAAAAATTAATTCCCCACTTACTGAAATATATTTTGCACGGAATTTGTAATTTCTGCATAAAAGATAACAATTTATGGTTTATCTATAATTTCCTCACAGTTAATAAAATATACTATGGGAAGTTACAATTCTACCACAAAACATCATATCACTACAAAAAAAAGCCCTTTACCGACGGTTTTTTTCTACTTTATCGACAGTTTTAACCGTCGTTAGAGATAGTAGCGGCGGTTTTAAAAACTGTCGCAAAAGTGTTGTCAATTCAGTTGCTACATTTACCGACGGTTTTATTAGGACGTCGGGGAAAGGTTTTTAATAGGGACGCTATCCTACTGGCGGTTTAAACCGCCGCTAGAATCGATTTTCACAAAAAAAAAATACAGGATTTAGCGACAGAAGATAGGTCGGTAAACTGTCGCTAAAAATTTAGTACCTCAATGAAAAATTTACCGACGAATATTTTGTCACTAAATCCGTAATGCCACAAAATTCATTTTTTCGAGACTATGTCTAACTGTAGCAAACAGTTATAACCACATACATCATGCCATTCCAATCATATCATGCCATTCCAATCAAATTTTACAATAAACCTCACCAATATTGTCAATACTGAAACTAAAAATAACAAAATATGAAATCAACATAACTAAAATTAAATCAACAATTGAACTTCTTCATGTAAATAAAGACCTTGAGCTATGCATATCTCCTTTTTCACTTCTTTGAAGCATGTTCTGAATCCTTCATCTGTCTACCTATTTTTCCTCTCCTCTTTACTGTAATCGCAACGAAATCTAGAATTTATATTATCCTCGTTAAATCACCCATCCAACCTACCAATACATGCTTTTGGGAGTAGGAACTTTCAAAATCAGAAGAAATTAAATCTAGAATTTATACTAACCTCGGCCACAATGAAGGCGTGGTACCCATGTGGAACTCTATGGGGCAGTTCGACTATGGCAACGGGATCAGCTATCCATTTGGCTTAGATGCATGTGTCAAGAAAGAAGACAAAACCCAAGGAAACAATAAAAATTCATGGAAATAGTCACTAGAAAATTTGCTATTTGAACATAAATGATAAAATTGCTAAGGTTTTAGAGAATACCATCTGAAAAATGGATCAGAACCCTTTTCTAATCTTCCAATCACTTCAAGGGAACCTTAAAACCTGTCCACCAAGCATAAACAATAAAATTGCTAAGGTTTTAGAGAACCAGAATTTGCCTTAAAAAGGACAATAAAACCAACAGCCACCATCATATACATGTACAACCAAAAACATTATCAGCAGTAAAATGGAAACATAAAAAGTAAGTTTCAATAACGGAAAATTATTTGACTAGTTTATTATGTTCTTGGAAACCATTCTCTCTACGTGTTTTGTGGGTTTGTTTAACTTCAGTTTCAGCACAGAATTGAACTCTTAGTGATCTCAACAATAATTTATAAAGGCACATCACTCACCTCAATTAAGGCGCTGTATCTTCTGTCCACTTTTGATGTAAGGTGGAGAGCCTCAGAATGGAAAGGAGAGTTATTGCCGACAAAAAGTGGAAATGGTAATCCATTAAAGCCTGTTACACATTCCGAGTTTAATAATCAAGTAAACAAAAAAATAGAAGCAGAGAAAAATTGCTAGCATTTGGGTTATAAGGATGTAGAGTAATACTGACCCCCTTCTGGTCCCACAATTATTAGTCCGCTCGATTCTTTTCTTGATGAAGACAATATACTAACCACCGGAGTAGCTTCTGCTGCTGCCAGAAAAGATATCTTTGACTGGCCAATCTGTATAGAAATAAACAAGAGCCAAAATTTCAACATATTATCGTCTTGATGATTCAGGAAGGAAAAGTGATGCAGCGGAAATAAACAGACTTTCGTCTTAAACGAATGTTCACGCATGAACAATGCATAAAACCGTGAACTATCGTTGAATCGCGCACGACTAACAAAAATTGAAAAAAAAGAGAATAAACTCTGAAATTTTTATTAATCGAAAACTGCTTACATAAGGTGGGGGTCGAGCCTTTATATAGGCTAACGAATAAAACCTAATCCGAAACCTAAAAGGAAAAGCAACAAAACAGGAAAATAACCGAAAGTGCGATAAAACACAAAACTGCCGTTTTGAGGCCCTAAACGACCTCGGATGGCTCAAAATAGCCAAATGCTCACGCGGGTTATTACTGTAAATTAGAATGTCATCAAAATAAACAACGACACTAGTACCAATAAAAGGTCGCAAAACCTGGTTCATAACTCGCATGAAAGTGCTAGGTGCATTTGACAACCCGAACGGCATCACTAGCCACTCATACAGTCCTTCGCGTGTTTTAAAAGCTGTTTTCCACTCATCTCCCTCCCGAATGCGAATCTGATGGTATCCGCTCTTCAAATCCAGCTTCGTGAACACAGTAGCTCCACTCAACTGATCCAACAGGTCATCTAAGCGAGGGATAGGAAATCGATATCTGATCGTGATTTTATTGATAGCCCTACTATCCACGCACATTCTCCAAGTGCCATCCTTCTTTGGAATCAACAGGGCTGGTACTGCACAAGGGTTTAAGCTCTCTCTAATGTACCCATTTGCTAGCAACTCTTCTACCTGCCTTCTCAACTCTTCATGCTCCCCTGGACTCATTCTATAATGTGGCCGGTTGGGTAATGCGGCCCCTGGCTCAAGATCAATCTAGTGTTGAATTTCCCGCATGGGTGGTAAACCAGTGGGCAATTCTTCTAGGAACAGATCATGAAATTCTGACAGCAACGGCTTAACTTCTTCTAGAATTACCCCATCTTGATCTGCACGTTTACCCATCAACAAATACACCACATCAGTATCCCGAAGCTCTTCCTCCAACTGTACCCGATTCACCAATAAGATGCTGCTGGTGGGCGCTGCTTTGCTGACTTCCTCCTTCCTAGGGACCAATACAATTTTAGCACCATTGAAAACAAAACTGTAAGTATTGGCCCTACCATTATGGAATGCGATCCTGTCAAACTGCCACGGTCGTCCCAAAAGAAGATGGCATGCATCCATAGGTACCACATCACACCACACCTCATCTTTATATCTAGTTCCCACAGAAAAAGATACCAAAACTCATTTGGTTACGTCAACTCACCTCCCTACTTCAACCAGGCCAATTTGTATGGTGCTGGATGTTTTTCAGGTACCAGCTCTAACTTCTGCACTGCCTCTGTTGAGATGATATTTTCACAACTTCCAGAATCAATAATAAACTCACACACCTTCCCCTTAATAGTGAAAGTGGAATAAAAGATGTTATTTCGTAGCCACCGTTCCTCCACAGCTCGGGGCGTGAGACACGATCGTCTTACAACCAACGACGTCCCAACATCTCCTATCACAATCTCCTCATCTATAGGCTCCTCATCATCAAAGACAGGTTCTCCATCTAAATCCCGATAATAGACAGTCTCCTCTCCTTCTCCCGTTTCAGCAAACATCGCTTTCTTTCCTCCCTTTCTACAGTCAGCTTGTGTATGCCCAACCTCACCGCATGAGAAACACTTCATAGAACTACTGCTTGGGCCAGTTCGTCTATTAGTAACAGGTGCTGCTGCTGTTGTAGGGGCAGAAGTTTTTACAAATTCCCGAGTTCCTCCTATAGACTGCCCGAACCCGCTAACACGCCTCTTCTCCAGTTGGACTGCCCTTTGATGCGCTGCAGAAACCGACATGGAATCAAACATATTGACGGTTTCCCTAATCTGTTCTCGTAAACCACCAATATACCTGGCCACCAATTGATCTTCTGTCTCATGTACCTCATTCCGAGCAATAAGCTGGTAAAATTCGGTCGTATATTCATCAACTGAACGACTCCCTTGCCGCAGATTCTGCAATCTCTGGTACATAATACGCTGGTAATTGTATGGCAGGAACGTCGCCCGTATATGCTTCTTCATCTTCTCCCATCTTGCAATTTTCGACTTGCCTAGTCGAACCCTAGTTTGCTTCAACTGCTGCCACCATGCCATCGCCATATCTTTGAGCCGAGTAGCGACTAAAGGCACCCTTTTATTTTCAGGAACACCCTTAAATTCTAGGATCTCTTCCACAGTGGTCAACCAATCAAGGAACTCTTCAGGTTGAAGGGAACCCCGAAACTCAGGAATCTCTGTTCTCATCCCATCCTCCCAACGCCTATCATCTCCCACAATACGTGGTGGACGAGGCCTCCGGACTTCTTCATAATACTCCTCATCAGTTCCTTCTTCATCAAAATCAGCAGCAAATAGATTCCTTTGCTGATGAAGATACTGCGGATTAGGGTTTCGTTGTCCCTGATTTGCGAACATGTCACCCAACCTCCGTGTCAGTTGATCCACGATGTCATCGAATCGCTGTTCGAATCGTTGCCCTATCTCTTGCTCAACCCCCTGTCCAATCCTTTGTTCCAGCTGTTGTTGATCCTCTCGCGCGTTAATCTCATCCACTCCTCTTCTCTTGGGCGGTATGACGATAACGGCTTAAGCTCTGATACCAACTGATGCAGCGGAAATAAACAGACTTTCGTCTTAAACGAATGTTCACGCATGAACAATGCCTAAAACCGTCAACTATCGTTGAATCGTGCACGACTAACGAAAATTGGAAAAAAAAGAGAATAAACTCTGAAATTTTTATTAATCGAAAACTGCTTGCATAAGGTGGGGGTCGAGCCTTTATATAGGCTGACAAATAAAACCTAATCCGAAACCTAAAAGGAAAAGCAACAAAACAGGAAAATAACCGAAAGTGCGATAAAACACAAAACTGCCGTTTTGAGGCCCTAAACGACCTCAGATGGCTAAAAAACACGTCCACCATGGGCGTAGGATGAGGAGAGATGTGGCGTATATCATGGAGCGATGTGAGATTTGCCAAACCTCTAAGGGACATGCTACTAATACCGGATTACGTATGCACTTACCGGTTCCGGAAACCATTTGGGAGGATCTCTCAATGGATTTTGTGTTGGGGTTACAGAGGACTCAGCGCGGTATGGATTCTATCTTCGTGGTAGTGGACAGATTCTCGAAAATGGCCCACATCATCCCGTGTCGGAAGACTAATGACGCCACTACCATTGCTAAGATGTTCTTCCGTGAGGTGGTAAGGTTACATGGGGTTCCTAAGAGCATAGTGTTGGATAGAGACACGAAGTTCGTTAGTCATTTCTGGCGGACTTATTGGGCTATTCTTGGAACCGCCTTGAAGTTTAGTACCACGGCTCACCCACAAACGGATGGGCAAACTGAATCGGTAAACCGGACTTTGGGAAACCTATTGAGGAGCAAGTGTCGGGACAAACCCAAGATGTGGGACTATGTACTGGCCCAAGCCGAGTTTGCCTATAATTCCGCCGTGAGTTCGACCATCGGGAAATCACCTTTCGAGGTTGTGTACACCAAAGCACCGAACCATTCTCTCGATTTGGGAGAGGTTCTGAAGGGGGAGAAGAAGAGTGTGGCGGCACACAATTTGGCAAATGACTACCTTCAAATGCACCAAGAAGTTCGGCATAGCATCGAAGAGAAGAATAGTAAGGTCAAGGCCAAGGTTGATGAACATCGAAGGGATGTGCAATTTGAGGTCAGGGATGAGGTGATGGTATATTTGGGAAAAGAGAGGATCATGCATGCCACTAGTAGAAAATTGAGACCGAGGAAGTATGGCCCGTACCGAGTTGCCAAGAAGATTAGTGCAAATGCCTACCAACTAACCCTTCCTAATTGGCTTGGGAAGATGTCTTCTTCTTTTAATGTGCAGGACCTTATCTTGTGGAAACCGGAGGGAACGTTGCCAATCAAGGCATCGGAGGCGGAGTCCGGCTCTTTCAAAGAAGGGGAGAATGATGAGGGCATCCCTTCTCTAAGTCCGATCCCGGACCCACAAGACGAGAACAGCGAAATCCGGGGTAACCAGCCAAGCACGCGGGGCGTGCTCACTAAGACGCGAGGCGTGACGAGTCCCATTTCCGAAGAATTGTCCAGGAGCTCAGGAACGCGGGGCGTGGATTCGACATCCGAGAAGAAACCATTCAGAGAGGTCAAGTACGCGAGGTGTACGCCTAGGGACGCCACGCGTGGATCCCAACCAACAGAGCCACCAAGTCCAGGAGCTCAACTACGCGGGGCGTGATAAGGGCCACGCGGGGCGTGTTCCGCCAGGAGGATACTTCTCCTCCAAGTTCTTGTGGATGGGGACCATTTCTGCTACTTGCTTAATTACTGTTTTGCCATCACTCACAATTTACTAGACTGCCATTATTTCCTTCCCTTCCCATCTTACCTTTGTTCATATGTTTTGCTAAAAACCCTATTCAAGGGCTTTTAGTCTTTTCTCCCATGTTTAGATGGAGTATTTAAGCCTTTCTTTTTGTAATGTTGAACAACTTTGATGAAATTGAAATTAAAGCCTCCATTGGAGCACCAAGGTTATCCTTGTTGGGTTTACTCAACCTTCTAGTTTAGCTAGAGAAGTTGTAATCTTTGTGAGTTTACGATTAAAACTCTCATTCGACTTCAATCTATATCAGACGTCCCCTGGAGCCTCCCATTTAAGGGGTTCTAATCTTTTTTCTAATCAAATTCAAAATTTATTTCAATTACAATATACTAAATATTTAAATAACCATTGGTAAAAATTATATCAAAATAATAATAATTATTGTATATCTGAATTTAATAATAACCATATATAGAACAATAATACAGTCTTAAAAAATGAAATGGAAAGTTGATAACAATAACACAATTTTTTTTTTCAATCACGCGTCTTAACGATAATAGCATAATAGGGGGTCTCCAAAATTTTCACAACTTATATTTCAACAATAATATGGATAAGTTACAAATTAGTCATATGGTTATTTGGGGAGAGAATATTTAACTTTTACATACAAAATATTGCAATTTTAAGCCTAACATTTACCAGACTGTGCAATTTCAAATGCTATTAGCGGAAGATAACCTCATTAACATAAGATGAGTTTATTTTCATTAATTATTAGAATCACAAGCCTTATTGAATGGTTAGAACTCTAGAAATTGAAGAGTAAATACAATATAAAATTGCACATGGACTGCATTTGCACTACCTTTATAAACATTAGATTTAAAATTATATTATTTTATATGTTAGGACTAAATTAGTTATTCTCTAATAATTATAGAGTTAAATTTAAACCTTAGTTCTTCGTTCTTTTCAAATTTCGACAAAATTTTGATCTTTACTTAATTCCATTTAGTCTAATTAAAAATTAATTAAGTTATACTTATAAAAAAATGGAGGATAAAGTTACCAATGGCCTCCTAATTAGCATTTTTTATTATTTGTAATTATTTCATGCAATTAGTACTTAATAACTGAAACCGTTAATAAAAGTCATTTTTTAGAGAGGAATCTCTAGAAGTGATGATTTTAGAAACAAAAAATATAGTTTCATGAAAAATATCATTCTAAACCACTTTAATTCTTAATTATTTCAATTTGAATGCTGCTAATGGTCTTTTTTAGATGTTAGTCAAAGTTTAGTGACCATAGTATTTAAAAGTGTAAAGTTGAGTGACTTTTGAGTTACATTTTGAAATTTAATAACTATACAGTGAAAATGTGGAAAATTCAATGATCACGATATAATTTACCCTATGGATAATGTTTTGGTTATAATTAAGGAAAAGGTAAAGTTAAGAAAAAAAAACTAAAACTATGTACTTTTATTTTTTGTTAAATTGGTATCTAATTTTTTTTTTTCAAACGAAACTGAGGTTTTCATTTGCAACTAGGAGATAATTGAGATTTTTCGCTTTACTAAAAAAACCTCAAAATTAAAATGAGTATTTACGACCTCAAAATTGAAAAATTGAAAAGCCTGCTGATATTCTAAGTAAATTTAATACTTCAATTTTTTTAATTTTCAGGTCATTTAAATCTATTTATTCCACTATCTTTTGTAGGTCTATTAACCATTGATTGATTCATTTATTAAATTTATTCTTTCATTCAAAAAAATCTAGTTTGGTGAGGAGAGAGAAATAATATGTTTTAAATAGAGAAAGTTTAAAAAATGATGATTTGTGAAAATAAAAAATGCTTCCTTAGTAAATGTGGTAGTAAACAACTTTGATTCTTAAAATTTTGCATTTTGAGATCGTTAATGGTCATTTTTATAGTGTCAAATTAAAAATGTTTGGTGATTTAAATATTTATAGACTTCTTAGTAATGTTAGTAAGAGAAAAGTGGGTTTGAAAGAGTTGTATGTTGATGAGAAGAAAGTTCTTTCTGAGAAAAGAATTTGGGTAAGATTGTTGAGTATGTTGGAAGAATGTGACTAGAGAGTTAAATGTGAGAAAGGCCGAATGAAGATGTTAGCTAAGAAATCAAGAAAGAAGTATGTGAAGAAGTCTTCTAGTAAATATGATAGGAAGATTTATGTGCACTAGTACAGAAATGGCCTATGGCCACAGTCGTTTACCCTCATTAGCCACGGTTTCGCGAACGTGACCAAAGGGGGCGTTGCAAATGCTTGGCATCTTTAGCCACGGTTGTTCGACTGTGACCAAAGGGGCATTAAAGTCGGTTTTTACATATAACCGACTCTAATGTCTTATGTTTTGGCCAAAAACCAACAAAATCCAGAACCCACAAGACCGAAAACCAACAAAATCCAGAAGAACCAACACCAACACGCACGGAACCCAGAAGATCAAACACCAATAAACTCATATAAACCTATAAGAAAGGACACAAAAAACAAAATCATAAAGAAACCTAGAAGATAGAATACGAAATCCATCTAATAATGAAGCTTAGAAGAATAACAATTCAAACCCATTCACTAACCTCTTTTCTGATGCTTCTGCCACAAACACGAACGAAACAGGAGAAAGCTAGGTTGAGAAAAAGGAGGAGAGAAAGAGAAGGAGAAGCACGATATATCATGCTTAAGTGGGTCTTTAGAGTCGGTTATTTAAATAACCGACTCTAATAAGGAATTGGCGTTGGTTTTCAATTGAACCGACACAATTAATCCAATAATTGGCGCCAAATTAACCCAGTAATTGGCGTTGGTTCAAGGTGAACCATAGCCAATTACTGACTAATTAGCTTCAGTTTAATGTAAACCGAGGCTGATAATTGGGTCATTGGCCTCGGTTTAATAAGATCCGAAGCCAATGACTGGCCAAACTGCCAACCAATTTAAAATATCACATTTAAAGTCGGTTTTTTTTTTTAAAAACCGACCCCAATAACATATTTATTTGAGTCGGTTTTTTAAATAACTGACTCTAATTGCCTGTAGCCACAGTGTTTTAAATAACCATAGCCAATAAGGCGTGGCCGTAGGCTATTTCTGTACTAGTGGTGATTCGTAAATTCAAGGGTATGTTGATTTTTTGTTTTGTTTTATTTTAAATTTAGTAAAATTCACAATTTTTTTTTTGTACGTAATAATCAAGGTGGCCTTCTTTTTTTTTCAACTGGGAAACTCTTCAAGCGTGTAAGGATGTATTTGATGATGTCTTTGAACATAGTGTAGGTGTTTCTTCTTCCCGCATGTAAGATATCACAATCAAATTCCCATGGCGTTTCTAGGAGCATGTGTCATTTCTACTACATTGCACATAGTTCATCTTGATAAGCCCTAGCAAAAGGAACTTTATACTAATGTGTAACTTGAAGCTCCTCTAGATCTTTGATCCAACCAGTACAATAAGATATATGGTGTGGTTTAGGAACCAAACCAAAGTTACTCAAGACGACTTGACTTGTGATATTCTTGGCTTCCTCCATCGGCTATCAGCTCACATTTTCCCCACGAATCAAGCATCAAGTTTTAAATAATTGATGTTTTGGTTCATGCTCTTCCTTACTAGACATTAGTACCCTCGTCATCAAATTAACAACATGCTCATCCCCGGAAGTACAACTCTCAAGCGAGTCGCATATAACACTCAATCACCATTATCATCATGATCATCATCATCATCATCTAGCTCATTCTTAGAATTTTTCTTCTCTTTATCAATCTCATTCTCGAATCATCATCTTCCTCCTCATTCTCATTTTCAAACACGTTACTCTCTCCTTCAACGCAATCTCGCTTCCCAGAAGCCACTTTCCCACGATCTATCTCTTTGGTTCATCACTACCCTCATTTGAAATTAACGCATTAGTCACATGGAATTCCACATTCCCAGCTTCCATTTTCTTCTCCTAATGGCTTAACTCTTGATACATTTTCCATGTTTAACTCGATTTAAGTTACATGCTACTTCCTAAAACAGTTGATTTCATGAACCTTTCTCCCATCACCGTATCCTTCAACTTCCATACATAAAGTGATTTCAGCATTCTCAAAGAAAATATCAAGTCTAGTGTCACTTTCCCATTCTTCAAGGACAATACTCTCATCTTCCTTGAGCATACAAGTGAAGTTATACCTAAGGGAAATTTTATCAACATGTATGGGACACCCTTTCCCAGACGAGCTTTCCCAATATTACCATACACAAAATTAAGCTCCCCAATGTCCTCACTCACTATAACTCCTTCCTCCTTATTCATAGAAGAATTCAAATTCTCATTTACAATTTCATTACCCACAAACACAAAATGAGAATTTAAATCATCATTAACAACACAAATATCGAACTTCTCAATGGAAATTTTATTACCCATAACTTCAAAATAAGAAATTGAAAAATTAGGGTTTACCTTTTGAGAGTGTAATGGAGGAAAGATAAGTGATGACTCTTTAAGAGGTACCATTGGGTCTTATTGGCATTTCTAAGAGAACTTTATATTCTTCTCCATTTAGTTGACTTAAGAATTTCTCAAAATCTCATCTCATCTCTTGTCTGAGGCTTTCCATCTTGTTCTTCATATGTTGTTCAAAGCTTTCTGTTTCGTTTTTAATCTCTTGTATATAAAACTGCTAGTTTTTCTCCATTGATGCTTTTAACTTTGGTGGAATCAAGTGGTCAAAGAAGTTTATCTTACCACACGATCAAGGCTCTGATACCAAATGATGTTGGGAGGAGTAGGAAGGGAGAGTCATTTGAAGGTTCTAAACCTACAAAGATAATTTTCAAACTCAACTTGAAGGAGTTAGTCCTAAAAAATGATATGAGTATCTCTCTCAAAAGAGAAATGTCAGAACTTGCTTAATTAATGATTAAGTTCTTTAAATGAAACAAATGAATTTATACCAAAAACCCTAAGGCTAAAATTCCATCAAAACCCAATTACATAAAATCTAACCAAATAGTCAAATTACAAAACTATCAACACTAAGGTCTTATTTTAATTTAACTAAAGAAACTAATTGAAGAAAAGATAACATCATAAAAGAAATTAAGACATAAAGATAAAGATGAGAAGTGTGGAGGAGAAATTGTAAATTTCCATGAGAAAAAGGACTTGGGGGGAAGTTTTCCTTAAAATCCGTAATTACACTCATTTTTCAAAATGGGGACGCCGACTAGGGCTGTAAATGAGCTGAGTCCCTCATCAACGACTCGGTAGTCGGATCGATTAAAGGTCGGCTTGATTTGTTAACGAGTCACTCGTGAGCACAATTTACTGCTGGCTCGGTTCGTAAACGAGCAGAGCTTGAGCAGGCTAAAGCTCGGCTCGAAAGCTCGCGAGCAGCTCGATTAGAACATTTATGTTCGTTCACAAATGTCTAAACTTAATATTATGTCATTTGCTATTTGCTATTAGATGAATTCATTCGCAAATATAATAAATGAGTAATAGACAAACTATTTGTAAGCATCTTGTTTTTTTATTCACGAACTTTGCTTGTGATCTTGTTTATGTACACAATTATAGAGCTATTTGCGAACAAACTTTATAAATGTAATTAACGATTTACTCAACCAATTCATGGTTAGATAATTTTCTTAATGAACCAAATTCAAATAGGATTTTGGGCTCGAAACAAGTTCGGCTCGAGCTCGTTTATTTTCTAATGAGCTGAGCCGAGCCGAGCTTGAGCATGCCAAAGCTCGGCTCGGGCTCGGGCTCAAGCTCGTTAATTTTATAGTGAGCAGAGCTTGAGCAAGCCAAACCTCGGCTCGATTACAGTCCTAATGCTGACCCTATGTTTGAGGTCGCCAATAATAAAGGCTACTGCCTTGAAATTAAAACGCTCGGGTCGACGACCCCAACCCCTGATCGCGACCTGGGACCTAAAAAGTCCTTCTTGCACATTTCTATTATCCCGACGTCATCATGATGCGTTCCAATGACCCCGGATCATCCGACACATTCCAAAAACTCAAATTATCTCGTTTAGCACTATTTTTTTGGGTTAATAAAAACATAATGATCTATGATTCTCCCCTTTATTTGGAGTTGAACCTTCTTTAAGCCGATTTCTCTTTATTACTGGTTTTAGCAATTTTGGTGAACTTGATGGATTCATCAATTTAGGGACATAATTTAAGAATTTGCTTAGGCAAATCTATGGGATATTTTTGGTTTATGTTTTGAGAGTTCCCTTTAATTGAATAAAGTGGGAGATATGAAGGATCGTGAAAATGATTTTTAATAAGAAATACCTGTAATTGAATTTTTTTTAATGAATTTTCTCGTTGCATATTGTTCATTATTAGACTTACTTTTCTTTGATTTGTTAGCTTAAATTTTTATTTTTCTATACATTTTATACTATCCCCATTACAACTTTGTAAATACCTTTTGATTTGTGCATTTATTTTATAAAGATCGATTAGTGGAGATTACATTTAAGTACAAACTTATTGTAGTTTATGATTTGCATTTAATATTGTGAAAAATTAATATAAAAAATATTATTGAGCTCTAATTAGTAGCTTAACCTTTTGTTTTAATTGATTTATTGATATCGTACCAGAACTTCTTAAACCAATTGGTCAAGGTTCTTAGACCAAGTGGTCGAGGTTCGAATCTTACCAACCTCATTATAATTGGTGGAATTAAAAACACATTTTATAAATCTGTGTGGGAGGGTGTATCAAAATTAATATTAAAGTTACCCTTAAAAAGTATAACCTTCAAGGAAACTCTACACGAAACTGATGATTCCTTTCATGTAGAATTTCTTGGCTAAGTATCAACATGGGATGGAAATGAAGGAAGGATTCTTTGTTTCTATCGGAGTATTGAAGATCATGTACACTTCTTTTTATTCTATAATTTATAAGTCTTTCTTTTTTTATAAAATATAATGTTACAAGGTGTTATAACACATTTACTACATTGAAGTTTCTTTGTACATATAGAACTCACAAAAAGTACAGGATATAGAGATATATATATACATATATATATATATAGTGGTGTGCTTTATTTGCATCGAATATTTAGTAGAGAATATTACCATATCATCAGCCATCACTTCCCATGGTGCTTATAGTGCCCATGATGGCAATTGCCATGGAGCTTGTAGCATCCATGGTGATGCCCATGGTGGTGTCCATGGTGGTAGTGTCCGTGGTGGTGGTGTCCATGGTGACCATGGTGCCAATGATGGTGGTGGTGGTGGCGGTATCCCTCGTCACCATCTAGCGTGTGGTGTCCTGTGATTTCTGTATAATAAACAGATTCATGTACAAATCAAATAATAGAAGATTTGAAGAGGTTATGGTTTCAAAATCAGAGTCTGAAATTCTAACTATTTGTAAAATCTATTGAAATGAGATTACAGCAGGTTAATTAATTATTACTTACGGGTTTGAGCAGTTTCAGTAAGGATCCGAGCTGAGACCTCAGAGGAAATGAGAAGTGCAACAGCAAAAGCAAGCCCAAGGATCAGAATCACTGTCTTGCACATATTTTTGTTTTTTTTTTGCTTAGTTACCGAAACCCAATTAAAGAATTATTACACTACTTAATTAATATGCTGGATGATGGTGCAGTAAAGAGTTAATGATCTGTTCAATTTATAGGATTTTTGGGAGAGAAACAAGTGAGAAAATGGATCACTAAATTCTCAAAGAAATTAATCAAACGTATCTCTTGTGTACAGGGGCGAATCCAGCCCAGAGCCCGGGGGCCAAAGCCCCCTCGGCCATCGGCTCCGCCCTTGAGTGTCGTTATTTTTGTCCCGTATAGCCACCCCAAATATTAGTATATATTTAACCTATATAGTATTATCTTAAAAGTTTAAAGTAGTTGAATTGGTTAAGAGTCTTGTTTTTAAGCTGAGAGGTCATGGTTCAAACCACACCAAACTCATTTTTTGTTTTCATATGAAGTTATTTTTATTATATCTCTTTTTTTAAAAATTTATTTATCTCTTTTCTATAAAACAAATCAATTTCTTATTTTGAGATTCAATTTAACTTAATTTCTAAATTAAATTTTATGAAAATTATAAAAAAATTATAGCTAAAAATAAAAAAAAAGTGTGAAAATGTTACAATTTTTAGCTAACATACCAAAACCATAAAGTTTAAGTGTGCTAAAAGCTTAAAAAAAAAATTCCACCCCTAACAGACTGGACTTCGAAAAATTACTCCCAATAATCGGACTAAAATCAGCCCCCCGGACGTCGATTCCTGGATCTGCCACTGCTTGTGTAAGCATATATAACTAATGGAGTAAAAAAAAAAATAGATCCAGATTACACTTTGTTTCAAAACTTCTTACAACAATGCACGTAACTTCCATGTTTTACTATTTTTTGTTTCTTAAAACTTATCAACAAGTTCAAAATAAGGTGGCGGTGTTACTAAAAGGAAGTTCAAGATATAAGTTGTTTTTCTTTTCAACTATCTGGAATTTATTACGTGCCCTATTATCACTTTAATGCTTGTATCACTGTTGTTTCTTTAGGCACTGGTATCACAAAATATATATAACCTGGTTTTCATTGAGACTCAAACATTTTCACGTGTTGTCAATTATAGCGTTATACTGTCAAATTAGTCAATTCTAACTCAATCCAAAATATTTTATGTCATAATGGTTTCGACGTAATCGGGTTGGTGTTGATGTCCTATTGTGTTTTCGGATCGCATAGAATTTTATTATGTTAATATTTCTAAGTATGTCATGTCATTTTTCTTATTAAGATACTAACAATGAAAATCCAAAAGTTAATACAATGTTTTGTTCGTGTCATGTGGTTATATATCACATTTAATTTTTTTTTTAAATTAAAGATAGACATGAAAAAGTATGAGAGGTCCAAGACGTTTTTCCAAGTAATAATCGGCAGGGGACATTGACATGCCATATGGCCCATGACCTTTGC
Source organism: Euphorbia lathyris (assembly GCF_963576675.1). NCBI lineage: Eukaryota > Viridiplantae > Streptophyta > Magnoliopsida > Malpighiales > Euphorbiaceae > Euphorbia > Euphorbia lathyris. Next base: position 100,780,458 of record NC_088911.1, on the reverse strand, counting down.
AATTGCGACAAGTGACAGAAGGCACATCAACTGGGCAGACACGAGTGTGAGTTCTGCTAGAATGATACCCATTCCATGTTAGAAATATAGGATCACAAACATAAAATAGGGACGTGATTAATCACTGTCCTTAAGGAAATATTAGCCTCCACTATCAATTGCTATTGGGTTTCTGACTAAGTTTCCTCTAGGATTTCCCTAACATAAAATTAATGATAGCAATTTCATTAATTTCTCTATGAACGTATTTGAATAATTAAAACAGTAAGTGAAAAGGTATGAAGAATTGAGGATATTTATAGCCAAAAAGCTGGTTGTCAAAACAGTTATAAAACTGTTTTATCTTTATCCAAAATACAGATGTCTCCAGACAATATGATACGGATTGAAAGCGAGAAATGAAGGTTTTAGTCGTAAACCAACAAAGATGTTCTTCTCAAGCTTAACTTGAAGGAGTGAATCCCGATAACAAGGTATAAACCTTAATTCTCAAAGAGAAATGATATTTGATTGATAAAAAGTTGTTCCATTCTTACAAAATGAGGGTATAAATACATCCCCTAATGACCGACGCTACCCCTATTAGGGTTACAAAAAGGCATAAGACAAAAGGGCAAAATGGATAGTCTGCTCAGACAAGGAGTACGTCGGCGCAGGTACGGACTGTCAGGCTGTCTGTTGGTCGACTTCCTGAGGAAGTAATCTTGGCGATCCGCCCATGCTCATATGTGGATACGCCTTCTGGCGTACTCCTAGATCCGCCTTGCTCGCATGTCTTGGGGATCCGCCCTTCCGGGGCCATCCTCTGTGAGCTTGATTCTTGAAGACCCGATAGAGTCCGCGCGATCAGTGTGGCCAGTTCGGATGTCCGCATCATTCACTCCTTCTTTAAAAGAGTCCGGCACTGATTCGTTTTTATTGAGCTCTAAAGGTCCATCCGATTTCCATGGGCTAAGGTCACGGATGTTGAACGCTGGTGAGACTTTGCCAAGCCAGTTTGGCAATGCTATATGATAGGCATTGGCTTTGATCTTTTTGGTGATTTTATATGGCCCATACCTCCTAGGCCGAAGTTTGCTGCTTGCGGTGTTGGCGAGCCTCTCCTTGCCCAAATATACCATGACCTCATCTCCAACTTCAAACTGTAGGTCCCTGCGGTGCTCATCCGCCTTAGCCTTTAACTTCTGATTTCTATCCTCAAGAGTCTTCCTTACCTCTTGGTGCATCTGCATATAGTCCTGGGCCAGCTGGTTGGCAGTCACATTTCCCTTTGGAAGGTATGCTATATCAAGGGCATGGTTTGGGGTCTTTGTGTATACTACCTCAAATGGTGATCTCCCGGTTCCCGAATGTACAGAGCCGTTGTAGTCGAACTCAGCTTGGGCTAGAACCACATCCCACATTCGGGGCTTATCCTTGCACTTGCTACGCAGTAAGTTTCCCAGAGTTCTATTGACCGCTTCTGTCTGTCCGTCTGTCTGAGGGTGGGCAGTGGTACTAAACTTCAGAGAAGTATCAAAAAGAGCCCACAAGGTCCGCCAGAAGTGACTCAGAAACTTCGTGTCACGATCTGAGACAATACTCTTTGGTACGCCATGTAGTCTGACGACCTCCTTGAAGAACAGTTTAGCAGTTGCCGATGCATCATTGGTTTTTCGGCATGGTATGAAGTGTGCCATTTTTGAGAATCGGTCAACAACCACAAAGATGGAATCCATGCCCCTTTGAGTTCTGGGTAACCCTAGGACAAAATCCATGGACAGATCCTCCCATATAGTTTCTGGTACAGGTAGTGGTAGTTGCAAACCAGCATTAGTGGGGTGTCCCTTGGCGGTCTGGCAGATATAGCATCGTTCTACTAGGTACGCCACATCTCTCCTCATCTTGGGCCAGAAATAACGGGAACTTACTGCTTCATAGGTCTTGTTTCGCCCAAAATGTCCCCCTAGGGATCCGCCATGCAGATCGCGGATAACTTTTTCGCGGATGGAAGTGCAAGGTAAACAAAGTTGGTTACCCCTCATTAGATACTCATCCGTGATGTGATACACTCCATCTCCATGCTGGGTTTTACATTTCTCCCAAATGCTACCGAAATCGGGATCCGCCAGGTATTCTCCTCTGATATGTTCGAAGCAGTCGGTTTCCAGATTGACGGTTTTTATTAGTGCAACCCTCCGACTCAAGGCGTCCGCCACTACGTTTTGTTTTCCCGCCTTATGGATAAGCTTATAGGGGAACTTATCTATGAAGGCGGACCATCGGGCATGCATGGAGCTTCGAAGTTGCTTCTGACTTCCTAGATACTTGAGGGCCTGATGGTCAGTGTAGAGAATGAATTCTCTCCCCACTAAGTAATGCTCCCATACTTTCAATGCCCTCACTATGGCATAAAATTCTTGATCATACGTTGCCCACTTTTGCCGTGCGTCACATAGCTTCTCACTGAAGTACGCAATGGGCCTTTTCTCTTGCATCAAAACACCACCAATCCCAATTCCACTGGCATCACACTCAACTTCAAACAGTTTATCAAAATCAGGATACGCCAGCACTGGCGCTGTACTCAGTTTTTCCTTGATCAAGGCGAAGCTCTCTTCTTGGGCGTCCGCCCACTCGAACCCCTTTCCTTTCTTCAAACATTCTGTCAATGGGGCCACTATGGAACTGAAGTTCTTAATGAATCTTCGATAAAATGTTGCTAGCCCATGAAAACTCCTGATGTCCCCCACATTCCTCGGAGTCGGCCATTCTCGGATGGCTCTCACCTTCTCTCCATCCACTTGGACACCGTCGCCACTAACCACGAATCCAAGGAAAACCAAACTTTCCATGACAAAGTCACACTTCTTGGTGTTGGCGAATAGCTGGTGTTTCCTTAACAGATCAAATACTGTCTGCAAATGCTTCTCATGATCCGCCAAGGTCTGGCTATGAATCAAAATATCATCAAAATACACAACTACGAACTTCCCAATCACCGGGCGAAGCACCTGATTCATTAGCCTCATAAAAGTACTAGGGGCATTGGTCATCCCAAATGGCATCACTAACCACTCATACAATCCATCCCTAGTCTTGAAAGCAGTCTTCCATTCATCCCCAGCTCGAATACGTATCTGGTGATAACCGCTCCTGAGATCAATCTTGGAGAAGACTTTAGATCCGCCAAGCTGGTCCAGCATATCATCCAACCTTGGAATGGGGAATTTGTACTTGATGGTGATCTTGTTGATAGCCCTACTATCAACACACATCCGCCAAGACCCATCCTTCTTCGGCGTAAGTAAAGCTGGAACGGTGCAAGGACTCATACTCTTCCTAATGTATCCCATCTCGATGAGTTCCTCCACTTTCTGTCTCATGATGTCGTTCTCCTTCGGACTCATTCGATACTGTGGGAGGCTTGGTAAGCTAGCCCCAGGCACCAGATCGATATGATGTTGGATGTCCCTCAAAGGTGGTAACCCACTGGGTAGCTCTTCCGGGAACAGATCTTGATACTCGCCAAGTAGGCGGGTCACTTCACTCGGCATTTCCCTTTCGTCCCTTTGGGCGGATTCGTGATTCGCCTTAACCATTACCACGTATACCATTTGGCTTTCTTCACATTCGCTGACAAACGATTTGTGTGTAGGACAGACTACCAAGGTAGACTTCTCGTCGGCCTTTGGCTCTCTCACCATTGGTGTAAGGACAAACTTCACCCCATTCTTCACAAATCTGTAAGTGTTCTCTCTTCCGGCGTGGGTGGCGTTGTTATCAAACTGCCAGGGTCGGCCCAACAATAGGTGGCATGCATCTATATCGACCACATCACAACAGACTTCATCATGATAGTTACCAATCTCAATCGGTACCTTGCATCTCTGGGTCACCCTCAACTCGCCAACGTTCTTGATCCATCCCACCCTGTAGGGATCAGGGTGCGCCTCTACCAACAACCCAAACTTCTGAACGGCGCTGCTACTCACAATGTTCTCCTGACTACCACTATCAATGATTACGTTGCATCGCCCTTTGTTCACAAGGCAACGAGTCCGGAATAGTTGATGCCTCTGATCGCCCTCTAGTCGGCTGGAGACTAATAAGCGTCTAACCACATGAATGGCGTATCTCCCTTCATCCGCCTCATCATCATCCTCTCCCAAGGGTTCACAATATACTTCATCCCCTTCTTCATAGTCTTCTTCACTTCTTTCCACCATGTTAGCACTCTTCCTCCTAGGACACTCGTTGGATCTATGGCCTGGTTCATTGCACCTGAAACATTTAAAAGGCGCGGGCCTCGCATATGGATTGTTGCTCTTAGGTGGTGTAGGTACCTCCTTGTATGGCCTAGTATCTCCAACAGATCCTCTTCCCACACTGTTAACCCTGACTCCACTGGCACTCGCCACTTGCTTGCCTTTGTCATAAGACTTCACGTTATCCCTTCCGCCAGGCGTATACTCGGTAGCGGCGGATCTCCGGGTTCGCCCGCTTAGTTGAGATTCAGCCTTCAGGGCCAAATTCCTGGCATCTTGCACTCGAACCACCATCTGTGTGCCAATACGATCCTAGATGTTGTATCTCAACCCTTCTAGGTACCTAGAGGTCTTTTGGCTTTCAGTTTCAGACAAGTTGGCCCTAGCCGATAGCCTTAAGAATTCTGAGGTATACTCATGGACACTTCGGGCACCTTGAGAGCATCCTCTGTAGGAGCTGTAGATATACTGCTCATAGTCCGGCGGTAAGAACCGCTCCCTCAACATCGCCTTCATTCGTAGCCAAGATCTAATCGGATCTCTGCCCCCTCTTCTTCTTTCTTCCCTCATCTGATCCCACCAAACTGATGCGCCACCCTTCAGGCGATACGCCACCAGCCTTACTTTCCTCTCATCAGGAATCCCAGCATATTCAAAGAAGCGCTCAACTTCCGATAACCAATCTAAGAACCCCTCTATATCCAGTTCACCACCAAAAGACGGTAAGTCTATTTTTAACTTAAAGGCATCATCCCTGTCAAAGTTTCCTAGATCTGGTTCTGCCCTAGCCATACCCACACGTCTATTATCATTCGGGCCAACACCCCTCATATTTCTAAAGTCACCATTATCCCCAATATCCTCAAAATCATCACTATCGCTATCAGCGTTATGCACAAGGACAAAGTCAGGCCTTCTTACCTCAGGATCCCTAGGACCCATTTGTGGACGTGGTTGTTCAAGGGCTCCTTCCTTTCTCTGAGTTGATCCTCGTGCTGCGGATTGGATCAAGGACCGAACCTCCAGTTTGAAGTTTTCCAGGGAGGTGGTTAACTCCAGGAACTTCTGATCGGTCTGTCTCTGCCGCTCATGGCTGGCCTGAATCTGTTCCGCGAGGTGCTCCCTTAGCTCCTCATACCTCCGGTCACTGGTTTCCATGGAATCATGCAGTTGTCGGGGTTGAACCATTGCCAAAAGAAGTTTCGGGTCAGGAAACGATTGGCTCTGATACCAACTGATACGGATTGAAAGCGAGAAATGAAGGTTTTAGTCGTAAACCAACAAAGATGTTCTTCTCAAGCTTAACTTGAAGGAGTGAATCCCGATAACAAGGTATAAACCTTAATTCTCAAAGAGAAATGATATTTGATTGATAAAAATTTGTTCCATTCTTACAAAATGAGGGTATAAATACATCCCCTAATGACCGACGCTACCCCTATTAGGATTACAAAAAGGCATAAGACAAAAGGGCAAAATGGATAGTCTGCTCAGACAAGGAGTACGTCGGCGCAGGTACGGACTGTCAGGCTGTCTGTTGGTCGACTTCCTGAGGAAGTAATCTTGGCGATCCGCCCATGCTCATATGTGGATACGCCTTCTGGCGTACTCCTAGATCCGCCTTGCTCGCATGTCTTGGGGATCCGCCCTTCCGGGGGCATCCTCTGTGAGCTTGATTCTTGAAGACCCGCTAGAGTCCGCGCGATCAGTGTGGCCAGTTCGGATGTCCGCATCACAATACAGATGTCTCTTAGACAATATAAAATACAGATTTCCTTCTTATTCTTTCCATGTGGAATTTCCACAACACCAATATTAAAGACTAATATCTAACATTCCATCTGCGGCAACATCCTTTACCACTACCATTCCCATACCATTCCCATAAGCTGAGTAATTAATTGAAGGAGAAAAGAAGGGTTGAACATTCTCCTGGGTAATTGTCATTCTTTACTAAGCAAAAGCCAATCAAATCACACTAGTGGAAAAATGGGTATTACGCATCAATAGCGACGATTACCGAAATGTTCGTGGCATATGATCATAAAATTTAGCATTTGAGACGCACCAATGTAAAGAGTGTCCTAAATGACTGTCAGTTGCGATACACGATTAAAAGACGTGTCCCAACAAACATTATATTTGCACATAATAATGTGAATTTGTTAATAGCGACGCATGTAAAGAACTACGGTGCTATTGACCATTGTCAATAGCGACGGAAATGCGCGTGGCTATTGATACTCGTTTCTATTATTAAAATTCTCTATTATGTTCTATATCATTTAATATATTTTTTCTACATCATTTACTAATTTCTATATTAGTATATAATTTACTAAATTTCTCTATTTTTTTATATTATTTAATAATTTTTTGAATAACTAACTTTTTTTTTTTGAAATATGGAAATTATATTTAACTTGAATGAGAGATAAAATATCGATAAGAAAATGTCATGGATATACCTACTCACCACGAACAGACCTAGAATTGACAACTTTTGCTAACACGTGTGCTGCCAAGTTCTCTGAATGTTTTACAAAATAAATGGAAAAAACACTACACTGATAACCCCTTAAAAAGACAGTTACAAACAATCTTCCCGATGAAAATAAAACTGTCATGATGCTCGCTGTCGTCCGATGATACTTCAGATGACGGTTCAATTGTCATCTGAAATAATTTTTCTATGTTATATCCTTAAACGTAGTTGTTATATTAATGTCATGACAGTTTCAGTTTATATATCTGTCGTTGGAACTTAATTTGTATGACACTTGATTACTAATTATGTGTCATATAAACCATTTTTCTAATTTTTACCTCTTTAATAAATTTGTATATATAATCACGATGTAATCCCAACATTAAACTTGTACATACACCAAAATATGCACAAATCACACATATAAAACTACACATGTACGCAATTCGACTTAAAACCAACAAAAATCACCAATGTATGCATAACTTAGGGTACGCGGTGTTTATCCATTTTCATACTTTGATGTACAAACTTCAATTTTGTACACTAAAGTATACAACCTTCTGGTGACCTACCACTAAAGTGTATAACACGTAAAAATGACCAGTCAACCCAGTCAACATGTCAGATCATTAATTTTTAACCTATTTTTTTTTTAATAAAAGTGGAACTCACTCATCTTCTTCAACCTTATATCTTCATCTTTATTTTCCCTCTCCTCCATTTTTATCAAATATCATTTCTCTCTCTAACTTTTATCTCTCTCATTTTCAATTTCTCCCTTTGACTCTCCTCTCTCTCTCTCTAATTCTCCCTTTCTCTTTCTAACTCACGTGAATATAAGTTGGTTCCAAATTTAATTTTTCTTCCAAGAGAAAGAGTTCAAACTTATTTTTAAAAGTTAGACATATAAATACAGATCATTGACAGAAGGAAAATAGTTAAAAAAAAACTGAAATACAACAAGAATTGGCTTTTACTTTTTACCCTCTCCTCTCATCTCCTCTCCTCTCAATAAGAAGTCTCAGATTCAATTCTTTACCCAATCCCACAAACAGAATTCTTCATCTTCATCGGCTCATAAAGCTTCAAACAAAATTCTTGCTCAACAACGGTGAACTTATCGGAAAAAATTGGTAAATCTGAAAGCGATAATGCCTCTTCTTTTTCGACGTCGTCATGAACGTAAATCGGAGTTTGTGTTCTACGAAAACTGTTCTTATTTTTATTTCTTGCAGAGTTATGTGAGATGTAGAAGAAGATGAAGATATTTAAATAAGAGAAGGAGAGGTAAATTTTAAAACAAAAAAGGAATAGAAGTTCCTAAATTTAGTGTGATGAAGGTAGAGAGAGAAAGGGAAAGTGAGAGAGTTGCCGTTAGTAAGAAGGTGAGAACATTTTAGAAAATCATAAACATAAGGGTATTTTAGTAATTAAATAAAAAGTGGGTCCCATTTTTTAAATGTGTGGGATGAAAAATGGTGATGTGACACGTTGACTTTGAGTTGGCCGGTCACAATTTAGTAAGAGGTTACCAAAAGGTTATACATTTTTATGTGTTAAATTGGAGGTTATACAACAAAGTGTGAAAGAAAATAAATATTGTACACCACGTATGTAATTTAACCGCATAACTTAACATAACATTTAACTTAGCCTAATAAAAACTCACATGTGCCTTAAATACCATTACTCTTGACGAAAATAACTCGACCTTTATTTTTTATATTATATACCCTACCTTCATTATTTTTCCAATCTCCAACACAAAATTTAACTCACATAAAATTTAATGATATAACATCTAGTCATTAGCAAGACATAGGGGTGTTTTTCTGTTAGAGTTCTTTTTAAAGCATGAGTGTTTTAAGTGAAAATTTTAAAAAGATTGGGGTCAAATTTTTTAATATTGAAAATTAAGGATTAGATTCTTAAAAGACTTATTTTATATGCAAAATTCATCTTCAATCTTTTACACATAAATTAGGGGGTAATTGTTAGGGGGTTAATTTAATTTTGGCAAAAAGTGTCATGAGGCCCCTGATCTTTCATTGTTTGATGTATTAAGCCCCTGATATTTCATTTAGACACATTGAACCCTGATCTTTCATTTTTTAGTGCATTAAACCCTTGATCTTTCATTTAGACACATTGAGCCCTTAATATTTCATATATGAGTATATTAGGCCATTCCGTAAATCAATTCATATATGAGCGTATTAAGGGTCTGTTTGGTTCAACTGTTATCTAATAGATGTTGTTGTTCTGTTGCTGTTTGCGGTTGTAGTAAGCTGTTTGTCATTGCTGTTAGCTGTTTGTTACTAGTTGTTTACTTATTAGCGTTTTAATCCAAACCGCATGAAACATAGCGTTTGGTTAGGTTTATATAACGACAGTGTTTAGTATTTTCTCTCGACACTGCAACATTTTGGAGCTTTTCACGAAAAGCTTTTTTTTTAGAGTTTTTCATGGACAGCTGTTTGTAGTTACTTGTCATTGACAAAATTATCCTTCTTATTTCTAGAAAATGTATTTTCGTTTTTACATTATTTTTATTTCTAGAACAAAATTATCGAAAAACAAAGTTTTGTTGCGTTCAATAATTTTTTTATTTTTTTATATAAATTATTTTTATTAATTTGTATAATACATTTTTTTATTTTATAATTTATTTGTTGATTAATTTAAAACATGTCCATATTAGAAATAAATACTAACAGCAACAGTTCAGTATAATCAAACACTAATAATTAAACAACTAATAACAAACAACCAACAGCAACAACAAACAGCTTACTACAACCGCAACATCTATTAGCTAACAGTTGAACCAAACATGCCCTTAATACACCCATATATGAATTGATTTACGAAAAAGCCTAATACACCCATATATGAAAGATCAAGGGCTAAATATGTCTAAATGAAAGATCGAGAGCTTAATGCACCAAACAATGAAAGATCAGGGACTCAATGTGTCTAAATGAAAGATCAATGACTTAATGCACCAAACAATGAAAGATCAGGACTCATGATACTTTTTACCTTTAATTTTCACATTTTTAATATAGACTATAATTTTATTTTATAGTTAAATATATTTAATTAATTTCATCTTCCAATAAAATAAAAATAAAAATAGAAGTGATCAACTCACTGCTTTAAAAAGTCTAGTAACAGAAGATGACCACGTTGAAGCCATTCTTGATGGCTTTGGTGTTGCTTATCCACCTTTTGCGTGGGCCTTGGAGGCCCATTTAGAACCAAGCATATATGATGATCTCACTGGACTGCTGTTGAGGGAAGATGTTTGCAAGGGAAGCCCCTATTATCTCCTTTACACAATCGGTGAACTTTGCTGGCCCAACCAACAGCAATTGGGGTCACAATTCCTAATAATTTTTGGGTCAAATACATTAATATCATAATTAAATACAAAATTATAACTATATATCACCAAACTTAATTTTTAATATGTCATTATTCTTTATACATTATAATTTTACATCATAATTTAAAAATTCTAGACGATAATCTATAAATCGTAAACCCTAGAAAATATATTCTAGATTTCTAATTTATAAATTCTATTCGATAAAATATATTAAAAGTACTAATTTTATTAGTTTGACATAATCCAAAATTATAACTCGATATAGATGTAAATAGTTTTTAAAAGATGAATTTCAGTGTAATTTTCCAATAATTTTTCTCATCAATTTTCGAATACAAACCATTATTCCACTGATTCCCCTTATTTGTCACAATTGCAAAAGAGTCGGATATATTGCTAGACAGTGTCCATCCCCAAAGATGAACAAAACCTATTGCATTAACACCAAAGCTACCTATAACATGGCTGCCACTTCCCAAACTAATTCGACTGATTGGCTTATGGACTCCACTGCGACACACCATCTCACTCATAATCTTAAAAATTTGAATGTTCATTCAAAATATGAAGGATCCGAGGTAATGACAATTCTATTCCCATATCTCAAAATATGAAGAAATGATTTGTAGTTCTTAGCAGGGTATCAAAACTTTGAAATGTCCAAATTGCTTTAAATCTTTGAAATGTTTAAAAAACGGACTAGTTCTATAACAAAACAGGACCAGTCCTGTCCACAGAACGAGACCAGTTCTGCAACAGAACTAGTAACCTGTTATGGATTAGTATACTAGTCCAAAACTGTTAAACCAGTTCAGAATTGCTTAACATGCTGCTTAATCTGTCTATGTCTTCCTAACTAAATCTAATGTGTGATTCTTGCAGGCACCTTACTGAGTTAAGGAAACCCTATTGGGATCACAGCTCCCTTCGATGCAATTTTTTATTTATTTTATTATTTACAATTTTAATTGAAATAGTAACATTAATGAGAGAGAGGGTGAGCCTTGGCGCAACGGTAAATGTTGTTGTCGTGTGACCAAGAGGTTACGGGTTTGAGTCTTAGGAGCGGCCTCTTGCCAAATAAATTGGCAGGGGAAGGCTTGCTTAAATTATTACAAATACTTTAATAAGAATATTTACTTATCATTAAAAATTATTATCATTATAGGTTTGTAATGAGGATAACACTTTATCCTCGTTAATAGTTTTAGTAAGCGACTCCAATGATGAAGGGTGCCATGAGAATACTTCCCTTCATTGAAAGCCGTTTTTTCCTGTAGTGATGGGACGGGAATAAAGGAACCATTCTTTGTTTATGTCGGGGATATTGAAGATATATTTCATGTAGACTTCTTTTTATTTATAACTTATAAGTCTTCCTTCTTTTTATAAAATATAATGTTATAGGGTGTTATAACACATTTACTACAATGGACTTTCTTTGTACATATAGAACTCACAAAAAGTACAGGAAATTAAAAAAGGAACGTAAAATGTTGCTAAGAACCCAAGGCAAACACTTCGACATATATAGAGAGATATACATTGTGGTGTGCTTTATTTCATCCAATAGTTTAGTAGAGAGATAATATGATCATATCATCAGGCATCACTTCCCATGTTGCTTGTAGTGCCCATGATGGCAATGTCCATGGAGCTTGTAGCATCCATGGTGGCCATGGTGGTGGTGCCCGTGGTGGTGGTGATGATGGTGGTGGTGGTATCCATGGTGCCCATGGTGACCGTGGTGCCAATGATGGTGGTGGTGTCCGTGGTGGTGGTGCCGGTGTCCTGTGATTTCTGTACAATAAACAGATTCATGTACAAATCAAATAATAGAAGATTTGAAGAGGTTATGGTTTCAAAGCTAGAGTCTGAAATTCTAACTATTTGTAAAATCCATTGAAATGAGATTACAGCAGGTTAATTAATTACTTACGAGTTTGAACAGTTTCAGTAAGGGTTCGAGCTGAGACCTCAGAGGAAATGAGAAGAGCAACAGCAAAAGCAAGCCCAAGGATCAGAATCACTGTCTTGCACATAATTTTTATTTTTATTTTTGCTTAGTTACCGAAACCCAATTAAAGAAGTAAAATGCTGGATGATGGTGAAGTAAAAGTTAATGATCTGTTTAATTTATAGGAGTTCTGGGAGAGAAACAAGTGAGAAAATGGATGACTAAATTCTCAAAGAAATTAATGAAACGCATCTATCTTGTATAACCATATCACTAATGAAGTCAAACAATTTAGATCAAGATTACACTTTGTTTAAAAAAATTCTTACAACAATGCACGTACCTTCCATGTTTTACAATTTTTAGTTTCTTAAAACTTATCAACAAGTTGAAAATTAGGTACCAAAAGGAAGTTGAAGGTATAAGTTGTTTTTCTTTTCAACTCTAATTTATTGCGTGCCCTATTATCAATTTAATCCTTGTATCAACAGTTGTTTTTTCTTTTCAAACTAAAACAGCAGTACACTCTCAGAGCTATTTACAAGGGATAAAATAGATAATAGAAACATATCAAATTGAAGTTTCTGCATTAGAAAATAGAGGACAAGCATCAGAGTGCTAAAAAAATTAGTCTATCATAATTTCCCCAATAATTCCAATAATTCTAGTCCAGCATAATTTCCCCAATAATTCCAATAATTCTAGTCCAGCATAATTTCCCCAGAACTTACATTTATTAATAAGGTAATTACGGAAATTAAGATAACTAATGGAGATAAACACATCCACATATACTAGACCAAGATTTCTTCCTGTAATTAAAGGAATAGTTACACGACTAATGATTCATAACTTGTGATGAATTGTTAACAAAATAAATCACAATATACATTCGTCGTCAAATTTTGAAACATGATACTGTGTTTAAAAATGGCCGAAACCACCATATTTATTTTTGTACTTTATATGTACTTTAGAAATTGAGAAAAAATATAAGATTTCGGTGCAATTTTGTATTCTAACTCTAGAAATGGAAATTAAGTTTTTGATATGACTAGAAGTCTAATAGGTAACTGACAGATATTTACAACATTACTAAAGATTAAAGTGGTAAAACTAGGGAACGTAATAAATTGAAGAGTTGTAAAAGAAAACAAGTTATTATATTTTGAAGATGTTGATAACTTTTAAGAAACTAAAAATTGTAAAAGGTGGAAGTTACGTGCATTGTTGTTGAATGAAGTTTTGAAAGAAAGTATAATCCTATAGAAATTATTTGACTCCATTAGTGATGATATGGTTATACAAGAGAGATAGATACGTTTGGTTTTCAAAAACAAGCAAACATGAATTAATTTCTTGAGAATTTACTCACTTGTTTCTCTCCCAACATTAATCCTATAAATTAAACAGATCACTAAAGCTTCACTTCATCATATCCACCATATTAATTTCTTAATTGGGTTTTGGTATTTAAGCCAAAAAGATGTGCAAAACAGTGATTCTCATCCTTGGACTTACTTTTGCTGTTGCACTTCTCATTTCCACTGAGGTCTCAGCTCGCAACCTTACTGAAACTGCTCAAGCACATAAGTAATTAATTAACCTTCTCTAATCTCATTTCAGACTCTGATTTTGAATGCATAAATTGTCTTCAAATCTTGAAACTGTTAATTGTACAGAGATCACAGGACACATCACGCTCCATGGTGACGAGGGATACCATCACCACCACCACGGACACCATCATTGGCACCACCGTCACCATGGGTATCATCACCACCACCATGGACACCACCACGGACATCGACACCATGGATGCTACAAGCACCATGGCCATTGCCATCATGGGCACTATAAGCACCATTATGGGCACCATGGGAAGTGATGGCTGATGATATGGTAATATGTTTCTCTACTAAATATTGGATGCAAATAAAGCACACCACTATGTATATCTTGTATATGTGTCTCTGTATATATCCAAGTGGTTGCCTGGGGTTCTTAGCAACACTTTCCTTTTTAATTTACTATACTTTTGATGCGGACATCCTAACTGGGATCGCTAATCACATGCGCTCTAGCGGATCCTCAGACATCAGACCCACGGAGGTTGTACCTAGGAGGGCGGATCCCCAGGACATACGAGCGGGGCGGATCTAGGAGTACACAAGGAGGCGAATCACCATCTACCTCTAGGCGGATCTCGGTTTACTTCCTCCCGAAGTAATTCACCAACAACCCTGACAATCCGTACCTGTACCATTGTACTGATTGTCGGGGCGTATCACCTATTTTACCCTTTACGGATACCCTTATTGAAACCCTAGTAAGGGGTAGTTCTTGTCTTTTATTATCATTAGGAGGATGTATTTAAACCCTCATTTATGTAAGGATGAACTGACTTTTAATCAATCAAATTCATTCTCTTTGAGAACTTAAGGTTTATACCTTGTTATTGGGATTCACTCCTTCTAGTTTAGCTAGAGAAGAAACTCTTTGTTGGTTTACGATTAAAACCTCCATTTATCGCTTTCAATCTGTATCAGTTGGTATTAGAGCCGATCGTTTCTTGACCCAAAACTTCTTTTGGCAATGGTTCAACCCCGACAACCGCAAGACTCCATGGAAACCAGTGACCGGAGATATGAGGAGCTGAGGGAGCACCTCGCGGAGCAGATCCGAGCCAGCCTTGAGCGGCAGAAACAAACCGACCAACGGTTCCTGGAGCTAGCCACCTCCCTAGAAAACTTCAAACTGGAGGTTTTGGCTCTAATCCGACCAACCGCGGGAGGCTCAACCCAGAGAAAGGAAGGAGCCCCTGAACCGCAGCTTCCACAAATGGGTCCTAGGGATCCTGAGGTAAGAAGACCCAACTATGTCTTTGTGCATAATGCGGATAGTGATAGTGATGACTTTGAGGGTATTGGGGATGATAATACCGTTAGAACTATGAGGGATGTTGGGCCTATTGACAACAGACGTGTGGATGTTGCTAGAGTATACCAAGGTCTAGGAAACTTTGATAGAGATGATGCCTTTAAGCTAAAAATAGACTTACCGTCTTTTGGAGGCGAACTGGATATAGAGGGATTCTTAGACTGGTTATCGGAAGTGGAACGTTTCTTTGAGTATGCTGGGATTCCTGATGAGACACTACACTATAGATGGCCTATTGCAACATTGTAAATGAGTTACAATTGGCCCTAAAAATGTAACAATAGGCAAAAGAATGGGAAAAGGCAGCACATTAGATCATATATAAAGTGTTGCTTTTGTCACCATTGCCTTTGCTGTCAAAGGCAACATTATGTGATCAAGTGCAACATCAAGGAACGTGTTGCCATAATTGACAGAGAATGCAACATTATATCGCAAAATAATAAAAGGCAACATTTTTTCATTAACAAAGCAACACTTTTAATATAATAATATATTGTCTTTGCTAAGTATTGGCAACATTTTGTTATTATTGTAACACTTATTTCAAACAAATGCAACATTCTTTTAAAGTGAATGCAACACTTTCTTGGAATTAGCAACACAATATTTTTATACAAAAGCAACAATTATTTACAATTAAGGCAACATTTTATAACCTATAGCAAGGGTTTTTATTTGACTAATGCGACGCCATTTTTAACCAAAGGCAACATTGTTTTGTGTAAAGCAACAATTACCTGCTAACAAAAGCAACAAAATTTTACAATTTAGGCAACACTTAGTAATCAGAAGCAACACGTTTCTATTAACAGCTGCAACATTTTGTAATGTAAAAGCAACATTATTTGATTTCAGAAGCAATGATTTTAAATCCGTAAAGCAACACATAATAATCGAAAAGGCAACTTTTTAAATAAAAAGCAACATAACATCTGTTTACATGAGAAGGAAACAGTACCAAAAAAAAGAGAATTGTTTGTTAAAAGTACCTAATATTAGAATTCAACAAAAGCACCTATAATTCAATAGTACGATAATTATCTAAGCATTACAAGCATAAATAAACCATTCTTCATTCATCAACATGAATTTGAAGGATTGTCAATGGTATCGGGAGAAACAACAACCCCATCCAAATTTAGATTCAATGTTGGGTTCATTTGACATAACCTTTGTAAAATAGTTCCAAGATGAGCTTGGATGTTCTTTTCCATTTCTTCTTTAACTTCACTTCTCATTTCCTCTCGGACATCCGCTTTTATTTTTTCGATATCCTCATCCGAAATTTTTTTCTTACTTGTAGCAACTGAAGATTCACCAATATGGTTCTTTTTCTTGATGTGGACCCTCCCACCAACAAGCCATGAAGGACCATGGGATGGTGCTTCTCCAAGTATTTCCTCAATTATCTCATTGTTTTTCCCTCCAGATGACAATTTTTCTTCAATCCTTGCCTATATATCCAAATGCAAAAAATTATTGAATGAAAATAAAAAACAATGCTCAAAGAAGTCAACAAATCACAAAAACCATAAACACATACATATGCCTCATTTTTCTTCAATTAAGGGTCTATGTACCCAAATGCTATTGAATGAAAAGAAAAAGAGAATGCTGATAGAAATTAGAAAATAACAATACTAAACCTTATGATTGTACCAATAAATGTACAGTATATAGGAAATCAGAAAAACATGCATATGCCCAAAACCCACCACAACACAAATGTATATATTTTGAAAAGCATACGGGACATCACAACATAAAAACATATATGTGCCTAGAACATGTTTTCATCAATGACATAGACTTACAAGTTTGTTATGGGTTGCACTATCTTCATCTTTGTATTTACGACCTTCTTTTCTTTTCCGAGTTGCTAAAAAAAGTTCTGCTAGTGACGGTTCCACTTGATCGGGTTTCTCAAGTTGCTTATACATACATGAAACTAAATGTCAATATTCACTCTAAACTAATTATTCCAATTGTAAAAAACAGATTTTAAAATTCATTTCGTACATACCAACTTATTACGGATTCGTGCAAATCCAATTGGGCCACAAGTATGTTGATCCTTGATTAACTTTCGATGTGTTGAATTTAGTGCTGCCAATTTCTGAAAATTTGAAAAACAAAACATGAATATAATATCAAAGTGAGTTTTGAGATATTTAAACTTTCACCTTGACTTTGACGTCATTCCAAAATTTGAGGAGCGTCTCAAATTCTTTGTCCGATAAAAAGTTTGGTCGGTTTTCCCTCCTAGCATCATCATTATCATAAGCCTTGTAATGTTTCTTCTTGATGCGGCTTTTGTAAACTCTCCAAGTGTCACAGATAGACCGCATTACCCATGGCTTTCCATCTTCACTTATATTAAATTTTTGCTATATAGATCATGAAATCAATAATTAGTAACAATAACGATGGAATAAAATTACTTTATGTATCACAACAGATAGGAAAAATATGTGACAAAACAACTAGATTAAGGGTTGTACCTTTACAAAATTTCACAACTCCTCTTTACCAGGTACTTTGTGCCAATTGATGTGGTCTAAACGCACATATTGTCTTGCTAAAGTCCCTAAAAAATTGCTGAGTTCAGTCAAAGTTTTTTCATCTTCAGCAATTGGTTGTCTATCTTTATTTAGATTTATTGTCTTCCTATCTTCAAACTTTCTTGTGTGAATTGCATCAAGCTTTGTCTGTCCACGATATCTCCTTGTCTTAGCTTGACCAGTTTCTATAACTATTACAAAAAACCACAATATCATTGAAATTTGAGTTAGTTTTTGGTGAATAAAACTAAATTATTTATACTCTATAAAAAAAAATTCACCTTCTTCAGCCCCAGGTGGGGTTATTGGTACTTCCAGTTGTGTTTGTGTAGCATCCAACATGTCTTCACTTAGTTCCCCTATTGAACTTTGTTGCTTCCTCATCTCTAAGAACTTATCCATGGAACCTATTCCTTCATTCAACTTGTCTTTGAGATGTTTGACTATAGTTGGTGTAGAAATCATATGACTTGAATCCTCAATATCCTGAATGACATAACATGTTAGTACGTCATGGGAGATGAGAAATCATCATATTCTATAACTATTCTGTTCACATGTTTGATACCCACATCTAGCTACCAAAATCATTAATTTACCTCTTGCCACTCAACTAGTGAGAAAGGGGCAGCAATAGAAAATTGGTTACATGCCTCAATTCAACAATTTATAGCCTATTCACAATCTAGATATACGAATTAAGTAATAAAAAGGTAACCTAAGGGGCTGGTTTAAAATATTTAAACCAATAAACTAGAGGCGCTAGTTTAAAAAGAAAATTAAAAAAAAAAACAAAAGGATTTATCAAAAAGGAAAGAAAGTGTACAAAAAATATTTAATATAATTGTAGAGTCATAAATAAATTTCATAAAATATTTAACATAATTGTTAACAGAAGGACTATGCTTCTAAAAGGACTATGCTTCTAAAAGAAGAAGATGACTTCCTTCTTCCATTGGGCTACTTCCACTTCAGCATACTATTCTTCAATATTAAAATACTATGTAATAA
Organism: Euphorbia lathyris; assembly: GCF_963576675.1. Taxonomy (NCBI): domain Eukaryota; kingdom Viridiplantae; phylum Streptophyta; class Magnoliopsida; order Malpighiales; family Euphorbiaceae; genus Euphorbia; species Euphorbia lathyris. The sequence continues at coordinate 100,761,857 of NC_088911.1, read as the reverse complement.
TAGTTGGGTAAACGAAAAGAAGTCTTGAACATGCTATTCTAGCAGTTAAAGGATGCTATATGCAATGGAGATAAGCCATCTTCGATCAAATGGACATCTCCTAATAATCATGTGGAAACTATCTTTGAATTTAGCTAAGGGGGCTAACCTAATTCTTAAAGGAAGTTGCAAAATAAAGACGATACTTTACCTTGCCTGCAACTCAAACCAAATCTACATAAAATCTAAAGGCAAAAGACATACTATAAAACTGAAATTAAGTTTCAAATCACTGAAAACAACATATATTTGCAACGTTAAAAAAAATATAGTAGAAAAAACTAAAAATTCTAACATTACAAAACAAACCCCAAATTAGGAACCGATATTTCCTATACAACCCAAATGATCCAAAATGGATTAGTAAAGCCATTGTATAATCTGAATCCATTCTAAGACAACCCATCCCCTGCCAGATCCAACTTGATTGCCACAACTAGGAGACTGCATTACTGAGTCCACTAGTGCATAAAAATGGAAGAGAAACAGGAAAAATATAAGTTTCTTGGTGATTTTAACTTGAACATCAAGGCATAAAAATTCTTTTCATTGAAGTGTTTTAAGTGTTTATAATGATATTTCTCCTCATTAATGATATTATTTAAACTAAAATCATAAGGGAGTTGTGATTGCATAAAATTTACTCTTCATTAATGATATTTCTCCTCATTAATAATATTGGATTGAAGGGAGTTGTGATTGCATAATTTTTTTACGGATGAGTCCCAAG